>NC_141694.1:192394954-192994954 GCF_964263255.1 Lissotriton vulgaris
GTGGCTAGGAGACGAAAGGAGAAAAGATGGCGAGGAGGTAGATATGGCAGCCAGAAGTAAGGGGGTAAGCAGATGAGAACTATAGCCAGGTAGTCACCGACAAGAGTATACGCTGGACATAAGTCAATGGCAAAGCCAAGCAATGGAAAGTAGGTAAATATTTATACTCCTTGTCCTTATACATTATGCCTGTTGACAGAGCACAGTGGCCCATTCTCAAAAATGATTTTCTGAGAAAGTAAGTTTTGAGAATGGGCCACTGTGCTCTGTCACAGGCATAATGTAAAAAGACAAGGTGTATAAATATTTACCTGCTTTTCATTGTTTGTACTGAGTGGATGATATGTGTCACCTCATGTACCAATGCCTATTTTGAATATCTAGGTTGGTTAAGTGTAATGAAAACTGACAATAAGGGATTTGTGGACTGCACATAATGATAAAAATCAAGTAGACCCAGCATTTCTGAAGATAAATGAGTAGAACATTTCATGTGCTGTTCTTTGATACCATTCTCACAACCACCTAGAACTAATAAGTTACAAATGTGGCCTAAAAGTAAAATCTTTAAGGACCTATGCATTACACATTGTCCTAAAACCAGCCAGGCTTCTGGGTTCTAAAAGCCAACATAGTAGAATACATCCATCTGCAACCTTTGAAGTCAGTCTAACATGGCCTCATAATCCACATAGCTCTGGAGCTGGAGGTGACTCTTTCTCTTAAATGGTTCCAAAGCTGTGGCCCTACGCGGTGGTGTATGAAAGACCCACTGCTGGATCTTACATAGAGTCTCATGTTTGAATTATTCACTGTTGTTAGTCTGGGAATCCTCAGTTCTCATTGTTAAAGTAGCAGTGTATACATACATACGACAACATTGAACACAGCCATGGGATATTTGTAGTGTGTCCACCTCATTATGCGACATGAACTCTGCCAATGAGATGGTGAGGCATAGAGCTTACACCTAGAGACTCCAACAGCAGATTTGTTTTCATACGCCAGAATTCTTTCTTTTTCAACCATTTTATAGTTGTAACTGACTCCAAACTACATCTACAGGGAATCTGTACACCACATCAGTACTCTTTACTGTGTGTCTGACATCAGACATGTTTTACTAAGGCTGACAAATCCTACGAGATGTCTCTTTCAAGAACTCTTCAAGAAAAATGTACTTGTAGGATAAGCGTATATTGTGCATTTCTTGCCTCCTCGTAGCCATTAATAAAAGACTTAAGATCTTGATAGACAATTGTACTTGTTGGAGGAACAAGAACAATTTCTCAGTCCTGCTCGCATAAAAAACAAGGAAAAAGCAGTCGGAATTGTTGGCGATTAAAGAGATGTCTTCCCTCCTGACATCTGCTGTGGCTAAGTGACAAACGTTTAAAGCAGCCTTACCTTGCACAACCGCTGTGGAATCAACTGTCAGTTGTCTTCTTGTCAGTCTTGGCTGGGTTAACCTTAAAACTAAAGACTGCTGTGGCAGTAACCATGGTTGTAACTACTTCATTGTTGCATCTGCTACCACTAGCACTGCAAACTCCTCCCTCAATGATGTGGAAGCAAAGTGCCATTTTATACAGTATCAGTTGTTGTACAACTGCTTGTTCTTCAGCCAACTTCTGAATTAATTGCTGGAGAAAGAGTTTTCATTTCTGCAGATGGTCATCAGACCATCGGTTATTAAAACAACAGATCAGACCACAGTACTTCATCAGTTGTACTCCTAACCTCAACGCTGGCAGACTGATCATTGCCGGTGGCGCTGCCTGTTCAACCTCTGCTGTATGCTATACTGTGTAATCTATTTGATCACACTACTAATATTCTCAGGGCAATCGGTACATATGATTTGGAAATGTGAGCAGGTTTGTGCATCATCATAATCCCATGCTCCCACCATGTGTATGCACACAGTATTTATTGTGCACAGGCAAGATACCACAGGTCTGAGCACGGACAGGCCATTCTTGACAAGTTAATGACTTCTTCTGTGACCAAAAAGTGTTCAGCAGTTTCTTCGTGAATGAGTTATGTGGGCTTAGGGATTACTTCAATGCACCTGCTTGGAACAGTGGCAGCTTACACACACATCAAGTTTTGCAACGTAGCAAATATTATCGGCCCTGGATTTTCATTATGCATGGTTCTACTTCTCACATTTGCATTGCCTGCCCCTAGCTTCTGCATGACTACCCTGATTCTGCAAGTGTTATATGACTGCTTCTCCCCTACTTCCAGCCAACTTCTTGTGTTCGTTCACGATTTGTGCAAGTGCAAACTAGGAATGTGTCCAGTAAAATTGTGCAAGGGCAGCTTATACTTGCACATCATTGTGAATCCTCTGCATGTGGCACTGCTGTAAACTGCACTTTTCGATCAGTGTAATCTCGTTGGCGTCAACAAAATCACTTTCACAACAAAACATATTGTTTAAGCACAAATTCAAAGGCGTAGCCAAATAAATTGGGTCTGAGGGGACAAAGAAAGTAGGATAACAAAACCTGATGAGTGTATGGGTATCAGCTGGTCCAGATAAAATACTCATTGAGCTAGAAGGGAAATGGGTAATCTGATGGAGAATGGAAGTGCAAAGGACTGACAGAGGGCAAGTTTGGTAAAACGTGGAATGTAGAAAGTATGTCAGGGTTTCTTTAGAGCACCTGAGTAACCACTGCCTGGAAATAGCTGCTTGCTTTGTTATTCTGGAGCACACAAACCAGTCTGCAGCACATGGGGTCAGTGATGACTTCTGGGGCAGGGTGGATGGGACCTAGGTGCATTGCTAGATCATAAAGTAGGGAAAATTGTAGCTGAGCATCTTGAAGTTCCATCAAGTCATCCACATATTATTATAATTGTTCCCTTTTTAGAGAAACTGTGCAGCGTCAATGAAATAGCTCTTAAGACTGGCCCACATAACAGACTGTAAACGTTTTGGTCAACATTTGGCCTAGACTGGTGGGTCTAGACTGGTGGGTTGAATCAAGCTGAATATACATTCTAAGAGCCATTGATATGAAAAAATATAATTTATCCAGACATAGAAATCTGGAGCTTTTTGGAAAATCTGTTGAGAGCAAAGATTACAGAAGAACTAGAAGAACTACAAAGAAATCTAGAGAAACTAGACTAGAGCTAGAACAACATCATCACAAATATGAGTTCAGATAGTTGTAACTCTGCGGTACTAGGACAAATCCTCGTATTTTAATGCACATAAGACCACTATGAGAAGGCATTGTTCGGTTTTAATAACTGCTGCTTAAAAAAGGTTATTCATTGGGTAGTATGAGAAAATTAAAATATATAACCTAAAACTAATTGAGTTGTTGATGGTTTACCCTGAAGAACCAGTTAAATAGCTTCATATATTTATCCTGAGAAAGAATGGATGATATTAGAAGTTACAGTTCTGCTGAATAGTGATCAAGAAGTGTATTTTTTATTTAACAGAAATGAAATAAGAAGTATTTGTTTTAGTTTGAGATAATTTAAAAAGTATCCAACTGTAAAAGCAGGAAACTTGCAAAATCAACCCATCCGAGAGGTTTTGGGCTCTAATCACATATGTCTGTAAACAAAATCTCAACACTTTAAAGCCTCAACTAACATAGCAACCATATCGGGCAACCGTATAGTAAGCTGAAAGTGATCTATGGTTAATTATAAGGCTCTACGATTTATTTAAGACTTTAAATAATACTGACCAGTCCCCAGTGGTCCTCAGAGCACTCATCAGTGAGGTTTAATGCAGAGAAAATCCATACAATTTTGGTTGTGTAGCGAGATAAAGCAGCAAAAAGGAGATTCTGACCACACTATGGTGGAAGGCAAAGCACATTATTAATTTAGCGCACATCATCCGTTTCCTTGATTTTGATTTCAGTGGTGACCAAAAAGGTGAAAAGGACAGGAGCCAGTTAGGAAAGCATTTTGAGAAGAACCCTGTACTCATACTGGAAGTTCGAACCTGGACATGTTAAGAGTTTTCCGACAGAGAAATCAGTATCTTTTCTGGGAGTCTGCAGCACTCTCACATCTGTTGGAATATCACTAAAAGATCTTCTGCACAAAACTTTAGAGAATAAAGT
This sequence comes from Lissotriton vulgaris, assembly GCF_964263255.1. NCBI lineage: Eukaryota > Metazoa > Chordata > Amphibia > Caudata > Salamandridae > Lissotriton > Lissotriton vulgaris. The sequence goes on from NC_141694.1 coordinate 192,399,058, forward strand.
GAAAGAATAAGGGTGACAAGAAGATGTTTACTGATTCCGGCTAAGGAGTTCCTGTTTATTGTTCTTTTTGTTGTTTTGTGTACTGAAGTTTTTTGACACTGTCATGTTCAAGGTTGCCTTTCTAAGTGATCTGTTTTTCTATAATAGTTAATCAAAGGTAGATCAAGAGTATGCCATGTCTCCTGAGGATTTTGGGTGGAATAACATTTTGAAGTGCTGCAGTCTGGGTCATTGTGTGAAGGGGGTGGGGTTGGATAACAACTCAAGAGGTGATAGGTCGGCGAAGAGAACCAATTTTCAAATGCCCACACCTGGACCTGAGGACAACCATGGTGAAGGCATACATTTATTGTCGTGCAAGGGGAATTATAAATTCACCAAGCACTCCATGATTAGAATGTGAATGTACTCCAAATTAAATCTAATAAGAATTATTCTTAAAAAACAATTGATAGCACTGCTCATAATGGTAAATAGCTGATGAGTCATGCAGCAATGATGGAAGTCAGGGGCATACATTTAGTATGTATTACTTGATCATACGTTATTGTTCTCCGAAATCTGTGACTGACAGGACAATAGCTGCATTGGTCTGTGGGGGTTAACAGGCAATATGTGAGATAGATGCATGCATGTCCAATGATGGTATTTACCCAGTATGTGAGACCTTGGAAATTCCATGATGGCTGGCTGTTCGATCTCCAGCTGCATTACTCAGGAGAGATAGGAGGGGTTGAGATCAGAGATGAAAAAGGCAAATGTGTCTAAATGGCCAGGAGAATCCTTGGATCTAAGCTGAAATAAACTGTGTGGCCTGCCCAAACAGTAGCATTCATTTTGGCCATATTCAGGCTGTGGTGGTTGGAGGGGTGCCAGAGGCCGTGCAGCAGCTGGGTAGCCTTGTAACTCTGCTTGGATATTAAACAGTTAAGCACACATGCATGGTTTCATGTTCACAGAGAATCCTGGTAACCCAGATAGGGCACTGCTACAGTAGGTGGATCCTTGATTTGAGGCACAGAGGTTGGTGTGAGGTGCCTATGTCTATATATTGCACTGGGACGGTCACGTCAGAGTTTCCTTAGAGAGCATTTTTTGTTTTGCTAGTAACTTTGATGTAATATGTGAGGACATAAGCAGTGCATGATGGGGCCACAAGTTATAGTTGATTCACTAAGCCATAACTGGCGTATTTACATTAGCTCGTGACTCGTTGCAACACATAACTATAACGTTACATTAACCATTGTTTTTATGATACCGCGATCATCCCTGAAGCACCCTGTGAAGCGAAGGGTGGGTCTGCAGTTATTTAGGGTATATTGTAAATGGGATAACCTGACAAAGCACAGTTGTTAGTGAGTTTAAGATAAGTGGTGTGCTGCATGAGAAGGAGTACACAAGAGTCTATTGTCTTTAGCAGCTATGTTTTTAAGGCGCAATTATTGCCTTTTGTGCAACACATACGACCCACCTAAAATTATAAGCGTGTTAATTGGTTTTTGTGGTGTGTTGTGGCAAACAGCTGTGTTTGCTATGTAAACATTTTTTGAAGACACAGTGAGCTTTAACGTTTGGCCAATATAGGGAGATCTTGTTTCGCATTTGTTCTTTTTTTGATTAGACTATTTTGATTAATTTATACAACTGATAACTTTCAGAAAGTGTTAGAACAGACTTTTACTATCCAAGTGAATCCCCTCTCAGATACGTTTCCTGGGTTGCTATTACTGTGATGGGTCAAACACGTCTACAGAAATGTGTATTTTTCAGTTGAACTCACCATCATTCAGCCTCAGACACATTCTATGACACAGTCGCAGCCCATTCTGTAGCAATACCTGATGCTACGTCAAATATTTGGCTCCTAAGTAGAAGGGAGTGGAATGCATTAAGAGTACTTTAGCATGTCTGCCTGAGTAAACTTCAGGAGTATTGGAATTAAGGGTAGGGTTTTCACTCAGATTTCGGTTCTGCTGATGGAATTTGCAGAAGGTAAGAGCACAAGGATTAATACAATAGACTATGTTTATTTTATTTGGGTGGATGAAGTAATTACCTGTCTATCAAAACTGCAGTGGCTTGTGCAATTGCATCTGTTATGGGTTTGTTCATAGATAATTGGGCCTGCCGAGAACAGGGTGCTGAGAGACGGGATAATCCTCCATGTCTGCTAGAAGATGTTGTTTCTATTGCAGTTTACATTCTCACAGTTCGTTTTCAGCTTAATCTTCCTTGGTTTGTTGTTCATTGTTGGTCTTGTTTCGCCATTTTATTGCCGTGATTAGTTTCTGCCGTATTTCTGTGTGTATCTGCGCACTGCCTGCTGAAGGCAATCTTCGCACACGGGTGTATAGTATTACATTGTGGGCAGGCTACGTATGTGAAAACAGTGCACACGCAGTGTTTCTTGACTGCCGGTCCTAGACTTCAGTTTTTAGGACGAACTGAAACACGTTTTATTAACGTCTGTCACTTGGAGAGCTCTTCGACAGTGCCAGTAAGTATCTTAAATCTGCTTTAATGGCCCTGTTTACGTCTTCTTTGCCTCAGTCCTTTTAACTAACCAGATTTTGCAAGCTTTAAGAAGATGAGCCGCCGCTGCCAGCTGGACTCGGGCCATCGCAAGAGCGTTTTCCCCACTCTCTTCTTATCTGATTTAATATAGAGGACTTCCGTTCGGGAGAAAAAGGCTAGGAAAGCAATACGCTTACATATTCATACCTTCTCTTTAAATGATTTTTAAGAAGTGAAAAAAGTTACGAAATTTGCAGTTTTTATGCAGTTTTGTGGCAAAGGTAGGTTTTCAATTGATTCCATATCCCCTGCACTACTTTCCTACTTCTGGACTTGTCTGTGGATAAAAACTACAACTCTCAGAAAGCTTGCTTGGTAAAAAAAACAGTACCAGCCTGACCATAAGGGCAGTGGGATCCCCAGAGTGGGTACACCGAAAAAGAGTTAGGAGGTACCCAGAGAAGGCCCAGTAATCCATACTGCCACATTTGCCATGCAGAGTTGGTGCTGAAGGAGTAAAATGAAGCCAAAAGGGCAAGAATAGAAATTACTGGCATGAGCAGTTTTCATGCACCCTTTTTGAAAGGCAAGGTCTCTTGATGTCTAAATAAAGCACTCAAGGCTAGCAACCCGAGCAGAAACTGCACAACCTTTAAAAGGCCACCTAGATTCCACCTACTCCTGATAGGCCAAAGAAAGCCACAATTATGACATGGGTCATTCGGTTATCACCCCTGCATGTGGCCCATTACTTTTCTAACAATCCAGGCCCATGATCGTTCTAGTTTACATAAGGCATCCTCCTGATCTACAATTTCCTCTCGGGCAACTTCCACTTTCATTATGTGAATGACACTTCAGAGTAAAATAGAGACAATGTGGTGAAAGGAGACAGCCTTCTTCCACTGTTTTGGCTAGGACAGCAGCATTGCACTAGTTTGGCAGTTCTCATTTTCTTCAGTCTTTGGCCAACTCTTTGCTGACCTGTATATTAACTTCCTTTCTGATCCTCTCTGTCTGGTCCCTTCCAACTACCCTCATACCCACCCCATTAACTATGCTCTCACCTCTAGCGGTAGGCCTTTGATACTAAACAGTAGTAGTCAATCGATGGCATTTACTCTTTTGGAATTTACTAATTCACTGCTCCTGAATGCTGGCCCCAGCCAGCAGAGTGTGATACTTGAGTCTACTGGATAATGCAACTCAAGTCTGCCCTGGGATAGCAGAGCCTTTGCCTTCCTTGTTTAATCAAGACATCTAGCCAAGGGGTGTGCAGGCAAATTTTAGAGAAAAAAATCAAGCTACCCCTTACTGCTTTAGGGCAGGGCTCAAGTCTGCGAAAGCAATAGCATTTCCAAATCCTATTTAAAAATAGCATTGCTGATACCATGCAGTTTTAAAGCTAGGTCATATTATTTAATGTATTGTATGACTATATGTCGAATTGGTGCTTCTGCAGCTCAGAGTTATCTGGGGAGCAAAGCAGCATTGTACATAGCCATCAGTGGGAGACAGACATACGCCAGGAAAGGTATGATACACAGTGATCTACATTATAAGATTAGCAAGGAGACGATGGGCTGGAGGAACTGTGAGGGTCTTATCAATAACTAGTGAGGTACTTCCCAAAGAGATAGGTCGATAGCTCTTTTCAGAGCAGCAGGATTCAAGATGCAAGGTGATGTTCAGGAGCTCGTATTCCAGACCCTTAGAGCCTACAATGAGAAGGCTTGTCGCTTGGTTTGTTATTTTTTGTACTTTATATTTTCCAGTCTCATGATGTTTTTCCTCCTTGAATGACATTGGCCCCTTGACGGAGTCGGATTTTGACGAGGTATGGCCATGCAATGTTTCTCATATCATCCATTTACCATCCATTGAAAAAGTTGTATCTTCACAACCCCAATAAATTTACAAGTATTGGCAATTCCAACAGCCGCGGTCCATGCAGGTAACAGCGGTTGGGCAGGGGGGCCGTGTAGGGGGTGATTCCGAGGGACGATGATGAGGGAAAATTAAATAAATAATACATTTTTCCTCTGCATCATCCCTCAAAATCCCTCCTTACACCGCCCCATCGCTGTTACCTGCACGGACCGCGAGTGAATGCCAGTAAGTCTGGCTTTAAAAGAAAATTGCATGGTAATGTGAAGCATTACGAGTAAATAGCATGGAGATAGATATGTATTTGTGTGGAAGCAAAGAACTGTAGAATAATATTGGTATAGGTTAAAAGGTCAGGTGACAGCTGCACTGTCAAGCCAGACAAAAAAATCCATGAGGATAATGACTGCCCTCCTCCCATCTGTGCTGCTGCCAGACACAAACGACATGGAATATCTAGTTACCTAAAACACTTTAATAGCATTCCAGTATTAGATGTGTGCCCCTGAAAGCATAGATAAACAAAATGATCACAGGAAGCACTTTTTTTGTGTGGGAGTACATAACTTCCGCTCAATCAAAACGTACTCCTGGCTCCCAAAATGTGGGCGGAGCCAAAGCCCTTCTCTAGTGATGCTTACATAATTGTATGGCGACAGCTGCACTGTCAAGCCAGACCATAATAAGAAGCAGCACAAAGTGACATCAGAAGGGATATTGTTATTATGCACATTAGTTCACCAGAAAATACACATTTCTTTAATGAAATAGTATTTGTAACACACCAAAAGTAGACTGTAAAGAGAGGTGGAGTGAGCCAGGGAATCGGCTGGTTATTCTTTCAGTATTAATAAGCGTTTTTGCTGTATTCCCCATTTTAGGTCTTGGTTTTGACAACAATGCGGTCAGACAGAACTACTGCTTACATTATACACAGAGTGTGCTTTGAGTCTGCTCCTTGCAACGCTAACCTTCTTTGACTAGCCTCTTTCAGACTTGGTCAATCATGTTATGGAGTATTTCATCTCTTGCCTAATGCTGTTGGCTGTTTGGGTGCATCTTTCCACATAGCTCGAGTGCTTACATGGAACTACAACTATATCCCTTCCTGTCTGCTTATGCTGGCTTCACCCCATGGGCCTTGTTCTAATGTGCTAAGGATGCATGTGTGGCAAATTAATCCAGACCTGTTTCATTTGCCAAGGCATGTTAATTTCATGCTTGTCCTTTCCATAACACTAATGCCTCTTTTATAAAGCAGTTTATATACTCCTCCACCATCCACCTATAGACTAAGTTGTGCTCTCCCATGGCCAGCCATATCTTAGCAGACCTTGGAGGACCTCATTGCTGTACTCAAGGAGATACAGTCATCAGGGACTCGATCAGTTCACGTGGCACTGATGTGGACTACTGTGCTTATAGCAGTTTTTTTGACACAGGCATTCTCATGTAGTCTTTTGGCCGTAAGTAACACTCTTAAAAAAAAAACAACAACTATCCCAAAAACATTTAATTTGCCAATAATTTCAATTTTCTCAACATATCATCTGGGATTGTATTGGGTGGCAAAGCTGTCACTCCGCAATCTGGATCTTGATCTCTTCTTACCTTGTGGTACGTATAAAATATGTGGTCGCTGGCAATAATTAGAGATAAGCGATCATGTCTATGAAGAGTGACCACAAGTCCCAGTGTGCCATGGACAGACACGTCTGCTCTTGTTTTCTTCTGGGTAGCAGTTTGAGACTGTAGACTTGTTTATTCAGTAGAAAGCCACAGGACCACACACACACACACCTCGGAGGTTTGGGTTGGAGGAAAAAGGACAGAAGTAGGCCGTTATGTCTCCAGTGACCCAGGGCTCTATGGGCACTCTGTTTAGTGCGGTCTGTAATTTAAAAGTGAATGAATGTGATAGAGGGCCATGATAAATACACAAATGTGCTATTTTTCAAATGTTTGGAACAAGTAAATAGACTGGACGTTTCAGATGCTTTGAAGGGAGCAGTGCCACATATAGCTGATTCCTGCTTTATTGGTGGTCATGTATTAGGATGGATGAAGTTCATCAGAGGCATTGAAGTCAATGGATTTCCACAGTTATCCATTCACCGCTGGCGGTGAGACTTGGGTTTCATGTTCTACACAATAGACATATTTGTGTCTTACTCTTCATTTACTGCTAAATTCCCAGGATTAAGTCACCTTTTAGCATGGAAGAAGCTATTGTGAATCGGTAGTAATTTGTTTTTTTGTATCATTTTAGCCAGACCAATAATTGCAGAGTGACACCAAAAGATCTGACCTATACTTGAGTCATTTCCTGCTTGTCCTGCATTTAGAATACAGCGAAATTATGCAGGGTTTGGTTGGTTATTGTTTGCCAAATTTATAATATGTATAATTAACTGTAGCCTTTCAGGAAAAATGTCGATCATGTATAGCTTGGGGTGCATAATTCAGTTATTTACCAACTGACCAATGATGAGGAGATCGGGCCAACGTGTCAACAGTAACCTCAAACTATGTGCTTATTCTCCCTTACCCCCAATCATACCGCTGGTCATTTCGCTTAATAGAGCAGCTTGGCCAAGGAATGCTATAACCACAACACCCACACTTTCTGCTTGTCAAGGCAAGTGACCCAATGTGAGCAAGCCCGTGCTTCTTTAGTTACACATTTCCTGTACTAGCTCAACTATTACTGCTCTCCCTAGACCCCTGCCTTAGAAGAGAAGCCTGATTTAACCCTAGACATATCATAAGCCTGTAGTCACGCGCTGTGAAGTGCCTTTGCTCTTTATATATATATATTTACAAATACACAAAATAGCTATTGAGTGTTACGCATACACTATAAGTGTTGTACAAATGCACTCCCATATTCTATTGGTGCTGTCCCAAAATTAATCACAGATGTTTACTTCTAATTAAAACCTCTTTACTTCCCTTGATCAGATAGCAGCCCTTAGATCTATTCATTTGTTTGACATATTGCTAATTAACAATGATAATAATTGTATTTTATGATTTGCTATTTCCAGGGCACAGACAGAAGCTTGATGACTCTAAACCTAGTTTGTTCTCTGAACGCCTCAGTGATTTAGGGCGCATTCCTCATCCCAGTATGAGAGTGGGTGTCCCTACCCAGAGTCCACGGCCTTCCCTGAACTCTGCACCAAGTCCTTTTAATCCACAAGGACAGAGTCAGATTGCAGGTAAGGGACAACACCATATCTTTGGCTTGTATAGGCAATGCTAGTTAGGGAACATAATGGCTTTTTTCTGAAACATGTAAAGCTTTGTTTTTAATTAATAATGCGAAATAGGGATTTTATTCTAATTTGCAACCTAGTAATTTAAATTATACAATGAAAAGCCGCTTAGGGAAAGAGTATTTCTCCCATGTTGATAATCGTAGCATACAGTCACTGACAGGGAGATAGTTAATAAGTTGCAAAATCTAGAACGGAGTTCAGCATGCTACAGTTAGCACCTAATGTCAGTGTGAGATAAATTATGTGAATATACCGATTAATAAAAAGAGATATATAAGCTTCGAGTTCAAAACATAAGTTTCATCACTGTGTAGGGAATATCCCGTCAGCTCAAAAGCCCCATAATCCCGCCCCAGTTATGTTAAAGGATAATTTCGTCATAATTGCAATAATGTATGCCCTATATTTTAAAATATACTTTGAAACTACTTCAGTGTAGATGCTGCTCTGCTATGACATTTCGTGTATGACGTCTCATGACTCCCAACGCAGCCAGTACTATGGCCTCGGGGATTGAGATGGAGAAATGGCTTGATCCCTGACTAAACTTAAAAAAGTCACTACTTCTTGAGAGGGATGATTCTTGTCACTGCTGATCCAAAGTCCCACTCTTTTCAGCTGAGGAAGGGCCTGATTACGAGTTTGGCGGAAGGGTTACTACATCACAAACGTGACGGATATTTCGTCCGCCGTATTACGAGTTCCATTATATCCAGTGGAACAATTTGGAACTTGTAATACGGCGGACGGGATATCTGTCACATTTGTGATGGAGTAACCCTTCCGCCAAACTCGTAATCAGGCCTTAAGTGACTCAAATAACTCAAGCTTCAATACTTAAATTCAAGGGCCTTGGTAGAGAAATGGCATTTAACCTGCTTTTCACAGGTTAGGTGCTATCCTCTTTACTAGCTTATTGAAGGAGAGGAATCAGGCGGGGAAAGAGTTTTCTTTAAAGGGGGGGTGGGGGTCAGGGGGGGGACAAGAAAGCATGTTGAGAACTAAGATAGCTTGAATACCAGATTTCCTACATATTTCAAAACATTGCATGGTGATGTTTTTTCAGATAGAAAACGAACAAAATGTTAACTTTTTCTGGTGTTACATTGATTTCCCAAGCTAATGTATACAACAGGACTATGTGTAGACATTAAGGCCCTGGTTTCTTGTACGTCGGAATCCGGGTGCTTTTTATTGCACCAGGTAAATATTGATTCGCAGGTCTACGCTATTTATCGAGTGCCATAAACAGCACCTAATAGGAGTTTCTGGGGAATAACATGTACATTTTGGTTGGTAACACACCAAAATCAGCATGGTACAGTAAATACCGTACACCTTTCTCTTGTTAAATTCTAACAAAGGGTGAAATATTTACCACACCTGGTAATTTCCAGATGCGGTAAGTACTACTCAACTCGTAAATTCAACCCTGCACAAAGAGGGGCTTATGCAGGGAAGGCACACACAGTCCCACTAGTAATCAGGGCCTTAGAGTGTACCAGATCCCATATGTGATAGCAACCACTCCCGCTGAGCATGTTAATCCCCTTGGGTCACCTCACAAGTAATGTTGTTAGAAGGATTGTCTTGAAACTGTATGGCAGTTGCTAAAAATGGGGGAAGGTCACTATGACTAGATTAGATTTTAAGGAGATGACTCATACTGCATGTGCATTGTAATTAATGAGTAGTAAAAATACTGTCACTAAACTAAAGATCTGCAGTCATGAATAAACCATGACCTCTTGGTTACTAGAGGTAATCATGTGCTTGGATAAGATACACAAAAATGCTATACTACTGTCTCTTATTCAATATAAAGATGTACTATTATCTCTTGTTCAATATAAAAACATCTTAAGAGATACACTTTTTAACTACTTTTTTTTGCTGTGTGTTGATACATATCATACTCTTTTCTGCCAGGTTAGCACTTCTACTCCTTACAGTTGTAATAGGGTCTGTGTTACCTCAGTGCCAAGGCTCCAGTAAGACCCCTGTAAAATTCAGTGATCAGCTATTAGAACATATGACTGAACCGATTGTACTACTGAATATGGACACCTACAATATTGTGGTACAAGAATATCGAGGGACACAATATCGTAAGTGTACAATGGGAAATCTATATTTATTATTCCTAACAACACATCTACATACATTGAAGATATATGCACTACTTAGGGTACATATGTATAGAGTTGAGTATAGAAAACCTAGACCTACTTACCTGACGATAGTTGTTTTCGATATTTTGTCCTTGATATTTTGTCCCACCAATATTGTGGGTTCGATATTCAGGATGCACACCCCTAAACCATATTAGTTATCGCATCAACCTGCTCCATGTGTATGTCCCCTGTTCAGTGAGAAGCACTGAGACAATAGGAAAAATAAAAACATTCACAATGACAGAAAGGAAATAAGAAAGGAAAAAAACGTCTATTTTCCAGGGGTATCAATATTATACACCTGTGAGATGTTATGATTTGTAAGAATTAGATTTTCAAATCCGAGGCCCTATCACATAACTAGTGCGTGCCTGTGTTGTTTGTGCTTGCCTGACGTGAGGTTAATATTTGAGATTGCAACATATCACAAAATAATGGAGTTGGGATGTGATTTAGGACATTACCCAAAAATACCGGCTGCATTCAAGTCTCACCAAACACCTGCCAGATACTGATGACCTGACCACCAACGACTGACTCTGAATAATTGGAGATTCTGGGATACTCCGTGATGACATATTGGATATTGATATGGTGGTTTGACTGACTTAGCCCAAACCGCTGCCTCAATTCTAGAGGAACACATGTCCTAGGAAGTTGTTTTATTTATAACATGTGGCTTTTTGGTTCTAGACAGTGTTAGATATGAAGCAGCAACTAATGATGTAAAGCTATGTCATATGAAAGTATTATTCTCGGATTCTGCAGCAAACCAGCTGCAATGTCCGTGGTTGGTGCAGAACTGCTTTGCAACATGCTGTGGCCAGTCTTGCGGCACATAGTTGGCGATCAAGAAAATACGTCCCTTGTATTTATTATAAATTAATAATTGGAACTTTCATACATCAATCATGAGCCTGGGTGAATATATCTGGCAAAATTGTGTTTGGGGAGGCCCCTGGATAAATTAAAGGTTATTAATGCTGTTGATATCTTTATCTTCATGATTACATTTTAATTTCAGTCAGTTTGTTGATTATTCCCTGTCGATTGCATTGCCATTTTTTTCACCCTCAGCAAAACCTTCCTGCCTATCCGGCCTGTTGTTTCTTATAACTTAGTTAGTTAACACTCTTAACGACTAAGACATTAAATTTAGTCCGGCCATACATCTGTAAAGTTTAGAGCAATTTTGTAATTTTTATATAATTCATTAAACGATATATCTTTTTAAATTAGATTATCTAATAGAATATGGATTCTCAACCATAATAATCTTTCATAGAGTGACATGCGATTTTCAAGAATCCTGGGTGTCAGGCTTTGAGTAACCAGAGCATTCTGTTCTATGTTAATAGGGACAGAATAAATTGCATATTCCGATTTTAACCCCTCCCATGCTCATGACAAGCTCAGCTTGTCATGAGCCACGGTGGCCATGTGCTCATGACGAACTGAGCTCGTCATAGCGGTCATAACGCTCGCACGCGGGGCTAATTACCCCGCTGTGCTGAACGTTCTGAAGAAACGGGTGTGGCCGTGACTAGCTCAGCTCGTCATGACCACACGGCCACCGTGGCTCATGACGAGCTGAGCTTATCATGAGCACCGGGGCACTGTGCGCACCCCCTGCTCCCCAGCACAGCGGGGGAATTAGCCCCGCAGGCAAGGGGTTAAGCTCAAAGCCAGCGGCGGCTCCTCCGCTAAGAGGGAGGAGCGCAGCTCCACTACTCGTTGAGCAGTCCAAAAAGTAAAAATAAAATGATAACATTATATTATCATTTTATTTTTATGTATTGAGGCAGGTTTACGGGGTGAGGCCGGGCTGTCGTCACAGCCAGCAGGGGGGAGTGGGGAGGCACTTAAGTGTGCACGACAGTTTGGCCAGCCAAACAGTCACGCGCACTTTGCATGTTCTCCACCAGCTGTATTGCACAGCCTGCGTGAAGACCATGCACAGGCTCACACCAAAGACGACGCTGCTGTCATGGTGACAGAAGAGTTGTGATTGGTTTAGGGGAGCCTGTGTGTGCTTCCTGCTTCCGGAGGTGAGGCTGTGGCGGGCAGCAAGGTATGTCACTTTTAATTTATTTTCTATCCCCCTCCACACCCGCCTCACCCGTAATACTCGGTGGCAGCCGCCACTGCTCATAGCCAGTGTGCTGCGCTCAGACTGTTGGTCTCCTGCCCCATCAGTGAAGGGCTCTCTTTGCCATTCGTGGGCATTAGTGAAATGTCCCAGTGTTGCAGTCTGTGAGAGTGTCTACAGTATTTTTCTCCAATAAAGAAAATAATGTCCATGGTGATAAATAAATGATGTATCAGATGCAAACATACGGATTTAACAAATATGTAAGCCACAGAAGATGCAGCGATTACCTCAAATAGTGAGCCCCACAAAATAAATGCCTGTGCAAAACCTTAACTCAAGTGAAAATGCACTAGTTATAAATTTTGAGTCAGGTCAAAGTGCCTATCACACTTCCTGTGCCATATATGCTTCAGTGCAGATATATATGATTCTGAATATGCCTGCCGGCATTCAGCTCAGATATAATAGTTGTTTTTCAAAATGCCAAGCTATGGCTTGATCACTGATGCTCAACTATAAAAATGACACATGGGCAGGTAAATGTCTACATTGCACTGGAGTGTAATACACAACTGTCATGCTAGAATCCACATTGTGCGGTTATGTGAAGCACTACTGTCATCTGTAAGAAATATATTTGAGAAGCACAGTCCTGGGCAGGTAAATGGTAGACACCCAAGCAGATCTTACTAGGGTTTGTGACAACTTTCACTCGTTTCTCGACTGAACTTTAATATCAGGTAGGAGGTTTCATTGTTGCACCATCATCACAGAGAAGAAAGTAGTGTGTTATGGAAATCAAAACAAAAATGGAAGAAGTAATAAAAGCACTCTCAACTCACAAAGCTTCAAAAATATGATAATGAAAAACGAATCTAAAGAGAAAATAATGGTGTTAGAATTTAAAAAGGAAACGGGGAAAATCCAAAGAAAGCTTTAAGAAATATTTATCTTTTTTTCTTAATACTAACAGGGGATTATAAATGAGGTTTACGGATATTCAAAGTATCTGTTCACAAACACATTTTGTAATCCTAGAGTGTCAGCCACAGAAGACAGTAGGAGGAGTACCAAAATGGCACTTTTGGCCATTACTGCCTCCGGAGACAGCTGAAGATATTTGATTGGTACAACAAGCTCTAAAAAATTGTTTCCAGTTTAAAATAACTGCCAGTACTTTTAGTAGTCTGAAGTAAAGCAGTTAGAACTCAAAATAACAAAAAGTTCTGTAAACCTGAGGAGAGAATGGATAGTCGGAAGACTTGAGAAATGCTTATGCCAAGCTAATCCATAAGCAAAAGGATGTGGTGAGAATCAGTGGTGGGCCGTAATTTTACCAGGGTGGTGCAACACACGCACACATACACACTGTTTCACATCCATTCATTCACAACCACACGAACACCCACCCATTCACAACACGCACTCACAAATACACATACATACGTACACGCGTGCACCATACATAAAAAACACACATAAAACCTACCTTCACTGCAGCTCTCTGAGAAGAAAGCCTCAGAATTTGAATTTAATTTAATTTGAATTTAAAAGCATTTATTAAGTGCACATATACCTAGCGGTTTCTTGGCGCTGATGATGCAGTTGAACCCAGGGAGAGGGGTACAGAAAGGTTAATGCAGAAAGGGTTGCAGGAAAAGATGAGTTTTAAGCGCCTTGCGGAAATCAGAGTACAAGGGTATAGGGTCAGAGGTCCTTGGAGGGTTGGGACTGCTGCCTTCCGCCATTGGCTGACCTTAGGCCAGCAAATAAGGGAAGGAAGCAGTCCCTCACTCTTCTCAGAGTGGGATGGGGTCAATGAGACTATTGATCCCACCCCACTCTGTAACGAGGTGTCACTGATTGACACTCTGGCCTGGGCACTTCCGGGCTTAAAACTGAAGAGCCCAGATCCGAGGCCATCAGTGATGCTCCTCCTTGTCACGAGGGGAGGGCCACGAGGCACTTTTGCCAGGCTGCTTTGGTCACACGCACAGGGCTGTGAAATCCTCAGCCTGGAAAACTTCAACTCAGGCAGCCAGGAGTCTGCACATTTACCCTTACCTGAACAAGAAGAGTGTCTGTCAGGCTGACCTTTGTTCAGCCTGACACTCTACTTTCTGGAAAAAAGGTGGGGGTGTGGTCACTCAGCCCATACAGCAGGCCGCTGCTGGTAAGAATATACCTCACTAATTTGTACCAGATCAGAGGTAAAGGAAAGAACTTGAAACGGGTATGTTGTACAAAGTTATCTATCATGATCTCAGAGCAAAGGATCATCAATAAGACACAACCTGGAATGGCGGACTTTAATTTAATAAATTGACACATTTGTAGGATTTTTAAGAATTGAAAAAATACCTAATAATTGGAGAGGAGGTAGTATCATGATAACTCATAAATGGGACCTGGACAAGATATAGGAAACCACCACATATGTTCCATGTTACATCCACTACGCAAATTATTTTCCGGGGTGATCTTCGATGAACTCTTTAACTCTACGAACAATAGTAGGATCATCTCCCCATTCTAGAGGTGTTTAAGGGAGGGCTGTTCTGAAACCAACAATGTTAACTTTGCTGATAAGTGATTCTGGTGTCTGGGGAGCCCCGTTTCTCCATTGTGCATTTATCAACCTCACTCAAGCATTCCGTAATGTATCGCATGAAAAGCTGTAGCCTAAATTACATGAAATAGCCATGTCTAGTCCATATTTCATCCCAGTTGCATGTGAAGACATGGGCAGCAATTAAAAAACGGGCAGTAGGAGAGATGCCCAAAAAGATATACTGCTCCTCTGAAGCTAAGCAAGGACGTGCCTTGCCCTCATATTTAATTCATAAATATACTAGTGATTTTTTAATCTCATTTGAGTCTCAGCAGAACCAATCCGCCACAATTAAGAACTCATTAGAATCCTGGCTTTGCTTTATTTAGATAACATGTTATTGTTGGATAGTACAGCAGAGTGGTTGGAAAGATTGTTGACAACACTCACTAAATATGCAAGATAGAATCAGTTGTAGATAAATGAATCAATAGCCAGATACTTACATTTGGGTCTTATAGTTACCCAGGCTCTGGATTTACCGACAGCCACTGGGTAGAAACTGTACCTGACAATAGATATTTGGGATAATGATAAGATCCCATGAGAGCAGCAGGCCATGTGGTGGCAAGTTAAGGTCACCTGTAAGAGCTACCTTTGGGTGAATTAGAGCAGGTAAAGGGACTTCCAAAAGACTGAGCTATCAAGAGTATAAGGGGATGGAGATGCTCCAAGGAACAAAGGAAGAGTTCTAGAATATGAAAGAGGTCTCCTCAGCAGAGCCCTTATCCCACTCTCCCTCCTGCCATCTTACTCCAACACATTACTCCCACCCACTCTCTAACACGTTGTCATGGACAGAAGGGCCTAGTATTAGGTCTCTGCCTCCCACACTCCTGTCTGCATACACTTAGGGTCATGAGTCTACAGTGTAGGCCACTGTTCCCACACATTTTCTTCTGCCCATTACATACCTGCTTCTCTCTGTGAGTTATGCTTAACTTGCTGCTGTCGGTGATGCACTTGTTTGTGAGTAACAGAAGCTTGCACCACTGTTACCGCTTTTGTCCTTGTTGAGTGTTTGGGAGAAAGCTTACACTCGCAGACAGAGCAAGGGTGCTATAGCCCTAACGCAAGCAAGAAATCGCCCCCTATATACTGTCTAGCAGTGGTGGCTCACTGAGGGAGTGCTGGGGGCGGTGGACGGAGCAGGTGAGGGGCAGGGTGTAGTGGACTCGGACATACGACGGACAGGAGTAAGCCAATTAATTAAATAAATAAAACTATTTACCTTGGGCTCCCTGCATCGCCAACTCGGCAATGCAGGGAGCGCAAGGTAAATAGTTTTATTTATTTAATTACTTATCTTACTCATGGCATTCATATGTCCGAGTCCAATACCCTCCCCATCCTACTCCTCCACCCCGCCCCACCGCCCGCAGCACTCCCTCGGCGAGACACCACTGGTGTCTAGGTAGAATGACAAGCATCACTGGACCAATAGACCCTCATACTGCAAACATGGCTATATAGACTTTACATTGAATGCTGATATTTAAGAGGTAGGCCCCAACAGCCCCCTAATACTTCTATCATGATATACTGGATAATCGGTGTTCATCATTAATCAGTTCACTTGGGGCAGGGTTGTAACTTTGAAGGCCCCAGTCTCTTAGCACTGAGTGAACCCGCAGTGTTTAATGTCAATGGGAGGTGGCCAGCCGTGTGCACTTGGCAAATCTTGTATGCAGCCAATAGAACAGGGGCCATTTTCATGAATTGAGCTTCCAAATAAGAAGAGGAAAGGGAGGACGGACAGAAGATGGGCTATTTTTAACATGAAACAATTAACATCAACAGCTGAAAGGGGATTCCGAATGTCTTGATGTGTAGTGCCCGCATGACTAGGATACGCTTTCTAGGCCCGCTGTCCAATTTAGTGTTCAGGCTGTGATCCCTTGCAGCCTCCAGTGCTGTCACTTTGGATCTGCTCCTTAGCACACTGAGTCCTTGATGTGGTTTCTTAAATAGCCCCATGAGCTCTTTCCCAATGCACCATAAACAGGGGCGTAGCTTGGCCAATAAGGTGGAGGAGGGGAGCTTCGGATTTCCCAGCAATCACGCTGGGATATCTTCTTAAAACACAATACATGAGAAGTTGCACATAAGGGGGGCTTAAGGGACACTTCAAAGAGAGAGGAGGGCGTACTAAAAACATTTTTTAAGGCCTTCAAAAGAGATGGGGGGGAGAGAGAGAGAGTGAGAGTGTGTGTGTGTGTGTGCGCGCGCGCGCGCATGCGTGTTTTTGTCAGTGTGGGCATGTACAAATCCCAGGTGAGAACCAACAAACACTGAAAGCACGTGTACCCAGCTATTTAGTAAAAATATTTTTTTAGGGGGGTGTAACACCACAAACCCCCTCCCCCCCCCCCCCCCCCCCCCCCCCCCCCTCCTGAAACCACGCCGTTGGCCATAAAAGAAAGACCTTGGAAGTTTTATAGAGGCATAACATCACTCGAAATTTTGACAATTACTTTGTAGATTTTCAAATATTCATATTCCTGAATTTGGAATTCATTGTAAAACCGGAGGAGTATCTTTCAAATGTACAACGCAGGATTAAGAGCCACACATTATTCATCAATTTTAATACAGCGCTTTGTAGCATGTGAAAAGAAGCGCACATCGCTCTATAAAACGTTCATATAATTTAAAGCATACACAGGTTGGACATTTTGCTAACCTACTTCAAAGGCTTTCTGAAAGTAGTTTCATGAATTGAGACAGAGATGGTGCAAGTAAACTGGGGACAAAGTGGTGCACAGCATCACGTAATCCTTTGTGGCTATTTGCAAAATGTAAATGTTTACATATGCACATCTCCGGATTTTAATAATTGCATGAATTAAGCATTGCTTTTGTGTATCTGTGCCTTCTACATTTGCCATACATTAGCATGTGTACCTCACAATCAGTACGAGAATATAGCCCTTATTTTGACTCTGGCGGTTCTCCTGTAGGACCGTCACGCCCGCAAGTGGACCGCCAAGGCCGTACTGCATCCGCCTGCTGGATTCAGAGTTGAATCCAGCACAGACGGCAGTCTCACGGCGGTGGTATCTTGGGCTCATAGGAGAGATTAACATGCAGACCGCCACCATGAGAACGCTGACTTGAATGCATGTCATGCATGCCACACCGTGCAGGAACAGGGCTGCAATGCCCCCCTGCATGCACCTCCACGAGCTGCAGGAGTCCCGCCACCTTTTTTTTTATAGCAGGCTGTCCGCTATAAAAGGGGCAGTGGACAGGCACATCATATTATACTCGGATCCTGGCTCCAGTCCTGTGGTGACCAAACAGCCACACTCAAAATACTGCGGTCGGACACGCAGTGGTGGGACGGCCAGAGGACCACCGTACTCGTTATCAGGCCCTAAATAATGTGCTAGCCGAGGACATTTGCCACATTTATCTTTAGATTTTAAATGTGAACATGAGCATGCCTCTAAACAAGCACACTAATGCTTTGGTGGATGCGTAATATTGACTCATCATCATAAAAATACACTTCTATTGGTTATGCAGCACAGGCAATGAAACGCCCCAGTAACTAACATTGCATTTAATCAGTTAAACTGAACATGAACTCTTCCCATGTGTGAGCAGCAGAGAGATGCACATGCTATGGATATGACCTTAGGTTCCACAAGCAGTAAGTAGCACACTTCCCTCACAATCAGTGGTGAAAGTCACTATGATATACCCCCAGGCCAGCATTACAATCTAAAGCGCGAGTAAAGCTGCAGTTCACAGGCAGGCAGTCAATTCATGATGATTTTTTTCACAAACTCCATGACAGACTTAATCCACATAAAACATACATTTTCCCAATTCTGTCGGCATTTCCTAGGTGTGTAGATAGGTGCAAAAACTGTAACTAAAAACGACATGAAGCGCGAAGAAAGTAGCATTTGTCTCCGTAATGCCTGGAAACTGCACTGCCCAAATTCAAGATTAAATGACACAAGTCCCTGAGGCTGCATGAACACTATATGCAGAATCACTCAGTAGGACAATCAAGGTAAGGCTAATGAAGAAGGGGGCGGACCTAGCCCCCAGATGTGCTCTTTCATCAGCACAAAGGAAGGCACCTTGTATGCGTGCAACACATAACACTCAGTTGGAAATAGTGCATAAAATCACTTTGTCATGCTTTCGTGGTGTTTCCTCGAACTTTTTCTCCATTTAGCTGTATCCTGGGTGAAAAAAGTGAAATGTATGCTCTCAGTTCCTAAACCCATGTTCACAGAGTCAGGCCTTGCTTAATTTTCGGAGAGTACATTCCACTTGTTATGTTATGTTATGTTATGTTAGCAGCACTTTTATAGCGCACAGCTGTCCCAGCAAAGGGGCGTCCCGGCGCTTTGGACAGGCAAAAGACACAACACAGGAGACATCAGGGAGTAAGGTAGCAGAGAAGCGGAATACTAAAGTGCAGAACAAAACAGATGGGTTTTAATATCCTTCCTGAAATCAAACAACTCATCCAATGCACGAATTTGGGATGGAAGTGAGTTCCATAACTTAGCAGCTAAAGCACGGAAGGATCATCCTCCGGCGCGGCAAAGCTTAAACCGCAGGACCACAGCCAGGTTTTGACCCAAAGACCTCAGAGAACGAGAAGGAACATAGGGAATAAGAAGGTTCTCAAGGATCTGGGGGGGAAGACAGTTTAAGGATCTTAAAAGACAGACATAAAGTCTTAAAATCAATCAGTTGCGCTATGGGCAGCCAGTGTATTGTCCGGATAGTTTCTTTCACGGAACAAAACCTCGGTAGACCCACTAGGGCCCTAGCAGCAGCATTTTGAACGCGCTGTAACCGGGCGACTTTCGCCTGGTTGGCCCCTAACAGGAGCCAGCTGGCGTAATCAAGCCGAGATAAAATAGTAGCCTGCATAATCAGCTGCCTGGTAGGGGCGTCAAAAAATTTCAGGATGGGCCTGAGCCCTCACAAAATCCCGAAACAAGTAGCTGCCACTTTTTTTGTGTGGCTGCAAAAGCTAAGGGCAGAGTCTAGCCAGACACCCAGATTTTTAACGTCCGAAACCGGAGTTGGAGTGACACCTAGCTCTGCAGGCCACCACTCTTCACCCCAAAGGCTGCTCTGTTTGCCCACTATCAGGACCTCCGTCTTCTTAGCATTGAGCTGAAGACAGTTAGCTGTCATCCAGCCCGCTACTGCTAAGAGACCGTCCCGGAACCTGGGGGCATCAAGGTCAGACCTCCCATTCAGTGTCACCGCCAGCTGCGTATCGTCAGCATAGGAGACCATATTCATGTCCCAATGCTTGGCGACCGCAGCCAGCGGCTGCACATACAGATTAAACAATGTGGGACTCAGTGCCGACTTGAGATGGCTGACAGTCTGCCAGATGGATCAGTGTCCTGCTGTCCTAAGTTTATGACTGCATAGTTACCCAATCCTTAAAGTGGCGGATTGTCACACCTCTGCAGGGTTGGATTGGTAATGCGGGCACTCAGCAAATGGCCGAAGGGCCAGTAGTGGAGTTCTAGCTGTAGGCTGCTTTTTTTGGGCAGCCTGGAGGCTGTCTGTGCGGTTAGGACGCAGCCAGCGGCCCACTGGGTGCCTGAGTGGCCTTTCTAGAGGCAGATGGGCGGAGATATCACTCCCTTTCTCTCACTGGGCTGGTCCATTAATGATTGCTGATTGAGTGTGGGCAGCGGGCCTGAGCAGAAGTGGTCTCACTTGCATTCATGTGTCGATAAGCAGTGTGAACTAATCTGTGCATTTTAAAAAAATCTAAGTGAAGTTAATAAAGCATGCCCCCCACCCTCTATCTTTTCATGAAACTTCACTGAAGCAGTGTTTTGCGGAAAGGCAATACGCAAATGTGGGCCACTTTCTTTGGTGTGTCCGGGCCGATTTCTGATCTCATCCAACCCTGCCCTCTGGCCAAATCCCAGAAACAGCGGTAGGGAAGACAGTTGGCCTATGACATACACTGACAAACCTTACATTTTGGAAATCTGCACCCATGCTAGCTTGTAAACCTGCGGGTGCAGATTTCCCAATTATTACTTGACTTGGGCCTCTCTTTTCTTATGGCAGTGATGCATAGTGTACATCGAGAAGCACTGGATTCAGCTCTTCTGGACCTACATTAGGCACCCCTGTCCTGAGGCAAATTGTATCATTAATGCTGGTTGGTGAAGCAAATAAGCGCTGTTGAGACAAACAACACATAAACTGGTTGTGGGAGTGGAACACAAAGAGTCCGAGGGGGGGTGAGGGGGGGGGGTGTGGGGGGGTGGAGGGGGCAGGGGGGGGGGAGGAGCAGCTCATGAGGAACTGGGAGAAGGAGCAAGAAAACACAAGCACTCACATTCAGAACTGAAAACAAAGGAAAATAAGTAGTTCCCTGACAGTGAGCAGTGGACACAAGTCATCCACAAGTCTTACAATCAAAAAGATAGCGAAGTAGTTGTGCTTCATGGAAGGGAAAAGAAAAGGAGAGAAAGAAAAGCCTTGAGTAAGAAGCATGCAAGGGGGACTGACAAGAAAGCCAACCGGTGACAACCAATGGACTGAACCAAAGCCCACTGTAAGTATTGGGACTGTCTACAATTGGTGTTTCGAAAACCTACAGCTACAGCGGTATATAGACAAGACGTAACCACCATGTGTTATGCTTTTCTTTAAAGCAGTATGTTTTTTCTGAGCATTTGAGCAGCCTTTGTTGGCATGTGTTTCAACAGGAAGGGCCTACTAAAAATAAACACCTTTTGCCGTGGGCAGCAGCGTTGACCTTATGATACCTCAAAACTCTCATTTTTATGCCGAAGATATTTTTATCCACTGTACTGAAAGCTGAAAGGACCCAAGCAGAGAGACCAAATACAAGGAAAGTCGCAGTCGTTTGACTGTCGAGAGGAGTTTGAGCGTCTTTTTGACCACCATCATCTTGATTGGGCCTAGTAGCTTTGGGCTGTGTAACAGAAGCTTCATTTAGGCCTAGTCACCTCTCGAAAGAGATGCATTGTTCTCCTAATTTAGGCTTGAGTTTGAGCATGCATAGGTCTGAGCTGTGATTCTTGCCTCTGATTGCCATGCACTAATTGAAGGCACACAATCTTCTACCTGTGAACACTAAATTGGACTAATAGTAGGAGGCAGGAGTGACTACAAACAGCAGACATAATGGCTCACAGTCATGCTGATTTGAATCACAGCCAAGCCATACCATTTAAATTGTGAAACTGCTGAACACGAGTCCATTAAGTGTAATGATCAAGTTCCCTTCAGCTTTTCACAAAGGTGGGTTTTGTTAAACACTTACGCTGTGCACGGAACGGCATTACTACAAAGTGCTAGAAACCCTTATTAACAAAAAATGTTGTCATTTTTTATCGAGCTTGTCCCTACAGGGAGATTTCTGCTTCCCAGACACCTTTTGAAACAAACCATGTTGGAGCAGACAGTATAAAAGAAGAAATTAGAGACATTTCAACTATAGGGCTTTATGGAAAAGTGACCAGTTTAAGAAGGCGCGTTTTCCGAAGCCCAGAGATTGCTGCACTTTCCTTTCAATGACGCCTGCTTCAAACCTTCACATTAAAAAATAGTTTAATGAAGAATTTGAGAAAACACATTTGTGAATATCTGCACAAAACACTCCAGTAAAATATGAAAGCAGTTGCTTCACTCCTGCATAATGGCAACCTATTGAATTCAATTGGGATTTTAGTTTACAGACTTTTAATGAAAACAAACAACTTTTCACATTTAAACCCATTCTGAGTTTCCATTGGAAATAAGTTTTAGGCCTGGTGGGGCAGTCCCTCTGTCTGCAGACCTACAGCCATCAATTCTTTTTTAAATATGCATAGATTGAACTTTGCCTCAGTTAAGAGTAAGTATTTCTTTCTCATCTCATGCTACTGTCTGTTTAATGTATCATTCCACCTCCTATTGAGTGCTTACATTAAACTTCATGAGGGATTTTGCATCATAAATGTACACACCGAATTACCACTCATTATTTTTTTTATCTTAGATACGCACTCTGTGTAGAAAGCAAACAGTTCTTTTTGCCTGTGCGTGCTTCATACATACATATATATGTTTACCCACACAAACAAATGTGTATCGACACACAATCCACCTGCTTAAATCAAAATAGACATTTACGCAGATCTTTTGGGGTCGCGAACCCAATTAAAAAAAACGATATTTAAAATGTTCTAATGATAAAAAATTTAAATAAAAGGGGCCAATGTCCGCGTAGCTATTTGGTAACTTTGGTGGAGAGCTTTGACGAACCCTCGATCTGTGGCCAACCCCTACTGCGAAACAGCTAAAATTCATACACTACAGGTTAGCCCCACAGGAGGTTTGGGCACTTGTGTGCTTTGCAAGCAAGGCCTGTCCAGAAGCTAGGTCTGGGGGCCAACTGCCTCAGCACAAAGGCCATGTGCAGCTGGAGTCAATTAAGCCATTCTAGACAATAACTCCTTATAGTTTACCTTATGATTTAGATCTCACTTCTTACAGGTTTTCACCCCGACTTGCTTAGTGAATGCTTTAAGTGGCACTTTTTGAAGTTCTTACAAATGAGGCAGTGGTAGCATGTTCCACACATCCAAATTAGCAGTTCCATCGCTTTCTATTTTCTATTCTTTTTATCTACTGTTTGATTAAATAACTGAGTGTACTGTAGGAAACTAGTGCATGATGTGGCGCAAGACCATTACATTAGTGCTTTTAAATGTAAACATAAACCGAAAGATTGACTGACTACTGCTTTGTGTTCTAAACTGTATCCTGTTCTCTGTTTTTAGATCCCAGACAGGCCCAGTCCTCCCCTCCGTGGTCCTACGACCAGTCCTACCCAGCCTACTTGAGCCAGATGACCTCGCCTTCCATTCATTCCACAACCCCCCTTTCCTCCTCTCGAGGCACAGGACTTCCTGCCATCACGGATGTGCCAAGGCGCCTCTCAGGTAATACTCCTTTCATATACAGCTTATAATACCATTGTTGATCATTTTCTTAAATGTGTATAAAGCACAAACGGTTTACATTAAGATTCCTTTCATGTCTTGGTGATGAGGGATGGTGAGTACATGTCATAAAGTCATGAATTTTTGATGTTCCCAATCGACCAATTTTGTCATATTTTGCCAGAAAATAAAAAGGCTATTCATATGGAATCTGCCTAACAATTTCTCAGCAAATCTTATTTCTGCTGGGATAATAATATGTACATATTTTAACATTTATAAAATCTTCTTTTGAAAGTGCATATAACCATAGAGTCCATAGACTCAACATGCTAAAAAGGCATTGAGTCTATAAGATATTAGGATGCAATGAAGCGGATTAACATGGGCAACTCTATGAACAATGTACTGAGGCCCCTGTTCTGTTGATCCTATGTGGAGATCATTTGAAGCCATTCATTGATAATATGCAAATATAATTCCACCTAAGAGGAATGCTGGAAACAGAAGACTGAGAAACATAGTGATTAGAAAAAAATTGTGAGATTTGAATAACATCGTCTCTGTATTCAAACGGTGTCCACTATACTGTGAAGTACAAAAGGGACTAATCACAATGTGATATATGTACCCATCAGTGACGCACTCTAGACTGCCCTTGTTGTCATCATTTGGGCGATTTCACAAGGTAGTATGTCCATGTTGTACATACCACTATTAAACACAGTGGTAACCGGAAGCAGTACTCAAATAAAAATATGTGAGTGAAGGTGTTAAAGATAAAAATGGAGAGTGGATGCACCAAATAATTTTAATGAGAAGGCAACCACTTCCAAGATTAAAAATCTGTTAGGTGCAAAGTAACAGTAGTTTATAAGAAATATCTACTGCGTGTTATTGAAGGTCGACATGTTTCTGCAGTGAATAGATCCTAACGGGATCTCCTGCTTCTTCAGGACCAGAAATCTACTTTGCGACTGCTTCTAAAGTGAGTGAGTGCAAAAAAAAATAAACGAAAATGGATATCACCTGAGTACGTCCTCTCACTGGAGGTTGAGGGACCAGCGCCACTCCTCACCTGGCTACAGCTCAGGAATTGGGGGCACCGCTCTTTCCGTCGGTACTCCGATAAGGCATCTGCGCTGTTCGGGGAGGACCTACTCAGGTGATATCCATTGTCGGTTTTTTTTTTTTGCACTCACTCACTTTAGAAGCCTCCCATAGTTATACAACCGAAGGAACAAATAGTTGAGGCATAGCTTTAAAAAAAACAAAAAAAACTGACAAGCTGGCCAAAGTTTGAATTTGTCTTCACAAATGTGAGAGTTACATTTGCATCTTCATTATACCAGTGTAAATTCGTCAGATTCAGCAAAATGAGTGCTTTAGCCAGGAATGTTAAAATTAGAGGAACCCATAGTAGATATGTTTTCAGCAATATAACTGAAGAATGGTATAGCAACACCAAGGATTGACAAATCCATCAAATCTTGTCTCTTTCTCAACATTGATCCAGCTCTCGAGGCCGAGCATTTAGGCACTGTACCTTGTCTGGACGTTTATGTCCTCGGCATCGACCTGGAATTACATTGTTTTTAAAGATGTTCTCTCTTTATGGATCTACCTCTCCTGGAGTCCTCAAAGAAATGTGGAAGAGCCTTGGTAAAGGACAGGCCCTCTCTGGGCTCATGCAACGTCCCACCTTTGGGCTGTGCCTCCTGTTGTCTGCGTCACTCTTCTGTTCCATGAAGGTGGATCTCTCCCTGTCTCTTAGGGTATATCTGGAAAAGGACCAGCAGTGCTGACATCAGTCAGAGATGTAGCTATCCACAAGGCAAATGATGCATATATCATGAGGATCTGATTTGGCCTTCTTTCAGCCAATGGCAGGGCATTTGTCAAATAACGATGACATTTTATTTGACGAGAAAAAACATCTTCCTGTCAGAAAATGATAGAAAAACAATGGAAATCCGTAGAATAACTAATCATTTCGGAGAGAACGTTTTGAAGAAAGAAGCCAAAAAATTCAGAGCTCAGTGCTCCAAGATCCTGTCACCAGGAGCCAGAAAAAAGAACTGTGGTAACTGCCACCTAGTTGGCATGATGGAATACTGGTGGGTTGTGAGCCGTTAAAGGCATATACTCTGTTTTCATAGCTGCAGAGTTGCAGCCTAGAAGTTTACATTGTCCTCTTCCTTCATCAACATTTATTTAAAAAAAAGGTTTGTGACTGATATTTGTAAGGACAAATAATGCAATTCAAGCTAATATTTCTTGTTTTTTTAAATGATATATTAACCATTTTTTAAATGCAACCTAAAGCAGTTGGCCAATATAGCCTCATTTATTGGCTGCTAAACATTTAATAGCTTAAGCGCTTATCCAGGCGTTACAGAAGAAAAGCAAACATCTAAACTTCAGAAGATCTGTTGTAAAGAAGTGATCCGGGATCCCCACATGTGAGCGGGACTAATCAGTGTTTATTATTTAAATGGGGATTTCCCTGTAAGAGAACTAGGATTAAAGGTAAGAAACAATTGGCAGTCATACATAAACTGTGAAAAACACCACTACTATTTTCACACCATGGGTCATGAATGCACCCGCAGCTCGCCCCCTTAACTCCTGGGCGGTCTACAGAACCGCTCAGTGAGCCGCGATAACCCCCTTAGCGTTCCACGTTGTACAGTAGGACGCTCCATACACTCACCTACAACCTGGGGAGTATTACAAGGGGCCGCGGAAGGCCATTCTTAGCTTTCTGGTCAGGTGGGTTGGAGAAATTCTTCTCCTTGGGGGCCATATTCTTGTCCTATGTAGTTTTCTTTCTCCCATAATACGACAGGAAGGGTTTTGTTACACCTTTCTATCATGGAGGCACTGCCATGCTTTTCTGTTACTATTTCCCTATCCAAAATGGCAGCTTACTACTTCTTCTTCATCACTTCCTGTCTTTGGGTATATAATGGTCAGAACTGTCTTTCTTTTTGCGTTGGAATATTCTTTGCTCCTGCTGGTTTTTTCTTCACTCCTACAGCTGATTCTTCATTCCTGTTGGTGTTTCCTCGTCCGCTGGTGGATCTGGAGCCTGTAGTTTTGTTCTGATCCTTCTTCCCATTCCGGACATCTTACATTGTCTGCAACATCTAAGTCCTGCTACAACCCTTAGGATCTTCATTTGCTCAAGTTCTCTTCCGCCTCCTGGGAGTCTCCAGTTGCAATCAGAGGTTTTTTCCCTTCAGGGGGACTCCTTCCAGAGGCCATTGTCTGCTTAGGCATTCCACTGTAACAGCACCGTGGCTACCAGGAAGGGTTGACCCTACCACGGGCAGACAAGAACCATCAGAACCCGTAACAGTGAACCTTCCGTTCGCTCCAAGACTATGAAAAGATGTCTGTCCACTGAGGATCCCAACACACTATAGTTATCAATGGCTGAAGAAGAGGTACCTCTGCCTAAGTCGGTCAGAAACTGAAACTCTAAAAATGGGGCGCTATCCAGGTGACAACTTTCCTTTCGTTCCGCCGAGGAATCACGTACCAGGCCAAACCAACAAAAGTTTAAAAAAACTTTGGAGTGAGATTTACTTGTAGTCTCTATTTTGGTCACCACAGCGGTAATCAAACATCAGGTGACAATGCAAGACAGACCGGTGCTCTCAGATGTGGCCAGATTTCTTCAGTTGTTTATAAGTTAATACTGATGTCAAATGGTAGTGATAGGCAATATGTGATGTAACATGGGGAGACTGGAATTGTTGTATTTAGCTGAAGAGCAGAAACAAAATGTTGCAGAATATATAAGCCAAGCCGTCTGTCAAAGAAATGGAACAGTTCCCTGAAATTCTATTGTGGAACGAAAACTTAATTTAAGCAGCACACGGGCAGAAGCAATTTTCGAGCACTTTCCACCTCTTACCAAGGAGCTGTTCTATAGTTGTGCTCAAAATGTTTCATCTGGGTCTCCTTTAGATCCCCTCCCTCGTAAGATGTGGAAGGAATATGGGCAAGAATTATTCCCTTGGATGCACAAAATCTGCTGTCAATCATTAGATGATGGGGTGGTACCAGAGGTCTGGAAGCAGGCAGTGGTAACATCCCTGCTCAAGAAACCCTCCTTAGATTCCACTAACCCAGCAAACTTTAGGCCTATATCACTTCTGTCATACCCTATTAAAGTACTGGAAAAAGTGGTCAGCAAGTCATTATCAGGTTACCTTGAAGAGAATGATCTACTGGACGGGGACCAGTGTGGCTTCCGCCCAGGTCATGGGACGGAAACAGCCTTAGCCACCATATTGGACAATCTGCGAATGCGTGCCGACAATAGTAATTCATTGGTTCTAGTGTTACTAGACATGTTGGCCGCATTCGACACAGTGAGCTATGAGGTGCCGCTGGGCAGGTTGAAGTGAATCGGGGTGAAAGGCCGAGCCCTGAAGTGGCTGCAATCATACTTGTCGGAGAGACATCAGGTGGTAACTATGACCCGTTTACCTCCGCCAAGTCCTTGGTACGACATGGGGTGCCACAGGGCTCGGCAATAAGCCCCATTCTCGTCAACATATATCTATGCCCGCTGATCCCCATCATAAAGTCATTTGGGGTTGACCTGGTAAACTATGCTGACGACACCCAACTGGTGTTTTCTTTGGAGGGAAAGCAGGCAGTGACCATGGAGATCTTTCGGGAATGTATGTGCCGAATCGCAAGCTGGCTTAAAGAAAACTCTTAGCAGTTTAATAGAGGGAAGACAGAGGTGGTGTACTGCTCCAGTGGTAAAAGGTTACAGCATCTGCCGCTAGAGTTTAAACTCACTCCAGGAGACGATCCCCTAGTTCCAGTTAAGACTGTGCGCAATCTGGGTATCATGATTGACGACTTGGTAGTCAGGAGTATAATTCTATGTAGACTGGACTGCTGCAATTCCCTGTATTTGGGAGCTCCCCAATACATTCTGCAGGGATTGCAGAGGGTCCAGTCCATAGCGGAAAAGCTGGTATTAAACAGGCAATGCAGATCCTCCACTAGTCGGGCCTTGAGAGATCTGCACTGGCTCCCCGTTAGGGAGAGGATCTGTTTTAAATCACTGTGCATGGTGTTTAGAGCAGTACACGGAACGGGCCCGATCCCTATGCAGGAGAGATTTACATGGTATAATCCAGCAAGACATCTCCGTTCGTCTAGTGCCTTTCTGGTAACTATTTTTTTTTCTTTTTTTTTTGTCCTCATATATGCCACCAGAATATATATGCTCTAGATGGGTCTCGCTGTTGCCTCTTATACTGTTGTTTTTTCGAGTCCACCATGGAAAACAGTATCATAGCAGACAGGGGTTCCCAGAGGTAGGCTGCTTTCCTTATCCTACTCCTCCAGACCTATTTTGGGCACCCTAGGCCTGGTGGAGGACAGGACCGACACAACCTCTGGCATAATCACAGGACTGCTCACCTATTTATCCAGACCATCAGTTTAGACCAGACATTCTCCAAGCTCTCGCTGCGGCCAGCCTGATCCATTTTACACACTTCCATTAGATACTTCAAACATACTGCAAATCTAGGGGGAGCTGCTGACTTCCACTCCATGGAGATTTGTCTCCTTGCAATACCTATTGTGTAAAAAATGAGTTGAGTATCCAGATTCTTGATATTGTATTCTTTCAGTAAACCAAAGAAGACTAATCTGCGAGAACATGTAATAGTTTTTGAAAGTACATCTCCCAAAAAATCCATTATCGCTTTCCAGAAGTTTTGAATGGCTGGACATTCTAGAAAAATGTGGATATCATCAGCGGCGTTATGATTACAACGGGGGCAATAATAGTTGTTTCGTGTTATCTTATGCAGTTTGGCCGGAGTCCAATAGACTCTATGAGCCGTAAACAGGTGGTTGCGCCTTAAATTAGCGGGTTTAATTAGCCTCTGAGAAAGGGAAAAAGAGTCTAACCATGCCTTACAGACTTCTTCAGGGGGCTCGGCTATACAGTTTCCCCATAACTTTATTATCTCCAGGTACAGTTCACTCTCCTCTTCTTTGACCATTGAATTGTACCAAAAAGATAACTCTTTTACCCATTTCCCCCTTCTACCAATTGCATCAAGAATATCTGTATCTTCCTCCCTTTGCATGCTTTGACTGGACCACCAAGCGGACAGCTGGTAGTATTTAAACCTAGTCAACTGTCCCTCTGTAAGCTGTGCCAACGTGTTCCAACTCATTAGGCCCGAATCTGCCCAGAGGTCTCCCCATTTTTTGAAGCCAGCTGTTTTCAGGGGTTGTGATAGTTGATCCTGGAGGCATTGAGGTGTACCAGGAGAGTCCCATATTGGGGAGTGCGTGTGATAATAGGAAATATTAAATGTCTTCCTCACGAACCCCCAATTTTTTAATGCAGTCTGTAGAATTTTAAAGCGAATTTTTTAAAAAAATTTCTGGTCTCCAAACTTGAAAATAAAGTAATCATGGTCATAGGATAAATCATTTAACAAAGCTTGAAACAGGCGGCCCTGTGATGATGCATCCAGCTTGTTTGCAAGAAGCCTAAAATTTTTAAAATGAAATGCATGACAGTATGACAAAATATCAGGGAGGGCAAGCCCTCCTATTTTTAAACCCCTCCTCAATTTCTTCCATGCAATTCTTGTTGACTTGCAAGCCCATATAAAGGATCCAATTTTGCCCTGTAGAGTGTTAATGTCTTTCAGTGAAAATGATAAGGGGATACAGTTAAATAAAAAGGTCAATTTAGGGAGAATTGTCATTTTAATAAGGTTGACCCGACCGTAGATGTTTAAAGGCAAGTTCCCCCATCTTATTAAAGTTTTATTAATATCTTTAACCACCTTTTGCCAACTGAGTGAAGTGGTATCATTTAAAGATTGAGTTAAGTGAATTCCCAGGTACCTCATGTTCTGTTTTGCACCAACTATGTGTGTGTTGTTATTCCACCCCATGATCTCTGTTTTATCTTTATTAATCTGGTACCCGGACAGTTTCCCGAATTCCTCCGATAGAAAAAATAACCTTGGAATTGCTGCCGAGTGATCAGAGGTATATAAAAAAAGATCGTCAGCGTACAGCGCCACCTTCAAAAGCAGATTTCCAAGCTGGAATGGTTGAATGATATTGTCCTCTCTAATCCCACAAACAAAAGGCTCCATATAAACATCAAACAAAAGGGGAGACAGAGGACAACCCTGCCTAGTGCCTCGAGATATGTCAAACCACTCAGATAAAATTCCATTAACTAAAACCTTAGCCTTTGGGCAGTGGTATAAGGATCTGACCGCCTCTGTGAAAATTTTGGGGAACCCGAAAGCCGCCATTGTGGCCCATAGATAGTTCCAATTGACCTGATCGAAGGCCTTAGCCGCATCTATGGCCACCAGCGCCAATGGGAGATTTTTAGCATTAGAATAATCTACAGCCCCTATAGCTTGAAACGTTAGTTCATTTAACTGTCTCCCAGGGATAAAGCCTCTCTGGTCAGGGTGGATTATGGATTTTATAACCTTTGATAATCTGGTGGCCAAGATACCTGAGTAAATCTTCATATCCGAGTTCAGTAATGAAATAGGTCTGTAGGACTCTATTCTTTTCGGGTCTTTATTAGGCTTGGGTATAAGCGTAATAATAGCTTCTCCCCACGAAGAAGGTATAGAATAGCCTTGGATCAATAAAAGATTGAAAAGTTCTCTTAATGGAGTTATTAATTGATCTTTATTGTCCAAATAAATCTCCACTGTCAACCCATCAGAGCCTGCAGCTTTCCCCCTTTTCATTTTCTTCAGCTGGCTTAAAATTTCCCCATCTGTTATCTCAGATTCCAAGTATGCTTTTTCTGATTCGGACATTTGTGGCAGATGCTTTATACTCAACCAGGATTCTAAATCCGCCCCCGTGGGATCTTTATCTTCCGTGTAGAGACTCCTCATAAAGGACCTGGCTTCTTCTCTTATTTCTGCGTCTGTTTCTATCAGATTACCTGACTGTCTAAGTATCAACGCTTTGATGTTGTTTCTCGTTCTCTCTTCTCTAGCTTTCCAGGCAAGGAGTGCTCCACACTTCTCTCCGTACTCAAAATTTTTTAATCTGCTGTACTCCCATTTTTCTTTAAGAATTCTTTCATCCGAAATATTTAACTGGAGCTGCAAGTCGACAAGTTCCTTCTCTAACGCATGTATTTCTCTGGAGTTTGTTAGTATTGCATTTTGTAGTTCGAGATCCTTTCTAGTTATTGTTGCTAAGTCTTCCTTTCTTTTTATTTTTATACTTTTTCTCTTATGGTACATTAAAGAACTTAAAACACCCCTCAAGTAAGCCTTGTAAGTTTCCCATACTATCTGGGGAGAGGAGGATCCTGAATTTATTAAAAAGAATTCTGATGTTTTGTCTTTAACAACTACTTTTATCTGGTTATCCAATAGAGAAGATCTTTCCAGTGTCCACCTTGGTTTTGGTGAAGTTATATTCAGTTTAATTTCCAATTCTAGTACAGCATGGTCCGATAATCCTGAGGGCGTAAAAGAGAGATAGCTAATATCTTTTAGAAGGTGTTGGTCAACCAAAAAATGATCTATTCTGGAGTAATTCTTATATTTTTTACTATAAAAAGTAAAACCTGGTTGAGATTTGTACTTTTTTCTCCAGACGTCCACTAAAGTGAAGTCTTTCATTAAAACATCCAGGATGGCAAGTGATTCTAAGGGAGCATGGTATTTGGCCTTAGAAGTTCTATCTAATTTTTGGTCGAAGACCAGATTAAAATCCCCACCAAGAATTAGAGGACCAGTTGTCGTAAATAAAGCTAGTTCTAATTTAGAAAGCGGAACTGGATTGTCCTCGTTAGGACCATAGTACACTGCGAATGTATATGAGGTAGTTTGAATGTATACTTGAGCAACTAACCACCTCCCCGATTGATCCGTCTCAAAGCTCCTCAAACTTATCCCGCTGTTTGATCGAATTATAATAGAAACTCCCCTGGTAACACCTAATTGCCTGGAACTGATTATATCCTGAACCCACCTACACTTTTTGAAAAGAGAATCACATACTGTTGCCTCCAAATGTGTTTCTTGTAGCATTATAATTTGGGCATCCGAATTTCTTAAGAATTCACAAATTCTATTCTGTTTTATTCTTTCCCCTATACCATTGATATTCCATGACAGGACCTTAAGCTTATATGGATTGGTCATAGTTCTAATGTACTCACGCACCCATCTATTTTTTTATGCATCAAACAATTATTTATATATGAGGATTGTTTTATTTCCCCCCCCCCCGACTCCCCCCGCCCATTGAACACCTCCCCCCTGAGGAACCCCCCCAGCATACCTGGCGATGACTTCGCCTTTCGGAGCACCCATGTGGTGCCCTTGACCGGTTTACTGTATTCAAGCGAGACAAGTTAAATTACAAATAAATCTACATGTCCCCCATTTTTATCATACAGCCTACTTATACAGTCATTTACTTTTTCAAGTTCCCCCCTCACCATTTCCCCAGTTACTATATTCAAATGAGACCAATTAAATTGCGAATAAATCTTCGTGTCCCCTATTTATCATACAGCCAACTCAAACAATCCATTATTTTTCTTTTTCGAATTCTCCCCCCATCATTCCCCTTTTTATATTATATCATTTTTTTTTTTTTTTTTCTTTTCCCCTTCCCCTCCTTTTCCCCCCTTTTCTTTTTTTCTTCTTCCCTCTTCTTTTCCCTTTTATTCCTTTCATCTTTTTATTATTTCTTCGATGAATTGCTCAGCTTATTTATCCGGACCTATTCCTGTTCCTGTTCCTCCCGCTCACTTCTTATTCGGTCTAAAAGATTGTCAACCTCTACTGGCTGTGTAAAACTATAAGTCTTGTTTTTCCACATAATCCTGAGCATAGCTGGAAATCTCATCTGGACATGTGCTCCCAATGACCTTAAGTCCGGCATTCTAGTGCCCAGCTCCCATTGTCTTTGCGCGGTTTTTGCACCAATGTCCGACCTGATTAGATAGGGACTGGACTTATACCGTAGATCTTTTTTCGTAAGGGATCGCCCTAGGATAAGCTCTTTTACACTGTATGTCTGAAAGTTTATAAGTATTTTCCTAGGAGTTTTCCTGTCCGTGCGCCTCTTGTAGGGGTCCCTGTGTACCCTCTGGATTTCTTCCTCCAAATTTATATCTGGACGATCATTTAGAACACCGTCTCTCAAGAGTTTACAGACAAATCCCTTTAAATCCTCCAATTCTTCCCCTTCAGGTATTTTCAAGATCCTTAAGTTATTCCTCCTAGCATGAGTCTCCATCCGTTCAATGTCCATAACCAATGATCTATTCTGGGCTTTGAGATGTTCTATGTCTTTTTTATTTTCATGTACAGTTTTGTCCAGGGCAGCCGTCTCTATTTCAAGTCTCCCTGTACGAAGAGTGACCTCCTCTAGCTTAGATTCTAGCATATCGAATCTGTCCTGTATTGTTTTTTGATTGGCTTCCGATATCTCAAATTTCGACATCATGTCGCCTCTCAGGGATCGAAAAAGGTCCCCTAGACGGTCACTTTCCTGCTCGCTTGAATCTAATTGGTTATCTTTACTTGCATGTAATTTCCTAGTCACCTCTTCTGCCTCCTTAGAACTGCTCTGTGTAAGTTTAACTGTTGCAACCTGACTCTTGGGTCTGGTGTCTTGGTTTCCTCGAATTTTATCTATTGTAGGGGCTTTATTTGAGTTAGCCAAGTTTTCTGTTACACTTTCAGCCTCGTCTGCATTTTCCATATTGTCTAGGTTTTCTAGGACCCTGTATCTGTTTGTTAAAGGGGTTGAGCCTATATTGCCCTCCGACTGCACTACGGAACGCTTAGCCTGATCCAGGACCTTAAAGAAAGATTTTAGGGATGGAGTACTTTTTACCACTTGGCCCTCATGAGATACACCTTTGAACTTTTTGACTGAAATAGTCTTTTTCTTTTTGCTTTTGCAGGGGGTTAATGGCATAGGTCTCTCTCTCTCTTCAAATTGTAGAGCCTCTTTCTCTTTTAATCCTACCCTGGATCTAAGCTGATACCTATTTCTTCTTACTGGAAGAATGTGCCCCTGTTTTACCGAAATTGAGCTTATCTCAACGTTGGCTCGCTCTATCGTCTTAAATGATACTGCCTCTGTTGGTTCTAGCTCGCCTAACTCAGGAGCTTTCAACAGAACCGGCTCTTGCGCTAAACTTTCAGTAACTTCAGTGACTTCAGTGGTCCTATAATACTCTAGAGGACCAGGCTGCGTTTGATCCATGCAACCCCCCCTTCCAGTAGTAAGTCCACAAGTCTCTTCCGCTCTACTCTCCCTCTCCCCGCACTTTGCTGTAAGGGAGTAAAGTTTTTTTTTCTCGAAGTCTGTTTTAATAAGATGTTGTTCAGGTGATTGTATTACTAGGCTTCCAAGTTTAATTTTGAACAGCGCAGAGCGAAACTTGCCCCATAGACATCGTCGGCGTTCTTCCAGCATAAGTGTAGATATAAGTGTGCACTGAGTGTAAGTGTGCACTAGTCCATGATCTAATCTGACTGGCTTTAACCAAGCTTAGCCAGCTGCAACCTCAAAAAAAGAAGGTAGTCTGTAAATTTTCTGTTTTCTATCTTCTATTACACCCTTTCTCTTTTCTCTTTTCTTCTGCTTCTTCCAAACAATATCATGGAGGAAGTGCACAAGAGCTGCTGCTGTCAGCTTCTGTTAAAGCTTCTGTTAAAGCCCCCCCCCTGTGTATCTCCTTACCGCTGATTACTGCTCTCCACTTTTGCTGCAATGTTGATTTAAAGGCTTTTAAGCGTTTTAAGCGTTTTCTACGCGCTTTTAAGAAATGGTCTGCAAGCCTACAGACCCAGCAACCGTCTCCGTCCTCGTCCTGTAGAGACGTCTCCTCTCGCGGCAAACCACAGCAAGCCACGCTGATCCGACCTGATTCTGAAGAGCCCGGCGGGTCCTAACACCGCCTGCTGCAGTACCTCCTGAGACGGCTGGTTCCTCGAGGAAAAAAGAAGCAAAGGAGCCGGCTTAGATTTGCCGTCGGCGAATACGGGGAGAAAAAACGCATCAATCACTCACCACAACGCGGGGAGACTAGCGACCTCTCGCTACCAAGCTGCACTCATCTTTTCGGCCATCCAGACACCACGGAGCTGCCGCGACCGGCTCTCAGCCCGCCGCCATGTTCCTCGTGGGCGTCCTTTCTGGTAACTATGACCAAATTTAAGAAATCTAGGACGGGAGGTAGGGCCTTCGGCGTAGCGGCTGCACTCCTCTGGAACGACCTTCCTTTGAGCATTAGACAGGTGACCTCCCTGTTAAGTTTCAGAAAGAACCTAAAAACCTGTTTTTTTCCAAAGAACTGAGAACAGTGTCCTTACTGATAATCCGGCACATTGCCCGCTGTCATTATAGGCTAAGTTGCAGCGCCAGAATACCCTTGGGGTGACAGTTGCGCTATATAATCTCTGCATACATACAATAAATAATGTTTTTTCCTTAGCATGCTTTGTTTTTTTCCGTGATCTGCATGCAGCTGGATCCCTCTCGTCAGCACCAATATTAGTACTTTTTCGAATCTCCAAAATCCCGGTTGGAGTCTTGGTAAATGCCTGGCTATGGGACTTTACAGCCTCTTTTATATACTTTAATGTGCTCATGTTTAGCTTGTGATTAACAAGCATATCCTTCTCCTGACTTTTAGTGTCAATTGTCTTGATGTTTACCTTTGGCTTACTTTACATTAACTCTGCCTAAACTTGGGAGCCAGTTTCTCTTCCTTTGATGCTGTGCGTACCTAAAGACACGTAACCCAGCCTGATTTAATTTTACTTGTGAGTTACCTGCTAACAAGGGCAGGGTGTAGGCGTTTCATGATGGAGACACCTGAAAACGAGTTAATTTGTGGGTGTTCTTAAACCTTTTTGAGGGTATTGAAGCTGCAATTGTTAACACAAATGAGTACTCAGTTTACACTGAAAAAGTAGCATCTTCCCAGCAATAATCCACGAACTCTGTAAATTCCAGAAATGTGCTCCAAATGTGGGATTTACACTACAAGAGCAATTTCTTTGTTTGTGAATTGGTCCCCTTGTTGGTATTAATTTAATCTTTATTTAAAATTATTGTTGCTTTAAACATTTGATCTCTATCTAAATTTCACAATTTCATGCAACTTAAAGTAAATTTATTAATCAAATGCCATTTGCAAAGCTTACATTTAAAACGAGATTCAAAACAAGGACCGACTATTGAGGGACAAGTATAGAGTTACTATATAGAGTTACTATTCTTAACTCCTTCTCTATGTACCCTGAAGGTGTAAGCACTGCTTAAGTACATTTATGTGGAGTTAGGTATAGAAAAACTAGACTTATTTACCTCATGATATTTCTTTTAAAATGTTGTCCTCGATATTTAGTACCAAGAATATTCAGACTGCGATACTTAGTGTGCACACATATTCACTTTCTAGACTGACCTTTTTTCTATAACATTATTTTTGTCGGACATATTTAAGTACCTCATTGCATCATAGGTTTGGACTACCATTCTTAAATCCATGCTCGTGTCTGAACAATGAATCCTTTACAGTTTAAGTCCTCCGCGATGTAATTGTAATATTTTCCTAAAATGTTTGTTACACTTATATGTCTGTATTAGCCAGTTCCTGAGCCCAATTTTATTTGCACCAAATATGCCTTAACACCAATAAAGTGTTGACGTAGACTTGATTTATTTTTTAGAAGTTACGTCTACAGGAACAAAATCACCATACAAAATAACTCTTAAAGTTATTTTAAGAGTTGCTGTGATGGTGTTGCTGATTTATTCCGAACAGTTTATCACAAGATGTCTCCCTAATTTCTTTCCAGTAGTGGCAATCAATCTTTATATCTCTTTTGTGATGTTTGAGTTGTTAGGCTTACGTATTAATCAACAAACAATCTCTAATTTTCTACCCCACCAGCTATATTTGTGTTTACTTCAACCCTTAGGGGTCCAAGGGTATTCATCTTCATCTTTTTTTATTATTTATAAACTTCAAGAAACTCTCCAGATCGTAGTGGCCATTTCAGTTACCAAATAATAGTAATGATCATTCCTCTCTTCTTATAAATATTCCTTTTGTTTTATGCTGTAATGGATAGGTAGCTTATATCGACCACAAATGCCCCCATACCTTTATAGCAAATCTTATACTTTTTTGGCCTGTAGTAATTTGGGTTTTTTCATGCAGCATGAGCAATTTCTCTTCAGTGTCTTTATTTACTGATGCTCTTGATCACCTAATCTTACCATGGAAAGTTCTCCCTTATCTTTTCTGATTGCAGGTATGTTAGTTTTTTATTGCGTTGTAAGGCTTGCAAACATACACAAACAGCAATACACATTCTACATGTGGTTGAGGAAGCCCGACATGGAGCTCCCAATATCATGAATTTCTCTTAAGCACAACACTTACTTGCAGGTGAAAGTTGTGTAGAGAAGTCCAGCAGATCAGCTATGTCAGGCACAAGATATTAGAAAGACGTTTGACGGTCTCCGCAGAGTGGCTTCATTCCCTTAAGTGGAGAAAAAACAGAAAAACATGTCCTGCACTATCACTAGACCCCCTGTCCAAGGTCATGGAGACTGTACCCAGCACAGTAAAGGCACACATGGAAGAGCACATGTTAAAAGGTCACTGGCCAGAGCTGAATGTAAATGTAAATGTGTGTGTCTTGTAAAGCGCACTGCTACCCGGAGGCGTCCTGGCGCTATAGACCGCTGGGGAACCCGTCCTGGCTTTCCATGTGAGATGTTCCCTCCTGGGTATCTCCAAGGTGAAACCAGGCATCCCCGGCGTTTCTGGGGGACCGTTGTGGAGATGAGGCAAGCTAATGCCCAGAGTTGCCGAGTGTGATCCCTGGTTAGAGTAGGCACCGAGGCGAGAATTATCGAGTCCGCTGACCCTGGTTCACGACCCTGCCGCGTCGGGAATTGAACCCTGGTCCCGGGCCGTCCTCTGCTTCCGGGTCTGCCGCCTCTAACCAGTGAGCCACACCACTCCACAAAATATTTTCACATAACTGCGTCGAAGATGAGCTCAGCCTGGCTAAAGTATGAGGCTTCAGTGCCTGAGTCTTACCACAATGGGCAACGCGTTCGAAGGCTCTGTGAATCAAGGGGTAAAAGTGCCAAGTGACATCATTCAAACAGGTCCTCAGCGGGAGATACACATGGCCATCATTTCCTTCCTCTCAAGCTACAGCTATACATTTTTTGCAGAGGTAGAAAACGGCTCATTCAGGTACTTCAATGGGAGCAAAAAGGGTCAATGGGCAATGCCCTCTGTATAACTTAATCTAAATTTTGTAAGCTTTGCTGTTGATTTCAAGGAGAATTGAGGCATATTGCTAGACATATTACTACAGTTGAGAGATATATAATACTGTGATTCCTATATAGCTCAGCTACTGCCCAGGCACTTGTGGCATACCAAATTAAAGACAAGGTCAATTTCACCATGTTATCGCCTACATTGCAAATTTGATCTGTGACTGAAAACAGAGGGCAGGTTTTCGCAATCACCTTCCACATGCTGAATTTATCACTTGCCTTCAGTGATCCTGAAATATGTCCATTGCAACTTGCCTCAAGAATAATTGATGATTTCAGAAAAGCTAGGAGGCAAACTATTAGATCCCCCTTTGACTTAAATGGAAAATGATCTCTCTCTTTCATGGAATGTGTTAACTGCATGTGCTGTGGCTCCATGTTTGTTATTCTTCAAGTTGCATCTTACATTTTTCTTCCATAAATGCACAATTCACAGCCCTAAAAGCTTAAAGAAGGTCTTATTTTGTCAAATGTGTGATACGAAAAAAGTTACTTACCTGTAACTGTAGTTCGTCGATACTACCGTTGACGAAGCTATTGTTGTCGTCCACAGTGCTGAAAACCACTCCCCGCCGTCGACATAGTAATCATCGTCGACGTTCCCGTCGATGACCCTGTTGTCGTCATCGTCGACGATGATCCGGTAGTCGACCTTAACGTCGTCATCACCACCGTCGTCGTCGATGTTACCAGCGTCAACGCTGCTGTCGTCGATGCTCTTGTCGACGCTCCCGTCAACGCTGACTCTAATGCAATCACAGGTTGCTTCTGTACCTCCGTGGTCGTCGCCGTAGACGATGACTTCTTCGTCGACGGTCTCGTCGACAATGTTGATTGTTTCACTTTCTCCTCAGGATTAATAGAGGATGGCTTCTTGAATGATGCTGGAGCCAAAGGTGGTGACTTTGAAGGCTCAGAAGAGGCTCTTTTGGATTCTTTTTCTCTCAAAGTATGTCCTTTGCTCTCCTTTGGTTTTGGTTGAGGAGATTTGAAAGGATTACGCCCTGAAGACCCTTGAGTGGTCTTTTTTAGGGCCTTCTCCGGACGGTCCCCTGAGAAATGAGCCTGAGGAGATCTTGATCTTTTCTGAGATCTCCTTGACAAAGAGGAGGATTCCTGGTCACTATCACTAGAAACCACCTCCTTTCTGGCCTTGATCTTCTGAAGCCAAATCAAAAGGCGTCCCTCACGATCTCTAAGGGTCTTGCTAGAGAAAGTGCGACATACCTTGCAATCCTTTGCTTGGTGGTCCGGATAAAGACAGTAAATGCAGTCTTCATGTGGGTCATCAGTGTAGAGTCTCTTTTTAGAGCAGGTGGCACAGGCTCTAAAAAGACCCCTTTTCTCCTTTCCAGGCATTCTCAAGGATGTAGATGGGAAATAGATGATACAATTCTCAAATCCACAAGAAATAGAATGAAAATTAAGCTTCTACACAGTTGGAAATCCAGAGTTTTAGCAGAGCTCAAAGGAGACTCCCTAGTACAACGTGTCAGTAGAAAATCTGAGGGGCAGATGGTTCTCTCAGGAGTGTTCTAGAGGGTGAGTGACTCTGATTGGCTAAGGGAAAAGTTTGGTCCTTTTTTACATAACAAAGGTTATGGGTTGCAAAAGGGAATGGGCCTAAGGCCTTTTTAGGTCTCGCCTGTCGATGCGCATGCGCATCGAGCAAGGCGAGAGTATTGGGACTTATCCGCTCTTTATCCACACTGCAAGGAATCGTGGCGATTCCTTGCAGTGCCCGTGACTTTTAAGCTCAATGCGCATGCGCATTGAGCTTAAAAGCGCGTGCACGTCCGTCTTTGTTTACCCGCTCCGCCCCCTCCCCTTTCCGCCGTGTCGCATTTCTCCTCCCCCCTCCCCTCTCCTCCGTCCGTCCGTCTTGTTTGTTTGTTTAATTTAACCCGCTCCGCCCCCTCCCCTTCCCGCCGTGTCGCATTTCTCCTCCCCCCTCCCCTCTCTTCCGTCCGTCCGTCTTGTTTTCTTTCTCTCCTGCCTCTTGTGTTTTTCTCCTTCACTGTTGCCTTTTCTCTCTCCGGCTCGCTGCTGCAGATACTTCTCCGTATGTACATTTCCTCCCTGTCTTATCTCTCCCTGCATGGTGCGCTCCTCACTGGCTCTGTCCCCTAATAAGCTTAATAGGCCGGCTTTATTTAATTATCAGTGATCGCGCTCTGTTCTTTCAGGCTCGCCGGTACTGTATATTGAGCCCTCACTGCGGATTTGCCAGGACAGCGCTCCGTGTCCCCTCCACGGGCCCCTCCGTGGTCACGGATCGGTACCTCCCAAGGCATCGCTTCCATGTCCGTCCCCGCTACACCCCAGCAACCGCCTCCCCCTTGGCAACGCAGCCCGGGCGCGAAGGCATGCATGGCAGGAGTCAGTCAAGTGCTCAGCACTTCTTCTGTAATAGAGCCGGCCCTGCTCCTGGGGTGAGAGGAAGCCCCCCTGTTTCCCCATCATATTGTTCCCAGCGCCTCGGTTGTTGTGCCCGGCCCACTTCCTGCTCGGCTGGAGGACGGGAGGCCGCGTGGGACATTCCTTGCTGCTAGACCCCTTAATTGCCCTCTTGGACCATGACATGCTTCCTCCCTCCTCCCTACTTAAAGAAATGCTCACGATCGGTACCCACCCCGGGAGTGCACAAAACCTTTCCCCTACATGTCCGGCTTCTTGTCTCTATGAGCATGCGCCGTGCGAGGGGGAAGGTGTGCATCCAGAGTGGCCTGTCTGGACTTATTTATATACTTGTGCAGGATATCCTTGTCTTACCAATTCCTTTACTCTGCCGACCCCTTTTTCCTACCACTTACCCCTTACGCCGGGTCTTCTGTGGCTGCCTGCGTTGGTGCCCCATCCCCCCAATCCCTTTGGCGCCCTTCACTCACCCTCACCCTCAACTCCTCACTCACCCTCAACCCCTCACCCTCACTCACCCTCAACCCCTCACCCTCAACCCCTCACTCACCCTCACTCTCACTCCTCACTCCCCCTCACTCACCCTCAACCCCTCACTCACCCTCAACCCCTCACCCTCAACCCCTCACTCACCCTCACCCTCACTCACCCTCAACCCCTCACCCTCACTCTCACTCACCCTCACTCACCCTCAACCCCTCACTCACCCTCACTCTCACTCATCCTCACTCACCCTCAACCCCTCACCCTCACCCTCACTCACCCTCAACCCCTCACCCTAACTCACCCTCACTCACCCTCAACCCCTCACTCACCCTCAACCCCTCAACATCAACCCCTCACCCTCACTCACCCTCACCCTCACTCACTCACCCTCACTCACCCTCACTCACTCTCACCCTCACTCACCCTCACTCACCCTCACTCTCACTCACCCTCACTCACCCTCACTCTCACTCACCCTCACTCACCCTCACTCTCACTCACCCTCAACCCCTCACCCTCAACCCCTCACTCACCCTCACCCACCCTCACCCTCACTCACCCTCACTCACCCTCAACCCCTCACCCTCACACAGTGCAATAGGTCTCGGAGCATTTGAGTTAGAGCTTTTAGAAATGTTTATGGCTTTTTTTTTTAAATTCTTTAGCATTGGCTACAGGAAACAAAAATGCTAAAGATTTACAAAAAAACCCATAAACAATTCTAAAAGCACTAACTCTAATGCTGCGAGACCTATTGCATTTCCAATGCTTGTTTCAGTTAGCTACACTGCAAACCATTGCTTTTTTTATATAACGGAGATTCCCGTCTCGACGCCGGGGAAATGATTCAGGTATGTAAATCTATGAAAGCTTCCAATACTGGAGTAAATAATTTTGTGGAAGTTCTTATACATATATTTTCAACTTTCTAAATATCAGCTTCTGAGCCCCGAGCCAAAGAGATATTTAAGACCCACTGTAACTACGAGATGAAGGCTCTTTCACAGAAAGTCACTTTCATGGTAGAAAGAGCTGCTAGAGCAGGTCTCTGTAACTTGCGAGCTACTGGTTACTCGTCAACTACTTTCAGATCGCTCTTCCGTGTTCATGCCAGCCTACTCACTTGAAACCTTTTGCTTGGTTGAATTAATATACGTATGCCAAATTGTCTATTCAACACGAAAATGCGTGTTTGTTCAGAATTCATAAGCTGATGTTTGAAGAAAAATTACTGAATTTCCAAAATATATCTGAAGCTGATTTATGAGTGATACATCACGTGGGGAGACATATTACTCATATTATTACTTTTGTGCCAGAGCCACTACACTGTGCTGGCATGAATAACCTTCGTAGAGTCATTCCAAACAGACAAAGCCTTTTTTACATGACTGCTGGCAACCCTCCTTGATGCACTGAGGTGATCACTGCTGGTATTCTTGCATATGGTGGCCACTAATGTAGTCTTGTCTGATGTGATCATTATTACAACACTAATAATACAAGCAGCTCGCAATGATTTTAATTGAACATAAATAGCTCTTATTACACAAAAGGCTGGAGATCCCTGTATTTAAGTAAATGACATTCACACCTTATTGACAAAAGAACCGCTTAATCCCTTTTATAGTGGTAAGGCAGTGCTTAGGACATATCGAACATAGCAATTTATACAGTTAGTTTTTGACAGCCTACATATCAGCTGACAAAACACTTAATAAAATATGAAGAGGGCATTAAAATGCAGGGTTCATCAAATCACTTGAGCACCAGCTGTCATTTATGCAAATCATCCTGAAGACCAGGAGGTTGAAACAAACCATTCCCTGATGGATAGTTATGTGTGTGCAACTCTTACTAGCCAATTCACCATGAGCCGAGATCTGTAGACTGTCATTTGCAAACCAAACTTTGTCTTGATATTGGTGCCAATTCAGATGTGCAAGAAGTGGGTCAGACTTCTCTTCCATTTCTTTTCAGATACGTGGTTCCTCCATGAAGCCATGCTCCCCCAAAACTTGTGTAAATGCCTGTTAGCCAATACCTCTTATATTAACCTGAGAAGGATTCAATTTGGAAGAAGGCAAGCTATTTACCGAGAGCAGTGTTTCACTATAATAATAATAAAGGTTATCCCCACGTCCTTGCAGTTTAATCTACAGCACACCCAGCCTTCCATCTACATGGATGGCCGCCCCCTAAAGGCATGACAGCATTTGCACTGCAGGTCTCAGCATTCTGGTTGTGAATCGAAATCTATGTGCAGGAAAAATGCACTCACAGTGTTGTGATGAGTCATATCTCTTGTCGCCAGTGCTTGACATGGAAAAATAGAGGTGCAGGTACTCTGTACCACAGAGTACGTGCTTGTTTCTGAGAAGTGCCGGTACTCTCCAATCAAAAGCGTGCCGGTACTCTACAGCAATGGCTAACCAATAGCGCCGACAACCTAGCACCTTTGAAAAAATGTCAAATCAAGTTAGGCAGCAAAAAAGCCCCCTGGTTCAACGATGATCTTAAGAAATCCAAGAAACTCTGTCGCTCCCTTGAGAAGGCCTGGAAAAAAGACCCAAACACCAGCACCAGGGACGCCTTCAAAAACGCCACCCGCATACACCACCAACTGATCCGGAAGGCCAAGAAAACCGCATTCAAAGACCGACTAGACAACAACGCCCACAACAGCAAGGAATTATTCAACATCGTCAAAGAGTTCACCAACCCCACTGCCAACTCCAACGACATCACTCCCTCTCAAACCCTCTGCGACTCCCTAGCTTCGTTCTTCCACGACAAAATGGCAGACATCCACAACAACTTCAACAACCAACCCGGAGACCATCGCACACAACCTTCTGCCATACCTTCACCCCCCTTGAACATCCTTAATGACTGGAACCCAATCTCCACTGAGGACACCATCCGCCTGATGAACTCCATCCACTCAGGATCCCCCACAGACCCATGCCCTCACCACATCTTCAACAAAGCAGATTCCATCATAGCACCACACCTCTGACACGTCATCAACTGCTCTCTCAACTCTGCCACCTTCCCGGAAAGCTGGAAACACGCCGAACTCAGAG
This sequence comes from Lissotriton vulgaris, assembly GCF_964263255.1. Lineage (NCBI taxonomy): Eukaryota > Metazoa > Chordata > Amphibia > Caudata > Salamandridae > Lissotriton > Lissotriton vulgaris. Next base: position 192,443,978 of record NC_141694.1, read on the forward strand.
CCCTTCTGAAAAAACCCACAGCGGACCCCACCGAACTCAAAAACTACCGCCCCATCTCGCTCCTTCCATTCCCGGCCAAAGTCATCGAGAAAGCTGTAAACAACCAGCTCGCCGCCTTCCTCGAAACCAATAAATCCCTTGACTCCTCACAGTCCGGCTTCCGAGCCAAACAGAGCACTGAGACCGCACTCATCGCAGCAACAGACGACATTCGAACTCTACTGGACAATGGAGACACAGTCGCCCTCATCCTCCTCGACCTCTCCGCGGCCTTCGACACAGTCTGTCATAGCACCCTGTTACAACGCCTCAGTAACATCGGAATCCAAGGAAAAGCACTGGAATGGATCACCTCGTTCCTTGCCGGAAGAACTCAGAGAGTCCGCCTCCCACCATTCAAGTCAGAGGCCACTGAAGTCATTTGCGGCGTACCACAAGGATCTTCACTCAGCCCCACCCTCTTCAACGTATACATGAGCCCCCTCGCAGCCATCGCACGCCAACACAACCTCAACATCATCTCCTACGCTGATGACACTCAACTGATCCTCTCACTCACCAAAGACCCCAACACCGCAAAAACCAACCTACATGAAGGAATGAAAGAAGTTGCCGAGTGGATGAAGGTCAGCCGTCTGAAACTGAATTCAGACAAAACAAAAGTCCTTATCTTAGGTACCTCCCCCTCCGCCTGGGACGACTCATGGTGGCCAGAGGCCCTTGGAAAAGCACCCATCCCGACGGACCACGCACGGAACTTGGGCGTCATCTTGGACTCCTCACTCTCGATGACCAGACAAGTCAACTCTGTTTCATCATCTTGCTTCAACATTCTTCGCATGCTCAAAAAAACATTTCGCTGGATCCCCACCGAAACGAGAAAAACGGTCACCCACGCACTGGTTACAAGCTGCCTGGACTACGGAAACACCCTATACGCCGGTACCACCGCAAAACTTCAGAAAAAACTCCAACACATCCAGAACGCATCAGCAAGACTCATACTAGACATCCCGCGTAAAGACCACATTTCTGGTCACCTGAAAGACCTCCACTGGCTCCCCGTCAATAAGAGGATAACATTCCGCCTCCTAACCCACGCACACAAAGCACTCTACGATCTTGGACCCGAATGCCTCAACACACGACTTTCCTTCTACACCCCCTCCCGCCAGCTACGCTCTTCCAAACAAGCCCTTGCTGCTGTACCTCGCATCAACAAAACCACCATGGGAGGAAGATCCTTCTCCTACCTGGCGGCTAAATCCTGGAACTCACTTCCCATTCACCTTCGCCTCACTCAGAACCACCTAGCATTCAGAAAGCAACTTAAAACCTGGATATTTGACAAGTAATTCCCCACCCCTCCTCAAGCGCCTTGAGACCCTCTGGGTATGTAGCGCGCTATATAAATTACTTGACTTGACTTGACTGGTACTCCGTACCAGCCCATTTAAAGCACTGCTTGTCGCTTATTCGTGAATCAGGCGACCTGCCCTTATAGCTATATGATGTATTCAGCGAATAGGGCACTTCAGGCTACCTAGGGCCAAAAGCGAGGCCCTAGGCCGCACCGCGAGGTTTTAATATTATTAATAAGGTTAGTATATTTAGGAAAGTGTCCGTGTCTTGTCTGTGGCACTTTGCTTTGGTAGCCAGAACTCATTAACAGTTTTTAATTTTTCCGAAGTTGCAATAAGGGCTGAAAGGGCGGATTTGTTCTTTTTGTTGGCTAATCTCAGGCATGCAACCACATCTGAAGCCACTTGGCTCCTTGTGCAGTTCATGGAAACTGATTCCCTGAAAGTGTTTCCACATGTGTGTTCCCAATATATCCCATCCTTTTTAAATGGAATACAAACTCACGCACGTTCTGGAAATGGCTTCAGGATGTGACAGCAAAGTCATCTGACTACAGTGGCAATGTGGGTGGCCTCCTGAGAGACTCGATGTGCTGTGTGCTGGCTTGTGTCCTGCATCACATCTGACTTCAAAGGACATCTTCCTTCCCATTTTATAGATCTCCAGGTCTTAATCAGAACAGAAATGAACTCGCGCTTTTGAAGATTCCAAAATAAAATCCCATGCACTGCTGCTCCTTCATGGCTCCATTTCATGGCTCTTTTTGATGATCAGCTGATCTTTCTGAAATGCAACTCTGCAGAGCTGTCCTGTGGGTGACAACGCGGTACACAAATATTTAGACTGCTCAGGTGAACTGAAATGTCTTCAAATATGTTAGTGACGTCTGCTTAGTTCAGGGACCAATATACAGGCTCTAGTAATTTAAAGAAGAGTTATGTTATCGTCCGGTTGAATTATTATAGACAGAATTTAGAAAAGTAAAAAATATTGGAACTTTGGTATTTGCAGAAAAATCTAATAAGTAATTGTGATAAATGTTCATACAACAGAGTATGAACCACATGTACAAAGATTCCAGTTTGCGATTTCCTAATAGCTGTTTGTGATAGCAAATCACAAAAATTAGCTATGTACTAAAGTGAGTTTAACACGGTTTGTGATAACCAGTGGGTCGCAATGGAACTACCTCATCAATATTCATGAGGTAGATCGCCGTTTGCGACCCATTGGAAATTGCTATAAAACACAGGGATGGTGGCCGCTGGGGACAGCAGACCACCATGTCTATGTTTGCTTTAAATAAAGTAACTTTTTTTTTTAAATGCCGGGAAATGGGATGCAGTTCAAAAACAAAAATGAAAGGTTTTATTTTAATTTGTTAAAAGTAGGCCGCGGTCTGTGGGACCATGGCCTGCTCTTAAAAAAAAATTCTGCATACATTCACCAAGGGGAAGGGGTCCCTTGTGGCCCCCAACTTGGAATTGGTGGCAAAATGTGAATGTTTTGCAACTGCAACCCGGTCGCAAAACATTCATATATACCCTTGTGAGTCGCTATTAGGAAGGGACACCCTTAACATGCCCCTTCCTAATACTGACACGCTAACCCATTTTACGAATCGGTGATAGCTTACCAAATCGCAAAATGGGGTTTGGTACATGTGAGAAGGATTTGTTGCTGTAGCAACAGGAATAAAGCTTTGTATATGTGGCTCTATGTTCGATGTTATTGAAAATGTGGCCTTTGCGAATGTTGCTGACTTTGGACCTCACTTAGACGTGGGCAGTAATCAAATCAAATCAAATCAAACACATTTGTAGAGCGCGCTGCTCACCCACTAGGGTCTCAAGGCGCTGGGAGGAGGGGCGGGGTGGGGTGCTGCTACTGCTTGAAGAGCCAGGTCTTGAGTTGCTTCCTGAAGGAGAGGTCCTGGGTCAGCCATAGGTGGGTGGGGAGGGAGTTCCATGTCTTGACCGCCAGGTAGGAGAAAGATCTTCCTCCGGTGGTGGTTCTGATAATTTGTGGGGCGAGGGCGAGGCTGGCGGATCGGAGCTGGCAGATGTGTGTGTAGAATGTGAGGCGATTGTTGAGGTATTTGGGGCCCATGCCGTGGAGATCCTTGTGTGCGTGAATGAGGAGTCTGAACGTGATCCTCTTGATGACAGGGAGCCAGTGCAGGTCTCTCAGATGGGCAGAGATGTGGCTGTGACGGGGGATGTCCAGGATGAGTAGTGCAGCAGCGTTCTGTATGCGCTGGAGTCTTTTCTGTAGTTTGGCTGTGGTTCCAGCGTAGAGGGTGTTCCCGTAGTCCAGTCGGCTGGTGACGAGGGCCTGGCTGACCGTCTTTCTGGTTTCGGTGGGGATCCACCGGAAGATCTTTCGGAGCATACGCAGGGTGTTGAAACAAGATGACGAGACTGCGTTGACTTGTTTTGTCATCGTGAGGGAGGAGTTCAGGATGAAGCCCAGGTTACGTGCGTGGTCCGTGGGCTTGGGGGCGGTGCCCAGTGCGGAAGGCCACCAGGAGTTGTCCCAGGCGGAGGGGGATGGTCCGAGGATGAGGACTTCCGTCTTCTCTGAGTTCAGTTTCAGACGGCTGAGCTTCATCCATTCCGCGACATCTTTCATTCCTTCCTGGAGGCTGGCTCTGGCGGTGGCGGGGTCGTTGGTGAGGGAGAGGATCAGCTGGGTGTCGTCAGCGTAGGAGATGATGTTTAGGTTGTTTTGGCGTGCGATGGCTGCGAGGGGGCTCATGTAGATGTTGAAGAGGGTGGTGCTGAGCGAGGAGCCTTGAGGAACGCCGCAGATGATCTTGGTGGCCGCTGAGCGGAAGGGGGGAGGTGGACTCTCTAAGCTCTGTCGGAGAGGAAGGAGGTGATCCATTCTAGGGCTTTCCCTTGGATCCCGGTGTGATGGAGGCGGGTTGTTATTGTGCGGTGGCAGACTATGTCGAATGTGGCCGATAGGTCGAGGAGGATGAGGGCAGCAATTTCCCCGTTGTCGAGCAGGGACTTGATGTCGTCGGTAGCTGCGATGAGGGCGATCTCGGTGCTGTGGTTTGCTCGGAAACCAGACTGCGAGGGGTCGAGGGATCCGTTTGTCTCGAGGAAGGCAGATAGTTGTTTGTTGACGGTCTTCTCGATGTCTTTGGCAGGAAAAAGGGAGGAGCGAGATGGAGCGGAAGTTCTTGAGGTCCGTGGGGTCCGCAGTGGGTTTCTTCAGGAGGGCTCTGAGCTCCGCATGTTTCCAGCTCTCCGGAAAGGTGGCGGATGCGAAGGAGCTGTTAATGATGTTCCAGAGTTGGGTTGCGAGGATGGAGTCAGCTTTGTTAAAGATGTGGTGTGGACAGGGGTCGGCTGGGGAGCCGGAGTGGATGGTGTTCATTACGTGGGCGTGTCCGGAAATTTACACCCCTGCGGCCGTCTGCTCCGTAGGCCCCTCTCTGTTCCGCGGTCGTTTCAGGTCAATAAATGGCGGGGAGGCACCAGCTTCACTGCATTCGGCGGCGTCCGCTTTCCGCTATATGCAGGCGAACTCTCGGTACAATTTTAATATTGGATCAGTGCACGGATGGCTGGGATGTCGGTCTCACCCCCGGAGTCCCATTAGCTTGCGGCCATCTTGCTTGGAGGCAAGCTACGCCCCGTCACTTCATATTTTGGAACATATTTGTCACGCATGAGAAACTCCATATCATTGATAGTTTATTTTTGTTTGCTCTCCACTTTGATCCTTATGGACTTCTGCCCTTTGTCAATGCAGCGTCGGCCAGAGTATGGATCATGTCATATTTAGTCACTGGTAGATCCATTTATGTATCAAACACAAATTCAGTATAGACAGAATCAGTTTTAGCATTCACTGGGGACAGGTGCAATATGGCTGCAAGTATTGAGAGAGTGTTACTAAAAATGATATGTGAGTGTTTTTGAGTATGTGTACATTTATATATCTGTGCGTGCCATTAATACCTATATTTATGGAGTTGTGTGCATGTCTGGCATGTTGATGCATGTGTCGTTGTGTTGTGATCCAGTTTGCATTAGCGCAAGCCATAAAAGAAACGGTTTATATTAAGTAAATGCGACCTTCATGCACTATTCTAATGTATTTCTCGTCGTATTGCTTAATGTTAGCATGTGGTGTAATATTTATTAAATGTAACTAGGTGCAATGACCGATTGAGCCACTTGCCTTTTATTTATATAAAGCAATCCGTTGTATTGGCAGCGCCCTTTAACATGTCTATTTTTACAGAATTTATATAAGTCTTGATTGAGTGAATGAGGTACTTGTTAGTACATATACATCTGAAGACATCTTTATTAAATACTGGTACATTCCTCAGAATTTGGTCTTGCGATGTCATCTTCAACAAACAAAAAATATTTCCCTTTTAAAGGGTGTATACAAAGTATGCTTAAAAAGATCATTCTTTCTAATGCTCATATTTCTTTCAAGATGAAAGTGCTAAGTGATTCTATTTATTGTTTGTATGTGGTAGCTTGAAGCTTCCACATGATCATTTGTTCGTAACTGTAAATATACATGTTTTCTTTAACAACACTTAAAACCAGTGTCTGGTTACACATTTCAGTTGTTTTGACTTAACAGTGAACAATGTACAGCCAGTGTAAGCTGTTTATTATTTAATAAAAGGTACTATTTCTACAATATTTTGTATTGCTGAAAAGGTTTTTTTTAAAGAAAAGATTTAATGAACGGGTTTTAAATCGAATCTGAATTGCTTTGTAATGATGTTGTCAGAGTGGCTGCAGGCAGCAACCCAGAAGCACACCGTTTAGATTAGGTTGTAAAAGTAAAGCATTTGGTTTGTTTTCTGGATAACTTGGGGTGAATAGTGAGCTTATGGATTATATTCAAAAACATATGTTTATATGCTGGACTAGTAGAGCATAACTTCAAGAATGTACTTACAATAGTTCATGAAGAAAGGGACACAATATGCTTGTAAAAAGAATACATATTGCAGGTAGGTGGTGGTACATGATTTTGAGGTACACATTTCTAAATATTTAGGAGCATATAAGTGACTAGATGGCTCAAATAAGTGGCCTCAATAGTCCTTCAGTTAAAACCCCATCAAATTGCCCATTATTTATTTATGGGTAATCTAGGATCTCAAATTATTAAAAAAATATTTCTTACAGTTCTGAGCGCTTAGCATTTCACACTGGCTCAAGTGAAGGAAAAATCCAGTGCAACAGCCTGCTAGCATAAAGGACGAGATTTAAGCAGTTTGCAGTATCTAAGTAGCGAAAAAAGGCCCCACCACCAAGTGAGTGAGGGACCCTCAACAAGAGACGACAGCCTGATGGTAGACAGCGAGCGGGGCATACTATGAACTTCTTGCATACATGCACATATCTACCTGATCAGTTCCATCTAGTGTGATTAAACCCCACCTCTAAAACATTATTAAATTGTAGTGCAACAAAAGCAGAGTGAAAAGAGCCTCATTTGCACAGGGGAGAAGTTTTCATTTGTCCTACTCCTCTCAGACACTTTCATAGAAGTTTACATTTCGAAGCAGACACAAGAGTTTGTTGCAAACATAAGAGATTCTGAAGCTTCGTAAGGCAATGCATTGCGTGACCAAACGATTTTTATGAAGACCAATGAAAATATCAAACCCTTGGGAATAATGCAAGGAGGATGATGATGTAATGATGAAGCTAAATTCCATTCCACAATCATGCCGCACGCGCCTTCACCAGTCACAACGCCTTAAATTCCACCTACAATAAAGACTGCCCCAGAGGGCCTGGTTACAAGTTGGGCGGAGTGGAATCTGTGTAGAATACCGCTCCATCGAATCACAAGTGGGCCAGTGTTACTGCACCGGTTCGCAGATCTGGGAACACCAGACCCACAATTTTGCCAGGCAGGAAACATAAAATCACTTGATAATTTGCCTCCAACATGAGGCAAACCGGTGTCCCTGCTCATTCTACCCACTGCCAGGACACCTTTTTCCCCTTCCACCTTTGCGTCTCAACCTCTCTTTCTACGCCACTGCCCAGGACCTACTCCCGGGTCCAAATTACATCCATATCAGAACAGGTGGGACATTTTAGTGTTAATCCTCCCAGAAAATGGAAAACTGGGCAGATTCACACCCAGTTAAACTTGTCTGCACAGATATTCCCCATTCTTGGGATATAAACTCATAATTACATGGTCCTACCAGCAGGTTACTGCACAGTAATGTTGGTTTTGCATGTAGATTTTACACCCCACCAGTATCGCACAACTTGAAATCAGGCACATAACATCATATCTCTAAATGGATTAGGCCTATGAATGTCGAAAGCCAAGCCTAAAAATTTTGTGTGTGAACAAAAAATTATTTGTAAATTATTCTATGATTATGGTTTGAATTTAACCCTTTCGATGCTGATGACGAGCTGGGCTCGTCATGGTGCACAGTGGTCGTGTGCTGATGACGAGCCCAGCTCGTCATGAATAAAGGATAATTGCAATTTCCAGCACAGGCTGAAAATTGCCTTAGCAGCCAAGGTGTTAAAGTTAAAGAACGAGTTTAATTTAAATAAGTAATTCCTGTTGCTCTAAAACTCTTATTTAGTTAGGCTCACTTTTTGAAAGTTATTTGGGTGTGTTGTTTTGTTCTAGTAAATTCTTACATTAATATTGATGAAGTTCTCTGCTTTATTCTTCTTTCATTAATAGGTGCATCAGAACTGGGCCCATTTTCTGATCCCCGCCAGTTTACAAGCATTTCATCCTTGACGGAGAGTCGTTTTACCAATCAGCGAATGCACTATCCGACCACATTTACCTACACTCCGCCTGTCACTTCAGCCATGTCCCTGGGAATGTCGGCGACCACTCATTATCACACTTACCTACCACCGCCGTACCCTGGCTCCTCCCAAAACCAAAGTGGACACTTCCAAACAAGCAGCACTCCATATCTCTACTATGGCACTTCGTCAGGATCTTATCAATTCCCCATGGTACCTGGGGGAGACCGTTCCCCATCCAGGATGCTTCCACCCTGCACCACCACATCCAATGGTGGCACACTGTTAAATCCCAATCTATCCAACCAGAATGACGGAGTGGATGCTGATGGTAGTCACAGCAGCTCACCCACAATTTTAAATTCAAGTGGCAGGATGGATGAGTCTGTCTGGAGGCCTTATTGAAATTACTCTTGAGGGGTTTAAATTCTTTTTGTGCAACCTGCTCGTTTAAAACCAAAGTGCCTATTTTTATAGATTTTACTGTCAATACAGTGCGTATTTGCATTGCAACCCGTAGGGTAGCAGCATGGCCATAATCAGCAAACTGCATTGTTTTTTAAGACGAATTCACACATTCCCATGGAACTTTTATGCTGTTTTATTATGTGACATTTCCATTCACAGTCAAATAACACGATTTTGGAAAGAACAGCTGTGCTACTGTGAGCACTTCAGGGACTACAAGCATCAAGAGACATTTCAGCAAGAGTCATAGGTGGCCTTTTTCCAGTCTTTACTTGCATTTATCTTTTTTTCAAGTCAACAAAATCCAAGGACTGATTTGTACAATCCAGTCTATCTCACTTGTCGGCAATGAGGAACGCCTTTCGCAGGGCTTTCATGTTAGATGCAGACTAACTATGCAAAATCCATCTAAACATTTCAGGTACCAGAAGACTTGCTGCAGAAGAAAGCATTGTTGGATTGATCATCACCATTTCATACTGTAAGACATTCCTTCTCAAAGGTACCCATCGCTATGGACCTTAGTGTTTAAGCGTTGAAATATTTTTGGCACTGACAATTACCAAAGTAATTTTATGATGCCAAATGAAAACAGCAATATCAACTGTAGCCGTAATTTAATAAATACTGTTTGTGTTTGGCTTTATTTTTTGTAAATTATGAATATATATAAAGTCTGAGGTTACTTGCTAAACCTTATTCATTATATACGTCTAAAAAATATTTATAATTATTTAATGACTTTTGGACCGTTAAACATTTCTTATTGTTGCAATATATTGATGACTGGTCCCTGATAGTGATGTTTTGTTTATTGGAGCATTATTTCAGCGGTTCAAAATTCGAACCTATAAATGAAATTTGGTTAACATAATATTTGTAGTTTTAAAAAAGAAATGCTACATCTTAGAACAATGGGCGTAGCCTGTTTTTGTAATTTATGAAGGAAGTGTTTTTAACTTGTGTTGGATTTGTGTTTGCCTTAGTGGCAGTTTTGCCTTGTAAACAATAATAGTTTTGTTAAAAGAAGAAATCTAAGCCATACATATCAAGACCCTGGAAGCATAAAATGCTCTATTTGGGGGCGACATTTCTGTGTGCCCATATGTTGGAGTTTTGGACGTGAATTTAAAAAGCACAAGGCACTGTATTGCAGAGGAGTGAGTGAAACTGAATTTTCTTGCTTATACTGGCACAGAATGCCAGGCTAATTGAGTATGTCCATTCACCGCCGTGCCAATGCAGGATTCACTCAAGATACTATAAGTAATGGTTTTACAGTAGGGAATCTTTCATAGATTCATCCTCTTGTTAAATGTTAAATCAGCAGTGTACAAAAAAATCATTTAACATTGCATCTTGAAAAGAAAACTAACCAATATTGTCTATTACAAGTGTCATGTGATGACATAAACAACATGCACATTATAAGCAATATCGTCCAAGACATAATGATTAAATACTGGTACATTCCTCAGAATTTGGTCTTGCGATGTCATCTTCAACAAACAAAAAATCTTTCCCTTTTAAAGGGTGTATACAAAGTATGCTTAAAAAGATCATTCTTTCTAATGCTCATATTTCTTTCAAGATGAAAGTGCTAAGTGATTCTATTTATTGTTTGTATGTGGTAGCTTGAAGCTTCCACATGATCATTTGTTCGTAACTGTAAATATACATGTTTTCTTTAACAGCACTTAAAACCAGTGTCTGGTTACACATTTCAGTTGTTTTTGACTTAGCAATGAACAATGTACTGCCAGTGTAAGCTGTTTCTTATTTAATAAAAGGTACTATTTCTACAATATTTTGTATTGCTGAAAAGGGTTTTTTAAAGAAAAGATTTAATGTACGGGTTTTAAATCGAGTCCGAATTGCTTTGTAATGATGTTGTCAGAGTGGCTGCAGGCAGCAACCCAGAAGCACACCGTTTAGATTTTGTTGTAAAAGTCAAGCATTTGGTTTGTTTTCTGGATAAATCTATGGTAGCGTGGGGTGAATAGTGAGCTTATGGATTATATTCAAAAACATATGTTTATATGCTGGACTAGTAGAGCATAACTTCAAGAATGTACTTACAATACTTCATGAAGAAAGGGACACAATATGCCTGTAAAAAGTAAAAAGAATACATATTGCAGGTAGGTGGTGGTACATGGTTTTGAGGTACACATTTCTAAATATTTAGGAGCATGTAGGTGACTAGTTGGCTCAAATAAGTGGCCTCAATAGTCCTTCAGTTAAAACCCTTACAAATTGCCCATTATTTATTTATGGATAATATAGGATCTCAAATTATTAAAAAATATTTCTTACAGTTCTGAGCGCTTAGCATTTCACATCAGGATGTAAGCCAGTATGGAACTTCTTAGACTCAGAACGTATAGCAACGCCCAGTCTACCAATTTTAAAATAAAAGGTTATAAGAAGTCCTGTTCCCAAAAGCCTTCCCATCCTGATCTGATCACAGTGGGACCACTATACCGCCATTTAAATGGAAAGGACCCCACCAAAAATGTCATCACACCAAGTCGCACCTTTTTAGAAATCATACCCTTTTCCATTGAGGCATTCCTTACACACCTCATACATTTCTGCACTAATGTATAACAGGTGGCCTGTAGTAGGTTAGGACACAGTGGCTGCCAAAAATCAACCAACCCAATATACAACACCAAATTAAATAAAAATAAGTATGTTACTAGACAAGGCTGTCCATTTGCCAGTAGATTACCAGCGGAGGAACATATTATGTGCCCCACATCCATGTGTTCACATTTTCAAAATCTTACTGTTAATTGGTGACTGGCCAGACACACCTAGAGTGGCACTCCTTGAAAAGTGGGCACTTGCCACCAATCCAGCTCAGTCAATGGGGTCATAGTTGCAAATGAACCTTCTGGCACCCAGATTTGCAACCAAACAGCATGACCCTAGATGACTGTGTTCTGGATATTGCACTATTATGTCTCCCCACGGTTGCCGTTAATCTAGGATATTACTTCACCATGTTGCAGGTGTCTTAAGGGAATGCATAGTGTGTCTTTGTCACTATGTTACTAAATTTTGCATATAGGAAAGATTTTAGCATGCATTACTACCAATTTGACACCTTTAAACACACTGATACCAAATACATGACAATAGATTAATTAGTAAAAGACAAATAATCCAAATCCCCTACTTACTAATAAGGACTAATTAATAATCGTAATAAACCAAAGCACCAACCATAAACGATGGTGTATCTGTATTATCACCTACTAGTTTTCAGGTAGGTCAGGACTTTACTTTTCAGCCCTCAGTCAAATGCAACAGCCTTGCTTGTGACTTTAGGTGCCAACACACTTTAAAGGCAGCACGCTACAGAAATCCATAAAGCAAGAAGCATTGACCCCATTGTTATCGTTACTGCAGAGCACAATCTTGGAAACCCTCGCCTTGTTCTCGCTTTAAATTATCTTGCATTTCAGTTTAGCATTTTTGTCTGCCAGAAGTTTAACATATTCTGTTTACTTCCTGTTTACACGTACATCTTTGCTTTTTGAATGCAATACGTTCAAACATATCAGCCAAAAACATTTTGTCATATTGTGTTTGTAAGGTACTATAACTGACATTCCATTTAAAAAAAAAAATAAGCACAATATTGTTACATTTCTGCTGAAACAAGGTACTTGTAGCATTTCCAATAAATATGAACTTTATAGGTGCTTGGTATTTTATATTCATGCACCTACATGAGTTGTGCTTAGTGCCACAAATTTCTGATTGTGGAAGAGTTTACTCAGACTTCAAAGGGACTTTTATATCGTATGTTGCGAACTGTACATTTATTTGCTCATGGTTTTAATATTGATATGATTTGCATTTTCATTTCCAATAAAATTGCTTTTTGTTATTTTTTTCTTCTTGATTCTTTACTTGTGAAGTTTGTTTTTTTATCAGTATGGATTCTATACTACCAAACTGGTCACATTCAGATCTGCTAATGATGTCAACATTGACATTCACATACACACACTCATTTGAAGTTCTAGAAAAATACTCTCCATATTACTTTGGATTATTTCTCGTGGTCAGACGGGAAGTCCTGGCACAGCGAAATAGGTAGCAGGATTGAAAACATACTAACTAGATAAAATAGTATACGGTCCCTATCCATATCATTTTTGGGGTATGCAAAGCAATCTACAAGGTGGAGATGTGGAACTTCACTCCCCGGCACTATTTTCTTCAGCTACTGTGCCATCACGGTGTCCTCTCTTCTGACTGGAAGGATATTGCCCACTGCTAAAAAACAGAAGTCTGTCACGGTAAAATAATTTGGGATGGATCTCCATCAGGTGAACATTCTTCAGCTCACAAGAGATTCAACTCTTAAGTCACGTGCCACCAGAGACTGGTTTTTTCACCTCTCCGGTAAGAAGTAGCCGTACTATTGTCTTGTTTTTCCCTTTTTTGGATGGTACCACTTTGATCTTTCACTGGTATATTTCTGATTCTTCTGATAAATAAAAAAAAAACAGAATCACACTAGCCTGCCATTGCCATGCAATACATGTGGCAGACAGTTTTTGGCCATTAACCCTAAGAAGGCTTGTGAGTTCTTGTTTCTCCAGCATTGTGTTTGTCATAGATTCACATGCTTGAATTAATTCCAGCCGTCAGTCAGGAATCTGGTATACACTGTAGATATAGCAGTGTGCACAAACACCCAACAGCCATAGAATATGGTATACACCTGTTACAATGCAACTTTTACAACTACCTACTGTAACAACGCAACTTTTACAACGCATACCATTACAACGCATTGCGCTGGGGGGCGCTCTAGGATAGGGAATAAGTATAATTTACTATCCAACACCTTCCCTAGTGTCCACGGGGACTGGAGTTAGAATAGTAAATTATACTTACCACTATCCAGCACCTCAAAGCGCTATGCGTTGTAATGGTCGCGTTGTAACAGTAGGTAGTCGTAATGGTATGCGTTGTAACATGGTACATCCATAGAATATCCACCTCGATTTGTGACCCAGGCATCGGCCACTCAGATGGGGAGACACAGTGCTCATTCCCTCCCAAAGGCTCCACTGCTCAGGGTTTCTACTGAACATCTGGTGAAAGAACAGAGCTGCTCTCTTCTCTTATCCAGAAGTATTTTACAGTAACTTGCACATCTGTCTGTCTCTAGTTGATACAGCTTTTACTCCTTCTGCAGGAGGTCGGTCTAGTGCTCCTTTTTGTCATTGGCTGGCTGGTTGTTCAGCCATCTGTTTCTTCAGTCTTTATGATTCACGTTGGGCTACGAAAGTTTTGTAGATGTCCTTAAATACCAACTGATTTCATTTTCTATTTCTATAGGCATTCAAGAACTTCAGTAACAAGGCTACGTGCTTAAATTACCTTCGCCTGGTAGTTATTCTGTTAAACATGCTTCCTCGGAGGCCAGTTCTAACACTAAGAAGTACAAACTAGATCCTAATACCACTAGTAATCCTCTTAAGGCCAATCCTTTGGCAGTGATGTACCCTCGGATTCTGTCAGCAAGGCCAGACGTTTGGCACAAGTGACAGCACTCTGTCACAACAAATATCCAAAAAATAGCAATTGACCTTCTGCAAGTACCCTGCAGAAGTCTCCCAAATTTCCTGGTATAGTAACATCTCGTTCAAATGTTCTGTTGTTGAGGAGGATGGCATATACTCAACGAATAAAGAAATTGTGACCAGTACCTCCTTTGTCAGCCAGGTAAGCTATATCAGTGATGAACACTGTGTTGATGATGAGCAAGACCCTGTTGACGATGAGCAGATACTCGGCAACAGGCCGTATGTGGACAATGGCCATCCCTCTGAATACAAGTTTCAATGACAAACCTAACAATGGCATCACCGTTTGATAACTTTGAAGCCAGAAAATTAGTTGAAGACATCAATATCATCAATGCTGAAAACTGTGATGACATATTACATATTAGTCCACAAATGTCTGCTTTGCTATTGCAATCGGCTATTTCAAAGTTGCTAATTACACCACAGCCTCCAGCAAGATTACTCGGGATGATTATTTCAGAGATGACAAGCCAACCAATAACGTAAAACAAGGAATGATGCAGGTGTACGTGAATGATGATGGAAAGCAGCATGAAGAATCTGGTACACTAACATGGATCTGAATATATAAGGTATCCATAATAATGACTCAGCGGAGGTGGAACCTTACTGGCATCAGAGCCAAGATAAGGACAGATGATGGATTGAGAGCAATCAGCATTCCCGGCAAAGCCACTGGTGCAAATTCTTGAAGGCTTTCCAGACTCATTGAAGCCCATGCTTTGGAAATTTTATAGAAGTTTGCCACTGCCTACACTTTATCTTTCATACTATTTGCCTCAACCCAGCAGTCCAGATGTTACCGTCACAACCGGTAGCCCCAACCTCTTCCAATTTCTTCTAAACAATTTAAAGCTGTTGTTAGTCCTTCTCCGCCTCTACCACCTGACCCTCATCATGTCCTTGCTGGACCCATCATAGGAGCATTCTCAACAACGACTCTCCTGATTCTGATAGCAATAGAAGATAAGATCGAGGCAATAAAGCTGATGATAACCAGGGGATCACTAACAGGATCAACTTCATACAAATAATTAAATGACTCAGTAAGATGCCACGTTCCTTCTAAGAGAGAAGAAAACAAGTTACTTACCTGTAACTACAGGTATCCAGTATTGGTATCTTTCATAGATTCACATGTCTGAATAATACCCGTCGCAGAGGCGGGAGTCCCACGGTAAATAAAAATAGCAGTGCCAAAGGTAAATAACAGTAGTAGGCCCTAAGGAAAAAAGGCCTCTGGCCCAAATCTTAGTAGCCTATCTACATCATTATGCTGAAAGAACCAAACTTTTGGTACAACCAATCAGCTATCATCACCCTCTAGAACCCTCTCTGCAGAGCCAGCTCTCCTCAGATTTTCGTTAGCACAAGTGGGCAACAAGTATCCCAAACAAAGAACTGACTCTCCAGGGAGGAGGGTGGGGGCATGTGAATCTATGAAAGATACCAATACTGGATAACTGTAGTTACAGGTAAGTAACTTGTTTTCTTATCCAGTATTGTGGTATCTTTCATAGATTCACATGCCTGAATCAGAGTAGCAAGCAGTATATAACATATACAGTCGGTTGCAGATGGTGGGAGACCTGTGCTGATACACTCCCAGTTGCATCCATCATCTGTTAATAGAGGCATGAAAAAACCCCACAGTTAACATAATACATTAGTGCTTAGAAAAGAGGCGTGTTTAGTAATGTGAATGCATGAAACAGTAAGCCTTAAGCACATATTATATATATATATATATATATATATATATATATATATATATATATATATATATATATATATATATATATATATATATATATACATATATACATATATACATGATCAAAGATAATCAAATAATATCTTAAAAGTAAAATACCTGAGAATGATGTCACAGAAAAAGGTGGCGTAGGACAGCCTGTCCAACTGCTGAATCCTTTTGACATGCAGATTGAAGACAGTAATGTCTAGTGAAGGTGTGGTCATTTTTCCATGTCACAGCACGACAGATGCTTTCTAGTGTCACTCCGGCGAATAAAGCTGTTGACGCTGCCACAGTTCTTGTAGAGTGGGTCTTGACCTTTCTTTGCAATGGCCTGTTAGCCTTGTCATGGCAGAAATGAATGGCAGATGCCAGCCATCTGGCTATTGTTGCCTTTGTTACAGCATTTCCAAGAGTTGCTTGACCATAATCCACGACCAGCTGGTTGGATCGTCTGGTATCCTTAGTTTTCTGTAGATAGAACTTTAAACAGCGTTTAACATCCAGCGAGTGTAATGCTCTTTCAGCTGGAGTGGATGGATCCGGAAAGAATGTTTTTAATATTTCCGATTTGTTCAAGAAAAATTATGTTGGTACTCTAGGAATGAACCTGGGATTTGCTCAAAGGGTTACGTTGTCCCGGGCAAAAAGTAAAAAGGGTTCCTTTATAGTGAAAGCTTGGATTTCACTAACCCTTTTTTCTGGGGTAAGAGACAGTAAATGGGCAACCTTCCAAGTGAGGAATTTGAGATCAGCTTTATGGCTCGGCCCAAATGGACGCTTCATTAACTGTGCTAGCACAGTGTTGAGTTCCCACTCTGGAGGGGTGCTCGCATTGGAGGGAAAGCTCGGAAAAGTCCTTTCATAAATTGTTTGACAAGTGAAGAAGAGCAGACAAAAGGAAATTTTAAGCATTTCCTGAATCTGGAAAGAGCAGCCAGATGTACTTTGACCGATGAAAAAGTATGCCCAGTGGTGCAGGGATGGGGGGTGGTAGAGGTTGTTGGGTTGAGTGTTTTATAGCTTCCCGAAGGATACCCTCGATGACACCTAACATATGTATGTTCATTGCCTTAATTACATGTGATTTGTTGGAGGATCTCCCCTTTGGATGGAAACTCAATAAAATCTGTTGTCAAAAAAAAAAGTAAGCCCAGACTTGGCTAGAGAAAGTAGATAATGGAGCACTTGTTCTGCAGGAGCTTGAATTGAGTGAATATTATTCGACTCACACCAACAGCAAAATCGGTTCCATTTGAGGCGATAAGGCTTGATTGTGATTCGGGCACGATATTTGGCCAATATTTCACGAAAGTCCTGTGAAATGTTGAGGTCCTTGAACTGTAAGAAATGAGGATCATGTGTGCAAGTGCAAAAACTGTGGGTCCGGATGAACCTCTTGGCCTCTGTCCCTTGACAACATCCTTGGCGTCGACAGTAGGCAAATGGGCTTGTCTTGAGACACTGTAGTAGTTCCTAGAACCAATATTGTCTTGGCCAACGGGGTGCAATCAGAATAAGATGGCAACCTTCCAGCTTCATCTTGCGGAGCACCTTCGAAATCAATGGTATTGGGGGAAAGTGTACGCACAAATCCCTCACCATCGCATCCCTTTTGATCCCTGTTGAGAGAACCTGCTGGCATAATATTGGCATTCCTTGTTCTCTCTAGTTGCGAATTGATCCAGTACTGGTTTGACCCAAGCTTGGAAAACTGGGTTAAACCTGTTCCTTTTCCAGCTTCCACTCATGACATTCCGGCTGAGACGTGCTCAGAGTGTCCGCCAGGGTATTGTGGAGACCCCTAACGTGTTCGGCTCTCAGGGCATCTTTTGGAATGTGGCCCCTTCCCACAATTCCTGATCCTCTTGCGAGAGCGTAGCTGATTTAGTTTCTCCTTGTTTGTTGATATAATACATGCTGAAGGTATTGTCGGTCCGGACTAGCACAGAGAAACGTGCAATCCTCGGGAGGAATGCTTGGAGAGACAGAAAAACGGTTCGGAGCTCCAGCCTGTTGATCTGCTGTTGTTTTTGTCTTTGAGACCATCTTCCTTGAATCTGCAAATCCTGCAGATGACCTCCCCATCCTTCCATGGAGGCATCAGTCGTTAAAACAAAATCTGGAATGGTCTGTAGGAACGTGAGACCCTGGGTTAGATTCTTTTTCTGCAATCCCTAATGCAGAGAATCTATCATGCACGGCGTGACCTTGATGGTATCGTCGAATGAACCCATGGCTTGTTGCCATTGAAGTTGCAGTACCTCCTGAAGAGGTCTCATTTTGAGTCGTGCCAAGGGTATGAGATGTATCGCTGAAGAGCACATCCTCAGGAACGAAGCAAACATTCGGACTGATACTGACCTTTTTTAAATTAACCTTGCCAATTTTTGAAAACGTAGCTGGCGGCCGTGTGACCAGAATGCATTGCACTGGACCGTGTCTCACCTTGCTCCGAGAAAAAACATGACTTGGAGAGGACGCAACTGATTTGCTGTCGTTGAAAACTAGCCCCAGAGAAGACAAGAGATGGGTACAATCTGCTGTGGCAATCTTGTTTTCGTGTTCTGTAGGACCTTTGAGCAGCCAATCGTCTAGATAAGGGAATATTTGTATTGCTCATGATCTCAATGCTGCTGCCACTGGTGCCAAGCACTTCGTGAAGGTTCTTGGTGCCGATTTCAGCCCAAACGGGAGCACTTTAAACTTATAATGGGCGCCAGCCACTTGAAAGCGAAGATATTTGCGCTTTTTGGGGTGGATAGGTATGTGGAAATATGCATCTTGCATATCCAGAGAAGCCATAAAATCTCCTTTGTTTAAACAACTCTAAATCTTGTTAAGACGAGTGGAAGTGGGACCCCTGGGCGGAGTAGTAGATGGCTGTATGAATTCAAACTAGTTGGTTACTAGGTCTAGAACCCATTGGTCTTATGTAATTTCCTGCCACTTGTGAACAAAAGCTAAAATCTTCGGGCCCACGGATAAGGAGGGTAAAATGGTTTACGCCCTGTGGAGATCACTGCTTCCGGTTAGTGTCTCGGCCTAGATACTGCGATCTCTTTCAACCAGCCTGACCGAAAATACTAGTCTTAGACTATTGACAGTATGATATCTGGCTGTAAGGCTGTACTGGGATTGATACTACTTATTCTGTTGGTTTTAGTATCCTCCTCTTGATGAAAATCCACATCCTCCGGCTCCTCTGAAAGATCAATGCCCATATTGAAGGGTGCCTAATGATCGTCAGTATCAGGTGTCAGTTTTTATAGCTCAGCGGGCTTCATCAATATGTTTAACAAACCAAAACTCTCCATCATAGGCCATGTCTAGAATTCTTGTTTGCCTCTGAGGTCTGAAAGTTGTAGCTTTAAGCCATCCCTGGCGTCTAAGCAATGCAGCCCCTGCTAGCGGACGGAAGTTGGTGTTCACGATGTGCAAGGCGCAATCCATAGTTTCCAACACGTTCTCCTTCCAACAGAATCTTTCTTGCTTCCTGCCTTCGGTCTTCAGGAAAGAGGTCAATGAGACTCTCCATGTCTGACTACATTTTACGGTCATAACAGCCGATTATGGCTAGAGGATTGGCAGCTCTAATAGAGGCCGCTGCCAACGTAGAGATTATTATTATTTTTTGCCTATAAGGTCCAGACGACGTCCTTCCTTGTCAGGCGGTGGGGTGATAGGCGTTGTGAGATTTTAGATTGTTGTTGGGCGGTCTGTGAAATTTCTGAATCTGGCCGAAGGGTGGCCTATCAGACAGGATGGGCTGTTAGCAAGTGCGCAGTATTTCTTTTCTATGCGCGGAAGCACTGCTGGAATAGACATGGTCTATTATAGGTACCACTCTCGTGGTCTTCCTGGATTCTTCCTTGAAATCATGAAGGGAATATTCTGTCTGTTTGATTGTAACTGGCAGTTGAAATCTAGCTGCTTCCCGCTGCATTAAATTATGTACAGGATGCTGTCATAGATGAGGCCATTGTAGACCATCTCATCATAGATTTTGCTGTCGTAGACATGGTTATGTAGGCGAGGTTATTGCAGACAAAAACGTCGTCATAGATAACCGTCATGAACAACCATCATAGATGAGGTTGTCGTAGACGACATCATAGACAATGACATCATGGATGAGGCAATCATAGGTGAGGCCATCCGTAGATGAGGCAATCATAGATGAGGCAGTCCTATCATGGCAATCCGTGGATGAGGCCATTTGTGGATGAGGCCATTCATGGATGAGGCCATTTGTGGATGAGGCCATTCGTGGATAGGGCCATTCGTAGATGGGGCCATTCTTGGATGAGGCCATTCGTGGATAGGGCCATTCGTAGATGGGGCCATTCTTGGATGAGGCCATTGGTGGATGAGGCCATAGGTGGATGAGGCCATTGGTGGATGAGGCCATACACACACAAAAGGGCACTGGTAATGCTAAAGGGGAGCACAGTGAACTGAAAGTTCTCGTGGCCCACTGTAACACAGAACAGGAATATGGAAATTAGCGTCCTACAATTCCAACGCTACCATCCAGTCTCCTTGGTTGAGTGCAGAAAGGACCTGGGCAAAAGTGAGCATTTTGAACTTCTCCTTCCAGTGGTGTGGCTCACTGGTTAGAGGCGGCAGACCCGAGGGCAGAGGACGGCCCGGGACCAGGGTTCAATTCCCGACGTGGCAGGGTCGTGGGACAGGATCAGCGGACTCAATAATTCTCATCTCGGTGCCTACTCTAACCAGGGATCACACTCGGCAACTCTGGACATTAGCTTGCCTCATCTCCACAACAGCCCCCCACATACGCCGGAGATGCCTGGTTTCACCTTGGAGATACCCAGTAGGGACCATCTCACAGGGAAAGCCAGGACGGGTTCCCCAGCGGTCTACTGCGCAGAGATACTCCTTCGGGAGTCGATTCTAGCGCATTACAAACCCACAATTAAATTAAATTAAAGGAAGAAGTTGAGGGTCGGAAGGTCTAGGAAAGGACACAGACTTTAGTTCTTTTTGCACACCAGAAAGTAGCGGGAATAACAATCAGGTCCTTTTCTGGCACAGGAACCCTCTTTATGGACCCCTTGGCTAAGAGAGCTATAACTTCCTTGCGGAGAAGAGCCAAATGATCCTCCAACATATGGTCGTAAGAGGGCGGCATTGAGGGAAGGGGTAGCCTTGAAGGGGAGAGAACTATCTGCAGAACCCACCTTTCCGATTTAATGGACTGCCAGCGGAGAAGATGATGGTGAATCCTGCCTCTGACTGGCCGATGGTGGGCATGAAACATCAGACTAGGAGGGTTTGGAGGCAGTGGCAGAGGGGGTGAGGGTGGACTGGCCCGCCCGCTGGCTCCCTAACCCACAAAGATGCGGGGTCTCATGATCGCGACCACGCAGAGGCTGGCCAGCTTGCATGACTCTGAGGCTAGTCTGGACAGGACATGGCTGGGTGCCCTTCTGTAGCCACGAAAGGGACGAGAGGCAGACTGAAGGGGGTGGGGGGGTGGGGTGGGGTAGCAGTGAGTTCCAAGTATTCCTTGAAGCGCTCAAGCGCTGAGTCTGCCTTAACACTGAAATACCATACACTTATCAGAAGGGCCAAAGCTGCTCACTGTCTGGAGAGAATTGACTCAGCCAGTAACTCTACTCGGGAGCTATTTAAGGTTTATAAGGAGGTATTCTCCCTTACCGCCTTAACGGCACCGGCTACGGGGTCGGAGGAGCTCTGTAATCGGATAGCGGAGTTCTTTTCCGATAAAGTGGAAAAAATACATGCCACCTTCCCAGAATCGGCCAGAATAGGAGTTGAAGGGAATGAGGAGAGCGAACCTGAGGAGGAGGGAGAAGGGCTGAAGGAATTTCTGATGCCCATCCCTGATAACCTCATTAAGATCTGCCTCAGTATTAAGTCTGGCTCTCCCAGGGACCCCGGCACCGCCGAAAAGGCTAAGAAGGAGTCTGGAGTGCCTGGAACCCTACATAAGACATTTGGTGGACACATCTTTTAGGACATGCAGAGTCCCCAGTTACTGGAAGGAAGCTGTGGTTCTGCCGCTCCCCAAGAAACCGCATACTGGTCTAGATCAATTAGACAATCTACGACCAATCTCACTGCTGCCTTACTTTGCGAAGGTGGCAGAAAAAGTGGTGAATGGCCAACTGACGGCGCACATTGAAGAAGGCGGTCTTCTCTACCCTACTCAGTCTGGGTTCCAAGCACGGTATTCCACTCACTCCACGCTGCTCTTTGCCACCGAATCCATCAGGTAGCAGGTGGATGCAGGTCAAATGCCAGCCTTGATCCTGTTGGATCTGAGTGCCACCTTTGACACGGCGGCCCACCACACATTGGTGAAGCGCCTAAGAAAGGGAGGGGTGACAGGGAATGCCCTGAGCTGGTTAAAATCCTTTCTGTCTGGACGCTGCTTCCAGGTGAGACAGGGAGATCACTATTCCAGAGTCATCGTGCTGAGGCAGGGAGTGCCGCAGGGATCGAGCCTGTCCCCGACCTCGTTCAATCTCTACGTTGCCCCTGTAGCAGAGATTGCTGATGGGTTCGGGATGAGGGTCGTGTCCTATGCGGACGATACTCAGATGGTGGTGTCGCTGACTCAGGCTCCTGAGATGGCGGCATCCAACTTCACGGCCTGTCTGCAAGAACTGGCCACATGGATGGCAATGAATTGTCTGAAGATGAATGGCAGCAAAACAGAGGTACTGGTGGTGGTTAGGGCTCCAACAGTGTGGTCCTCGGCATGGTGGCCCCAGGATCTGGGACCAACACCTACGCCCTGTGTCCAGGCAAAAAATCTGGGAATCTGGCTAGACTCAGACCTCTCTTTTGACTATCATACCAGGCGGGTGGCAGGAGCTTGTTTTGGGGTTTTGAAGGTATCGAGGAAAACGCTAGGCCTTCTACCCGCGGCGGCCAGAAAGACCATGGTCCATGCCCTGGTGACGTCGCGCCTGGATAATGGCAACATTCTCTATCTAGGTGAGACGACCAAGAGTATCCTCCGTCTTTAGGGAGTTCAGAATGCGGCAGCTCGCTTAATTCTGAGACGACCTAGAAAGTCCTCTGCAAGAGCAGCTCGGTCGGCACTACACTGGCTCCCAATTAAAGAGAGAGCCACATTTAAGGCACTGTCAGCCACATGCATCAAGTGATTTAGGAATCGCAAAATTCGCCGTTTGCGACTCCGAAATCACTATTTGGGATGCATCAATTAAAAATACATGAAATCGCTATTTTTTGCGATTTCTAAAAATGAGATTGCATTTAAGGAATCGCAATTTGCGATTCCTTAAATGCAATGCATGACACCTAAAAAAATTGCAAATTCGCAATTAGGAAGAAAAAATTACCATGAGGTTGGACCTCATGGTAATTTGGGAAAATTTTGAAAAATGCAATTTTGTGCATTTTTCAAACTGTCATGTTGTGCACACACATGCCCTTAGGGCATGTGTGTGCACAACATATGTGCATAGATTGATTTCAGGGGTGCAACCCTTGAAATCGCAATCTCAATTTGCGATTAGCTAATTGCGAATCGCAAATTGAGATTGACTTCCCATTCATTCCTATGGGCCTTTTGGCTCATAGGAATCAATGGGAAGGGATTCCTTAATTGCGATTCGCAAATTGAGAATCGCAATTAAGGAAAAATAAGGAATCGCGAAAAAATTAGCGATTTTTTGATGCATTGCCGTTTGCGAATCCTTAATTGCGATTCCTTAATTTTCCCAATTAAGGAATCGCAAACGGCACCAATGATGCATGTACCTGATAGTGTCTGTCACCGAATCCTTCAGGGGAGCGCTCCACCTTATCTATCTGAGCTTCTGATCCCCTATGTCCCTACTCGTCAGTTAAGATCAGGTGGGGTGGGTCTGGTGTGTGTACCTGCCACCAAGAAAGCGAGGATGGGGGGGGGGTCGGTCCTTCCGCCTATTGGCAGCCAAACAATCGAATGCGCTCCCAGTGGATCTCCAGATGGAGGTCCAGGAGAGCCGCTTTAGGAAAAATGTAAAAATGCACCTCTTCCCTTGTGATATGTAGGGCAGTGGGGGCGGCTAGCACCTCTTTGGCTACTGTACCGCAGCGCGGGGACACACCGTTCCTAGTGTAACCATTGTGCTTTATAAATGAGCTAAATAAAATAATAAATAAAATAAAAGGCGAGTGTCATCAAAGGGCATGTCCATCTGAGTAGATTGGACATCCCCTGAAAAGCCAGAAGTCCTCAACCAGGAATAGCGTTGTAATGCTACAAACGAGACAAGGGTTCTGCCCAGTGAGTCAGTGGTATCCAGTCCACAACAAATGCAGAATTTCGCTGCGTCTCTCCCATCCGCAACGACCTGGATCCGCTCCGGACACTGAGGAAGCACCTGTGCAACCGTATCCCAGATGGCATGGGAGTATCGACCCAAGAGGCAAGCAGTATTCACAGACCGCAATGCCAAGCTGGAGGAAGAAAATATCCTCTTCCCATGATGGTCCAGCTTCTTGAATTCGCTATTGGGGTGCAGAAGTGAATGCCCCTTTCGAAGATGAGGCTTGGACAACCAAGCTCTCAGAGGAAGAATGTTTTTTTTTAAACTTCTTTTTATTGGGTTTAGGTTTCTAACAACAAGCATAAACATTCCAGCATCATAGAATATTTTCTTACATAGGTCAGTCTTGGCACAACTAAGCATGTAATGTTCAAGATCGGCAATCAAAACACTATTTTGTTACAGCGTGATTATTTTCATCAGCAGTGTCATGCAGGAGATGGCAGCACCCAACAGCTCATATGCAGTAGTTGAGCTCCCACGCCCCCCACATCACTGTCCCACTGCAACTGAACAAGGGGAGGCAACCATTCTTCCCGGGCCTTGCCTCCCTACATTCCGAGCCCCGTATCATCCTTTATGTCACATTACCTGGAGAGACCCCCTATCAATACAGCTCATCTTTACAGTTCTCCTGCATCACTGCCCCCTACGTCATGCGGGTGCCAGAGTAAATAGCCTTGTAATGGTGCCCAAATATCCCTGGGCCTTGGGGTTATTGGTAACAGTTCCGCATATGTCAATAATCGTTCCTGGCACATTACTAAAGGCCAGATGTAGGTCACCAAACACCGGTCGGTAACGGCCGATTTCGGCCGTTACCGACCGGTATTTGGTGATTTAGATGTAGGGGGCCTTAAATTTACCGATTCGGTATATTTACAGAATTGGTAAATTTACTGATTCTATAAATTACCGAATCGGTAAATTTTCTGAATCTCAAGTTTGTGATGTAGGTGGCACTGAAAATAGTGCCACCGGCCCTTAAGAATTCGTTATTTACCTTGACATACTATGTAATGGTAAATAACGAATTCCTGTGTACATGCACTTCGTGGCACACATACATGCCCTTAGTGCATGTTTGTGTGACACATGGCACACAAGCCAGAATCAGGGGCGCAACAGGGTGTCAAAGTGACACCCTGTCCCCCTTGCAAATTCGGTAATTTTACCGAATCGGTATTTACCGATTCGGTAATTGACATTGATTCCTATGGGCCTAAAGCCCCATAGGAATCAATGGCAATTACAGAATCGGTAAATACCGATTCATTAATTACCGAATCATACCGATTCGGTAATTAATTTGGTTAAATTACCTACATCCCGATTGCCAGTTCTTAAATACCGAATCGGTATGATTCTGTATTTAAGAATCGGTAATCTGGGATTACCTACATCAGGCCCTAAATCTGCTATCTAATCCTTAAACTTGGGAGCGCGTCCTCTGCCCCAACGGCACGCCACCTTTCTCTTAGCCAGAAGGAGTGCCAACGCCATGAACGGCCGGTGCTCGGGACGGAGCAGTTTAACCTGTCCCAGCAATGCCATCCGTGGCGTGGCCTCTACTTGTGTGTCAATCATTGCACTTAATGCATTAAATATCTGGACCCAATAGACGTTTACCTCAGGGCAATCCCAAGCCAGATGCAAGAAAACCGCTCCAGCTGTCCGGCAATTGGCACATCTGTCATCTTCTCGTAATTTAAACCTATACATCCTGGCCGGGGTGTAATAAATAATGGAATTTAGTCAAGTCCATCCGCCCTCATGAGGCTCACCGTTGGTTTAGCCCGGAGCTTAAGACTCTCAAATTGGAGCTTAGACGCTCAGAGCGCCTTTGGCGCCGTGGCTACTGCCCTGACCACAAGGCCAAATACAAATTACTTCTTAGGGAGTATAAGAAGGCCATCCTGACCACTAAGACCAAATACTTCTCCGAACAAGTGGCGCTCTCGGCTAATAAATCCAAAGAAATCTTCTCTTTGGTTAAGAACTTGGCCACTTCTGATCGTGTTTGCCCTCACTTCACTCCCTCCCAGGCCCTTTGCTCTTCTCTTAACAACTTCTTCATTGAGAAGATTGTTAATATTAAATCTAACATCCTGGTCACTCCTTTTACTCCTCTTCACTCTGTCCCCTCTGCGCCTAAATCTTCTTTCTCTTCTTTCCCTCCCCTCCCCTTGGACGCTTTTCTAGCTCTGCTCACTAAAATCAAGTCTGGCTCCCCCACTGACTGTGCCCCTGCCCGTATTCTCAAAACCCTTTTTTCTTCCTGCCCTGATACCCCCCTCTCTCTTCTTAATGCTTCTCTTTCCACTGGATTGGTCCCTTCTTCATTTAAATCTGCTATTGTTTCTCCCATTCTTAAAAAACCTGGTCTCGATTCTTCTCTTCCCTCTAACTTCAGACCTATCTCTCTTCTTCCCTATCTTGCTAAAACTCTCGAATCTTATGTTACTTCCTGTCTCTCTGCTTATGTTGAACGGAACCAGCTTTTGGCCTCTCACCAAGCCGGTTTCCGTTCAGGTCATTCGACCGAAACCGTGGTGTTAGCCGTCCTTGACGAGCTTAAAGCCAAGGCCGACGTCAACTCTCCCCAAGCTTTGATCCTCCTCGACTTGTCCGCTGCGTTTGACACGGTCGACCATAACATTCTTCTGGACCGTGTCAGCGCAGCGGGCATACGAGGCACTGTCCTCTCCTGGATCACCTCTTTTCTGACAGGCCGTTCTCAAGCTGTTCACCTTCCCGGCTTTTCTGCTTCCCCCCTCCCGGTGCCCTGTGGGGTCCCCCAAGGTTCCTCCCTTTCTCCCCTTCTTTTCAATCTCTACATTCACCCTCTTATCTCTTCCCTTCTTGAGCTGGGGGTCTCTGTGTATAACTACGCTGACGACCTCCAGCTCGTCTTTGACCTTTCCTCTTCTTCTCACGCTTTATCCTTTTTTCATTCCACCATGGTTTTTATTTCTGGGTGGATGAGCGCCAACCACCTCAAGCTCAATCCAGATAAGACTAAGCTTGTCCTGATTGGCGGCTCATCCAACCCCTGGTCCTCTGTTTTCTGGCCTCCCATTCTTGGCCCTTCCCCCACCCCCGTTCCCTCCGTTAAAACTTTGGGCATCAAGGTCAGACAGGACCTGTCCATGCACGGCCAGGTCAGTGCCGTGGTGTCCTCCTGTTTTCTCTCCCTCTGGATGATCCGGAAAATCTCTCGTTTCTTTTCTCTTGACTCCCTTAAAATTATTATTTCTGCCCTTATCACCTCCCGCCTTGATTACGGCAATAGCTTGTTCGCTGGCATTCCTGCCTATGAAATCCGCCGCTTACAAGCTATCCAGAATCAGGCTGCCCGTTTCATCTTTCACTTGCCCAAAACCCATCACATCACTCCCGTCCTTAAATCCCTTCACTGGTTGCCCATCTTGCAGAGATCCCTGTTCAAATTAGGGTGCCTTGTTTATCGGGCCCTTGATCACTCTGGACCGGCTTTCATCAATTCTCTGATTTCCCTTCACACCCCTGCCCGCACTCTCCGTTCATCATCTTCTGCCCTCCTCACTGTTCCCCGCTTTCGCAAATCTCGCACTGGTGGAACCCGTTTTTCTGTTCTTGCCCCCCGGTTCTGGAACTCCCTTCCTCTTTCTATGCGTTCGATCCCTATCTTTTCTCACTTTCGTAAAGCGCTAAAAACTTTCCTGTTTGCCCAGGCCTACCCCCGCTAATCCTCCTGGCCTTGTCTGTCCGGTTCTTTAGAGCTCCCAGCGCCAGGAAGCCGTTTGGCCATCGCGCGCTTTACAAATAATTTCATTCATTCATTCATTCATTCATTCATTCATTCATTCATTCATTCAGTCTATGTAAGAATTTATAATGAATTAGCCTGAGTCTACTGCTGGCTAAAACCAGCTCTGTTTGTAAACAGCTCCATTCCCACTGTTCATCAGTTAAAACTATCCCAAGCTCCACATCCCATCTCTTGCGCGCGGACGGGGATGGCACATCCACCTGTGCATGAATCGTGTGATACAACAGCGAAACTAACCTTTTCGGTGCATCTCTCTCCAGCATGAGCTGTAATGGAGTCAAAACTGGAGGTTCTGCCGGGAACTCCGGGGTAATCGAACGTAACCCATTTTTTAGTCTAAGATATAGAAAGACATCTATAGGTGTCCTCTGTGTCTCTTGGAACATATGGTCTATACTGCGGAATCGGCCTGCGTGATAGAGGTCTCCCCGAGCAAGTACTCGAGTCCGCTGTTTGAATTTTTTGAATACCCTCTCTTGTAACAAGGACAGCTCGGGTGATACGCAATCGGCAATAGGGGGGAATATATCATATGCTTATCCAGCTTACGCTGTATGTATGTCCAAGCCGCTATGGTGCCAGTAAGCGCATTGGCAGCTCCGTCTACCCTTCTGGTTACGACATATAATGCGCCATCTATTGGCGTGGGATGTGCAAGCCAATGCTCTGCTGCCACACCCAGTACCATGCATAATGGGCCTGCGCGCACATGTAATATAGCTCAAAGTTCGGTATTCCAAATCCTCCCTTCTCATAAGATCTCGTCATCACCTCCCATTGCAGCCTGGGTTGCTTTCCTCCCCATACTAGCCGTATCATCTCCGATCTGAATGATTTAAAGAAGAATGCCCCGGGGTAGAAGGGGATATTTAGGAAAAGGTACAGCACCCTGGGGAGCACCATCATCTTAATCAAGGATGCTCGTCCTGCCATTGAGTGGTGCAGCGCCATCCTTATTGTGACGCACTCTGTTATTTTGGTTATGGCAGTGCCATAATTCAGTCTCATGATCTCATCCTTATCTCTAGTGATTCTTATTCCTAAGTATTTTAGTTCATCATCGCACCATTCCAGTGGGAAGTCCAGAGAGAAGGGCACTGTAGATGAGGTTAGTGGAAAAATACATGATTTCCCGGAGTTTATTTGTACACCCAATAGCTGTCCAAAGACTATAAATTCCCTCAAAACCGGGTTCAGGTTTTCCTGGGGATCACGAATATACAACGTGATATCGTCCGCGTATAATGATATCAACACCTGACGCATGTTACATCTGAGGCACCTCTCATTGTGATGTTGCCTCAGTTTAGCCACGAGCGGTTCCGTTGCAATAGCAAATAGTAATGGGGAGAGCGGGCACCCCTGCCTCGTTCCCTTAGTAATGCTGAAGGTCTGTGCTGTGTGTCCGTTGACAAGGACCTTCGCCACTGGCCTGTAATATAGTAGTTTAATCCATGACAGGAATATTGGGGGGAAGCCCATACGCTCCATCACTCCAAAAATATAGTCCCATTCGATGGAGTCAAACGCTTTTGTGGCGTCTAAAAAGATAGCTGCCATTGGTAAATCAGGCTAAACATTATTTAGTATGGCAAACAGCGTCCTCAGATTGTGAGAGGTGGCTCTACCCGGCACGAAGCCCGATTGATCAGGCAATATTAGATTTTCCATTAAAAGACTCTGGCGTGTTGCAATTAATTTAGCCAATATTTTTGCATCGCAATTCAAAAGCCATAAAGGCCTATAGGAGTCACACGATGTTGGTTCCTTACCTGGCTTCAACAGGGACAGTATAAGCGCCTCCTTCATGGATGATGGCAGATGACCTACCTCCAAAGCATCTTAGTATACCTCCCTGAGAATAGGGGCCATTATATCAATGTATGTTTTATGTATGTTTTATAAAATTTTGCCGGGATGCCGTCTGTACCCGCGGCCTTCCCTGATTGTAAACTCATTGGAGTTCAAACGGTGCACTCAGGAAGGCTCTCTGCCCATCGTTGAGCCATCCCAATGTCACCTCCCCAGAAAGCCATCCAGCTCGAATGCCTGTGCACTTGTAGTGGTGTAGAGCTTTTTGTAATGCTTCATAAAGGCATTGAGTATATAAGGTGTCTCTCGGCAGACACCCCCATCAGGGTCCTCCACTTCCAACACGTAGGTGTTACATCTAGGTTTGCCCACCTTTTGCGCTAGCGTCCTGCCTAGTCTTTCTCCTTCTCCATATTGTCTGGAAACCCAGTGCCGTCCTCGGAATTGTACCTCTCTCTGAGCTTCTGTCCTATACTCTGTGAGCTTTTCCCTGAATGTCGCTTGCGTGGCACTATCTGGGCCATTCGTGAGTTTCTGCTCCAGTGCTTTCAGTTCTGTTTCTAGGGATCGCAGAGAGCGTAGGATGTCCCGAAGTACTCCAGCCCCTTTAACAATGCAATATCACCTGAGTGTTACCTTAAAGGCCTCCCATACTGTTTTCACGCTATCAACCGAGCCCCTATTTCGTTCAAAAAAGTCACTGATTTCCGTGCTATGCTCCTCTTGAAATACCGGGTCAAGCAAGATAGGGGCATGCAACCTCCAAGGACTACGAGGCGTGCTAAATTCGGGTGTGGAGAGACCCAAAACCACTGGTGCATGATCCGAATATGTCCTAGCCAAGTGCCGCACTGTAGCTACCGTAGGAGCCGTACCCCTGGACACTAAGAAATAGTCTAGCGGGGCCTAGGATTATGCCTGTGCAGTAAAATGTGTGCCCTCCCTCCCACTAGGGAATTTATGTCTCCAGGCGTCAACTGGTATGCATGGATGATCTCTTTTAACACTCCCTGCGCTTTTGAGTAATGGTGCGGGCGGGGTGCGATCTGTCTAACCGAGGGTTATGTCACGTTAAAATCTCCACCCCATATAATATGGGTGGAATTTAGCTCAAAAATCTTCGCCCAAAGTATATCAAAGTACCCAGGGTCATCCGTGTTTGGCCCGTAACAACACGACAGATGTTGTACCCATTCGGCCCCTCGCAAGACAATACCTTCCCTCCCGATCCACCATCTCGCCATCCATCCTGAAAGGGACCCGTTTCTTTATCAAGATTGCCGTTCCCCGTGCGTATGTAGAGTAAGAGGAGAATATTCTATGCTCTGCCCATCTATTGGCAAAGGTGTGTTGTATCTGACTCGCTAAGTGAGTTTCCTGCAGAATAGCTACATGCACATTATGCCTGTCCAGATATGATAAAATCTGCCTCTTCTTCCTTGTGTCGCCCAACCCCGCACATTCCACGTAACAATGTTAAAGGTCTCTACAGATGGATTAGCCATAACCCCTATCCTCTGTCTGATATATAATCGTTATGCCTGCCACTCGTTCCTGACCCTGCATTTGCAATTATCGCTCCTGCAAGTATTCTTCCAGATGCCGTACCCTGCCTACTCTAACCAACCATTCAACCCTTTGGGAAATAACCTCAAACGTTTCTTGTCATCCAATCTTAACAATCCAACTTCCTTCCCTACCCTCCCCCCCACTGAAGCAACTCAAATTTGCCAGTATCCAGTTCCCGCCCCCTCCCCCTTCCCGCATCTGTAACAACCACAACAACAGACCCTTCCCCAACAATGAGACCTTGCCTTCTGAGGGGGAACACCCGTTGGGGGTCATGTCTAGATAGCTGCACAGTTTCTCCGCTCCACTTAAGCCCCCCGTCGACCCATCTTACTACCCAGGGGGGGATGGACACAGAGCCTGGAACATTAATAACTATTTAGCAAATGAGTCAATATAGGAGATCTCATCGCCCTTCACTTCTCTTTTCGCCAGCGTTTCTCAGTTAGACCCACTGTCTCTTGTCAGTACATAGTAGTAGAACTAGAGAATCATCATTCCATATCCTCGTCTGCTGCATTACATTCAGGATTTCGAGAGGCCCCAGGGCCCCCTCCATTACGATTTGTATTTTTCACAAATCATAGAAAATCTTCCACCTGCTGCGGGTTCGTGAAGAATGTCTGTTTCCCTTGGTGTGTCACTCTTAGTTTCGCTGTATATAGTAACGCGTAGCCTATTTGTGCCATTTTCAGCTTCTTCTTTAGTTCCACGAACTTCCGTCTCTCCTCCTGTACGATGGGTGCGAAGTCCGGGTATACCGAAAAGGTGACGCCTTCATAAGTTAGCGTTTGCTTGTGACGTGCTTCCCGGAGGGCCACGTCGCGATCCCGATAATTCAATAGCCTGGCTATGATGGGTCGTGGGGGGTTGCCCGGCGTCGGCCGCGGGCCAAGCGTTCTGTGCGCCCTTTCCACTATAAATTGTGAGAACGCCTCCTTTCCGATCGTTGCCAATAGTATCTTCTCTATGTAGTCTTCCATTCTACCAGTATTGGTCGATTCCGGCACACCTATGACGCGTATGTTGTTGCGCCTGCTGCGGGCTTCCAAACCTTCATTCTTTGCCGCTACCGTCCATAGTAGTTTTTCCATCCTTGTTAGTTGAGTCGTGTGGCTTGCTGTGACATCATCTACGTCAGAAATCCTTCGCTACGTCTCTTTGATGTAGTCTTCCTGACCGTCAAGTTTCTGGGCTATAGCGTCCATTCTGGAGGACATCCTGTCTACTTTGTCCACCACTGTTGCAAATCCTTGTCATATCTCTTGTAGGATATTGTTCATATCCGATGCTTGCGGCGTGGTTCCACCATTGGTCTGCGCCTGAGTCTCCAGATCTTGGTCGTTTTGCGAGGACTTGTTCCCCCTCTTGGCCCCATCAAAGTTCATTTTGGGTTGCCTGGTGTCGGGCTTCCCCATTGCTGCCTCAATGTGTCAGCTCTGATGGTTCCTACTCTGAGTCCATAGTGTACGTGCAATATCTTCCTATCAGCAGGGGGGGCAGCCTCTGAGGTGTAGGGGCCTGAAGGTGACCCAGCCTTCCTTTCCACTGAACATCCGATTGTGCTCTGCTGTGCGCCTGCTCTTCGCCCCCTCTGCTGCTATGTATTCTCCACTATAAAAAGACTCAGCACCGCTACAGAGATGGCGCAGCCACTCTCCTCCAATGTAGTACTCTGTATACTTTAATCTGTAGCGACCAGCGTAGTCCCAGCTCTTCCCGGTTCAAATCCCCCAGACAGCGTTTCCACAGTCCTCCAGGGACCCTAGGACGCCACTAATGACAATGCCCTTTCAAAAGCACTCTCAGTGAGCAGTACTCCATTTCCATGGCATAGGGGGGCAAGCGTGGGGGGGGGAGAGTCTGCACTCCTGCAGATGTAGGT
The DNA here is from genome assembly GCF_964263255.1 of Lissotriton vulgaris. Lineage (NCBI taxonomy): Eukaryota > Metazoa > Chordata > Amphibia > Caudata > Salamandridae > Lissotriton > Lissotriton vulgaris. Next base: position 192,477,383 of record NC_141694.1, read on the forward strand.
GCGCTCAGCCTTGGCACCCACCAGGCCGTCAGGTGGGGAAGGGTGGTTCAAATGCCCTCCGCCACTTCCCAGTGTTGTACAGCCTCCTCTGATAGGGCTCCCTACCGTCCGGTCAAGCTCCGTGTATACCACGCCTAGCTCCGCAGCCGAGGGTTGCGGCGCACAGCTTCTCCCGTCTATGCTGGCAGCACTGTTCAAATGATTGAGAATACGATAAATTAGGAACAGGTTGAGTTATGGACTTAGAGTGACATTAGACAACAGAAAATATATCTTAACCAAAATTTTGGGTACAAAAATATTTGTTCTTTATTAAATCATGATAAGTTTTAAAAAGAGTTACAATGATCTTTGAATATATGTGAAAAACTTTCTACATATATAACATACTGTAAGTTCCAATTTGTGGATGTTTAAAGTGCATTACAGTAATTGTTTAAAACATGGCTATAGGTTACAGTGTACTACGCGCGTTTCGGCTGTGAGCCTTCATCAGGAAGCCATGACTGTTTCCAGATAACCTTATATGTAGAATGGAATCTGCCTTGGCCGTCCTTAAGGCTGAGATATTGGTTAGTCCTGCCCACAGGCTATATAGCGTTCTCCAATACTGGTGTCTGGTAGGGAAGTGGAGTATGTAAATGAGGAATAATGGCCTGGGTTCGAGGTCCGTTTAGCATCTACCTCGGAGACGCCATACAGAATCCATTACTGGTTCGCCCTCTGGACCGCCGAAAAGATTTTGCTGTAACGGACCTCGAACCCAGGCCATTATTCCTCATTTACATACTGAACGCTCGATATAGAAACATCGATACTGGCATATCAGATATATCTAACTACAGAAGCTTTTTTACCTTCCACCCAGGGACATTGTCCCTCCAACTCCACTTCCCTACCAGACACCAGTATTGTAGAACGCTATATAGCCTGTGGGCAGGACTAACCAATATCTCAGCCTTAAGGACGGCCAAGGCAGATTCCATTCTACATATAAGGTTATCTGGAAACAGTCATGGCTTCCTGATGAAGGCTCACAGCCGAAACGCGCGTAGTACACTGTAACCTATAGCCATGTTTTAAACAATTACTGTAATGCACTTTAAACATCCACAAATTGGAACTTACAGTATGTTATATATGTAGAAAGTTTTTCACATATATTCAAAGATCATTGTAACTCTTTTTAAAACGTATCATGATTTAATAAAGAACAAATATTTTTGTACCCAAAATTTTGGTTAAGATATATTTTCTGTTGTCTAATGTCAGTCTAAGTCCATAACTCAACCTGTTCCTAATTTATCGTATTCTCAATTGTTTGATTTATCCCGAATTAGGAACTTTAGTCGGGGATACCCTCTTTTTGTACACACAGCACTGTTCAAATGCCCAGGTCTCCCGTCCGTTACCGCCCCCTTCAACCCCCGATTGCGGTGTCCGTTTTGCTATTCGCTTCCTCTACCGCGCCGGGAGGGTGGGGGGGGGGCACTGGCAACCCCACTCGCCGCAGCACTCCACTGTATTTTACCGGCTCTCACCGCCCCTTCAAAGACGCGCCTGCAGCATGTTCGGCGGTCAGCGCCCCGACCAGTGCCTCGATAAGCCTCGCTCCTGTCTGCCGATTCTTCCTCCTTCCTACCTGCACGATCTCCAGCGGAATCAGCCAGGCACCTTCCGATCACGGGCAGACTCCCGCACTTCACCTCGGACACTCGGCCTGTGCGCCGAGTGTAAAGCCACGCCCTCTCTTCAGCGCAGCAGCCGCTCACCAGCTCCACGAAGATCCAGCCTGTGACCCTGTTCAAATTCCAGACGTCCGGTTAGCTAGTTTCCCAGCGGCGAGCAGCTCGAAACTTTCACCGAGTGTTCGCGAAGGCTAAATCTTGTAATGCCACCACATTTAGGCGAAATAGACTTCCATTCGCTAAGGATAATTGCAGGATGATGGTTCCAGGTCGCAGGAGACTCATGGCAGTGCTATCATTCTGCGTGCGCACTCTCTAGCGCCCCCTCTCAGGGGAAGAATATTGCGTGAAAAAACGTTCGGTCATCTGGCGAATTCGAGATTGTCCTGTCCAGAGGAGCCCCTTGGCTAGGACCAGGTGCTTAGAAGAACATCAGTGAGGGCTTCAATAAAGGGCAAAAGGGGTTCAGCGGTAGAAGCCGCAGACTGAAACACCTCTGTCAGGAGGTTAATCTTGACTGCCACCAAAGGGATCTCAAGGCCAAGGACCTTGGCTGCCATTTTCACCACCACTGCCTAGGAAGCTCACTCCTCTGCAACCAAGGTAGTGGAAGAAAGAAAGCCAGTGTCAGGGGAAGTGTCCAACCCACTGGACTCACCTAGACCCGACTACGGAAACGCACTCTACGCCGGCATCAACAAATCCCTACTCCACAAACTCCAGACAATACAAAACACCGCCGCCAGACTCATCCTCGGCATCCCCCAGCATGAACACATCAGCCAACACCTACGAAGACTCCACTGGCTCCCTGTGGAGAAAAGAGTCAACTTCAAAATCCTCACTCATGCCTACAAATGCCTACACAACATTGGACCCAAATACCTCAATGACAGAATCAACTTCCACATACCCAAAAGAAACATCTGAGCCTCCAACCTCGCACTAGCCGAAACCCTGCGCATCCACAGAGCCAGAGAAGGCGGAAGAGCCTTCTCTCACATCGCAGCCAAGACCTGGAACGAGCTACCGGTAGACATCAGATGTGCCCCCTACCTGAACACCTTGAGCCTCAAGACCTGGCTCTTCAGCGAAACAAGATCTGCGGACCCCGCCCTCAGCGCTTTGAGACCCTCGCGGGTGAGTAACGTGCTTACAGTTCCTCTGATTGATTGATTGATTGATTAGGTCCATCTGTGGTGGTGAGCCTCAGCAAGGACTACCAGTGCAAGGGATTCGCCCTTCTCTGCACAGAGTCCTCAGACTAATAGGAAGAAGTTGGCACAGAAACTGGAATAGAAAAGACAGAGTTTATTAAACCTCATGAGGTGGAACTACATTCACACAGCACCCTTCTGTAATGTATGAAGTAGCACACTGAATGGAAGGAGCTTGGTCCGTTTATACCCACACAGGGGCTCAAATGAAGGCGGTACAAGTACAAAAAGCTGGTTGTAGGTACATATAAGGTCATACAGAAAGTGTACAGGCAACAAGTGGGAGGAGCTAACAGTTTGCTAATTCTGGTGGACACATCCTAACAGTTACAGACTACAGCAGCTGCAAGCTCAACTGAGCATGTGCGAAGGTGGAAGATGCTAAATATATCTCGTCTCTAGGCAGATTTCAAGAGCAGTTAACAGGGAGGCGAGCACATGGTAGCACATGGCAAACAAAATGGATGACAGAAATACAAAATGGATTCCACAAAACGGACAAGATAGTCTCTAAATACAGGATGTCTTCTGCTAATGCTTAACCTAATTGCTGCCAAATTACAACAGACGACCCTTTCAACATTAGCTGAAGACATTCGTTTATCTGGGGTGATCTAGATACGCATCTTGTACATTGATGCTCATCATCTCACTGATTTCTTTATTTAACATTTGTTGTGCTTTTATTACTCCAATATTTCTTTTGGCAGGTGTACAAGCAGTGATACACATGGAGCAAAGCATAGGACCACATTGTATACAAGTACAGCATGTACTATCGCCAACAGTATACATAAAATAGTCAGTAATTTCCAGCCCCAAGTAGCAAATCGTGTCCAGAACCAGGTCGAAAAAGTCCACGTATCAGTCTCTGGGTGAATCTCTGCAGCAATCTTATGCAGTTTTGATATTGCGTCTTATACTGAAGGTGAGTGGTCTGGTATGAACACGCAACAGCTGCTAACGATGATGCGACATGCATCACCTCGATCAGCCAAAATCACATCAGCACCATTCTGTTTTGGAGTGCTACAATCCTTGCAATTTGCAGTTCCTCTGTAATATTCCCAAGTGCCATTGCTGTTTGATTGGTGACAGCTTCCACAACACAAGTCAAATGCCTTATATTTCTGCTATTCAATGAAGCACCCACAAAGAAAAACAAACCCAAATTAAAATCAACATATTGTTGCAGAGTGGTATCAGTCTGATCAACCTCATCTGTACTTTTTGTTCTTTTGTATCTGTTCTTGGAGATATCATTATATAGTTTCGAGTCCTGGTGATACGATGGAGGGGCCAAGAACACAGGGGGTAACAAGAATGATACATAACATACCCCCGGCCATCCAAAGGGGAGTTGACAATATCCCTTATTACCGCATACAAAGTAAGTATTATGCAAGGCTGTAAAAGTGCTGTTGTTTGCACTTTCAATGGTTAGAATTACAGTACATTCACTCCTCCCCACTGGAATCGAAATTTGCCTAGTGTAGTAACGGTAAGTTTCAATTCTATTAAGGACACAGAGGCGAGGATTATGCTTTACTCTCTTCGCTGTTTATTAACATAACATCGCACAGCAGCCAGAAAAGCATCAAAACTTGAAACATTTTTAGTATTCCCAACACAGGAATATCAGAAAACATTGTAATAACATCGTTTAATAACTACAAATCCCATGAGATGAACATTAGGCAGTCCTTCTTTAGTGTCCATAAGTCCCAATATAAGGCGTCCAACCAACGAACTCCTCCTCTTTCTTCGTGGCGAGTCAGGCCAAAGTCTCAAGCATCTCGTTTCGCACCATCATTCCCTGGCGGAAAAAAGAACAGCGAGAGCTAAGCCATACCCGCCAAGCATGAAGGCAAATCAACAAGCAGAGCATCAAGTCAATCGACATGCAACCCAAGAAAACAGTAACCATACTGCAAGTCGGAAAACGGATTACTTACTCCAGTACGGGCGGGATCTCCGCAGGAGGTATGGGTGGGATAATCCTCGCCTCCGTGTCCTTAATAGAATTGAAACTTACCGTTACTACACTAGGCAAATTTCGATTCTATGTCAGGACCGGAGGCTTCAGATTATGCTTGTTTAAAGCTTGTCCACCACCAAACTAGCAATATCCACCACTGGCTTAAAATAGAACCTTTTGAAGGTGGAATCCGAAGACCAGTCCGCAGCGCGCATGAGGTCTTCTAATCGTGCCCCAAGGGCAAAAGCTTTTGAGGCCATGGCCCCTCTTGCTGAGTGAGCTCCGAACTGCCTCGTATCAATACCAGCTTCCTGCATCACCCAACGCACCCACCGGGCTATAGTGGGGGAAGAGACAGCCTTGTGCGGTTTGCGCAGCGCAATCAGTAACTGCCGTTCGCCCGGAGGGCGAAGTTCCGCTGTAACATCCTCATAGGTTTTCAAACACTGTACCACACACAACTTAGGGGCATCTGCAAATGCCGGATAGGAAATAGACCTCGTAGACGATTTCGTGCGCCGGCCCACGGTAAAGGTCACCCCATCCGGGGAGAACGCTCTCGCCGTGACATCCAGGGCACGCACATCAGACACCCTGCGACAAGACACTAAGCACAGGAGCATCGCCAGTTTAGCTGACAGTTCTTTTAAGGAAAGATACTTGTTAGGCTGCCAGGAAAGAAAAAGGTTCAACACCACGTTAACATCCCACAGGACGGAATACCGTGGCTCCGGCGGTAAAGCCAGACGCACTCCTCTAAGGAGTCGACATACCAGGGGATGCTCCCCAACCGCCACTCCATCTATCTGCACATGAGCAGCTGATATGGCAGAACGTATCGTATTAATCGTCCGGTATGCTAAGCCGGCGGTAGAGAGTTCTGCAAGAAAATTCAGGATAGGAACGAGGCCTGCGACCATGGGATCCAAACCCCGTCGAAGACACCAACGAACCCACCTGGTCCAAGCCGATCTATACCTCTTGGCAGTGCTGCCTGCCCAGGCCTTGGACAAAAAATGCTGAGCTGAGTTCGAAAGGCCAGGGAGCGACCAACGTCGCCTGAAAGCCTCCATGCCATGAGGCGGAGAGAACCCTGGATGAGATGGTGAGGGACCCCGTCTGGATTGAGGAGAAGACGAGGAAGCCGGGGGAGTAGGATTGGAGAATCCCAGGAAAGTTCCAGAAGAACTGGAAACCACACTTGCGACCTCCACACGGGCGTCACCATCACCACGTCCGCCATCTGACGGCGAATCTGGGCCGCGGCCCGCACTATCATGGAGAAAGGCGGGAAGGCATACGGCCGTTCCTGACTCCAGTCTTGGAGGAACGCATCCGTCGCTTCCGCCAAGGGGTCCGGTCTCCAGCTGAAGAACCTCGGGAGCTGGAAGTCCAGACGGGACGCAAACATGTCTATGGAAAACGGTCCCCAGCACGCCGCCAGCCAGCGGAACACTTGAACATCCAGCTTCCACAGGCTGGAGTCTCGAAGATATCTCGAGTGCCAATCCGCCACCTGATTGGCCCGACCCGGCAGGTATTCTGCCGTAACCGAGACTTGATGGGCGAGACAATAATCCCAAAAGTCTTTCGCCAGGTCCGCAAGGGCTCTCGATCGCGGACCCCCTAAGTGGTTCACATACCGAACCGCTGAGACATTGTCCATCCGCAGAAGGACGCATGACTTCACCGAGTCCCTCGTCCAGCAACGGACGGCGAACGAACCTGCCAAAAGTTCCAAGCAGTTGATGTGAAGTCGCTGTTCGTCGGACGACCAAGCGCCGTCTGTGGAGAAATCCCCGCAGCGGGCGCCCCAGGCAGACCTGCTGGCGTCGGACTCGATCACCAAGTCCGGAACGGACCCGAAAATCGCGCGGCCGTTCCACGCCTCCATGTGGGCGAGCCACCAAGACATTTCCTCTTTGACCTCCACCGACAGGGGGATCAAGCGGTCGTAGGATAGCCCTCTGCGCAAATGGTGCGCTTTCAGTCGCTGAAGAGCCCGATAGTGAAGAGGGCCCGGGAAAATCGCCTGAATTGACGATGAGAGAAGGCCTACTACTCTGGCCACCTGCCGGAGGGAGGTGTGCGATTTGGAGATAGTTTGCCGAAGCACATGCTTGATTTTGGCCACCTTTCTGGACGGCAAACTGAGAGTCGATTTCACCGAGTCCACCACAAAGCCCAGGAACACCATTTGCTGGGCGGGGGTGAAAACCGACTTCTCCCTGTTGACAATAAACCCCAGACCTTGTAACAGGGAGGCTGTCTGAGACAGATGGGCGGCCAACTTGCTCGGGCCCTGGCCCAACAGCAAGATGTCGTCCAGATAGACGATAAGCCGAATCCCCTGACTCCGCAGGGTTTCGATGGCCGGGTGCAGAATTTTTGTAAAGCACCAAGGGGCCGAGGAAAGACCGAACGGAAGGGCCTTGAACTCGAACACCATGTCTTTCCAGCAAAACTGAAGGAAACGACGATGCGGGGAATAAATCGGAACCACCAGATAAGCATCCTTGAGGTCCAGACGGACCATCCAGTCGTTCGGGAGCAAAACATCCCTCAAAAGATGGATGCCCTCCATCTTGAAGTGGTTGTACACCACCCAGCCATTGAACTCCCTGAGGTTGATGACTGGTCGTCTGCCCCCGTCCACCTTTTCCACAAGAAAAATATTGCTCAGGAAACCCCGGGGGTGGCACGTTGTTCGACAAATAGCCCCCTTGCGCAGCAGCGCCGAGACTTCTTCGTCGATCAAGAGCGCGTCCGATTGAGAAAACGTTATGGGCCGAGGAGGCTTCACCTGGCACGGCTGGTCGTAAAACTCTATGCGGAACCCCCGCACGGTCTGAAGGACCCATGCGTCCGTTGTAATAGCCTCCCACGCCTGGGGGAAACACGCCAACCTCCCCCCAATAACAACCTGATCCGCAGGAATAACACTCACCGTGTGAATTGTTGCCGCCGGAGTCGTTCCGGAAGTTTCTGCGTCCTCTGAAACGCTGACCTCTGGTGGGGTAAAAGTTGTTGTAATTCGCGGAGGAGTTGTAGCCTCCTCTGCCGGAGCCATGCCCTTTTCCGGGCTGTTGCTGACCACCACGGCCGGTCGTGAGGCCCCTACCACGACCAGCCCCCCGGGAAAAACGCTGGTGGAAGACCCGCTTGATGGTTGACTGGGCCTTATCCAGGGAGGTGAAGGTGGAAACAAACTTCCCCAGTTCTTTTATGAATGGCTCGCCAAAGAGCCCTCCTTGGGCGACAGCGCCAGCTTCCGACGAAGCCAAATCGCCCAACTTGGGATCCAGTTTTATTAGCAGCGACCGACGCCGTTCGGTCGAAAGGAGTCCTCGTCGTCGTCGTCGTCCGTATCCGCGGGGGAAACACCCCCCGGGGAGGCCGGGACAACGTCCGCCGGCGTTGAAGGGGTCTGAGGCGGAGGCGCCTCGGAGGCCGACCCGGACGCCTTAGCCAGGAAAGCGTCGCGTAGGCGCTCGAAGGCGTCCTTGTCCACACCTTGTGAACCACTGGGACCCGCGACCCCACGTGGTTTCTTGGCCGCCGGAGGCCTGCAAGGATCGTTGGCGGGAGCCCCCCCTAGGGCCGGTGCCAACTTGGCACATTCTTCGACAATGTGGGCTGAAAGTCTGTCCTCCATAGGCCCAACGATTTCCTGTACGCACCGGTAAATCGACTGGTCCACAGCCGCATAGAACTCGTCGTCTTGGAGGTACTGGTGTGACTTCTCCTCCTCGACGTAGTACCCCTCAGCCATGGCATCCACCACGCAGTAGAGAATAAATTGGAAACTGAGGGTTCCGATGGCGTACACAGACAGCCACGTCTGGACCAACCGAAGGTTAGCAAGGATTATAGGCCGGTGGAACCGAGCAATCAAAAAGGCAGCACCAGCCTTCACAGCGCGCCGACCCTCTCTCCAGAGACCGGGTCTCACCGCCTCCCAGCGCGCTCGAGCGGGGAACACCCCAGCGGAAGCTGATGTAGGGAAAAAGGTGCTGAAAATCGCCCGCAGGCTTCAACGTGGTTACAACCACCAGTACAGACCCCACCGGGGCGTTCAGGCACAGGACAGTACAACCCAAGAGGGCGTCAGGGTTAGGCAGCAGCGGGCACTTGCGACGTCGACTCCCCAGCGCGGCTCCAATCAGCGAGAAGGAAGCTGCGCGCGGGCAGGCGAGACGCAACGGCGCCCTTTAGCGGCGAACTCAACACCGCGGAATACACAGGGACATCGGGTAAGGGGCGAAGGCATCCCCGCGATGGAAGGGGCTATGGAAGGGAAGAAAAACCCCACAGGCCCCCCAAAGCAACAGTCAATGCAAATAGAATATAAGAAAACACAAAAAACCTCAACAAACACAAAATGTGCAGGAGAGGGAGAATAGCACTTAACTGGCTGCGAAGCAGCGAAGAAAGAGGAGGAGTTCGTTGGTTGGACGCCTTATATTGGGACTTATGGACACTAAAGAAGGACTGCCTAATGTTCATCTCATGGGATTTGTAGTTATTAAACGATGTTATTACAATGTTTTCTGATATTCCTGTGTTGATGCTTTTCTGGCTGCTGTGCGATGTTATGTTTATAAACAGCGGAGAGAGAAAAGCATAATCTGAATCCTCCGGTCCTGACATAGAATTCTCCCATCACTACTAATACATAAATCTGCTTTCGCTCTTATCACAGAAATTACAAAAGGTCCATTGTTCTTGGTATTTCTCATATTCGTGAAGACATATGGGGTCGAAATATTGTCAGGTTTATACCCTTCCCATTCCCATTTAGTCCCTACAGCTTGAGGATAACCATCTTTATCCTGATAGCATACTTTATTTAAGTGAAAGATAATTCCACCTACTGAAGGTTTTCCGGGAGCAAACAGAAGTGCATACCAAGCTTGACAAGAACCATTATGGGAAAACGATAGAGGAATAAAATGTTTTCCTCCTTTCTTTTGGTGTGCAGGTATCATCCCACACACCCAACAGTTGGTAGCATTGTGCGTATGATGCAACATCTGGATGAATGTATTATTTAGGTAGGATTGTCGATGCTTCTGCTCATGGTAGGGAAGCGTGAAGTAGTGGTGTTTCATTGGTACTGTAGTAGTGGCAACAAAAAGCTGTTGAGCAGGAGCCACTGTCTCAACAAAGCAGGTGATTATTGCCATAACCACCAGAGCAATAACAAACCCTACAATACAAATGATTCTTTTGTTATGCATTTTAGCAACAGCGATAATTGATCTTTCTACAAACTCGTTGAAACAATAGTTGGAGCTCTTATCCATGGGCAGTCGTTGATTTCTTCACCACGGGCCAAGACAGGTGTCACTACACTACGCAGGGCTGATCTGCCCCCCATGCCACATCGGCTCTCCGTTTCACTAACCCAGGGTGGTAGCTCAACAAGTCTTTTTCGCAAAGCAGATTCTTTCCTTGGTCTCAGCTGATATCGGGATTCTCCAGTGATCGTGAGGTCAGGGAAGACTTCTGCAGATTCGTCAGGTGAGATAGCTTGACCTTTCTCCATCTCCAGAATCTCTCGATGGTCGGTCAATACAGCAGGTTCCACCAAGGCAAGCGACACACGTTTACAATGTGTGCTATGGACCCAGTTCTTCTTGTTCGTCACTCGAACTGCTGTCCGTGTTGCTAGAGCACCTGCTCTGGTCCTCGCCACCTCGGTTCCAAACTGTTCGACCTGTTGAAGACCTTGACCATCACGTGATCGCCAGGACGGAGTTCGTGGACCTCACCTGTAGATCTGTCAGGAAGAGCTTCTTGAACCTGTTGATGAATAGAGATCAAACTGTCGGTTAACTGTGCCAAATAATCATTAATCAGAACACATGGACCATCATGTATGGGGCGTGGCTTAGGAACTTCCCAAATGTTCATTGGTCTCCCAAATACAATTTTATATGGGGTAAGGCCAGATCGTGAATGTGGCACTGATCTTATGGACAACAATGCCAAGGGTAGTGCATCCGGCCACTTCAAGGACGTGGAAGCCAGTATTTTCGCCAACTTCAATTTCAAAGTAGCGTTGTACCTCTCCACTAATCCTGCTGAATGCGGGTGGAAGACTGTATGGAATTTCTGTTTGATCCCTAATCCTTTCAGGACATGCTCAACAACTTGCCCAATAAAATTTGGTCCGTTGTCCCTCCACAAAAGCTTACAAACACCATATCTAGGGAAAAACTCCTTTAGAAGTACCTTTGCTGTGGTGAGAGCAGTATTATCCTTTGTAGGGTATGCCTCTATCCATTTGCTGAAGGCACATACCACCGCTAGGACATATTTCAGATTATTGCAGCGTTTGAGTTGGATGTAATCCAGCTGCAAAACTTCAAAAGGTGCGGTTGGTGTAGCAAACCCTCCTGTAGGAGTCCGTGTCCCTATTCCAGGATTATACTGCCAACAGATCAAACAGGACTGTACTACTCTTTTAGCTGTGCTGGCAATTTCAGGATGCTCCCAAACTTGCGTAAGCAATTTAGTTGTTGCTAGAGCTCCAACATGTGCCATCCCATATGCCATTTGAACCATCGGTTGTAAATAGGCTGCAGGCCATTTCCACTTATTCATTTCTTTGTTAGCCAACAGTCCTCAGCGTCTAACATTCCTTCTTTAGACCATTGCTCAAGTTCTTCCACAGAGGCAGATCTCTGTATATCCAATACTTCCTCTCTAGCATCATGCCAATGCTCAGCTTGTGATTTTACTACATACATGGATGTAGTGCTTCGCTGCATCGCAGTCTCGCGATCTGCAAAGGCATTGCCTTGTCCTATTTTGTCAATGATTTTCTTGTGCGCGCTACACTTCATAATAGCAACTCTCTTTTGGTATGTAAGTGCAGTCAAGAGATTATGCACTAATTCTCCGTGCATTATCTGCATCCCGTGGGATGTAAGAAAGCCTCTTTACTTCCAGAGTAGGCCAAAATCATGGACCACCCCGAAAGCATAGCGGCTATCCGTGTAAATGTTCACACACAAGTCAGTGCTAAGTTCACACGCTCGTGCCAAAGCTATAAGTTCAGCAGCTTGAGCCGACTTCTGAGGTATGCAAGCTGTTTCCACTACTGTCTCAAGCGTGGTAATTGCATAAGCAGCTGAAGTCGTGCCATCTGGTAACTTCAAACAGGATCCATCAATCCACAGTTCCCCATCTACATCTAAAAGGGGCATATCTTGCAAATCGATGCGACCCTTTGTATATTCCTTACTGAGGAACAGACAAACGTGAGGCTCATTTGACTGAGACTGAGTAGCAGGATATGGCAACAAAGTGGCTGGGTTCAGTGTCGCACACCTCTTCAAGGTATTATGAGGTGCTAACAATGTCAATTCGTAGCCTGTCAGACTAGCACTAGTTAAGTGTTGTGTCTGAGTCCGATTCAAAAGGGCATCTACTGCATGGGGTACTAGCACCAACAGTTTGTGTGACAAAACTATCCCTTCACTCTGACGTATGGACACAGCTGTCGCTGCAACTAAACGGAAGCACCCAGGCAACGCACGAGCAACAGGATCGAGAACTGCAGAAAAATATGCACTGGGATGCTGCTTGTCACCGTGTGTCTGTACTAAAACTGACCATGCACACCCATCTTTCTTGTGTACATAGAGTGTAAAAGCCTTCGTGTAATCTGGTGTGCCTAACACTGGTGCAGAGCAAAGAGCTTGTCATAACTGATGAAAAGCGTTTTGGCATTCATCTGTCCATGGAAGGGGGATCGGAGGTTTTTTTAAAGTCAAAAGCGCTAGCAGGTTTAAGATGGTTGCCCTTCCCAGATTACTGTATCAACTACAAAACCACCCATTCCCAATCCCGCCGCATTGGTTCCGACTGGTCAACTCGGCACTCGGTCGATTTTTGTGGGCTGGTGGCGCAGCGAGAGTAGCGCTGCGGACCTGCTTTCTGTCCACATACTGTGGGGGACTGGCGACCTCGGATCTTCTGTCATATTACCAAGCCTCACATCTGGTGGTCCTAAATGACTGGTGGTACTGTGGCGGGGAGGACCCAGCATATGCCCTAGAACGATGCCTGATGGAACCTGACTCCCTACACATGGTATTATACTCACCACAGCTGCGAAAGAGACTGCCTAGAGCAACGCAAGTTGTGTTCCAGGTATGGCGGCAAGCACTGCGCCGTATGGGATGGTGGGGAAAGCTGACGGGGGAGACCCCGCTCTGGCATAAGGGGCAACTCCCGGCCCTGATGTCCCTCCCGGGATTTAGGAGCTGGGATTTGATAGGAATTTCAACTTTGGGCCAGGTCCTCAGGGGCACCACGCTTAAAACCTTTCAAGACCTCAGTGCAGAGTTCGATATGCCCCGCACCCAGTTCTTCTTTCGCTATCTACAGTTTAGGCACGCTCTGGCACCCGCGCTTGTGGGCTTGAATACGCTACCCGAATTCAGCCCGATAGAGGCAAAGGTCTTTATGGGGGATTTAGAGGATCGAAAGATATCCAAAATATACCAAACGTTAGTGACACACTGTTCCTCGGATCTACAGCCCTTGAGAGATCGCTGGGAGCGGGATGTGGGAGAGCTGGAAGAGGAGGACTGGCGAGAGGCTCTTGAGTCCCCCAGGGGAGCAGCAATAGCAGTCCGTTTACACCTAATACAATTCAAATACCTGCACTGTGCTTATTATACTAGAGAGAGATTGTGGAAGGCAGGGCTGATTGAGTCCCTGGCGTGCTTGCGATGTGGTCATGAGTTGGGCACCCTTTTGCATACAGTGTGGGAATGTAGTGGCCTAGCGAGATTCTGGAAGGGTGTGTGAGACTGTTTGTCGGAGGTGCTGGGGTGGGAGCTCCCTCGCACGGCGAAATTGGGCCTGCTCCATGTGCTTGAAGGGGTGGGCGGGAATGTTTACAAGCGGCACTTGCTGCTGCTGGGACTAACACTGGCCAAACGAGATGTGGCACAGGCCTGGAAGGACCCCGGGGCTCCCAAAGTAGCCGGGTAGAGGAAAGGACTGGACTTTTGCATGGGACTGGAGCGGCCGGTGTTTGAGGCCAGAGGGTGTCCCACAAAACACTATAAAATATGGAAAAGATTGGCAGACTACAGGGGATTGTGGCTGGAGCCTCCACCGCCGCCAAGGGGCGAGGATGGGCAGATGTAGTGGGCATATTGAGGCACAGTTATTTGCACGGATGATTGTATACTTACCCTTAACAGTGGTGAAGAGACGGAGTGTTGCAGGAGGGGGGTGGGGGGAAGGTTGGGTAGTTGGGGGGGTGGAGAGTAGAGGGTATGTTCATTAAATGTATCGCACAATATGAACCGTGATTGTTGTCACAGCCCCTCCGGGGTTCGGAGCACTGTGGATGTTTATTTCAGCGATTCAATAAAACCAGTTTTGGAGAAAAAAAAAAAAGCGCTAGCAGGGGTTTAAAAATGTTGTGAAAATCTCAATATCCATTGCCTAAAAAACGAAGTCAAACCAATGAAAGCACGGACATCTTTCTGTGTGGAAGGTACTGGGGTGTCTAAAATTGCTTGCATGCGATCTGGTGTCAATGCACGGCCCTCCTTAGACAGAGTAGGTTACCTTCGGTCTACAATATTGCAATTTCTTTCGTGATACTTTATGATGGGGTGTAGCAAGAAAAGAAAGCAAAGACAAAGTACATTTTTCACACTGCTCAGGCGTATCAGCAGCCAACAATATGTCATCAACATATTGTATGAGAGCCTCTCCTTCAGACAAGGTAAAGGAATCGAGTTGTATTTTTAATGCTTGCCTATAAATACTCAGACTCTCAGTGTACCCTTGAGGAACTCTACAAAATCTGTATGATCGATTATTCAAAGTGCAAACAAACACATATCGGCTATCAGGATGAATAGGAATCGAGAAGAAAGCATTCTTCAAATCGATTAAAGAAAATGTAGCTGCTGTTGGAGGGACCAGGGTAAGTAATGTCGTTATGTCAGAAACCACAGGGTACTGCGGTACTACAATCTTGTTGACTTCTTTCAAATCAATAATAAATCTGTAAATCCTAGTGTCAGTATCTTTTTTCAAAATGGGAAGAATAGGACTATTGCAAACATTGTAGGAAACTTCTTCCACAACCCCCACTTTAATCAAATCATGTACAATGCGTGTGAGTGCTTCTTCTCCTTCTCGAGAAATTTTATACTGAGGCAGTCTTGGCAATGAAGCACCCTCCTTGAACCTAATATGCACTGGCGGAATAACCATTTGTCCTACATCAGTGTCTGAAGTAGCCCACAAAGTACTAGGGAGTGAAGCTAATGCAATGTCCTCTTTAATAATACAGGATCTCTCAATCACAGGGTAGTTGTCATTCAAAATAACCCATACTCCTTTCGGAGAACATCATATCGTAGCCCTGAAATATTTGAGCATATCACGACCCACAATATTATCTGGTGTGTTTGGAGAGATCAAAAACGGACATGGAGCAATAAACTTATCAACATGGAATGCAAGTGGTTGCGACAGTTGGCTAAGGGAAGGTGTTCCATCGAAACCTATCGATGTAATAGTTAAACCAGACAGTGGAGCCCTAGGAACCAAGTGTTTAGACAAGGCGCTACGAGTAGCTCCTGTATCAACCAGAAACTGATCAGCAGAACCCAAAACATGTGCTGTAACATAGGGGCCCCTTTGATCTACTGGAACTTCAACTGATTCCTTACCCCATCCTAGGCAATCCTATGCATAAGCAGAATCTTGAAAATCAGACGGCACATAGTCGGACATTTGATATTGGTTCCTTCTATCAAAAGTGTTAAACCCATCCTGCCCACGTGCATTAGCATCAAACCTAGCACAATCATTCGTGCTTCCTCTAGGCCCTGAATATCCTGAGCGACTTCTCATTTGTCCCCGACCACGTGGACACTGCTGAGCACGCAGTATTGGACAATCAGAAAGCCAATATCCAAATTTCTTGCAGTACGCACACTGATCAACAGACAAATTCAAACGAGTATAGGAAGGAAAGGACGAACCATAAGATCCACGTCCACCTCTATCATTACCTTTAGAAGGCGGGCCATAAGCTTGAGCCAACATAACCTTTGTTTTAAACTCTTTAGACTTTTTATCCTCATTCCTTTTAGCTTCTAATTCTTGTCGCTCAAAATACTGAGCCATAGTTAGGAGGGAAACTGGAAAAGAGGTAGTCCATGAACTCTCACTGGCCTTCAGGGGAATAGCTATTCCTGGCAAAAGGTTTGCAACATATTTATCGACAAACAGATGCCTACCCGTGTCATCTGTCAATGACTGGTCACTAAAATCGTGGAATGCTTCTTCAAAGCGTGTGAAGAAGTCAGAAACGGATTCATCTACCTTTTGCTTGCAAGACGCTAACACTGTCCAATCTATCTTTTTAGGGGGAATGATCGTCTTTAACTTAACTAATATAGTTGCCGGAAGATTTAAAATTAACTGACACGGTTTCTGTGCAGGTTCTCTATCTTCATCTAACTGCTCTAAATCTTTCCACAAAGCTCCAAATGTCGCACAATCATCAATTTTACGCACAGTTCTCCACATATCAGGCAGTATTAGTCCAAAAAACAAAACAATATCAGGCAAAGTCATAGTACAATAGCTAATGGCACCCTCAACTTCCTCATAAAAGGCTGCTGGATTCTTTCGCGGATCAGGCAATGCATTTTTAAGGGCCATAACATCTGCTCTATTCCAAGGAGTGTAAACCCAATTATAAATAGAATAACCTTTTGCATCAACAGAAGTCTTATCATCACTTGTACCCGTTCCTTTAGAAGGAACATATAAAGGCGCGGCTTCCCGCATGGGTTTCACAATAATTACAACATTCTTATCTGTTTCAGGAGTAGAAGTTCGTGCCATGCTAATTTGGGATGTTTGTGCAGCTGCATCTGCTGCCTTTTTCTCCTCTCGCAAACGGGCTGCTTCAAAACGCACTTTAACTAAGCGTCTGATCGTGTCAGCCACAAGACAAAAAAACCTTCACGTAGTTGTTTACAATCAGCTGCCACATTATCGGGCTCTAATTCTACCGAATATTTTCTAAACTGTTCAATAACCTCTGCGGAAAATGTATCGGTAAAATATATTTGCTCCCTTTCCTGACAATCTTTTATACAATCTAAAAGTTCAGAAGCAGTGGCAGTACTATGAACGGCTATACGCGCAGCAGATCTAATCTGAGACGCACGTTCAGCAGATAACAGAGCGAGTTTCTCTAGCTTTGTCCTGGTTTGTAGGAGAGTCCTCATCTGACTCATAAGGAGCAGATGGAAGAGTATACGGAGGTGGACAACGATCTAATAAAAGAGAATCATCTTGAGGTTTATTACGAATAGGATAAAGAGGTCTACGAACAGCGTATTGGCCATTTACCTGTAAATGACTCTCCCTATCTTCCCTCTCTTTAATTTCCCTATTTTTCATTTGCAATGCTTTTGCATGAATGGTCTTACGTTGTTCTTTTTCAATCAAGGCTTCCTCACGCTTCATTCGCTCACCCACTTCTTTCTCCCACATTCGCACACAGTCAAACATATCTTGCCTAGCCTTTCGCTTAAGCATTCGTTGCTTCACATACTGAATCTTTCGCAAATCAAATGAGCCATGCATAGGCCAACGCAACTTAGGATCTTTACGAGTGTATTTATTTCATAACGTGCTATACATTATGGAAGAAATACCATACTTAATATACATGTCCCTACCACTACAAAAGCAACACATCCTACAA
Source organism: Lissotriton vulgaris (assembly GCF_964263255.1). NCBI lineage: Eukaryota > Metazoa > Chordata > Amphibia > Caudata > Salamandridae > Lissotriton > Lissotriton vulgaris. The sequence continues at coordinate 192,495,041 of NC_141694.1, forward strand.
AGTGTGCTGGAAACAGGCATGCTAAAAATAGTGCAGAATATGCAGTATTATAATCAAAGTAGCGCTTAAGGTACTCTTTGTACTTTGCACCGTTCAAACAAATTAAAATAGAGAAAAATCGCCTCATTGCCTGCCTATATGAATTGCAATGCATATTGGCCAATCTTACAAACAAAAGCCGCAGTAAGTGTTGCTAAACTACCTTACCAATCCAAGGCATCAAAAAACCAAAAGCATGTGCCGCAGAACGGCTCTTACCAATCAAATGGTGTCCAGGTTCCAACTGCCAAGTTCTCAAATCGACCAAATGATCACTGCACGGCGAATCAACAGAAGAGATCTCAGTCGAGGACCGGCGCCAACTGGATGGTCAGATCAGAAAGAAAGGAAAAACGCAGAGGGTGCCAAGACTCGGGTCTCCTCAGGCAGCGATCGTGTCCAAAGCGAGATTCCAATCCTTCGTCTCGACCAGTCCTTCGGGCATCCGAGTCACCGATGAGCCCTGCGTTGGAAGCGCCAATTTGTGGTGGTGAGCCTCAGCAAGGCCTACCAGTGCAAGGGATTCGCCCTTCTCTGCACAGAGTCCTCGGTCCAATAGGAAGAAGTTGGCACAGAAACTGGAATAGAAAAGACAGAGTTTATTAAACCTCATGAGGTGGAACTACATTCACGCACCACCCTTCGGTAATGTATGAAGTAGCACATTGAATGGAAGGAGCTTGGTCCTTTTATACCCACACAGGGGCTCAAATGAAGGCGGTACAAGTACAAAATGGTGGTTGTAGGTACATATAAGGTCATACAGAAAGTGTACAGGCAACAAGTGGGAGGAGCTAACAGTTTGCTAATTCTGGTGGACACATCCTGACAGTTATAGACTACAGCAGCTGCAAGCTCAACTGAGCATGTGCGAAGGTGGAAGATACTGAATATATCTCGTCTCTAGGCAGATTTCAAGAGCAGTTAACAGGAAGGTAGGACAGAGCACATGGTAGCATATGGCAAACAAAATGGCTGACAGAAATACAAAATGGATTCCACAAAACGGACAAGATAGTCTCTAAATATAGGATGTCTTATGCTAATGCTTAACCTAATTGCTGCTAAATTTCAACACATACGCCAGTCCATGGGGTCTTCAAGCTGGTCAGTTAAAGGTTCCAGATTCCCCTCCCAGTCATCTTCATCACCTCCTGGCACAAAATCGACACCAGGGATGAACACAGGGAGAAATGTCCCTTCAAGCGTCGTTAGATATCCAATACGCGGAATTTGGAAGTCGCACTCAGGTGTTAATGAATTTTGGAGAGAGGTCCTAAGGTAGGTGGTGCCCTCGAGGTGAACCCAACATGCTAGGGGTATACATATCTGGTTGCGTTAAATCCCTCGGGAATAACATCTCCTCAATGCACTCAGTGGAAAACTTCTTGAATGTTTTTTCAAAAACGAAAGTCAACAAATTTGCTTCAATTGAGTCTTTCTTTTATTATGCGATTCAGAAAAGGGGGGGGTGATGAACAGAGTGTCTGAATTAAGCAGACCACTCTTACCCAGTCCAAAGATCAGGGCTTGATCCATCACCATTATTTAGCTCACTGCACCATCCCAGCTCAGAACCTGGCTATATGCAAATCAGTCTGTCCCTGGCCCAGTGCATCATGGGAACAGGGCAGACTAAACTACCAAGCCAATTCTTCACCAGAAAGGAGACAAGCTTTCGGGGACCGTATAAGCGTGGAAGGGTATACTCAGATGTGAGTCCCTTGCTCATTGCACCACCAGGATTCAAGCAAGCCGGGCCGACGACGGCTGAAATGCCAGAAACCGGTCCCCGGAAGCTTGTTTCCTTCCCAGGGTAAGAATTGGCTTGGTAGTTTGGTTTGCCCTGTTCCCATCATGCACTGGGACAGGAACAGACTAATTTGCATATAGCCAGGTTCTGAGCTGGGATGGTGCAGTGAGCTAAAAAACGGTGTTGGATCTAGCCCTGATCTCTTGACTGGGGGAGAGTATTCTGCTTAATTCAGAAACTCTGTCCATCACCACCCCTTGTTGTTAAATATTTCTTTTATTATGATCATTGGTATCTCATATTATTTTCTTCATAATATATATATCACAATTTTCCTTTTTATGTCTGCCCAATGCATTTCGGGCGACTGCCCTTCTTCAGGGGCCTTAATTCTGAAAGCAACCAAGTATTGCACAATTTTAGCAACATTTTTATATATACACTTTATACATATTAAGTTTGGACTCATGCATGATGTTTGAGAATAGAAAGTAACTATGTCAAAAAGGGCAAGTCTTTGAGCAGAAGTGTCTGTGAATAATGCAGTGAACATTAAACGAACACGGGTGACGCCAGTGACTCTGAACTTGTGTGTTATCAACCGTGTTTGTACATATTTTGTAATAGAGTGCACGCGTGAAATGGAAAAAATTATACTCTGACGGTGAATCGGAAAAAACGTGCGCGTGCAAACAAAAACGTGTGCTTAAGAAGTAGACAAATCGAAGTCTGACCTTAGTCTTCAATGTACGGTCTCCGTACGCAATTATCATAAAGGATGGTCACCTGTAAAAACGTGCCAGTTGGGTAATTAATACACATGTTTTATTCAGTAAACTACACGGGTATATAACCGTTAAATCTAATCGATCGTCAATCTAAGCAATTACGCTTACCGGGAGGGTGTAACGGAGACTTCTCCGATCATTCTGTCGGGCAAACGCGGGTGCGTGAACGGCGCCATTGATTTTGCGCCGATGTTTATACGCTTCCTACAGCCAATAGGTCAGATGTGGTCATGTGACTGATTAAAAAAAGACCGCGAGAGATTGGGAAACCGCACTCACGTGGTTTCGACCAACTAGAATGCTAACTTCGAAAGTGAAAACTTTATCAAATCGCATACGTGCGAACAAATTGTGCGTGCGAATAGACTTAATTACATAATTCAAAAAAGTGTGTGAGTGAGAAACAATGTATAAAGAATAAAAGAAAAGAAAAGAAAAGGAAAAAAGGGTGTAATATGTGTGCAATGGATAATGCGGGAACAAAAATATGACATTAACATTAGCATATGTAGTCATCATTGTCATTGATAAGGTGAACATATATATCAATCGTCTCAAACGTGTACTGGTTATAAATAACAGCTAAATTCTAAACGTTCATTGAGTACTTTAGGCTGTATTGAGGACAGATGATGCATCCAGAATAATTTGCGTCTTAATAAATGTTGGTCGTTGTCTCGCCCTGGTAGAACTGGTACCATTTCTAAGATACAAAAATGTAGTTGTGTGGGATTAAGGTTCAGTTCATTGAAATGAGCGGCCACAGTGGATTTTAATGTTTTAAGACAAATGTTACTTTTGTGTTCCACCACTCTGGTTTTTATCTTTCTTACTGTTTTGCCCACATATGCGAGCCCGCATGGGCATTTGAACATATATACAAGGTTGGTGCTGTCAAATGTTCCATTCACATGGAGTTTGATTTTTACCTTGTGTGGGATGTGTAATTTCGTTTCCTCTGATAATAGAGTTACAGCTACCACAATTGTGGCATGGTAATGTTCCTTAAAATTCCTTAGTAGCTGTTTTCGTTTTCCGATTTAACAGTTCCTTAATATTCTTAGTTTGTTCATACACGAATCTGGGGTTCAATGAAAATATGCCTTTAAAATCTTCCTCTAAAGCGAGTAGAGGCCAATGTTTTAGGATAACTTTTGTGATTCGGTGACTCCTTGTGGAATATTGTGAGACAAATACTGCCCTTGGCTCGTCCTTTTTCTGAGTGAATGATAGTAATTGTTATCTATTCAGTTTGTGTACACGGTTAACTGCCTGTTCCAGTATAGGTTCAGGGTACCCTCTGTTTTGAAATTTGGTAATGGTGATGATTTTTTGTTGTTTGTAAGTTTCACATGCGGTGTCTTTTTAAGGATGACTGGTGAAAACTGTGAAAATGAAGAAGATTGCTCCTGTCTGTTTTCTGATATATGCTGGTTTGTAGAGTACCCTCATAATTGGTGATCATGACATCCAGAAATGATATTTGAGTTTTACTGTTGTTCGAAGTGAATTGAATTCTGTCATTGACTTTATTGAGATTTTGAATGGCATGTTCTAATGTGGATGATGTTCCTTTCCATAAGATGAAGATATCGTTGATATATCGTTTGTAAAGGATGAGGTTTTCATTCCATTCCATGTTGGTGAGTATATGTTCTGTTTTAAAGTGATGCATGAAGATATTCGCATATGAGGGTGCGGCGCAATTTCCCATTGAAGTGCTGGAGCACTGTGCGTAAAATTGGTTCTTCCATTGGAAATAGCTATGAAATAAGGTGAAGTGCATCAACTCCATGAGTAGTATTTTTACTTCTACGTCCTTGTCACTGTTTATCAACATGTTTTCCATGGCTTCTAGTCCCAGATTGTCGGGGATCGACGTGTACAGCGACTTTACGTCAATGGTGCTCATGATCATGTTGCTGGTGAATGTCGATTTCTGTTCTTCCAGGATGTTTAAGAAATGTGTTGTGTCTTTAATGTACGTGGGTATCTTTTGGACCAACGGTTGTAAATGTTTGTCAATAAATTTGCCCACTGGCTCATGAATGGAATTGACGGTCGAAACGATAGGACGAAATGGTGAGATGGTCGGATGTTTGTGAATTTTTGGGATCATATATATGTATGGAATGGATGGATTTTGTTTGATCAAACATTCCTTTGCCTTTGTGTTTATGATTCCTTTGTCAATAGCTGAGTCAATGATTTTGTTGAGACTCTTCACAAACTCTTTAGTGGGGTCACTCTCCATTTTTAAATATGTTTCTGTGTCATTAATGTGAGCATTCACGTTCTTCTCATAAAATTTGGTATCCGTTATTATAAGGGCGCCACCCTTATCTGCCTGGTGTATCGTAATTTCCTTGTTGTCGGCTAGATTTTGTAAAGCCTGTTCTTCTTTCTGTGTCAGGGGGTCTTCAAGCTGGGCAGTTAAAGGTTCCAGATGCCCCTGGCAGTCATCTTCATCACCTCCTGGCACAAAATCGACACCAGGGATGAACACAGGGAGAAATGTCCCTTCAAGCGTCGTAACATACATCGATCGAAGTAGGTCTAGCTCCGTGTCCACATTGGGGTCAATGCTTGTCGGGGGCACAGTTGGGGTCAGGAGCGTCACCACCGGGATCGACGTTGGGGAAGGTAGAGTTGAATCGGACGATGTCAGTACGGATCTGAGACCTGATCCACCGGAGCCCTCCTGAGCAGGGGCCGAAGTCACTGGCGTCAAAGGCCTGGGGCCCCCAACTGACTCCAAGGGGCCCGAAGATGCACCAGCGGACTCATAGAACGTTTGGAATTGTGCAGGAGATGTTCCGGCTCCTGGATAAGTGGGGAGGCACGGAGTCATCTCAGAAAGAGGCTCAAAAGACTGAAACCTAGAGCAACGACGCTCTGTGTCCTTCATTGGGTAGGCTGATGGGCAAGCTGAAGTCGAAGAACACCTAGGCTTCTTCGAATTCTTCTTGTGCTTACCTGAGCGCCCTGAGAATTTTGAATGGGATGAGGAGTGCGGACTCCGTGACCATTCTCAGGACCTTCCCCTCAAACGAGAACGGGAGCGACACGGACATGAGCCTTGGGCCTCCAACAGCTTTCTGGACTGCTCCAGCAAAGCCTTTGGATTCATGGCCTGGCACTCTGAGCACGACTTTGAGTCGTGGTCGTGCTCCAAGCAACAGAGGTGCACAAGGTGCGGATCCGTCTTGGGCATCATCCAATGACAGGATCTGCAGGGCTTGAGTCCGGTCTTACTGTTATGTTTCATATAGGTAACCTAATATAGGCCCAGGTAACATCATACACTTTTACCTACATCACCTCCCCTACAGTAGCGAGCCTTTTAAGTATTGAACGCCTTTTATGGACAGAACCTTTTTACCTATTTCTAGCCCTGGGTGCAGAAGGAGGGTTTTCCTTGAACAATAGTGTTCTATGCCTTCATCTTTAGACTGACACCGCAGGAATGAATATTCAAGGCTACTTGGAAACCATGCAGGGGCTACATATCACCTTCATAGTATCTATGCACAAGGTTCATCACACACGTTATCCTCATACACAACAATGGCTAACACAAGAACAAATGACAAAGGGACTCTGTATACTTTTCTGTATAAATACAGCAACTCCTGCTAGCAGTAGTTCGACGGAACAAAGACTTCCAGGACGAAACACTGACCAGAGACGCTGAGGCTCCCTCATGCAGACGCTCCAGCTGACAGTGGTCTGAACATCCCTTGCGGGTGTCCAACCCAAGACCAAAAGGGGCTCCAACACTTCTCACACTGAAGGTAATGGGGTTCGACTAAACCCTAGAGGGATTCTTTGCTTTTACACCTACTCATATGCTGGGTACACTTAGGTACATCTAGATAGGCATTGTAGGAGGGAGTACGCAAACTTTTATCATGCATTTTATATTCATGTATTTATTCATGCTTATTGCAAAATGGTAGAGTTGTACTATCCTTTCATATTCATAGTACTACTAATCATACATCTCTGCTAATGTCTAATTGTTGTTATAGACTCAGAGGAGGTGGCTGTGCACTGCGAAAGTTAATTCAAAAGTAATAATATTTTATCGTGCTCCTAAGATAACTCCCCGCCCGGGAGTATAGAGGTAAACCAAAAAAGATAGCACCGACACAAACTGTGTGGGTGTCTCCTAGGGCACTGATTAGTACACTGGTAACTCCAGTCGACGTTCAATGATGAAAATAGTTTGTGGAAACAAGTTATTTACTGTATCCAAAGTATTTTATTCATACTTCCATATGGATCAATATTTGTTCATGACTTCATAGAAATACATTTCTCTCTAATAAATTAATCATCACCAAACTTCCAATGCATTTCGGCTGATAGCCTTCATCGGGAAGTCTGTAAAGCAAAGGACATGGCTATAACTCCTCAATATTACGCAAAATCATACTGTCAGCAAAACTTCTTAACTTATACTAGTTTATATCATGATGATTACATACAGTTCTAAAATTACTGTGTAAATCAATCTGTACACTGTTTCTGATGAGGCAATAGAATCACAAATATCTTACGAAAATGATACTCTGTGTCAAATATATAGACTAACTGAAACGTAGTGGGACCAACTTAAGTAAAAAAGTGTTCCGTGCATGTACTATGGCCAAAGGGAGTTCGATCCATTAGATCAACAACACAAACTACCCAAAATAATTGAAACTGTATACGCAGAATTAGGTAGAGACAGTTTGGGTGGGAAAGCTTTAAAAAAACAACTGATGGGCAGTCCTGAAAAGGACACTACTAAGCAGACATCTGCTTCTTCTTCTTCTAAAAAGAAGTGGGACAATAAACAAGCATTGGCATTGCCAATGGGTCTCGCCTTTTGGACCGTACAAGTATTTAGGCATGCACCACATTAGCATGGGTGCTACAACTTCTACTGTTACTTCAGGTGCCAATGGGGAAGGGCCACACACACCCAAGTATGGGTTTCCGGGCTATTTGATAAAAATGTGATAAAGTCTCTTCAAATTTCAAAAAAGTGTATTTCTGTTACAATGTAACTCTGATACTAATAGGCACATTAATTCACTGCATTGAGAAGTACTTACTTAAAGTGTTATTTTTGTACACCTGTCTGTAACAACGATTCTGCCAATCTGTTTTCTTTAGTTGTTCTTTGTAAAGAGAACACTGACAACCATTTACTGAATGTACTAAGTGTGATATTGGAATCCAAACAGAACTAAATTGTACTCACTGCTAACAAGAACATGTTACTGCCACTGCATATACTACTCCTTTGATATCGGTTTAAAAAAATATTTTTTTGGGGAAAATGATTGGAATTTAGAAGTGAACATCTCTGGTGAGGTGTTTCGAGAACCACTCCCTTAGAAGCCTTGGGTTGAAATACTCATTAGCCAGTTAAATTGAACTTCATAACTATCAGGGCACACGTTTTTCTTCTAGTACCGAACAGCCTTAGGCCCCCTTATATTTTCTTCAAAAGCCCCTGTAAAGTGACAGAGAGTGTCTGGATACCTTAATGACATGTGGTGTCTGTGAGAGTGAGGGAAATTCTGCATTTCTCTGGCAGGCTATTTCAGACCAAAATGTACAAAAACTCAGAAATAAACAAATTACTTTATTGGTGTAAATTTGTTTCATAGGCTGCACAGATTATTTCCGCAAGAATGTTTTATTTATGTTTTTGCCACTTTTATATAGCGCGAGAGTGGCCAAAGGGCAATAGAGTGCTTTACTTGCCCTTCCAGTGCATCTGCGAATGGAACCCTCGGAAACTCTATTTAGAGCTAAATTAAAAAAGCACCTCTTCCCGCAATAATTCCTTTTGGTCTTTTCTCCGGTTCCTTTCCCATGAGAGTTGTCCGTCAGCAGTTAGCGCGGGGACACACAGTTTTGTGCAGCCATGCGCTTTATAAATGTCCTATTATTATTATTATTATTATTATTATTACTTGAGCATCAAAGGCATTATATTAGCTCAGAGCTGTTTTGTGTTTTTTTAAAGCATACGGAAGTTAACTGGTTATCACAGAATTACGGGAGGTGAAGCATATGCCGGGACTCAAACCTGATTGTGTTAGTTCCAACTCGGGACTGCTGTAAAATAAGTGCCACGGCATGAGCCACATCATTTTATTGGTAAATGCAAATCGTTATGAGCAGTTTTGTGACCCCCCTATAAATGTACGCAACTTGGTGATCCACGTTATAGCGGGTCAATGCGAGTACAAGTACTTAATCTTCAATGAAGGCGAAACAGTACCGATCACATACAAATCACACCTGTACAGAAAAGCAGAAATGCGTTTCACTTCAACAAAAAAATCCTGACAGCAGTTTAGACCGCTGTAGCAGAGAAAGAGCACTGGCTCAAGGGAAACGCATAATTGTCGTAATTCCGGTGGGGTTTTAGAAGCTGTTACAAAGGCTAGCATTCCAAATGCAAAAGCTTTACATGTGAGATGGATACAATGAGCTAATTCTCTTACTGCAACGGACTTTGAATACAGATTTGATCCAAGTTTAAAAACACAAGCATTTCTGCAATACGAACAAGAATATCCTCTACCAAATGAACTCTTGTCCCTAGATCAGTATGAATATATTATTTACACTGACGGAACTGCTCAACCAGTTATAGGGAGTAAGCAACAATACAGCGTGGCATGTGCTATAGTTAAAGGTCGAAATCAGGACAGAAAGTTCCATCTAAGTACACTAAAACACAATCTCTAGAAGACTGTACGGCTCAATTGGCAGAACTAAAAGCGCTCATACTGACACTCGTAAATACGGATCACAAATTCCCCACACTAATTATGTCTACATCATTGTTGAGTCCCCCAAATAGGCCCACTGTGAGCCATAACTTATAATAAAACATATGAGGGAATACAAAAGGTCCCATTGTAAATCATGGGGCACAGTTAGAAAATGTCCAATCCTCCTTAATAAAGCCTTAGTTGGAGAAGGGGAGACTCGCATCATGTCTGTCTGAAATTTGTAAAGCGCACAGAAGCTCCTAGGAGTGTCCCGGCGCTAGTCCAAGAGCAAGTCAGATCACAGAGTGAATTACCACGTTTTTAATCCCTTCCTATAAGCAGCATGAGGTCTATCTAATTTGTAATTTGTGGATATCCATAGCTCAATCCCTAAAATGTCCTGAATTATGTCCATCCAATGCATAGCATCCTCTTGTCTCTGAACTGCAGAGCTTGTAAACCAAATACCCCCCTCAGTTTACATAATGCTTCCTTTGATATTACAGGCAATGTGTCTTGTATGAAATAGAGTCACCACATGTTCAACTCCCAATCCAAATAAGGAAAGAGAATGGTAGAACACGTACACTTTTGTGGGATAGGTAGTTGTGGCTTGTGGCTTATTGCAGTTTGGCAGACCTCGGAATGCACCAGTGGTAACATAAAAAAAACAGAAAAAAACAGACAACATAAAAAAGAGGAACTGCTAAGACAGATGCAACTATTCCCAATTTCATAATCAATTATTGGAATTAGTTTTCTACTTGGGATGACTATCTTTCCTGAACTTTCTTTATGTAGTGGCCCTCTCTTATAACTAAATGCAAACTAGATCTATTTGTGTCTGATTACAAAAAGGTTGATATGTGGATTCCCTCAAGTTCCCTTTGTTCTTCAATACTACTCATATTGCATACTTGAACTCACAGATATGGCAGTCTACTTGCATGGGCAAATGTAAATAATTTCCTCTAAGTAACCTGCATTTAAGTCTGTAAAAGAAACTTAATTGTTAAGTGAGGCTTGGACAGACGCTAATTATCTCCAGTTTGGTAGCAGGGACAGACTTCTCTCTTAACCTATCTAAGCTTTCTGGTCAGAATACCCCAGACTCTAAAAGGTTAGGAAATATGGATTCTATTTTGATTCAAGCTGTTCTATGACTCCCCAGATTAGCTTATTAGTCATTAACTAATTCCATCAGATTAATAAGAATAAATAACATAATGCTACACTTGCTGTATCACTGGGGCTCCCAGTAATACTTTTGTCGATTATCACAGTGCACTATGAGTTTTCACCTGCCTAGCGCCTGGATACTGTCACTCGTGATAAGCCATGCTGTACAAATTCACTTAAATAACATAACATAGGGGGGCGTGGCCAACTGCCGAACATGGCGGCAGCTTAACCCGGGAGCTCCGCAAGGCAATCCGGCCCGCACAATAATCCGCATGCACATCCGTATACTGACCTGCCTGAAGGGGTGAAGTCGGCCCCGGGAACCGAGCGGCACATAACGAGCCGCTCCCAGCGAAAATCCGACGCCGGGAAGTGCTCCATCCGTCGATAGTGAAAAGAGGCCTACAGCGACTCGGCAGCACCGGCCCTGAGTTCGGGGGCGTGCCGACCGGAAGCGCACCTTCTCCGGCCGGGAGGAGTCGGCATTGGCCGACGACTGCTCCTCCTTGCTTGGCACCGAGCTCCTCCACGGCGCTCCCTTCACGTTGCACTTGGGAACACCTCTAAGCCAAGACTCCAGTGATAGCAGGGACGGTGGAGGCCTCGCACAGCGCCCCGACCACTACGGCGCACATAGGCAGACGGCGCCTGGGTCGGCGCGGTCCCCCCGCAGCACTGAACATTACTCCGAACTGCCGTTGGACAGGAAGGCGGCCTTCACCATAGTGGCACCAGTCCCCGGCGACACACGGCGACCATACGACCCACGTGGAGGAGGGAACTTGTACGGAATCCGGGACCTGTGCACGCCGCCATCATCACAGCGGCAACCTCTCCACTGAATCCAACGGCAGCCACAATCCGGCTGCACTACAGGCGGGGACGGACCTGGACCCTGGGGTCCCTGCACCTTTTACCGGCTGCCTCGACGACACACATCGGGAGGAAGGCCTGCACGGACACTTGCAACTCAAGCACGCCATCATGACGGGCAAGAACACGAGGAGCATGGCTGCGACGCAATCCAAGCTTGACAAGTTTGCTTATGCCCAGAACAGCCACTCACAAGGACCTGGTCGGCACTCAGCCGGTGCTTCCTCTGACACCAACGGGACTGGAAAAGTCACACTGGAGGCCATCATGAGAACTCTCACAGACGTCCAGGCGACGGTTGGCACAATCTCCACGGAGGTGAACCTGCTGCGAGCAGATTTCAAGAAAATGTCGGAGAGGGTGTCGCAAGTAGAGGTGGTCACGAAATCCCTTATTGAGGACACTTCTGACCTTCAGGTGGCGATGGAACGACTAGAAAAGACAACCAAACAACTACAAGAAAAGCTGGACGACCAGGAAGGACGCTCGAGAAGGAACAACGTCCGTATTCTAGGCCTTCCGGAATCGGAGGGAAAAGGTGCCATGGACCTGTACATAGAGGACCTTATCAAGACAAAACTGCAACCTAAAGGACTATCAGCCTTCTTCTCCGTTGAAAGGGCTCATCGAGTCCCCGGGGGTACGCCCCAACCAGGGGCCACACCGCGACCGGTGCTGGCCAGACTCTTTAACTATAGAGACAGGGACGCCATTTTGCAGGCGGCCAGGGTGGCGCCACCAGTGAAGATCCTGAACTCCACGCTGGCGTTCTTCCCAGACTACACGGCCGAGGTGGCCAGGCGTCGAAAATCCTTCAATGCGGTCAAAAAGACTTTGCGAGACAGGGAACTACCCTACTCGATGCTCTTCCCCGCCAAACTGCGGATTGTGGCCGAGGGAAGGACGTGGTTCTTCGACAATCCTGAAGTAGCACGAGAGTGGTTGGATGGCTGGAGACCGGCGGGCAAGCCTCAACGCCCGCGCAAGGACCGCCAGGATCACCGTAAGGAGAAAACGCCAGAGCACCGGGAGCCCAGCCCAGCCACTGAACAGGGCGCAGCCGGGGGCTTAGACTCCGATCTTGAAAGGGATCCCTTTGACTCAGGACAACCTAGCAGGGGATGAATGACTACCCTGGAAGCATCAAGCACTGAACATTACACTCGGGTCCTTGGGCCGATGGAACTGAGTAGGGCGGGTTATGGCCGGTGCCTGTAGGGGACTCACCAACCCCACAAGCAAGTAAGACTAGATAGGGGGGGGAGAAAAGCACTCTGCCAAGTTGGGGAAGCGGGCGGGAACTCGTCCGTGGTGCAGGGGAGCAGGGAGGGGGTGGAGGGATGGGAGTTACGAAGTTCAAGTTAAAGTTAAGTTTCACGGTCATCGTCATCATTATTGCAATCTCACAGGGCATGAATACACTGCACTCTATGGGCGGCGTGCACCGCCTCCACATTCTGACACCCTTCTCCTCCTGATAACGAGGAACACGGTTCATAACTACACATGGCACAGCATGATCGAGCTACACCCGCGATGGGTACCCCTGTCACGACGGTAGTTCCCCCACTGAAGCTCCTTACCTGGAATGTCAGAGGGTTGGGAGATAAAATAAAAAGGGGTTTGGTGCTGCAAACTGTTAAGCGTGCTCGGTCAGACCTAGTACTGCTGCAAGAAACACATTTGGCGGGAACCACCTGTAAGGCCCTGAACAGGCGTGGGTACACCATGGCGGTACACTCCGAATTCACCTCGGGTTCCAGGGGCACAGGGATACTCCTCAGAAACAACTCCCCCTTCCTGGTCACTAGCCACAAGACGGATGACCAAGGCCGGTTTGCAGCACTCTCAGGCCAGTGGGAGGGAAGGGCCTTGAATGTGGTGTCTGTTTACATCCCCCCCGCACTGCACGCTATAACCCTACCGGCGCTTAGCCGATTCCTTATTGATCTCCCCGAGGGAGATGTGATCATGGGAGGCGATTTCAATGCCATCACAGACCCTCTACTGGACACTTTTCCCCAGCGGGCCCGCCAGAGAGGAGCCGCAGCACTCCCGGGCTTTTTATCTGCTATGGGCCTCACGGATGTCTGGCGTCACCTGAACCCTGCTGCGCAGCAATACACACACTACTCCGCACCCCATAACACCCTCTCCCGCATCGACTACTTTTTCATTCTGGGGATTGGACTGAGCTCTGTAGAAAGTATTGACATTCTACCGCGAGGAATTTCTGATCACTCCCCGGTCTCCCTTCACATTTCCACCAGGGATTGTAAGCGGGGTAGGCTATACCCGATCTATCCCAATTATTTGCAGGTCCCTGGCATCAAGAAGAAGCTCAAGTTAACCACCACACACTATTTCACTGAGAACACTGGGTCGGTCGCCTCACCTTCAATTCTGTGGGAGGCGTATAAGACGGTCCTCAGAGGGGCATCCATATCAGCCATTACTGGGCATAAGAGGGAATCGAGGGCCACACTGACCAATTTGGAAGTAGCCCTGCACACGGCGAACACTGCACATATGACAGACCCCACTCCTGAGACGCTCCATGAACTGCAGCTCCGCCAGCAACAACATCAGGCACACCTTACCGTGATCACTAAAGGGCACCTTGCGAGTACAGCACACAGAATCTATGATGTGGGCGATAAGGCCGGGAAGATGCTAGCGTGGCTAGACAAGCGGGGTGGCAGCAACAAAGGGATTCATGGACTCTATGATACAAACGGCACACTGCGAACTCACCCAGAGCACATAATTCAGACTCTAGCCTGCCACTTCCAGAACATCTACACGCCGACACGGCCAGTCACTGAGCAGGAGGCCATGGACTCCCTTAGCAACATCCAGGTCCCTGTGCTCTCACCAGAAGCACAGCAGGAACTTGAGGCAGACCTCACTGTGGGAGAGGTCCAATTGGCAATACAGGCGCTACAATCCGGCAAAGCCCTAGGCCCGAACGGGATTCCTGTGGAGTGGTATAAGGCGATGGACTCAATCCTGGCCAAGCCCCTCCTAGACATGTTCAACGACAGCCTACAAAAGGCGCTGCTCCCACTCGATCAACGCACGGCCACCATTGTGGCTATCCCAAAACCGTCTAAGCCACCAACCGATTGTACCTCATACCGACCCATCTCACTGCTCAACACAGAAGCGAAGGTCCTGGCGAAACTACTGGCCAGCCGCCTCACCAAACATCTCACTACCCTAATACACCCTGACCAATCGGGCTTTATGCCACATAGAAGCACAGCACTTAATCTACGCAGGGTGCACGGGGTGTTGGCAAAGGCGCATCTACTTCAAGAACAGGCTGTGATACTTTCTTTAGATGCTAAAATGGCATTTGATTTGGTTGAGTGGGAATACCTCTTTGCTGTACTAACCCGCATGGGCTTCGGGCCCCTATATATGGCGTGGGTGCGACTGCTCTACACCCGGCCGATGGCACAGGTGGTAGCGAACGGACGTATATCCTCGACCTTTCCACTAGGGAGAGGAACGAGACAAGGGTGCCCGCTATCGCCCCTGTTGTTTGCGATAGTGCTGGAACCGCTGGCAATCCTGCTACGTGCGACACCGTTATTTAGAGGAATCGCATGGAGCGACGGGTGGGAAGACAAGGTCTCCCTCTACGCCGACGACATGTTGGTATACATGACTGGCCCGACTGAAGGAGTACCCGCCCTATTGGCGATCTGCGATGAACATGGTAAAGCGTCCGGGTATACCCTGAACTGGGCCAAGTCTACACTATATGTACTTGCCGGCCCGGCTCCGGTGTTGCCGGCTACCTGCCCTCTCACAGTGACCGCCTCTTCCTTCAAGTACTTGGGTATTTATGTGACGAAAGATGCTAAACAGTTCTATGTCGAAAATTTGCAGCCGCCTCTGCAGAGGTTGCGTGCAGATGTCCAGTATTGGGCTTCGCTGCCACTGACCCTCCTAGGGCGCGCAGCTCTTTACAAAATGATGGCTCTCCCGAGGTTTCTGTATGTACTAGAGAACTCCCCTTATATGGTTAGCCCGCAGTATTTCCGACGAGTAGCAGCATTGGTCTCCAGCCTGTTGTGGAGTAACGGGCCGGCACGTATAGCGCAGGCAAAACTAGTGAAGAGTTGGTACGAGGGTGGTATCGCACTACCCAATCTCCAATTGTATTACTGGGCGTCACAGCTTAAAGTAATTAATCACTGGATTCACGTTTCCAGAGGAGACCCCGCATACAAGGCAGACTGGTCACAACTGGGGACTGAGGGCATGCTCTCGGTACTGTATAATTACCCGAAGGTCAAGACCCTGCTAGGCCCAACACTCCACACAGCGACACTCTGGCACACGGCGCAGGCACGCCTAGGATGGAAGGGGAAAATCACTAGGCTGACGCCCCTTTGGGACACCAAGGCACTGGGCACCCTTAGGGCCTGTAAAGGCTTTAAGAGATGGGACGACATAGGGATCTCGGTGGTTGGGGACCTCTGGGACAAAGGCACGGTTGTTCCCTTTCAGCATCTTCAGCAACAATACGGCCTAGGGCCCACTGAAACATACCGCTATGTACAGATTCGACATGCACTTCTGCGCGCAATCCCACCAGACACGACACTCCCAGAGTCCTCGCCCCTTGAGGATAGACTGCTTACCGAATACATGGAGCAAAAAGCGACCTCGTTCACATACAAGAAATTAATTAATAACACGCCAGATCCCACGCACAAACTTAAAGAGAAATGGGTAGCCGAGCTAGGCGATATGGATGAAACGGAGTGGAATGAGGCATTGGCCTCCCCGAGGGAGGTGGGCATATCAGCCAGGTTCCGCCTGATACAGCTCAAGGTGCTACACCGCACCTACTACACTCGCACACTGCTCCACAGAATTCAAAGGGCGCAGCACCCATACTGCCTTAGGGGATGCGGGGAGGAGGGGACTCTCCTACACACGTTTTGGGAATGTCCACAAATAAGGGAACTATGGCGTCAAATTATGCGAACAGTCTCTCAAGCCATGAATGTGTCTGTACTTCCGGAACCTCGCAGGTGCCTACTGAACGTTTGGGAACCAACGGACTTAAACAGGTGTGAACAGTTGTGGGTCACCCTAGCAATGACGGTGGCCAAACGAGACATTGCACAGAGATGGGGAGCTCCGGAGTTGCCAACGGTGGCAGGGTGGATAAGAAATATGGACCTTCTCATGGTTAAGGAAAGAGCAGTGTATGTCTTAAGAGCCTGTCCCCGCAAATGGAACCGGGTGTGGCTGAAATGGAACGCATACAGGGGTGACCCTTGTGAAGCTTTGCCAGAGGGTGAGGACTCAGACTCGGAGGAGGAGGATGATTAGTGGCTATAGAGGACTACTGTGCACAGGGGAGGGGCCGGGAGGCGTAATGCACGCACTACCACTCTAAACGCAATGCTGACTTTGTAAGCATGTGAGAAGGTATAGATGAACATACGCAGACTCTGTTATCATGATGACGGTTGTTTGGTTTTTTGAATGGTTTTCTTTATTCTTATGACTCCCCGCTCATGCTCTATATGAGAAAACTCAGCCTTCTGCCCTGGAATTATATGGGCGGGATGGGGTTTCGAGGAAGGGGAGACACTGGGCCTTGTACTACATATGTCTATTTCTTAATTTCACCTATTAGGCCCTGCATGAACACGGTAACTGTTACCATACTCTATGTTGCGTACTATCCCCACTTGGGGAAGAAGCTACTGTTATGTTACTGCATTGCTATAATGTCGTACTGCTATCTCTTCTGAACTCCTGACAATAAAGAATTTTCAAAAAAAAAAAATAACATAACATAAGTGGAAGGGAGCAGATAATTGACAAACCTTTCTAAAGTTGGGGAAGTGGGTAGTTTAGACCCCACAGAAGGGAAAAGTGATGTGGGGGATGTGCATTGGGACACAAGTTCTAATTATTAGTTGTAAGGCAATGAACACATCGCAGCTTAGATGGAATAGACATACGCAGGAAACCGTGGGGATTGCTAGTGCTATGCACACAGCTCATAGATACGTCACAATAGGCAATGGGAATGGCCCATCATATGACACAATATATTTGTAGCCACTCTCATGATCAGTTGTAGTTACATGAAACTCACCTGTTGGATAATAACTACAAATGCCTCCAGAAGGGCCAATAAACGTTGGCCCATGCAGGGTATGCAAAGGGATCCCACGGGGTCGCCGTTATGGCCAAGAAACTATTATTATTATTATTATTATTATTATTATTATATTTGAGTTTGTAGAGCGCACAGATACCCTAGGGTTTCCCGGCGCTGACAGAGGAAAAGAAGCAGGAAGACAAAGTGATGAACAATTAGGCAGAGAAAAGCCAGGTTTTCAGGCCCCTCCTGAATTTTAGGTAACAAGTTTCAAAGCGCAAAGAGATGGGGAGTGTATTCCATAGTGATGGCGCCAGATAAGAAAAGGAGCGACCACCAACTCTGGTGCGTTTGAAACGGGGCACGGAGAAGGTGCCAAGAGAGGAGGATCTAAGGGTGCGCACTGGACAGTACGGGTGAACTAAACTGGAAAGATAGGGGGGGGAATTGCCTGTTTTAATCCGGTGCATATAGCAGAGGGCTTTGAATTTTGCTCTAGATTCAATGCGCAGCCAATGAAGGCTGTGCAGGGAAACCGTGGCAGAGGCAGTTCTGGGCAGGTTGCAGAGCAGGCGAGCTGCCATGTTTTGCACCACCTGCAGTTTTCGTATTACCTCCTTGCTAGCCCCAAGGAGGAGTACGTTGCCGTAACTACTCCCCTTCCATGTAGAGAAGCAATGGGTTGAACTCATGGCAGCTATGTGGAAACAAAGTAACGGTTGAATAGGAGGGAGGTCCTCATTGTCAAATAATACATGCCTTCAATCAATCAAGCAATCAATCATGGGCATTCGTATAGCGCGCAACTCACCCGGGAGGGTCTCAAGGCGCTGGGGGGAGGGGTCCGTTACTGCTCGAAGAGCCAAGTCTTGAGGAGCTTTCTGAAGGAGAGATCCTGGGTCAGCCGGAGGTGGATCGGGAGGGAGTTCCATGTCTTGGCTGCCAGGTAGGAGAAGGATCTTCCCCCGGCGGTGGCTTTGCGGATGCGTGGTACAGCGGCGAGGGCGAGGCTGGACTATCGTAGCTGGCGTGTGGGCGCGTAGAAAGTCAGGCGGCTGTTGAGGTACTTGGGGCCCAGGTCATGGAGGGCCTTGTGTGCGTGGGTGAGGAGTCTGAACGTGATCCTCTTGCTGACGGGGAGCCAGCGCAGTTCTCTCAGGTGGCCGGAGATGTGGCTGTGTCGGGGGATGCCCAGGACGAGCCGTGCGGAGGCATTCTGGATGCGCTGGAGTCTTTTCTGAAGTTTGGCTGTGGTTCCGGCGTAGAGTGTGTTTCCGTAGTCCAGCCGGCTGGTGACGAGTGCCTGGGTGATCGTCTTCCTGGTTTTGGTGGGGATCCATCGAAAGATCTTGCGGAGCATGCGCAGGGTGTTGAAGCATGATGATGAGACGGCATTGACTTGTCTGGTCATCCAGAGGGAGGAGTCCAGGATGAAGCCCAGGTTGCGTGTGTGGTCCGTTGGTTTGGGAGTGGTGCCCAGGGCAGGGGGCCACCAGGAGTCGTCCCAGGCGGAGGGCGATGATCCCAGGATGAGGATTTCCGTCTTGTCTGAGTTCAGTTTCAGGCGGCTGTTCATCATCCAGCGACGTCTTTTATCCCTTCGTGTAGGCTGGTTCTGGCGGTGGCGGGGTCGTTGGTGAGGGAGAGGATCAGCTGGGTGTCGTCGGCGTAGGAGATAATGTTGAGGTTGTGTTTGCGTGCGATGGCTGCGAGAGGGCTCATGTAGACGTTGAAGAGGGTTGGGCTGAGTGATGATCCTTGTGGTACGCCGCAGATGACTTCGGTGGTCACGGATCTGAACAGGGGGAGGCGGACTCTCTGGGTTCTTCCGGCAAGGAACGAGATGATCCTCTCCAGTGCCTTCTCTTGGATTCCAATGTTGTTGAGGCGCTGTACTAGGGTGCGGTGGCAGACAGTGTCGAACGCTGCAGAGAGGTCCAGGAGGATGAGGGCCGCTGTTTCCCCATTGTCGAGCAGGGATCTGATGTCGTCAGTGGCTGCGATGAGGGCGGTCTCGGTGCTGTGGTTGGCTCGGAAACCAGACTGCGAAGGGTCGAGAGATCCGTTGGTCTCGAGGAAGGCGGCAAGCTGTCTGTTGACGGTCTTCTCGATGACTTTGGAAGGAAAAGGGAGGAGCGAGATGGGGCGGTAGTTCTTGAGGTCGGTGGGGTACGCTGTTGGTTTCTTCAGGAGGGCGCTGAGCTCGGCGTGCTTCTAGATCTCCGGGAAGGTGGCGGTGTTGAAGGAGGTGTTGATGATGTCCCGGAGTTGGGGTGCGATGATGGAGTCGGCCTTGTTGAAGACGTGGTGGAGGCAGGGGTCGGTTGGTGATCCGGAGTTGATGGTGTTCATCGTGCGGGTGGTGTCTTCGGTGCTGACCGGGGTCCAGGCGCAGAAGGTAGTGGTGGGGGGCGTTGGTTCGGTGGTTGGGAGCGTGGTTGCTGGCCGAAGCTGTTGTGTATATCGGCGATCTTGCGGTGGAAGAACGAGGCGAGTGAGTCGCAGAGGTCTTGCGAGGGAGTGATGTCGTTGTTTCCGGCGCTGGGGTTGAAGAACTCTTTGACGATGCTGAAGAGTTCCTTGCTGTTGTGGGCGTTGTTGTCCAGTCGTTCTTTGAATGCTGTCTTCTTGCTGGTGCGGATCAGCAGGTGGTGTTTGCGGGTGGCGTGCTTGAGGGCCGTCATGTTGTCTGTGGTCTGGTCGTGGCGCCAGGCTTTCTCGAGGGTGCGGCAGTTCTTCTTGGAGATCTTGAGTTCGTCGGTGAACCAGGGGGCTTTCTTGCTGCTGGGAGGGTTCTTCAGTGGTGCGAGGTCATCTGCGCAGTTGGTGAGCCACTGTGTGATGTGGTTGGCTGCTTCGCTGGGGTCCGTTGTGCTGGCGGGAGGGTTCTGGCGGACGGAGGTGGTAAGCTGCTCGGCGGTGATCTTGCTCCAGCTCGTGCGAGGAATCTGTTGCGGGTGCCAGTGGGTCGTGGTTCTTCTGAAGCTGAAGTGGATGCAGCTGTGTTCAGTCCAATGGAGTCCGGTGGAGTGGCTGATGTGTTTGCTGGAGGAGAAGACGGTGTCAAGCATGTGGCCGGCGTACGGGTGGGGGTGTTCACCAGTTGCTTGAGTCCGAGGTTAGCGAGGTTGTCCAGCAGGGTGGTGGTGTTGCCGTCCTTGTTGTTCCCCAGGTGAAAGTTGAGGTCCCCTAGGAGGATGTAGTCAGCATAGGCCAACGCAACTTAGGATCTTTACGAGTGTATTTATTTCATAACGTGCTATACATTATGGAAGAAATACCATACTTAATATACATGTCCCTACCACTACAAAAGCAACACATCCTACAAAGTGTGCTGGAAACAGGCATGCTAAAAATAGTGCAGAATATGCAGTATTATAATCAAAGTAGCGCTTAAGGTACTCTTTGTACTTTGCACCGTTCAAACAAATTAAAATAGAGAAAAATCGCCTCATTGCCTGCCTATATGAATTGCAATGCATATTGGCCAATCTTACAAACAAAAGCCGCAGTAAGTGTTACTAAACTACCTTACCAATCCAAGGCATCAAAAAACCAAAAGCATGTGCCGCAGAACGGCTCTTACCAATCAAATGGTGTCCAGGTTTCAACTGCCAAGTTCTCAAATCGACCAAATGATCACTGCACGGCGAATCAACAGAAGAGATCTCAGTCGAGGACCGGCGCCAACTGGATGGTCAGATCAGAAAGAAAGGAAAAACGCAGAGGGTGCCAAGACTCGGGTCTCCTCAGGCAGCGATCGTGTCCAAAGCGAGATTCCAATCCTTCGTCTCGACCAATCCTTCGGGCATCCGAGTCACCGATGAGCCCTGCGTTGGAAGCGCCAATTTGTGGTGGTGAGCCTCAGCAAGGCCTACCAGTGCAAGGGATTCGCCCTTCTCTGCACAGAGTCCTCGGTCCAATAGGAAGAAGTTGGCACAGAAACTGGAATAGAAAAGACAGAGTTTATTAAACCTCATGAGGTGGAACTACATTCACGCACCACCCTTCGGTAATGTATGAAGTAGCACATTGAATGGAAGGAGCTTGGTCCTTTTATACCCACACAGGGGCTCAAATGAAGGCGGTACAAGTACAAAATGGTGGTTGTAGGTACATATAAGGTCATACAGAAAGTGTACAGGCAACAAGTGGGAGGAGCTAACAGTTTGCTAATTCTGGTGGACACATCCTGACAGTTATAGACTACAGCAGCTGCAAGCTCAATGTGGGCATGTGCGAAGGTGGAAGATACTGAATATATCTCGTCTCTAGGCAGATTTCAAGAGCAGTTAACAGGAAGGTAGGACAGAGCACATGGTAGCATATGGCAAACAAAATGGCTGACAGAAATACAAAATGGATTCCACAAAACGGACAAGATAGTCTCTAAATATAGGATGTCTTCTGCTAATGCTTAACCTAATTGCTGCTAAATTTCAACACATACGCCAGTCCATGGGGTCTTCAAGCTGGTCAGTTAAAGGTTCCAGATTCCCCTCCCAGTCATCTTCATCACCTCCTGGCACAAAATCGACACCAGGGATGAACACAGGGAGAAATGTCCCTTCAAGTGTCGTTAGATATCCAATACGCGGAATTTGGAAGTCGCACTCAGGTGTTAATGAATTTTGGAGAGAGGTCCTAAGGTAGGTGGTGCCCTCGAGGTGAACCCAACATGCTAGGGGTATAGATATCTGGTTGCGTTAAATCCCTTGGGAATAACATCTCCTCAATGCACTCAGTGGAAAACTTCTTGAATGTTTTTTCAAAAACGAAAGTCAACAAATTTGCTTCAATTGAGTCTTTCTTTTATTATGCGATTCAGAAAAGGGGGTGGTGATGAACAGAGTGTCTGAATTAAGCAGACCACTCTTACCCAGTCCAAAGATCAGGGCTTGATCCATCACCGTTATTTAGCTCACTGCACCATCCCAGCTCAGAACCTGGCTATATGCAAATCAGTCTGTCCCTGGCCCAGTGCATCATGGGAACAGGGCAGACTAAACTACCAAGCCAATTCTTCACCAGAAAGGAGACAAGCTTCCGGGGACCGTATAAGCGTGGAAGGGTATACTCAGATGTGAGTCCCTTGCTCATTGCACCACCAGGATTCAAGCAACCCGGGTCGACGACGGCTGAAAAGCCAGAAACCGGTCCCCGGAAGCTTGTTTCCTTCCCAGGGTAAGAATTGGCTTGGTAGTTTGGTTTGCCCTGTTCCCATCATGCACTGGGACAGGAACAGACTAATTTGCATATAGCCAGGTTCTGAGCTGGGATGGTGCAGTGAGCTAAAAAACGGTGTTGGATCTAGCCCTGATCTCTTGACTGGGTGAGAGTATTCTGCTTAATTCAGAAACTCTGTCCATCACCACCCCTTGTTGTTAAATATTTCTTTTATTATGATCATTGGTATCTCATATTATTTTCTTCATAATATATATATCACAATTTTCCTTTTTATGTCTGCCCAATGCATTTCGGGCGACTGCCCTTCTTCAGGGGACTTAATTCTGAAAGCAACCAAGTATTGCACAATTTTAGCAACATTTTTATATATACACTTTATACATATTAAGTTTGGACTCATGCATGATGTTTGAGAATAGAAAGTAACTATGTCAAAAAGGGCAAGTCTTTGAGCAGAAGTGTCTGTGAATAATGCAGTGAACATTAAACGAACACGGGTGACGCCAGTGACTCTGAACTTGTGTGTTATCAACCGTGTTTGTACATATTTTGTAATAGAGTGCACGCGTGAAATGGAAAAAATTATACTCTGACGGTGAATCGGAAAAAACGTGCGCGTGCAAACAAAAACGTGTGCTTAAGAAGTAGACAAATCGAAGTCTGACCTTAGTCTTCAATGTACGGTCTCCGTACGCAATTATCATAAAGGATGGTCACCTGTAAAAACGTGCCAGTTGGGTAATTAATACACATGTTTTATTCAGTAAACTACACGGGTATATAACCGTTAAATCTAATCGATCGTCAATCTAAGCAATTACGCTTACCGGGAGGGTGTAACGGAGACTTCTCCGATCATTCTGTCGGGCAAACGCGGGTGCGTGAACGGCGCCATTGATTTTGCGCCGATGTTTATACGCTTCCTACAGCCAATAGGTCAGATGTGGTCATGTGACTGATTAAAAAAAGACCGCGAGAGATTGGGAAACCGCACTCACGTGGTTTCGACCAACTAGAATGCTAACTTCGAAAGTGAAAACTTTATCAAATCGCATATGTGCGAACAAATTGTGCGTGCGAATAGACTTAATTACATAATTCAAAAAAGTGTGTGAGTGAGAAACAATGTATAAAGAATAAAAGAAAAGAAAAGAAAAGGAAAAAAGGGTGTAATATGTGTGCAATGGATAATGCGGGAACAAAAATATGACATTAACATTAGCATATGTAGTCATCATTGTCATTGATAAGGTGAACATATATATCAATCGTCTCAAACGTGTACTGGTTATAAATAACAGCTAAATTCTAAACGTTCATTGAGTACTTTAGGCTGTATTGAGGACAGATGATGCATCCAGAATAATTTGCGTCTTAATAAATGTTGGTCGTTGTCTCGCCCTGGTAGAACTG
Organism: Lissotriton vulgaris; assembly: GCF_964263255.1. Classification (NCBI taxonomy): domain Eukaryota; kingdom Metazoa; phylum Chordata; class Amphibia; order Caudata; family Salamandridae; genus Lissotriton; species Lissotriton vulgaris. The sequence continues at coordinate 192,519,203 of NC_141694.1, forward strand.
GTACCATTTCTAAGATACAAAAATGTAGTTGTGTGGGATTAAGGTTCAGTTCATTGAAATGAGCGGCCACAGTGGATTTTAATGTTTTAAGACAAATGTTACTTTTGTGTTCCACCACTCTGGTTTTTATCTTTCTTACTGTTTTGCCCACATATGCGAGCCCGCATGGGCATTTGAACATATATACAAGGTTGGTGCTGTCAAATGTTCCATTCACATGGAGTTTGATTTTTACCTTGTGTGGGATGTGTAATTTCGTTTCCTCTGATAATAGAGTTACAGCTACCACAATTGTGGCATGGTAATGTTCCTTAAAATTCCTTAGTAGCTGTTTTCGTTTTCCGATTTAACAGTTCCTTAATATTCTTAGTTTGTTCATACACAAATCTGGGGTTCAATGAAAATATGCCTTTAAAATCTTCCTCTAAAGCGAGTAGAGGCCAATGTTTTAGGATAACTTTTGTGATTCGGTGACTCCTTGTGGAATATTGTGAGACAAATACTGCCCTTGGCTCGTCCTTTTTCTGAGTGAATGATAGTAATTGTTATCTATTCAGTTTGTGTACACGGTTAACTGCCTGTTCCAGTATAGGTTCAGGGTACCCTCTGTTTTGAAATTTGGTAATGGTGATGATTTTTTGTTGTTTGTAAGTTTCACATGCGGTGTCTTTTTAAGGATGACTGGTGAAAACTGTGAAAATGAAGAAGATTGCTCCTGTCTGTTTTCTGATATATGCTGGTTTGTAGAGTACCCTCATAATTGGTGATCATGACATCCAGAAATGATATTTGAGTTTTACTGTTGTTCGAAGTGAATTGAATTCTGTCATTGACTTTATTGAGATTTTGAATGGCATGTTCTAATGTGGATGATGTTCCTTTCCATAAGATGAAGATATCGTTGATATATCGTTTGTAAAGGATGAGGTTTTCATTCCATTCCATGTTGGTGAGTATATGTTCTGTTTTAAAGTGATGCATGAAGATATTCGCATATGAGGGTGCGGCGCAATTTCCCATTGAAGTGCTGGAGCACTGTGCGTAAAATTGGTTCTTCCATTGGAAATAGCTATGAAATAAGGTGAAATGCATCAACTCCATGAGTAGTATTTTTACTTCTACGTCCTTGTCACTGTTTATCAACATGTTTTCCATGGCTTCTAGTCCCAGATTGTCGGGGATCGACGTGTACAGCGACTTTACGTCAATGGTGCTCATGATCATGTTGCTGGTGAATGTCGATTTCTGTTCTTCCAGGATGTTTAAGAAATGTGTTGTGTCTTTAATGTACGTGGGTATCTTTTGGACCAACGGTTGTAAATGTTTGTCAATAAATTTGCCCACTGGCTCATGAATGGAATTGACGGTCGAAACGATAGGACGAAATGGTGAGATGGTCGGATGTTTGTGAATTTTTGGGATCATATATATGTATGGAATGGATGGATTTTGTTTGATCAAACATTCCTTTGCCTTTGTGTTTATGATTCCTTTGTCAATAGCTGAGTCAATGATTTTGTTGAGACTCTTCACAAACTCTTTAGTGGGGTCACTCTCCATTTTTAAATATGTTTCTGTGTCATTAATGTGAGCATTCACGTTCTTCTCATAAAATTTGGTATCCGTTATTATAAGGGCGCCACCCTTATCTGCCTGGTGTATCGTAATTTCCTTGTTGTCGGCTAGATTTTGTAAAGCCTGTTCTTCTTTCTGTGTCAGGGGGTCTTCAAGCTGGGCAGTTAAAGGTTCCAGATGCCCCTGGCAGTCATCTTCATCACCTCCTGGCACAAAATCGACACCAGGGATGAACACAGGGAGAAATGTCCCTTCAAGCGTCGTAACATACATCGATCGAAGTAGGTCTAGCTCCGTGTCCACATTGGGGTCAATGCTTGTCGGGGGCACAGTTGGGGTCAGGAGCGTCACCACCGGGATCGACGTTGGGGAAGGTAGAGTTGAATCGGACAATGTCAGTACGGATCTGAGACCTGATCCACCGGAGCCCTCCTGAGCAGGGGCCGAAGTCACTGGCGTCAAAGGCCTGGGGCCCCCAACTGACTCCAAGGGGCCCGAAGATGCACCAGCGGACTCATAGAACGTTTGGAATTGTGCAGGAGATGTTCCGGCTCCTGGATAAGTGGGGAGGCACGGAGTCATCTCAGAAAGAGGCTCAAAAGACTGAAGCCTAGAGCAACGACGCTCTGTGTCCTTCATTGGGTAGGCTGATGGGCAAGCTGAAGTCGAAGAACACCTAGGCTTCTTCGAATTCTTCTTGTGCTTACCTGAGCGCCCTGAGAATTTTGAATGGGATGAGGAGTGCGGACTCCGTGACCATTCTCAGGACCTTCCCCTCAAACGAGAACGGGAGCGACATGGACATGAGCCTTGGGCCTCCAACAGCTTTCTGGACTGCTCCAGCAAAGCCTTTGGATTCATGGCCTGGCACTCTGAGCACGACTTTGAGTCGTGGTCGTGCTCCAAGCAACAGAGGTACACAAGGTGCGGATCCGTCTTGGGCATCATCCAATGACAGGATCTGCAGGGCTTGAGTCCGGTCTTACTGTTATGTTTCATATAGGTAACCTAATATAGGCCCAGGTAACATCATACACTTTTACCTACATCACCTCCCCTACAGTAGCGAGCCTTTTAAGTATTGAACGCCTTTTATGGACAGAACCTTTTTACCTATTTCTAGCCCTGGGTGCAGAAGGAGGGTTTTCCTTGAACAATAGTGTTCTATGCCTTCATCTTTAGACTGACACCGCAGGAATGAATATTCAAGGCTACTTGGAAACCATGCAGGGGCTACATATCACCTTCATAGTATCTATGCACAAGGTTCATCACACACGTTATCCTCATACACAACAATGGCTAACACAAGAACAAATGACAAAGGGACTCTGTATACTTTTCTGTATAAATACAGCAACTCCTGCTAGCAGTAGTTCGACGGAACAAAGACTTCCAGGACGAAACACTGACCAGAGACGCTGAGGCTCCCTCATGCAGACGCTCCAGCTGACAGTGGTCTGAACATCCCTTGCGGGTGTCCAACCCAAAACCAAAAGGGGCTCCAACACTTCTCACACTGAAGGTAATGGGGTTCGACTAAACCCTAGAGGGATTCTTTGCTTTTACACCTACTCATATGCTGGGTACACTTAGGTACATCTAGATAGGCATTGTAGGAGGGAGTACGCAAACTTTTATCATGCATTTTATATTCATGTATTTATTCATGCTTATTGCAAAATGGTAGAGTTGTACTATCCTTTCATATTCATAGTACTACTAATCATACATCTCTGCTAATGTCTAATTGTTGTTATAGACTTAGAGGAGGTGGCTGTGCACTGCGAAAGTTAATTCAAAAGTAATAATATTTTATCGTGCTCCTAAGATAACTCCCCGCCCGGGAGTATAGAGGTAAACCAAAAAAGATAGCACCGACACAAACTGTGTGGGTGTCTCCTAGGGCACTGATTAGTACACTGGTAACTCCAGTCGACGTTCAATGATGAAAATAGTTTGTGGAAACAAGTTATTTACTGTATCCAAAGTATTTTATTCATACTTCCATATGGATCAATATTTGTTCATGACTTCATAGAAATACATTTCTCTCTAATAAATTAATCATCACCAAACTTCCAATGCATTTCGGCTGATAGCCTTCATCGGGGAAGTCTGTAAAGCAAAGGACATGGCTATAACTCCTCAATATTACGCAAAATCATACTGTCAGCAAAACTTCTTAACTTATACTAGTTTATATCATGATGATTACATACAGTTCTAAAATTACTGTGTAAATCAATCTGTACACTGTTTCTGATGAGGCAATAGAATCACAAATATCTTACGAAAATGATACTCTGTGTCAAATATATAGACTAACTGAAACGTAGTGGGACCAACTTAAGTAAAAAAGTGTTCCGTGCGTGTACTATGGCCAAAGGGAGTTCGATCCATTAGATCAACAACACAAACTACCCAAAATAATTGAAACTGTATACGCAGAATTAGGTAGAGACAGTTTGGGTGGGAAAGCTTTAAAAAAACAACTGATGGGCAGTCCTGAAAAGGACACTACTAAGCAGACATCTGCTTCTTCTTCTTCTAAAAAGAAGTGGGACAATAAACAAGCATTGGCATTGCCAATGGGTCTCGCCTTTGGGACCGTACAAGTATTTAGGCATGCACCACATTAGCATGGGTGCTACAACTTCTACTGTTACTTCAGGTGCCAATGGGGAAGGGCCACACACACCCAAGTATGGGTTTCCGGGCTATTTGATAAAAATGTGATAAAGTCTCTTCAAATTTCAAAAAAGTGTATTTCTGTTACAATGTAACTCTGATACTAATAGGCACATTAATTCACTGCATTGAGAAGTACTTACTTAAAGTGTTATTTTTGTACACCTGTCTGTAACAACGATTCTGCCAATCTGTTTTCTTTAGTTGTTCTTTGTAAAGAGAACACTGACAACCATTTACTGAAAGTACTAAGTGTGATATTGGAATCCAAACAGAACTAAATTGTACTCACTGCTAACAAGAACATGTTACTGCCACTGCATATACTACTCCTTCGATATCGGTTTAAAAAAATAATTTTTGGGGGAAAATGATTGGAATTTATAAGTGAACATCTCTGGTGAGGTGTTTCGAGAACCACTCCCTTAGAAGCCTTGGGTTGAAATACTCATTAGCCAGTTAAATTGAACTTCATAACTATCAGGGCACACGTTTTTCTTCTAGTACCGAACAGCCTTAGGCCCCCTTATATTTTCTTCAAAGGCCCCTGTAAAGTGACAGAGAGTGTCTGGATACCTTAATGACATGTGGTGTCTGTGAGAGTGAGGGAAATTCTGCATTTCTCTGGCAGGCTATTTCAGACCAAAATGTACAAAAACTCAGAAATAAACAAATTACTTTATTGGTGTAAATTTGTTTCATAGGCTGCACAGATTATTTCCGCAAGAATGTTTTATTTATGTTTTGCCACTTTTATATAGCGCAAGCGTGGCCAAAGGGCAATAGAGTGCTTTACTTGCCCTTCCAGTGCATCTGCGAATGGAACCCTCGGAAACTCTATTTAGAGCTAAATTAAAAAAGCACCTCTTCCCGCAATAATTCCTTTTGATCTTTTCTCCGGTTCCTTTCCCATGAGAGTTGTCCGTCAGCAGTTAGCGCGGGGACAGACAGTTTTGTGCAGCCATGCGCTTTATAAATGTCCTATTATTATTATTATTATTATTATTATTACTTGAGCATCAAAGGCATTATATTAGCTCAGAGCTGTTTTGTGTTTTTTTAAAGCATACGGAAGTTAACTGGTTATCACAGAATTATGGGAGGTGAAGCATATGCCGGGACTCGAACCTGATTGTGTTAGTTCCAACTCGGGACTGCTGTAAAATAAGTGCCACGGCATGAGCCACATAATTTTATTGGTAAATGCAAATCGTTATGAGCAGTTTTATGACCCCCCTATAAATGTACGCAACTTGGTGATCCACGTTATAGCGGGTCAATGCGAGTACAAGTACTTAATCTTCAATGAAGGCGAAACAGTACCAATCACATACAAATCACACCTGTACAGAAAAGCAGAAATGCGTTTCACTTCAACAAAAAAATCCTGACAGCAGTTTAGACCGCTGTAGCAGAGAAAGAGCACTGGCTCAAGGGAAACGCATAATTGTCGTAATTCCGGTGGGGTTTTAGAAGCTGTTACAAAGGCTAGCATTCCAAATGCAAAAGCTTTACATGTGAGATGGATACAATGAGCTAATTCTCTTACTGCAACGGACTTTGAATACAGATTTGATCCAAGTTTAAAAACACAAGCATTTCTGCAATACGAACAAGAATATCCTCTACCAAATGAACTCTTGCCCCTAGATCAGTATGAATATATTATTTACACTGACGGAACTGCTCAACCAGTTATAGGGAGTAAGCAACAATACAGCGTGGCATGTGCTATAGTTAAAGGTCGAAATCAGGACAGAAAGTTCCATCTAAGTACACTAAAACACAATCTCTAGAAGACTGTACGGCTCAATTGGCAGAACTAAAAGCGCTCATACTGACACTCGTAAATACGGATCACAAATTCCCCACACTAATTATGTCTACATCATTGTTGAGTCCCCCAAATAGGCCCACTGTGAGCCATAACTTATAATAAAACATATGAGGGAATACAAAAGGTCCTATTGTAAATCATGGGGCACAGTTAGAAAATGTCCAATCCTCCTTAATAAAGCCTTAGTTGGAGAAGGGGAGACTCACATCATGTCTGTCTGAAATTTGTAAAGCGCACAGAAGCTCCTAGGAGTGTCCCGGCGCTAGTCCAAGAGCAAGTCAGATCACAGAGTGAATTACCACGTTTTTAATCCCTTCCTATAAGCAGCATGAGGTCTATCTAATTTGTAATTTGTGGATATCCATAGCTCAATCCCTAAAATGTCCTGAATTATGTCCATCCAATGCATAGCATCCTCTTGTCTCTGAACTGCAGAGCTTGTAAACCAAATACCCCCCTCAGTTTACATAATGCTTCCTTTGATATTACAGGCAATGTGTCTTGTATGAAATAGAGTCACCACATGTTCAACTCCCAATCCAAATAAGGAAAGAGAATGGTAGAACACGTACACTTTTGTGGGATAGGTAGTTGTGGCTTGTGGCTTATTGCAGTTTGGCAGACCTCGGAATGCACCAGAGGTAACATAAAAAAAACAGAAAAAACCAGACAACATAAAAAAGAGGAACTGCTAAGACAGATGCAACTATTCCCAATTTCATAATCAATTATTGGAATTAGTTTTCTACTTGGGATGACTATCTTTCCTGAACTTTCTTTATGGAGTGGCCCTCTCGTATAACTAAATGCAAACTAGATCTATTTGTGTCTGATTACAAAAAGGTTGATATGTGGATTCCCTCAAGTTCCCTTTGTTCTTCAATACTACTCATATTGCATACTTGAACTCACAGATATGGCAGTCTACTTGCATGGGCAAATGTAAATAATTTCCTCTAAGTAACCTGCATTTAAGTCTGTAAAAGAAACTTAATTGTTAAGTGAGGCTTGGACAGACGCTAATTATCTCCAGTTTGGTAGCAGGGACAGACTTCTCTCTTAACCTATCTAAGCTTTCTGGTCAGAATACCCCAGACTCTAAAAGGTTAGGAAATATGGATTCTATTTTGATTCAAGCTGTTCTATGACTCCCCAGATTAGCTTATTAGTCATTAACTAATTCCATCAGATTAATAAGAATAAATAACATAATGCTACACTTGCTGTATCACTGGGGCTCCCAGTAATACTTTTGTCGATTATCACAGTGCACTATGAGTTTTCACCTGCCTAGCGCCTGGATACTGTCACTCGTGATAAGCCATGCTGTACAAATTCACTTAAATAACATAACATAAGTGGAAGGGAGCAGATAATTGACAAACCTTTCTAAAGTTGGGGAAGTGGGTAGTTTAGACCCCACAGAAGGGAAAAGTGATGTGGGGGATGTGTATTGGGACACAAGTTCTAATTATTAGTTGTAAGGCAATGAACACATCGCAGCTTAGATGGAATAGACATACGCAGGAAACCGTGGGGATTGCTAGTGCTATGCACACAGCTCATAGATACGTCACAATAGGCAATGGCCATGGCCCATCATATGACACAATATATTTGTAGCCACTCTCCTGATCAGTTGTAGTTACATGAAACTCACCTGTTGGATAATAACTACAAATGCCTCCAGAAGGGCCAATAAACGTTGGCCCATGCAGGGTATGCAAAGGGATCCCACGGGGTCGCCGTTATGGCCAATAAACTACTCCCCTTCCATGTAGAGAAGCAATGGGTTGGACTCATGGCAGCTATGTGGAAACAAAGTAACGGTTGAATAGGAGGGAGGTCCTCATTGTCAAATAATACATGCCTTCAATCAATCAATCAATCAATCATGGGCATTCGAATAGCGCGCTACTCACCCGGGAGGGTCTCAAGGCGCTGGGGGGAGGGGTCCGTTACTGCTCGAAGAGCCAAGTCTTGAGGAGCTTTCTGAGGGAGAGATCCTGGGTCAGCCGGAGGTGGATCGGGAGGGAGTTCCATGTCTTGGCTGCCAGGTAGGAGAAGGATCTTCCCCCGGCGGTGGCTTTGCGGATGCGTGGTACAGCGGCGAGGGCGAGGCTGGACTATCGTAGCTGGCGTGTGGGCGCGTAGAAAGTCAGGCGGCTGTTGAGGTACTTGGGGCCCAGGTCATGGAGGGCCTTGTGTGCGTGGGTGAGGAGTCTGAACGTGATCCTCTTGCTGACGGGGAGCCAGTGCAGTTCTCTCAGGTGGCCGGAGATGTGGCTGTGTCGGGGGATGCCCAGGACGAGCCGTGCGGAGGCATTCTGGATGCGCTGGAGTCTTTTCTGAAGTTTGGCTGTGGTTCCGGCGTAGAGTGTGTTTCCGTAGTCCAGCCGGCTGGTGACGAGTGCCTGGGTGATCGTCTTCCTGGTTTTGGTGGGGATCAATCAAAAGAAGTGTTGAAGCATGATGATGAGACGGCGTTGACTTGTCTGGTCATCCAGAGGGAGGAGTCCAGGATGAAGCCCAGGTTGCGTGTGTGGTCCGTTGGTTTGGGAGTGGTGCCCAGGGCAGAGGGCCACCAGGAGTCGTCCCAGGCGGAGGGCGATGATCCCAGGATGAGGATTTCCGTCTTGTCTGAGTTCAGTTTCAGGCGGCTGTTCATCATCCAGCGACGTCTTTCATCCCTTCGTGTAGGCTGGTTCTGGCGGTGGCGGGGTCGTTGGTGAGGGAGAGGATCAGCTGGGTGTCATCGGCGTAGGAGATAATGTTGAGGTTGTGTTTGCGTGCGATGGCTGCGAGAGGGCTCATGTAGACGTTGAAGAGGGTTGGGCTGAGTGATGATCCTTGTGGTACGCCGCAGATGACTTCGGTGGTCTCGGATCTGAACAGGGGGAGGCGGACTCTCTGGGTTCTTCCGGCAAGGAACGAGATGATCCTCTCCAGTGCCTTCTCTTGGATTCCGATGTTGTTGAGGCGCTGTACTAGGGTGCGGTGGCAGACAGTGTCGAACGCTGCAGAGAGGTCCAGGAGGATGAGGGCCACTGTTTCCCCATTGTCGAGCAGGGATCTGATGTCGTCAGTGGCTGCGATGAGGGCGGTCTCGGTGCTGTGGTTGGCTCGGAAACCAGACTGCGAAGGGTCGAGAGATCCGTTGGTCTCGAGGAAGGCGGCAAGCTGTCTGTTGACGGTCTTCTCGATGACTTTGGAAGGAAAAGGGAGGAGCGAGATGGGGCGGTAGTTCTTGAGGTCGGTGGGGTACGCTGTTGGTTTCTTCAGGAGGGCGCTGAGCTCGGCGTGCTTCTAGATCTCCGGGAAGGTGGCGGTGTTGAAGGAGGTGTTGATGATGTCCCGGAGTTGGGGTGCGATGATGGAGTCGGCCTTGTTGAAGACGTGGTGGGGGCAGGGGTCGGTTGGTGATCCGGAGTTGATGGTGTTCATCGTGCGGGTGGTGTCTTCGGTGCTGACCGGGGTCCAGGCGCAGAAGGTAGTGGTGGGGGGCGTTGGTTCGGTGGTTGAGAGCGTGGTTGCTGGCCGAAGCTGTTGTGTATATCGGCGATCTTGCGGTGGAAGAACGAGGCGAGTGAGTCGCAGAGGTCTTGCGAGGGAGTGATGTCGTTGTTTCCGGCGCTGGGGTTGAAGAACTCTTTGACGATGCTGAAGAATTCCTTGCTGTTGTGGGCGTTGTTGTCCAGTCGTTCTTTGAATGCTGTCTTCTTGCTGGTGCGGATCAGCAGGTGGTGTTTGCGGGTGGCGTGCTTGAGGGCCGTCATGTTGTCTGTGGTCTGGTCGTGGCGCCAGGCTTTCTCGAGGGTGCGGCAGTTCTTCTTGGAGATCTTGAGTTCGTCGGTGAACCAGGGGGCTTTCTTGCTGCTGGGAGGGTTCTTCAGTGGTGCGAGGTCATCTGCGCAGTTGGTGAGCCACTGTGTGATGTGGTTGGCTGCTTCGCTGGGGTCCGTTGTGCTGGCGGGAGGGTTCTGGCGGAGGGAGGTGGTAAGCTGCTCGGCGGTGATCTTGCTCCAGCTCGTGCGAGGAATCTGTTGCGGGTGCCGGTGGGTCGTGGTTCTTCTGAAGCTGAAGTGGATGCAGCTGTGTTCAGTCCAATGGAGTCCGGTGGAGTGGCTGATGTGTTTGCTGGAGGAGAAGACGGTGTCAAGCATGTGGCCGGCGTAGAGGGTGGGGGTGTTCACCAGTTGCTTGAGTCCGAGGTTAGCGAGGTTGTCCAGCAGGGTGGTGGTGTTGCCGTCCTTGTTGTTCCCCAGGTGAAAGTTGAGGTCCCCTAGGAGGATGTAGTCAGCGGAGGGGAGGGCGTGCGGGCTGATGAAGTCGGCGATGTCTTCGCTGAATTGGGTGCGTGGTCCCGGGAGTCTGTAGATGAGGGTGCCTCTGAGGGTGGTCTTGGGGTCGGTGTGTATCTGGAAGTGGAGGTGTTCGGCGGCGGTGAAGGTGTCGTCGGGGTTGGTCGTGATGTGGATGGTGTTCATGTGTACGATGGCGATGACTTCTCCAGTCTTGTTGATGCGGTCCTTCCGGGTGATCTTGTATCCGTCAGGGATGGCTATGGCGAGGTCAGGAGCTGAGGAGGTGTTCTTCCAGGTTTCTGTGAGGAAGGCGACGTCTGGTGATGTTGTGTCAAGCATGTTCCAGAGTTCGACGGCGTGTCTGTGGACGGAGCGGGTGTTGAGCAGGATGCACTTGAGGTGGTTGTTGCTGGGGCTCGGCTTGTCGGGTGCGGTACAGGTCTGGAGGCAGGTAACTTTGCAGGCTTGGCAGGTGAAGGGTCCGTGGGTGTGTTTCGGGGTGGCTCGGTAGCAGGCGGGGTTCGGCCAGCGTTGAGTTCGTTGAGGGTGGCTGCGTCGTAGGTCCGTCGTGTGGTCTGGCGTCGACGGGGGCCAGGGGTCCTGGCACTGGGCGCGGTCCAGGCGCGGACGGGCGTAGACGGGCTTGCCTTAGGCGCACAATCGGCGCGCCCGCTGCGCGTGAACGCTGCACGTGCGCGCGGGTTCCATTTAAGTTAAAGTGGGAGGGAGGAGCAGCTGGGAGGCGGGAGCGGGGGGGCCATTGAGGTTGACAGAAATTAAAGGGGGCGGCGCCGCAAGGGAGCAGCGGCGGGAAGCGGGGAGCGGAGGGGGGGATCACACTGGGGGAACCGTGACAAAAATACAAGGCGCAATAGTCCTATTTACAAAAAAGAAGCACTAAACAGTAAATCACAGTAGAAATACAGGACACAGACAGCTGGGCACAGAGGGGCAAAAAAGCGGAAAAAAACAGGCAAAAATAGCGAGCAGCATCGAGGGGGCACCTGAGGCCAATGATGGACCTGTGGCCCAGGGGGGAGGGCCGCGCCTACAGCTGGTGGGCCGTGCGGCGCGGGGGTGTCCTGGAGCAGGTCACATTGGCCTACACCGCGCAGGGACCATTTAAGGCTAAGTGGGAGGGAGGAGCAGCTGGGAGGGGGGAGCGGGGGGCCAATGGGGTTGACAGAAATGAAAGGGGGCGGGCCGCGAGGGAGCAGCGGCGGGAAGCGTGGAGCGGAGGGGGGATCACACTGGGGGAACCTTGACAAAAATACAAGGCGCAATAGTCCTATTTACAAAAAAGAAGCACTAAACTGTAAATCACAGTATAAATACAGGACACTGACAGCTGGGCACAGAGGGGCAAAAAAGCGGAAAAAAGCGGGTGAAAATAGCGAGCAGCAGCGAGGGGGCACCTGAGGCCAGGGATGGGCCTGTGGCGCTGGGGGAGGCCGCGCCTACAGCTGGTGGGCCATGTGGCGTGGGGATGTCCTGGAGCAGGTCACCCTTCAAAGTTGTAAAGTGGTGTTAGGCACGCTGGGACCTTTCATGGTAGGTTCAGAGGTGGACTTATAGCATATAGTTGGTGGAGACTTCAACAAGTGATGAACTTAGAACTTGATAAATGCTCACCCACGTGCCACAGGCACAAGCACTCACGGGCTTGGCACACTTTACTCATGCGACGGTCAAAGTGGACGTCTGGAGACTTAACACCCATCAGGCCGACAGAGGTCAGAGGTCCAGAAATCGCTGTCGTGCTTGGATTATCTGTTCGTCAGCAGACGAGGTCGGGAGGTTGAGGGAAGCAAAGTACCTTGCATGGAGGAAGTCAGATCACTTGCACCTGCACGTCACGATGGGGGCTAATGGACGAGATAGGGTCCCAACATGGAAACTGGATGCCTGTGTATTAAAAGATGCAGAAATTGTTGATGCCCTGCAGGTTCATTCCGAGTTGTACTTGGAGGATAATAAAGGGTTCGTGGGCTCCCTTATCACACTTTGGGCGGCCTAGAAGGCAGGGATCAGGGACAAAGCCCAAACTATAGTTGTACTGAAAAAGAAAAACAGGGAATGGCAGGTACTCACACTCGAAAAGCATCACATAGATTTAGAAAGAGCACAATTTAAACAAGGAACTCCATAACATGCCTGCAACTAGGGGCGATCAGGGAACACTACTGTAACCTACCTCGAAATGCAGCCCAACTATACTACCTTGGGGTACAGAGGATGCCATCTCCTAGTTTGGCTGCTTAGAAGAGAGGAGAAGGTACCCTGAGTGGCTGATCAATCAATCAGGGGTTTATATAGCGCACTACTCACCCGTAAGGGTCTCAAGGTGCTGGTGGGTGGGGGGACTGCGGCGGCTCGGGGTCAGTCGAAGACCCAGGTCTGGAGGTCCCTCTTCAAAGTGTGCAGGGTGGGGGAGCGTCTGATGTTCACAGGGAGCTCGTTCTAGGTTTTAGCTGCAATGTAGGAGAAAGCTCTCCCGCTGGTTTTATTTCTGCGGATGCGGGGGACCTCTGCCAGGGCGAGGTCGGTGGAGTGGAGGTTCCTCTTGGGTACATGGAAGGATAGTCTCTCGCTGAGGTAGTTGGGTCCAATGTAGTTGAGGGATTTGTAGGAGTGGGTGAGGAGTTTGAAAGTGACCCTATTCCTGACAGGGAGCCAGTGGATGCCACGTAGGTGTTAGGTTATGTGCTCATGGCATGGTGTCCCGAGGACGAGTCTGGCTGCAGCGTTCTGGATGGTTTGTAGTTTGCGTAGGAGAGTTTTTGACAGGAAATTCGACACGGTGTGCAGGAAATGGGGAACTTAATATGAACTCAATCAGAATATATATGACTCGTCAAGTAGTGACATCTGGTCTTAGAGCCCCCTTAAAGGTGGACGATGAAGGAAAAACTTCTGGGAGGGAGTTACAAAATACTTACGTAGCATTCTGGGAATGGGGCTAATAGAGGCGGTGGCTGGGGTGTCTTGCTCAGGTGCAATTGAAATTTCACCTGATTTACCCGATTGTAATGTTTACATTGTTTTCTGACATTAAAAACAATAAACAAACATTTACAAAAATTAAAAAATTAAAAAATAGAAGTTAGTAATTTAAAAAGATAATGATGAATTCAATCAGGTAAACCAAGTTAATTGGAAAATGAGGAGTAAATAGATAAGTGACATTAGAGTGATTCTACACTGATCCACCAACGGTAGGCAAAAAAAAGACTTACTGTACTAGAAGAAAATTTCCATTCACTACACACAGACTAGGATTCTTGTCATGGCCAACACACGGATGCTCTACCAACAGGGTCTGAAATATTCCCAACACATCCATGTGTGAAAAGAAAAATCACCTCCTACTCATGTGTCTCCTGAAAAGCTAACAGACCAACCAAATGCTGATCAGCAATGTCAGAGTCAGCACCCAGGTAACAATGGGAAGGACCCACTGTGGAGAATCTCCATTGCTCTCACTGACAGGCCACTTTCATGACTCAGGTTCCATTACAGGAACTATTCTACCTCTACATCCAGCCAAGACCAGTGCTTAGAATCCCTCCTTTAAATGAAATATTTAGCAGCATCATCAGCTCTTGTATATAGCACGTCAAATCCAGCAGAGCATCCAGGCACTTGCACAAACCCTTCCTCCCCCAATTAAATTAGTGTAAGAGGCAGTACTTAATTTGAAAAAACAAATGCCAAGGCCGTCGTCAGGAGGTCACCACAGCTTGCACCATCCATAGCGACCGCCTATGCTGCAGATGACAGTACCTGCTCAACTACTAACCATCACACTGCTACAAGTGTGACATTTCAGACTGTTTGAGGCTGCCAAAGCTATAAGAATTGCTTGGACAGCTGGTATTAGTTGTTTTTGACGTATATTAAATTAATAAACAACTGTTGTTATGCTATTCTTTCAATTGCACAAACAGTGCCACCTGGTGGCACCTGTCAAGTCAAAAAAGCTGTCATAAGTACCAGTGTTGACCATCAAGTATCGGTGCAAAGCAGCGGAAAACACCAGCTCATATTAAGCACTGGTAAAAGGTATGTTTAATGTACACTCCATACGAGTCATTGTGAAAATGGACAGTCACGGGTATGAATACATTCCTGGTATGTCTTATTCAACCTTTTATCCTGTTAAGGTACCTAAAATATGTACAATTGAATTGGGTAATATTTGACCGTGATTATTATTCTCTGAGAAGCAATTCACATTGTAGTGTGCGTTTTCTAAATGGTGCATATCAAGCTCATACATTATTTGCTTTTCCAGAGGGTCCAGGACATTCATAACCTTGTGATGTGCTGTTTATTTAAGGCAGCAGTGGGAGAGGCCAATGTATATTTTGTTTTTTTTTTAAATCCCAGTACACTGAGATAATTTGTTATATTCTTTTACAAATTGTTATGCTTACCATTTCACCAAAATATCAATGGTAAGGGGAAATTAAGTCACACAACCATTGACCGTGATGATGTTACCGAGTTCATTCCTTGGCCAATCCTTAAACCTTTAAGAGGGAAGTGTTGGTAGCTGATGGGCTTGTTGAAGCTCACAGACTGGAAACTTGAAAAGTAAATAGGACTCTTGTCACATTGGTTATTTTCTGTTCCTGTCACTGTTTCCATGACTACTGAAGCAATGGGTTGCAAGGACAGGACAAAAGGAACATAGGGCAAACCAGGGATAGCAGATGCTACCCCTTCGAATCCCGAGTTGATGGATATGTCTGTATTGTGAAACAAATATATTATATTACCATATGTTCCCACATTTTATTAGTAACTGAATTCTTCAGTTAAATACAAACGCATGAAAATGTGTTGATGTGAACAGTAACCTTGCATCAGCTTCAAAACCAGCTGTAATATTTACAAAGCCATCACGACCAGCAACCAGGCTTGACTTGCAGAGGAGCTCACCATCTCCGGTAGGCAGTTCTCAGCACACTTGTAGCCACAACATCCTCAAACTCGAGACTAAGAAGTGTAAAAAAATAAAAATAAGGCAGTAGGTCTTTCAATCTATGCACCTAGAATCTGGATCAACATGTCCATTTCTATCAGGTCCGCCCTATTGCTGCTCCAATTCAGGAATGAACTCATTAAAGAACACTACACCACAGTGCATTAACTGTCTACAATCCGGATTCCTATCCTATCACTCAGCAACTTTATGCTTGTCTTTGACCCTGTATAGCACGATGCTGCCTTTTGTCTAAGTTTGTGCTATAGAAATAACACAAACGTGCATAGATAACCCCTGACTATTCACCTTATAAATATGCCATAACACATCACTCCACTCCTAGGATCAGGCTATTGAGTGACATTTCCAAGTAGCAAATGATTCTGTTAACCACGCTTGAGCAGATCACACATTTCATGTCATATAATCACTCACTTTTGCGAGTTTTCCATGGCACCATTGAACCAGCCTGAGCATGGCCCTTCACTCCCTCCTTCTCCACCCCTTTTATAACTCCCCCCCTCTCTCCCACCCCTCCCTGATGTACTGAATTCTGGAGTCAAGGCCTTTGGCTCTCTGACAGTTGCAGAATACCCAGTCAACAAGGAATTTGCTTGACTTACTTCTTGCCATGGAAAATAATAAAATCCTGAAGTTGAGCCAATGATTTAAAATGGCATCTTTGTTCCATCTTACTTTTTTTACTTGCTGGAGACAGTCTGACATGTGTGCCAGATTACACATTATATTGTATTAGTTCAGCTCACAAGTAGGATGAAATGCCAATGTTGCTGGTGGTTATTGTAAAACGTCGTCCCATGATAGAAGGACTTATTTATTTATGTATCTATCCATTATTTGTTTATTTATATGCCAGCATGGCCTGCCCAAATGCCTTTAGGGACCTCAGAACATCGGAAAACGATTAAGATAAAAAAAAGGAAACTTACTGCTAGCTAGTTAAATGCTGCTAATTATTCAAAACCTTTTCAAAGCCTTTTTCAGATGGTAGTAAATGAGAAAACGTCCGGTTCCAAACCGACAATCCTTTCTGTGGCATACAGCCTTTCAGTACCTTTTAGGGCGGTCCGACCGGTGCAGCCACACCTGGCGCTGACTGGCTGGGAGGTTTCTTGTGTTTAGAAATAACATAGAGGTGTAAAAGCACCTGCTGCACAATTCCTTGTGTGTCCAGGAGTATTCAAGCAACAACAAAAATGTCCAAGTAACTCTGGCGATTAATATTCCTGCTGGAGAGAAATTGGAGTTTAGCTCTATGGGCAGTTTTGACGCATCATAAAGTAGCGCAGAAGGTTATTATGCCTGCTACAAAGAATGTGTACCATGCAAATCACAGAGCTGTATTTTATGTGGATAGCTCAGCAGGTTACTCCTTTTGTCACAGAGATCCTTTTGTTATTGCAGTTCTTAAATTAGAATCCTAATATAGCACCCTGACACATGAACTGTCATCAAAGAGCTGCATGAAAACTCCATGGTATAAGTTAGAACTATATGTTTTTTCCTAGTCTTTCATTAGCCTAATGTTGCTAAAAATGGTTTCTTTGGGTAGAAATTCATTCTTTTCATTAAATAGCCAACCCCAATCACTGTGGTATGTTTTCAATCCAGAGTTTGTGCTTCTCCAAACCACTCTTAAAATATGGAAATAAGCTAGGGAGAAAGCTGGGGCTTATGATCAATAATATTCTGGAACGTAATTCCCCAAATCCAGACTTCTTTTCAGGGCATGTTGTGCCGGTGTAAGTCTTAATCCAGAAGAGTAAATCAAAAGGAAAAATAAAAATAGCCAACACATGTTTCGCCCGATGGCTCACAGGCCGAGGGCTTTTTCAAGGCAGGCAATCTTGTTTATTCTTATGATTTGACGGTCTGCTCTTCCTGTCATCTCTGCGGTCTCGACAGCCCATACTAATAGTTTTCAGTTCAAACAAAGTTTATTGGACTACATAGTCCTTAAACATAGCAATCTTTATAAAATACAATTCATAGATATCACAAATGACACCATAAAAGCACATCATAAGATTTACGTTAAAATTATTCATTAGTAACTTCCAACCCTAAGACATCCTAAACGTGTCATAAGTTTAAAACAAAATACAATATTGAGCCCATTTCAAATTACTTTTATCTTATTTTAAAACTCTCCCATATGGCACTGCTTTAAATGCATAATCCTGCACTTCCAAGGTAAGAACAATACGCCTTTTTCAACCATGAATCCTACCCATATCCTGTAGGCAAGCGAGCTTGAGCAGCTAGTCGCTTTCCAAAAATTCTTTTACTTTTTGTATAAACCTTCCCAAAGCACAGGCTATATCTAAATCCTTAATTTCCAGTAAAAGTTCTGCTCCCTGTGCCCTGTTTTTTATACTATACTTGATAAAAATTGGACGTAAAATGTCTTTCCGTATATCTAAAACCATTTGACAATCTAATAAAATGTGTAGTAAATCACATGTTGTTCCCAGAGAACAGTTACATTTCCCTTTACTACTGATCATTACTCTTTTTACTTTACGGTTGGTGTAAAAGAGGTTAAAATCAATTCTCAGTTTTAACAATTCTCTTCTCAGACTTTGGCATAGTAATCTATCAATGTACGGGAAGTTGGCTTCTTTTTGCCATGAAGAAGCCATACAGCATACAGATTTTTCCTCCCTGAGGTACTCCTGGTCCTTGACTCGTGAGGTTTCTTTGCCCAGAGACCTAAGTTCCCTCCTTTCAGCCTCAATTTGTAGGGTCAGGGGACTAATCTTAAGTCTCAACATTTTACAAGCTTTTATCAGAGTTTTTCTTACCCCTTTTGCCCATGTTAGATCACTCCTCACTATCTCGTTCCTGCACCACTGTGAGACTTTATTGTCCTCACCTAGTCCCTGGCACTGCCAGAATCTTAATAAGGCTGTCCAGACCATTATTTTCCAAGAGGTGAAATCCGTTTCTAACCTCACAGCTTGCACCATTGAGGATTTGGGCAATGATAATACATTTTTTATGGAAAATGAAATGAGCACACCGGGTTATGTGTACTGGTAAATCATGAGTAAATTAGACATGTATTTTATAATGACTCATTTTCCACTCATAAGGATCTGATTGATGTTATTTATTCTTTATACATCTTTTGATATCTCTTCTTTTTAGTTGTATTTGTAGTTGTTCTTATTTTCTTTCTTTTTTTCTTTTCTATTTTATCTTTTTCTTATATGTACTTTCACTTTTTTAGTTTACAAACCACATTTTTACATACAAAACATAAGGATAATTTCACATAAAATCTATATTCTTTAAAACCACATCATTCCTGTTTGAAACTTAATATAAACGCAGAAATAGTTCCTTCAACGCGTTTCGGCGGTCGCCTTCCTCAGGAAATCTGCCTTTGTTCTTTGCTATACCCGTGGCTTTTTTATATGGTCTTCTTGGCTTCCAATCAATTTCTATGTGGCAATTATACAAGATTTGGCATGGAACTGGGCTTTTTTATCTCAAGTCGGTTGTCATTGACCGTAGAAGAATATATCCCCGTCTTGCGTCCAAAGATACAACACTACCTCTATTTTATCCAATGGAGAGTTCTAGGTACAACGGTCACTTCCTTTTTCTAGTTAGATTGATCCGTCAGGTATACTGCCTTTTTCAGTTATAGTCTGTTTTGATATCCGATTGCCCATAAAGCTGTGCAGGTCTGTCTTTAGAATGACATTGTTATCTGACCTCAAGAAGTGAGAATTGTTTGCTTTTATTTGTTGGACCAGTCTGACAGATTTTGCTTCTAGGTAATCCTGGATTCTGTTTCTTTAAAATCTGCTGATATTAAGACGGGAGAGGTCCTCGATGAGCCACCAGTTCAGTACACATAACCCGGTGTGCTCATTTCATTTTCCCAAAAAATTACTGTACCTTGCTAGGGTTCATCCTTTAAGGCAGGGGCCCCACTTTTCCTACAAATACATTTTTTATGGCCTTCCCCTCTTCTCCGTCCCATCCTGTTTTCCCACTCAGGTAAAGTAGTTCAGCTCCATATAGGAACTGCGGTGGCATTGCTATATATGCTTTTAACACCGGTCTGTCCGATTTTTCTCCATAAACTCCATTAAATTTCTTTAAACCACCAACAGAAGCTGATGTCCTTACTTTCAATGCCTAGAGGTGGGTAGACCAGTTCATATTTTTCTGAAACCACATGCCCAAGTACCTATATTCATCTACTATTTCCAACTTTGTGGGACCCAAGTACCAACTGAACCTTATTCTCCTTCTTCCAAATCTCATTATCTTGGTTTTGTCCATATTTACTACAAGTTTTTTATACCCACAATATTTGTTAACGCTGTTCAACTTTCTTTGTAGACCAATCTCTGTTTCGTCTACTATTACCAGATCATCCGCATATAAAAGGCAGGAGATATGTTTTCCATCTACCTTTGGGCTGGCTCCTATTTCTCTGCCTAAGACTGATGGTAGATCTGCAATAAATAGAGAAAATAATAGAGGGGCCAGTACACACCCCTGTCTCAGCCCATTTCCAATCTGTATTTTCTGCGACAATCCCCCCACTGTATCTAAAATCATCTACGCCCAGTTCGCAGTGTGAAGTTCTTGTATCAACCTTAATAAATCTCTTGGGATGTCATACTCGATCAACGACTCCCACAGCTTCTCTCTGTCCACTAAGTCAAATGCTGCACAGAAGTCCACGAAGCAGCAATACACGCTTCCAGTCTGCTCAATTGTCTTCCGCACAATGGACCAGAGCACAAAGCAGTGGTCGACCGTTGAATGTCCCTCCTTAAATCCCCCCTGCTCTGGGGGCACAATCTGGTTCCCTTCTGCCCACTCTTTAAGCCTCTCCAAGATTAATTTGGCAAATACGTTTTCACCTATGTCTAAAAGATTGATTAATCTATAGTTTTTGGGTGCATTTATATCTCCCTTTTTATGGATGGGTCTTATTATTGCACCTCCCTCAAAATCTTCCTCACCTAATAATCTCACTGCACTCTGGGACATGGTGCCAAGTCCAAATGGGGAGAGAGAAGCGCCTTACAAGTCCAATACCAACTTTAAATGGTCTGCGTCAAGAATGCCTATTAGCTCCCTTGCTGTTTTCCTTATATCGGAGCGACCTACCGGAAAATCTTAATCAGGTAAACAATTTTCCACCTAAGATTGCAAATTTTAAAATCCACTGTTTGATGTACGCAGACAACGTAGTGATTCTAGACCTGACCCCATTTGGGCTCCAAAGAAATCTTCTGGCACTCACTAAATATATTAGAGAAAATCATTTAATTCCAAATGTCACCAAAACAAAAATAGTACCATTCACAGGAAAGAAGAATTGTGTCAAATATAACTGGACACTAGGGGGAAAACCATTGGAAATCGTAAAAGAATATATATATCTCGGGAGAATTTTTACCCAGTCCCTGCACAACCAGCCTCACTTGCAAAAAATGGGTCAAAAAGCAGATGTCCACCTAGGAGCCCTCCAAAGATTATATACCTCTACCGGCCAAAGACACTTCTCTTCTTTGCTACAGGTTTATAACTCTAAAATTCCAGCCGTTCTATCATATGCAATAGAACATATTCCAATCAATGAATGGAAACAAATTGATATCAAAGAAGGGAAAATCCTGCGGAAACTAACCAGGATACCGCAAGCTGTGCCGGTTCAAGCTCTCCGGCTCGAACTATCATTAGTTAGCTCTTTTTTCAGAGGGATCACAAACATAATCAGATGGGCATATAACCTGGTCCATGCTGATCAAGGAACTTTACGAGCTCTGTTAAAAACTGAAACACTTGACCCAGACTCTCCGAAGTATGTGTTTTTTTAAAACTTATGCAGAGCTTTCAAATTATCATCTGTCACTTTGGATATGCTAAAATCTTGGTCACCAGCCCAATTGAAACTATGCCTGAAGCATCTTACCCCCAGGTTAAGCATGACCCTCGACAAGCAATATTGCTCTGCCCTCTCAATGTAAAAACAGTACGCGGATACAATCGTCTTAAAAAAAACACAACAATATATATTTTTTTATCTAAATCATGGAGTCCGGCGAAGTATTATTCTACTACGATTTGGAATACTACCCCTGAAATCATACACAATCAAATGGTTGCCAAAAGGAGGACGGTCTAACCTCTGTGACTTATGCAAAGGTGGGGTGCAAGATCTGGAACATGTTCTCTTTGCCTGTCCAAATCCGATTATTGTGGCTGCCAGGAACAGATACATAACATCGATCAAAATCAAATGTAATATAAATTCTGTTCAGAATTTGATTATCCTCTGCAATGCTCCACCCAATGAATTTGTGTGTATCAAAGTGTATAACTTTTTTAAATCATTAGTATTGTATTAGATAGATAATTTTAAAACCAAAATTGTAATTTTATTGCTAATAATTTGTTGTTCTCGCAAGAGAACTGAAATCAAATAAACTAAAACTTGAAACTTGAAACTAGTATGATACCTGTATTTAGGATTCTCAGGAACATTTTTGAAAAGAAGTCTGCCCACCACTCTGGCCTATTTTTTATAATTACTGCCGGGAGATTATCTGGGCCCGCTGCTCGGGTCAATGTTAGATTAGCTATACTTATTTTGATCTTGCTAGCGGTAAATTGCTCCTTAACCTCCTTGCTCACTCCTGGCCATACATTTGAGATTGATCCCTCATTTTCATTCCAGTTACCATAAATTACCGCCAGGTAAGTAACCCAGTCATCTTCTGGTACCACACAGTTTAAAGTGCCCAAAGATTTCCCTAAGCTTTCCTGGACCAATTTCCAAAAGCCTTTCAAATCTTTAGCTTCTATTGCCGTTAGCAATTTAACCCAGCAGCTCTCTTTGTAGGATCTTTTTTTATTTCTTATTAACATTTTATAAACTCGACTTTGTTTCTTGAGGCTGAGAAGCAGTTCTACATTATACTTTGCTCTGAGTTTTCTTTCTCGTTGCCTGATATTTGCTTTAGCTTTGCGACATTCCTCGTCGTACCATTTCCTCTCCGTTTTTTGTGGCTGGTTTTTCCTTCCACACCCTGGTTTTCTCCCTTTTATTTCAACCCTAATACATTCCACTAGTTATCCAATAGTATTTTCGAACCAGCCAATATCATAAGAATTCGGACATTATCCAACGAAAGTGTCTGCTGTAGGGCTGTTAGCTTTCCTATAAAATCCTCTGATATCCGAGTTGTAAGGCGTTGTGGATAATTGACCTGGACCTGTAACACAGTGTCTCTTTGTTTTTTCTTTATGCCAGATACTTCAATCTTGAAAGGGTACTGATCGCTTCCTTCTGCATTTACCACCTAAAAAGAGCTTAATTAGATCAAAGTTCCAGGCATGCACAAACGCATAGTCTATAGGGCAAAGTTGCTGACCTGTCTTGAAGGTGCGCTTTAATGGTCTATCCGTGTCCACTCTACCGTTCACGCAGACCAAACCCAGGGCGCCAAGCATTTGACCTAGAGACTCATCATATACGGACATAACCCCCCTTGGGAATAAGGCTTCCCTAATTTTATATGACATTAGCAATTCCTTACACCATTGATCGATCCTACAAGGGTTTAACTTGTGGTTGAAATTGACCAGCAAAAACATTACATCTTTTGATAATTTTCAGATAGCTTTAACAAATCCTCATTTAAATTTTCCATTTCAGCTTTATGTGCGTTTCCGTCCCCCCACTGGATATATACATTTACAATTATTATGCCTTCAAATCTATGGTCTGGGTTCAATAACAGTACTCTACAACCTATTGCCCATTTACATTTTACCTCTAACAGTACCACCTTCCTGGCGATCTTAGATGAGACCAGCGTCAGTTGCCCCCCTGAGTGTCTACCAAAACGATTCTTTTTTGCTACCTTCGTCTGATGGGCAAACCCCTCAATTACTAGGGTTTCGTCGCACAACCAGGTCTCCTGCAAACAAATAATCTCATTGCGGTCGATGATCTTATTAAAGCTATCCTAGTTCGCTTTTCTAATATAACCATTTATATTCCAGGATAGTATGTGTAGGAAGGTAGATACCTGACTATGGTTACCCCCGACTTTTTGCCTGGTGTTTTGCTGGTTTTCCGACTTAGTTGACCTGGGGCCCTGCCAATCAGGACACCAGGCCTACTGCTCTCTCTCTAAAATGGATTCCATGTACCTTAGGTACATTTCCAATTGGGACTGGGCCACCTTATCAGACCCTGTAACTCAGGGCATCGGTGTACCCAGGGCCTACCAGGGGCTGAAGCATGTATTATGCCACCCCTGGATGGCCATCTAAATCTGACACAACTGGCTGCACGACAGCTGGGGCAACGTGGCGTACTCGCCGTTGCTATAGGTATAGTATCCCTATATCTAACCCTAAAATGGACACCCGGGTTCCTATCAGTCACTCCTATGGCAGGCCTTGACAATCCTGAAGGCAGAGTGCGTGGACTCGTGTGAAGTGGGCTCTGGCACGAGCCGAGCCCGGTTGCAGCTTGCGGAACCAAGACCCAATGGCTGTTCCATGATAACGCGTACCATATCAGTAACTTCGGTATGGCGTTATCAAGACATGTCGAGTAAGGTGTCATACGAATCAGGATGCTGCCCCCGCACCAATGCTGGCGACGAGGTTAGCATTCCACCCTTCTAGAGGGACACGACATGTACGTAACTGTGAACCCCGGTTAAAGTTAACTGAAGCCTCAGCTCCACAAAATGGACGCTGCCACCACAGACACGAGTCTGACCTCCTGCTGCTGGGAGTCCTTCCAGCGAGGAGAGCTTGGACAAAGGGTTTCCTGTCCGGGGCGGTGTTCGCACCATCCCAGACAGGGTTTTGTGTATCCTGGGTAGGCAGGGCTTTACAGGAAGGCGACTGCGGAGCGGCACCCCGGGTGCTCACTACGCATCTGCCAGCTAGAACCAGTTCCAGGGGCGCCAGCCCCTGACCTGGGGAAAGTCCGGCAGGGGAGAGGGGTGTAACTACCCCCCTTCCTGGTCCCACCCCTAGGGCAGGACCTAGTCATGTACCCACCCCTTTCTTTAGGATAAAGGCCGGAGCGGGGACCCTTCCAAAATAGATCATCTTTGAATCAAGAATACTTTCTACGAAAGGACTTCGAGACTCTTCTTAAGATTTCTCCCTTGTGGCTAAGGAGTAGTCACCCTGCATCCGCAGGCACCATCTAAGAACTCTGCGGTTTGCTGCAAGTCCTTCCTCAGGAATCCGACTGCCCAGCTCGACGAGAACCGGCTTCCCTGGCACCTCTGACCTCTACCCACATCGTCAGCTCAGCTGAGATCTGTGGGTGCGACAAGACCTCGAGGGACCGGCCATCATCAAAACCTGCACGCTTTCTTAACCAGCACGACCACCGAAGGAATCCTCTGGTGAGTGCTCTGGGGTCCGAGAAGCCCCGACCCTGAGCAGCTCCAGCACCGAAGTGTAGTCTCCCAGCATCTCCACGATCTGCGTGGGGCCCTTCTGCTCGCTGCTCAGCACGTTGTCCGATCACTAGCCGCTGGCTTGTGACCCTTTGACGACGAACGACAACCAACGTTGCTGGTCTGGTTGCTCCAGACTAGCCTTTTGCTCCTTTTTACGAGAGGAGCACCCCGGACCCTCCTGGTCCACTCAAGACGCAATTTTAGGCCCACCACGTGGCCCTGAAATCTGCCAAGGCTTGTTGCCCCAGTCCTGGGCCCAGCGACGCCGACAGCCTCAACCTTCGTGGGACAGCTCGCACCTCCATCCTGGTCGCCGACAACGCCTCCTGGTCCGTGAGACTGCAGTGCCTAGCGTCGCCCACTCACCTAGTCGAGGTGACGATCATCCGGTGCCTTCCTGGTACCCTCTGACTACTGGCTAGTAGTACGAACTTGGTCCCCTCTGCTTTCAGGTATCATCGATCTCTGATCCAGGCTTGGATCTCTACGAACTATTCTTCACTGGTCGCCGGCCAGCAACTCCTTCCTTCCGGCTCCTGGCTCGTCAGCGAAGACCCCCGACGCCTGTAAGACTTGTGCAGCCGCTGCCCTTGTGGCTAGGTAACTTCGGCATTTCGGTGCCCGCATAGCCTCCTTACTTAAGGGTCCCGAGTCCCTCGCTTCCGACTTGCCTTATCGGGTCCGCCCGAGACCACTAAACTTTCCGTGCCCTCGGGCACTTGTATTAACTGTGCACTTGAAGTATTTTCCTAAGAGTTTTGCTCTGTGCTTTGTACCCTGTCCTCATAAAGAGTCCAGGGCTGTTGTGATTCTAATAAATACACTGTTTATTTTCATAACACTTGTGTGGTGTCCTTTCACTGGGTGTTCAAGGGGTATGTGATGGTATAACAGCTGGCTTAACACGCCCTCTAGAGTTTAGCCCGAAGACTGCTCGTATCCACGCTACTAGGATAGCTGGTCTAAGGTTGACTTACAACCAAACACCATAAGGGTTGTTTGGACCGATGCATAGTGGTCACTAGAATAGTGAACACTGCATATCGGGCCAACTTCCCACATTGGTGGCAGCGGTGGGATTTGAGCTTGCTGTTGTTCTACCACGCGTATCCTAAGAATATCTTGTGAAAGATCGCATAAGTACTCCAGGTACCTATAACTTAGCTTAGAATACTCTGAGTTCTACTGAACCAGCTGTTGTAGCTCCTCAAGGCTTAGCACACCTTGGCTACAACTCTTAGCAAGGGATCAGTAGGTAAACATATAGTGTAGGTAGGTGCATCACTTACACCACACTGGAAGCAGCATGTCCGACAAAGGAGGAAACTCTGAGTCTCCCCTTGTGTCAGTCGACCTTCCACAGGTCCCGTCCAGATATGCTGCACTTAGCTTCCAAGAGATGCGACAGCTCTGTACATCTCGGAAGTTAAAACAGGGTTCAAACCCTACAACTCCGTTTCTGATTGGTCTCTTGGAGACTAATGATGCTAGGCGGGCGGTTAACACCGACCCTTCTCATCCAGAAGAGAGTATGCCCCCCCTCGAGGGAACCCGAGGTGACCCTGACCTTATCCATCTCTCCGCAGAAGGTGAAGAGGAGGACGAGGAGCCAGAGACATCTGGGGACGAGGCAGACAAAGGTCCAGAAGTGGTTAGCCAGCTAACTAGGGACAACTTAAGCCGGCACGAGAATGGTACTAGGAGACCCCTGGGGCCCCTCTCAGGCCAGCTTAACATTGGGAGTGGACGAGTTAGGTCTCTATCGAGAGGCTCTAACAGATCCATTCAAACCAATGGCTCTCGAGGCTCTGCTCGAAGAGGGATGACATCCCCTCAGAGAAGAGTGTACGAAGCGAAGGAGCGGGAAGTCAATCTGCGGATCGAAAGGGAAGAACTTGCCCTAGCCAAAGAAAGACTCGCCTTTGCTAGAGAGCAAGAATTGAGTGGGACAAATCCCACTGGTGGCAGCATTCCCCCACGGGAAAACAGGAGTTTAGACACTAGACACCTGAGTAAGATAGTGCCCCCCTTTAAGCAAGGGGACGACATCCACAAATGGATTACTGCTATGGAGCGGGCCTGCACTGTCCAGTGCGTCCCCCAGAGTCAGTGGGCAGCTATCTTGTGGCTCTCCTTTGAGGGTAAAGTGAGAGATAAGCTCCTCACTACTAGAGCTGAGGATGCTAACAATTACCAGGTCCTGAAGAACACACTGCTTAATGGGTTCGGCTTAACCACTGAGCAGTACAGGTTGCTGTTCAGGGATACCCAGAAAACTCAGTCTCAGGACTGGTCTGACTTTGTCGATTGTGCCACTAAGGCTTTTGAAGGCTGGCTACTGGGTAGTAAGGTTACTGATTTTAAAGGATTGTACAATCTAATTATGAGGGAGCAAATCTTAAGTAATTGTCAGAACCAGTTATTACACCAGCACCTGGTAGACTCTGATCTGACCTCTTCACAGGAATTGGGTAAGAGGGCAGACAAATGGGTCAGAACCAGGGTCAGGCCTAAGAACCAGGGTGGTGACCAAAACAAGGAATCAACCAAGCCTCAAGAGAAGGGTGGGAATAAATCCTCTGATCAAAGCACAGGGCCCCAAAATTCCTCTGAAAAGGGTGGGTTCCCAACTTCTCCCAAAACCCAAAAGAAACCTTATTGCCATACCTGTAAACAGGTGGGCCATTACAAAAGTGATGCCAGTTGCCCTAAAAATAGCAATAAGGAAAACATACCCCCAGGTAATACTCCCAGACCTCCTGTTACCACTAGTGGTAAACCCCCAGGTGGTGGGAGTGCCCCCAAGAATGTGGTGGGCATTACTTTGGGACACCAGGAGGACTATGGCCTAGCCAGGTCCCCTAACAACACTCTTGTCTGTGAGACTGGCATGGGGTTTGCCAACTTCACTACTGGTCCCCACATTTTGGGAAAGTATAGACAAGAACTCTTTGTCAATGGTCAGAAAGTTGAGGCATTCAGAGACACAGGAGCCAGCATCACCATGGTGATTGACCATCTGGTCCCCTCTGCTCAACTGACCCCTGGTTTCAGTTATCAGGTGACAGACATTCATGGAGTGAAAAGAAGGCATCCCATGGCAGTAGTCGAGCTCAGTTGGGGTAATGTCACAGGGCCCATGAGAGTAGCAGTGACAGATAACCTGCCTGTAGATTGCTTACTGGGGAATGACCTGGAACTCTCAGCATGGGCTGAGGTGGAGCAAGAAACTCGCTCCAGGATGATAGGCCTATCCAGAAAGGTTAGTGGGGCAGTAATAGCTACAGCCCCAGTCCAAGCACCATTCCTACCTGAAAAGGTTGGAAGGGCAGTGGTAGCCACTGCCCAGGCTCAGACAGACTTTCCAGAACAGGATAGGAGGGCTGTGACAGTCACAGCCCAAACACAAACTGAGTGCCTCCCCGAAAAGGTTGGCAAGGCTGTAATGGTCTCAGCCTCTACTCAGACAGATAACAGTGTTGTGAAGCCTGAAACTATGGATCACTCCACTCAGACAGAGAGCATTGAGGAGGAAGAGAAATCTCCCTCCCACCAGACTCTAGGACAGGATCAGCCTCCTCAGGGAACTGATCTGACCCCTTGTGAAGGAACTGCCCCAGAGGTAGTCAGGCCTAGCCTGGCAGAGCCCCTGATGTCAGTGGACCCTTCCAAGGTGGGACCGAGTCTGGAGCAGGTAACCTGCCCCTCTCTACCCTGCCTCAGTCAGCCCAGGGCTGATGAGGTCAGGGAGGCCAGTGGTGGACCCCAAAGGGCCCCCTGTCCAAAAGAATTTCCCAATCAGCAGATTAGGATCACTGAAGCTAGTAGTCCTAGCCAAGTGAAAATAAAACAAGCTCCTGAGGGATCCCCCTTAAACTTAGTTAGGGAACGCCCACAGCTGGACACTGTTGGGCACGGCCAAACCTGGGGCCTAAAAATCCCAAACCTGACCTGTCCCTCCAGTAAGCCAAACAGAGGGACTCAGCCTCCAGCTTTAGGTAGCCAGAGGTTGACCCTGAGAGCTCATAGCAACTCAGTACTGGAAAGGAAGGCACATATGGTGGATAGTGATTGGAGGAAGTTGAGCCCAACAGTAGTGGAGTCTCACTTCAGTACTCCATTCCCACACCAGCCTGTTACTTTGCCAAAGCACACCACAGGTAGTGATTCCCTATGGTGGAGACCCTCAGATACCTTTAGGGTGAGGGGTTGCTTAGTGGACCATGATACAGGGGGTAACCATGCCAGTGCATGTACCACCTCATATGGCCACTCAGGCAATATAGGCTTACCTGGACAAGGATAGCCTTATCTCCTTTTGTTTGGGGGGGGGGTTGTGTAGGAAGGTAGATACCTGACTATGGTTACCCCCAACTTTTTGCCTGGTGTTTTGCTGGTTTTCCGACTTAGTTGACCTGGGGCCCTGCCAATCAGGACCCCAGGCCTACTGCTCTCTCTCTAAAATGGATTCCATGTACCTTAGGTACATTTCCAATTGGGACTGGGCCACCTTATCAGACCCTGTAACTCAGGGCATCGGTGTACCCAGGGCCTACCAGGGGCTGAAGCATGTATTATGCCACCCCTGGATGGCCATCTACATCTGACACAACTGGCTGCACGACAGCTGGGGCAACGTGGCGTACTCGCCGTTGCTATAGGTATAGTATCCCTATATCTAACCCTAAAATGGACACCCGAGTTCCTATCAGTCACTCCTATGGCAGGCCTTGACAATCCTGAAGGCAGAGTGCGTGGACTCGTGTGAAGTGGGCTCTGGCACGAGCCGAGCCCGGTTGCAGCTTGCGGAACCAAGACCCAATGGCTGTTCCATGATAACACGTACCATATCAGTAACTTCGGTATGGCGTTATCAAGACATGTCGAGTAAGGTGTCATACGAATCGGGATGCTGCCCCCGCACCAATGCTGGCGACGAGGTTAGCATTCCGCCCTTCTAGAGGGACACGACATGTACGTAACTGTGAACCCCGGTTAAAGTTAACTGAAGCCTCAGCTCCACAAAATGGACGCTGCCACCACAGACACGAGTCTGACCTCCTGCTGCTGGGAGTCCTTCCAGCAAGGAGAGCTTGGACAAAGGGTTTCCTGTCCGGGGCGGTGTTCGCACCATCCGACAGGGTTTTGTGTATCCTGGGTAGGCAGGGCTTTACAGGAAGGTGACTGCGGAGCGGCACCCCGGTGCTCACTACGCATCTGCCAGCTAGAACCAGTTCCAGGGGCGCCAGCCCCTGACCTGGGGAAAGTCCGGCAGGGGAGAGGGATGTAACTACCCCCCTTCCTGGTCCCACCCCTAGGGCAGGACCTAGTCATGTACCCACCCCACCCCTTTCTTTAGGATAAAGGCCGGAGCGGGGACCCTTCCAAAATAGATCATCTTTGAATCAAGAATACTTTCTACGAAAGGACTTCGAGACTCTTCTTAAGATTTCTCCCTGGTGGCTAAGGAGTAGTCACCCTGCGTCCGCAGGCTCCATCTAAGAACTCTGCGGTTTGCTGCAAGTCCTTCCTCAGGAATCCGACTGCCCAGCTCGACGAGAACCGGCTTCCCTGGCACCTCTGACCTCTACCCACATCGTCAGCTCAGCTGAGATCTCTGGGTGCGACGAGACCTCGAGGGACCGGCCATCATCAAAACCTGCACGCTTTCTTAATCAGCACGACCACCGAAGGAATCCTCTGGTGAGTGCTCTGGGGTCCGAGAAGCCCCGACCCTGAGCAGCTCCAGCACCGAAGTGTAGTCTCCCAGCATCTCCACGATCTGCGTGGGGCCCTTCTGCTCGCTGCTCAGCACGTTGTCCGATCACTAGCCGCTGGCTTGTGACCCTTTGACGACGAACGACAACCAACGTTGCTGGTCTGGTTGCTCCAGACTAGCCTTTTGCTCCTTTTTACGAGAGGAGCACCCCGGACCCTCCTGGTCCACTCAAGACGCCATTTTAGGCCCACCACGTGGCCCTGAAATCTGCCAAGGCTTGTTGCCCCAATCCTGGGCCCAGCGGCGCCGACAGCCTCAACCTTGGTGGGACACCTCCATCCTGGTCGCCGACAACGCCTCCTGGTCCGTGAGACTGCAGAGCCTAGCGTCGCCCACTCACCTAGTCGAGGTGACGATCATCCGGTGCCTTCCTGGTACCCTCTGACTACTGGCTAGTAGTACGAACTTGGTCCCCTCTGCTTTCAGGTATCATCGATCTCTGATCCAGGCTTGGATCTCTACGAACTATTCTTCACTGGTCGCCGGCCAGCAACTCCTTCCTTCCGGCTCCTGGCTCGTCAGCGAAGACCCCCGACGCCTGTAAGACTTGTGCAGCCGCAGCCCTTGTGGCTAGGTAACTTCAGCATTTCGGTGTCCGCATAGCCTCCTTACTTAAGGGTCCCGAGTCCCTCGCTTCCGACTTGCCTTATCGGGTCCGCCCGAGACCACTAAACTTTCCGTGCCCTCGGGCACTTGTATTAACTGTGCACTTGAAGTATTTTCCTAAGAGTTTTGTTCTGTGCTTAGTACCCTGTCCTCATAAAGAGTCCAGGGCTGTTGTGATTCTAATAAATACACTGTTTATTTTCATAACACTTGTGTGGTGTCCTTTCACTGGGTGTTCAAGGGGTATGTGATGGTATAACAGCTGGCTTAACACGCCCTCTAGAGTTTAGCCCGAAGACTGCTCGTATCCACGCTACTAGGATAGCTGGTCTAAGGTTGACTTACAACCAAACACCATAAGGGTCGTTTGGACCGATGCATAGTGGTCACTAGAATAGTGAACACTGCATATCGGGCCAACTTCTCACAGTATGGTTAGGCTGTGCGACGACCCAGGCTCCTAATCTATCTCACTCGGGCACCCGTCTCCCTCATATCCTAGGGACGCTAGAACACTGAATATACTTTCTGCTAGGTATCCTTCCTCGTCTCTCACACTTTCCCTACCTCTTATGGTAATTTCAAGATCGTCCTTTGTTTCCCAGCAAGTATCGATCAGCCTCACCTGCCTTCGTCCTAGACCTGAATGGTTCATTAGAAAAGATCTCTCATCCTTACTTTCAGCTTGTAATTCTGTCCTTTGAACTAGTCTGATCCCTTCCTTATATAGCTCTCGTTCTGCTTTTATTATTGAGGACTTCACTAGTCCAGAGTAAAGTAAAACCTTGGTTACATCTGTCCCCTTACTATTCAAGGTAAAGCCTTCTTCTCTAAGATCCTCTGTGCCGATATTCCATAAGCTCGATTTACAAAAGGGGGTGGTGATGAACAGAGTGTCTGAATTGAGCAGACCACTCTTACCCAGTCCAAAGATCAGGGCTTGATCCATCACCGTTATTTATCTCACTGCCCCATCCCAGCTCAGAACCTGGCTATATGCAAATCAGTCTGTCCCTGGCCCAGTGCATCATGGGAACAGGGCAGACTAAACTACCAAGCCAATTCTTTACCAGAAAGGAGACAAGCTACCGGGGACCGGTTTCTGGCATTTCAGCCTCTTCGGCCCGGCTTGCTTGAATCCTGATGGAGCAGTGAGAAAGGGACTCATGTCTGAGTATACCCTGCCACACCTATAGTGGCCAAAATCGATTTACAAAAGGGGGTGGTGATGAACAGAGTGTCTGAATTGAGCAGACCACTCTTACCCAGTCCAAAGATCAGGGCTTGATCCATCACCGTTATTTATCTCACTGCCCCATCCCAGCTCAGAACCTGGCTATATGCAAATCAGTCTGTCCCTGGCCCAGTGCATCATGGGAACAGGGCAGACTAAACTACCAAGCCAATTCTTTACCAGAAAGGAGACAAACTACCGGGGACCGGTTTCTGGCATTTCAGCCTCTTCGGCCCGGCTTGCTTGAATCCTGATGGAGCAGTGAGAAAGGGACTCATGTCTGAGTATACCCTGCCACACCTATAGTGGCCAAAATCGATTTACAAAAGGGGGTGGTGATGAACAGAGTGTCTGAATTGAGCAGACCACTCTTACCCAGTCCAAAGATCAGGGCTTGATCCATCACCGTTATTTATCTCACTGCCCCATCCCAGCTCAGAACCTGGCTATATGCAAATCAGTCTGTCCCTGGCCCAGTGCATCATGGGAACAGGGCAGACTAAACTACCAAGCCAATTCTTTACCAGAAAGGAGACAAGCTACCGGGGACCGGTTTCTGGCATTCCAGAGCTTGTTTCCTTCCCAGTGTAAGAATTGGCTTTTGTAGTTTGGTTTGCCCTGTTCCCATCATGCACTGGGACAGGAACAGACTAATTTGCATACAGCCAGGTTCTGAAACTGGGATGGTGCAGTGAGCTAAAAAACGGTGTTGGATCTAGCCCTGATCTTTGGACTGGGTAAGAGTGGTCTGCTCAATTCAGACACTCTGTTCATCACCACCCCCTTTTGTAAATCGATTTTGGCCACTATAGGTGGTCTAGCCCTGATCTCTTGACTGGGTGAGAGCTTTCTGCTTAATTCAGAGACTCTGTCCCTCACCACCCCTTGTTGTAAATATGATATTCCATAAGCTTTCACAATTACATAGGGAGGCAAGCAGTTGTGATCAATTTAAAGGAACTAATTTCCTCACTTTTTTCCCCCCCTTCACCTCGGCCAATCAGCTCCAAAAATAACCACAAGTCCTCACTGCTTTTTGTCTCTGCCTCATAGGTGCCCCTTATTTGATTGTGACAAAGTGACTCCATGCCTTTCCCCATATGGCCTCTAATGTTTCTTGTGCCTCCTTGCGGAGACTTCTCCAACTTCCTTTCCCACCTCTTTTTTGCCTACTCGTTCTTTGATTAAACTATTTTCCCTTATCCTATGTTTTCCTTTGCCTTTTTCTTTCCTTTCCACACCTTCTATATTACTCACATGTGTTCCTTCTCCTGAATTAATTACTTTTGATGGGGCTAACCTTACCTTCTTTACTACGGGCCCTTGATCTACTTCTATTACTTCCTTCCATAACTCCTGCTGTGATGTAACTAGGTCCTTTCTAGACTTCATCTTTCAACTCTTTGGTCGCGGGATTCGCTGCTTATAACTCCTCATTTCCCCCCCGTTTTTTTTATGATCATTGGTTGCCATGAGATATATACATTATGCCCTTCATCCAGCGGTGGGGCCTCTGGCAGTGCACCTTCCTGCCGAAGCCTACTCCCCTCTTCGTGGATCTCACCTACCGGTTTAACTATGGAGGGCATAAGCTCCCTGATTTGTTTCAGCTCCCCAATCATAATTTTAAACTGATCCCTTTGGGTTTTAAGACCTCATTGTTCATTAATGCTACCTCTAGCAGCCCTTGCAGAGATATTTGTAAGATTAACATTGCATCCAGCATGGAAGAGCTAGATGTACCTGTTAACTCCAAATTAAATAAAGAGGGCCCTGAGATATCATTTACTTTGTCCTGTGCATTTTCCACATTCACCTTTATATCCATAAAACTTTTTATAAGATGGATATTACTCTGAACCTCGTAGTCTGTTTCCGTTTCCTCGAATCCTCCCACCATCTCTCTCTATTGTACGCTCGGAGAGGGGGAGAGATTAGGAGAGGAGGACAGCCTTGGGTCCAGATAGGTTACATTGACTATGATTAGGTGAAGCTTGCTCCTGGGGTGCCACATTGGCTGGTGTTAACAAGCTCTCTACCATGCACTGTACTTTTCCTTTCATGCCCTTTCCTTTAAAATGTTTCCCCACAAAGTCTTTAATTGAGTTGGTAACGGAGGCTCCGGTTATACCTCTCCCCCCCCCTCACAACCCCCCCCCCCCCAGTGTGCTGTGCTGCGGGGTTGTGGCCAGGGATTTGTTTTCTCTCTGTGGTGCTTTTTTACATCCAGTGATTTCACCCTGGGGGTCTTTTTCATTTCCTTTCTCTTTCAAGGACAAGGCTCCATCCTCTCCGCCCATTGTGCTACGGTCAGGCTTTTTTTTGTGGGCCTTTCCGTTCTTTTGTTTTACTTATTGCCATCACCTTTTGAGTCCTTTTGCACTTTTCCTCCTGTGTTATTGGCAAAACCCTTTAATACCCTCCCACTTCTTTCCCTTATTGGCTTCTACCGTAGGTTTCCAAGCTACTTTCTGTTTCAATCAATTTTTTCTTGCCTGGAACCTACACCAACACCCTTTTCAATCTGTCCCAGCCCACCCTATCCCTGCACTTACTTCTGTTCCACGGCTTCGCACTACTATCTCTCTACTGCGCCTCCACAGCCCAATAGGTTAGCAGGTTTCCTTCACCATGCCCGAGAGGCCAAAACTGAGTCCAAATGCTGCTCTGCGCAGCCCTGCACTGAGGGCGCTGGGGGCTCCCACCGGGCTCACTCTATTTACTAAGGCCAACATTTTCCCTTAAGCGCCTTCCCTCGGCGTGCTGAAATGCCTTCTCTCAGCTTTCTGTGATTTTCAGGTGCGTCACACACACCTTCCGCCGCACTACAGGCGCGCTTTCCCATGCTTTTTTTCCGGCTTCTGGCTGTGTTTTCCCCTTCAGCAGCAGTCGCGGCGGCCGCAGTGATGACCCGTGTCACGTGATGCTGTGATGCTGGGCGTAGCGTCGTAGCGTGGCTGGGAACAGAGAGAGT
This sequence comes from Lissotriton vulgaris, assembly GCF_964263255.1. Classification (NCBI taxonomy): domain Eukaryota; kingdom Metazoa; phylum Chordata; class Amphibia; order Caudata; family Salamandridae; genus Lissotriton; species Lissotriton vulgaris. The sequence continues at coordinate 192,554,687 of NC_141694.1, forward strand.
AGTGCTATAAGAAAACAAGTTACTTACCTGTACTTTGGTTCTCCAGTATTGGTAACTTTCATAGATTTCCATAGCTTGTATCATTCCCCGTCGTGGGAATCTATGAATGTTCCAATACTGGAGTAAGAAAACAAGTTACTTACCTGTAACTTTGGTTCTCCAGTATTGGTACTTTCATAGATTCCCATAGCTTGTATCATTCCCCGTCGTCGGAATGACTCCCATTCCGACAACGGGGAATGATACAAGCTATGGGAAGCTATGAAAAATCCAATACTGGAGTAACACAAAAATAATCCATGAAGAAGGAGGCTAAGGGAGGGTGGGGGGGCAAAAAGACTGTCTCACATGGCGCCACCAGTGCTAAAGCCATCCCCTGAGGCTTTCTCTCCATCCACTCTCACCATTCAAAAATTACTTTATGTCCTGTAAAAAGTATTTATCCACAAAATGAATGGATATTTGAGATTTGTAAGGGCAAATCGTCCCCTTTGGTTTTTGGTGCACCCCTCCCCAGTCATTAAACACTGCTTATTATGAGTCTTCAAAATGGCTGTGATAATCTGCACAGTTCATAGTCTGTGACAACCACTTACAAAACATTCAGAGATTTCAATTCAAATGTAACCTGTGTGCCCGCGATCGCTATATGCATCTGGAACAACCCACTTTTATTAAACTGGAAAAAAATTGCAGAAATTCTTGCCTTAAATATCCCAGGTTTTTCACCTTAACGCTTATCACGCTCAGCTGTGCAACCTGTTGAAAGATCTTTGGAACAGCTGTTTAACCCGGGGTCCAGTTCCCCTTGTAGTCCACGAAGCTTACTCAGGGGTCTGTGACAGTTTAGAAAATGTAATTTTATGAGCACAATAATAAACTATGTATGCATAAAAAGCAAAAGTGAGAAATGTAAAAGGCTTTGTAAATGTGATGGGGTTGAAATTGGAGGCTAAAGAGAGTGTTGGCATTCATGGGAGCAGTGCAAGTGCAGCAAATAAATTCCAGTATAGACGATTTGTGGCCTTAACTGAAGAGAAGTTCTAGTATGTGCAGACAAAAAGGAAAGAAGCCGAAAGCACAAAGTTATATGTTAGAGTCTAGAAAATTGCTTTGCCTTTTAGAAATAAAAAACTGTTTTTTAAAGCTCCAACCTTCTTATTAAAATTAGAAATTCGCTTTTTGGTTTGTGAATTAAATATAATATATCATGATTTGTGTTTTTGTTTTTATGCGTAATTGTTTCTATATTTTCCGGTTTCAATCGTAGATATAATTTAGGCCTGGTTTACCGCCTTCCACTGGTAATGTGGTGGGGGTCCACAGAATTAAAACTCGCTGCTTCAGAAGCATGGCCTCACCACAAAACTTTAAGAAGGAAAACAGGAGAAACAGAAAGAGGCCTAATAGTACTCTATGATTAATAGATGGGGCTTTCGAGTAAGCACAAGCATTGTCAAAGAGAATCCTACCCAATATGAAGATAGAAAATGGTTAGAAAATCCTTCTAAATGTGCTCATTGGTATTCTTTTAGCAGGTCTGGCATCGTTCATCACAGTAAGTTGCACATGGAATTAGGCAAACCGCCCTTGCCCTTTTGAAACAGTTATACTACCTTAAGAATTTTTTAAAAAAATGTAATTGATTTCAGTAAAGTAGAAACAAATTGTGCGCAATGCCTCAAGAAAGTTGAACCCTACTGGACTGGCAAAATACTATTCTTTGGCGGTGGCAATTTAAGTTGAATGAAAACCTCCAGACATTACAAGGTTCCAACGCAGGATGATGCAGGGTGCAAGAGCTCAAGATGTACACTTTCAGTATCTCATTGCACCTTGCACACATGAAATCACGTACTTTCTGATTCTGGGAAGAGGGAGCCCTGCATTTCCTTTCTTGGTGTGAGAATACTGTAATGGTCTCCAGTTGCTGTAAGGTAAGCACACACTCCAGATTCCAATGGGAACACAATTCCACATTCTGGTTGTATTTAAATTCTGTCACTTGCTTTTAGGGTTATGCCCTGCACCCTTCCGATGACAAATGTGCTCATCATCAACTTCCAGTTCTTACTGGGTTCTGGGCATAGAGCCTAGAAACTGGGGAAAATGTAATAATATTTCACGTAACGCAGCACAGCAACCAAAGTTGTTGGACTGCCTTGCGTGAAAGAGAGCATGATAATGCTACATCTACAAAGATATGGTGCTGCTGATCTCTTACTAAGCGATGATGCATAATCAGCCTTCCTAGTACCATGCCCACAACTTTGTAGCATAGTTTAAAGGTGTGTGCATGAGTCTAGTATAGGTACTGGAAGGGCATCCTTCTAGTACAAAACACTATGCTTAGACTATATTTAAAATGAATCCCAATTTGTATATGCGCTAGGGTTTGTACTGGTAGGGTATCCTCAATATAAAGAACCATGTTTAGAATATCTTGCAAACGTTTCCCACCCTATGTATGTGTTGTACAGTGCAACATACATCCAAAGTTTGAAAGGTTTTGAGAAAACATTTGTCCTATTTTGCTCCTTCCTCGAGGAGATATAATTTTTGGCACAAAGCCCTACCTACCAATTTTAGTATTCAGGGCTTTGTGTCAGAAACCATAGGTGGTAGCATGGGAACACCTGCGAGCAACTCATGGGATGCCCCCTCAATGCAAAATAATACAAAACTGCACACACCATTACTTTGCGCTAATATTACGCAACGTTCCAGAGCTTGCAGCCCTTTTGGTATCTTTACAAAGGAACAAAATGTTGATAAATCTGGGCCTACACTAGTAGGCTTGAAGGATTTATTTTGCTAGTTACACCAAGACACTTCTCGTTGAGCTATGACTTTTGGGTTACCTCTATACCAGGGGTCTCCAAACCGGTCCTGGAGGGCCGGATCCAGGCCAGATTTTTTGGATATCCCCATTGAGATACATGTAGTAATTTTAAAAATCTGGCATGGATCCGGCCTTCCAGGACCGGTTTGGAGACCCCTGCTCTATACTTTTAAGTGCTGGACTACAATGCTATTTAACAGTGCTAGACAGTGGTTGTAGTCACTTGCGTATCCAATAGCCGGCAATGGCCAGCGTAAGATCCTATGCCATGCACCTTTTTAATCCAAGATGGCAAGTGAGTGGCTAATTTTTAGTAAAGCTGCTTTTTGCTCCTTAAGCACTATCAGCTACTTTATTTCTTACCGGCTTTTCAAAATAGTTTATAAGTCCCCCAATACATAATGAAGAATTTTATCGGTTGTTAAAGCTTTGACCTATAAATAACATAATAGAAGGTTTTGACCATCTACTTTTGCTTTAGGAAGCTTCAATGCCTGATGTTATCAAGGCCTGATGCACCAAGTGGAATCAGTGCCATGGGTACACACGAGAGGAACATATTAAACCGATACAGAAATATTCACATAGTTTCTTTTTCAAGTGTTATTATGACCAGAAAGAAGTTGTGCTGACAAATACAAGTGCAACCCATACAGCTTGTGGCAGTCCTTAATACAGTACAATACACAGACTGTCATGAAACTGATAGGTGTCTATCTCTGTGCCTGGTCCCTTTAGGATCACCTTTCCAAATTACTTGAACTTTTCACAAAAGTATGCCTGGGGCTAATGAACAGTAACTGCCCCCAACATGCTGAAACATTTACCCATCTAGGAACTCCACAAAGTGGTCTGCATATATGCAAGATATGTTTTTAATTAAAAAACAAATGATGGATAAAAAAAACATTGGCAAACTCAATAGGCTGGCATCCAATGCAAGACCGTTGGCTGTGTCTGTGCTTGTTTTTTGTGATCTTGAATCGTTACCAACATCGATTTGAAATGTACCTTTGTACATATAAAAATCAGAAATATTTAATTGTAATCATTGTTCAAATTAAATTTGGAAGAGAGTTGCGTCACACCCAATAATTTTTTCTCCTACGAATTTCAACAAATCGGAAGCCTATATTTTATGTTTCTTACATGAACCTTAAAAGTACTTACCTAATATTGTATAATATGGTCCCATGATATATTCTCATAGTTCTGATGACATTAATAAATATAATTAAAGAGCCAGGTAATGTGATGTTAGGATTCCTTTCAGCTCATCACAATCAGATACAAATTCACCAGTTAAAGTTTGTTTCCCCCAACTTAAACCTCCTTCCAAGACACCTTCCCTTACAAGGCAGAAGTCTCAAATGCCACCATCAATGTCATCACCAGTGACATCAAATGTGTCATCATCAAAGACATTTCCTTTTCAAAGTCATAACATTAAAGTTAGTCACAAGTTGTGGGCGATTGCTATACTCATTGCTTCATATCTACATATGCCCTGATGAAGTCATTGGCTATTTCCATGTGAAGAAAACCTGTCGGCTAGACCCTGATCGACAAAAGTTTCAATAAAGAATCTTTACTTATACTATATTTTCAAGCGTTTTGGGTGATTTCTTCTGGAATGCTTGCAATTTGTGTTGAAATGTTTAGGACATTAGTCCTAATTAGAAGAGTATTCCTTGCTGAACACTGTAAAATGGGCGAATTAGATTTTGTTTGTGATACTTGTAACAACTGAGAAGAGATTTTGCTGCCAATACTCTGGCTACCAAGTTACTTATTGTATATAAATATCATGAGTGTATTTCTGTATGTGCATGTGTGTTGTAGGAGAGTAGGATGTGCTTACTATGGTTACCCCCACTGTTTGCTAGTGTTTTACTGATTTGTCGACTTTAGTCTGGCTGGGGCTAACCAGGACCCCAGCTTAGCTGCTTCCTCTCTAAAATTGATTGCATGTACTTTAGGTACACTCCAGATTGGTTACTGGGTTACCCTTATGAGTCCCTAGTATATGGTACCTTAGGTACCAAGGGAATAGGTACCTCAGAGGCGTACTAGGGGCTGAATCATGTATTATGCCACCCATGGGAAGCCTTCCAAAATGGCATCACAGGTCTGCTACTGCAGGCTGGGTAAGGTGGTGCTTGCACCCCTTACTAAGATATAGGCTACCTATATCTACCTTTAATAACAGACACATATAAACCTATAAGTCACTCCTATGGCAGGCCTTGACAAACTTGAAGGCAGAGTGCTTGGTTTTGTGTGAGAGAGTGCCGAATAATGAGCTTAGCCCCTCTGCAGCTTTCGGAATCACTTCTCTGTAGCTGTTCTGTGATACAGCCATACCATACACTCTTAAGTGCATTATAACCTCGCTGTAAATGTAGATGGGTTCGGCAATTACATGCCATGGAATACTCTTCCTATGCCCGCGGAGCACTGCTATGGGTGAGACCCAGGACCCCCTTCGCGATTACACACTCACACATAGACCCTGAGGGCAGGTATGTGATAGTCCAGGGCAGATTGGATGGGCAACCGGTAGCTCTAGCCTCCGTATACTCCCCTAATACTGACCAAGGTAATTTCTTTGCGCAGCTATCCACGAAACTGGCGCCCTGGCATGGCATCCCCTGGATACTGGGAGGCGACTATAATTGCATACTAGATGCTGCATTGGACCGTTCCTCCCCACCCCACCCCGGCACAATGGTGCAGGGAGCCATGAAGGCTCTCACTAACTGGGCGACACGGGTGGGACTTCATGATGCTTGGCGCACTCGCAACCCCACCTCCAGAGTATACTCCTACTTCTCGGGAGCGCACACCTTACACGTACGATTAGACAGGTACCACGGACCTTCTTCCTCTTGTCACAGACACGTACTATATGGGCCGCATCCACTCCGATCACAACCCACATACCCTAAAAATAGCATGGGATCGGCCCCATCCGCCCGTCCCCACTTGGAGACTGCAGCCATCATTACTCTTAGATGCCCTCTTCCGCGACTCCCTTTCCCCACAAACACTGCAATACTTTGAAGAAAATAATGGCACGGCGTCCTCCCCCCCCAGATAGAATGGGACGCCTTAAAGGCTGTAATCAGGGGACACTGTCTAGGCACACAGGGGCACATACAGAAGCAGCTAGGGAGGGACCTGGCACTCATAGAGGCCGACCTACTCCAGCGGGAACAGGAGGCAATAGGGGGCGCAGATGGGCCACTGCTCACAACAAGCACAGAACACGCACGACTACTGGAACGGCTATGCCATATCAATTACACGGCCCACTCGGCACGCACACACCATCTCAGTGATAAGCCTGGTAAATTATTGGCTTGGCTTATCAGGCAGGACGACCGCTCGGCGCCCATATCTGCGATATGTACTGACGGAGGTGCGGTGGTATACACACAGGCTCAAATACACAAGGCCTTCACTGGCCACTATCAGGCTCTATATCGCTCCCAACTCCGGCTCTCCACCGCGGATATCACGAACTATCTCTCGGCCATACAGCTACCGGAGCTGACTGCTGCGCAGCAGGATGACCTAGGGGCACCACTCACACCCGAGGAGCTCCGCAGTTATCTTTGCCTTGTCAAATGGTAAATCCCCAGGCCCTGACGGGTTACCGGCTGAATACTACAAAGCATATTCAGATGTTCTAATTCCTGAACTGTTAAAAATGTATGCAGCTGCCGCTGAGGACTCCGCTCTACCCCACACGATGAATGAGGCCACTCTCATCTCCCTCCTAAAACCCGGCAGGGATGGCACACAAATGGGCTCTTACCGGCCACTGGCACTATTGAATACCGATTATAAAATACTTGCCTCTGCCTTAGCCCAGCGCCTGGCCCCACTGGTCCCAACCCTTGTGCACCAAGACCAGAACGGATTTGTAACCACGGGTAGCACATCCCACAACATACGCAGACTGTTTAGAGTGCAAACCTATGCCACCCACCAATGGCCCCGATCAGGATGCCTTGTCTTTACCGCGAGAAGGCCTTTGACTCTGTCGAGTGGCCCTACATCAGGGCAACGCTGGAGAAATACGACCTCGGGGACGACTACATCGACATGGTGAGTCTGCTTTATCAAAAGCCGACCGTACGTGTGCGCACGGGCAGGCTGTTGTCGGACAAAATCTGGGTGTGGAGGGGGACCAGGCAAGGCTGCCCCCTGTCTCCGTTGCTATTCTCGATGGCCATGGAACCCCTCGCAGCATTGTTGAGGGCGCAGGGAGAGGAATGGGGGATCCCGCTAGCGGATGGCCTGCATGCAGTCTCACTCTACGTGGACGATTTACTCCTATATATCAGAGACCTGACCCTTATACCACAATCCCTATTGGATATCTTTCGGACCTTTGAGTCCATGTCGGGACTCAAAGTCAACTGGGCCAAATCAGGAGCGTACTCCTTCAGTCCAGAAACACGGGAATGCGACATTAACATCAATGGCGGGAGACTCACCTGGTACCCTACAACGTTCGGGTACCTCGGAATACACATTTACAGAGACCTGCCAGACATACTGGAAGGGAACCTGGTCAGGGCTATCTCCTCCCTGCAAGCACAAATAAAGTTTTGGAAGACACTCCCTCTGAACGTGCCTAGCCGCATCGCGTTCACAAAAATGTTAGTCTTGCCGAGACTATTATATTATTATGCCAATATCCCAACATATGTTCCAACTCGGTTATTCCGGGAGCTAGAGAAACTACTCCGGAACCTCATCTGGAACACCGGCAGACGCCGTGTAGCTTTGACGAAGCTGTATGCCCCCACGGAGGCCGGGGGCCTCACGGTCCCCAACCTGGAACTGTATTACCTGGCAGCCCAGATGCAGTGGGTGACGGGATGGCTAAGAGACAGGAACCTAGATGATACCGCTACGGACACTACGGTCTGGACCCATGCGCAGGCGTGTGCGCTGTTTCATCCCCTGAACAGAGCCCCCTGCCCAACACAGCTACATGTGGCAGTAGCCCGCAGATGCTTCCTACGCACCTTAAAACTAACACGCGAGGTGAGGCCCTATGCCCCGGCTCTCCCGCTATTGGGTACCCCCAGAGATGGCGGAGAGGTGACACAGGCAATGCTGGACAGATGGGTGCAGGCTGGGGTGAATACACTGGGCGACATATACGCGGACGGCGCACTGCTTCCCTTTGAGGCACTGGCGAGAGACACAGGCCTGCCAGCCGGACAATTCCTCCTACATGCGTCCATAACACACTCACTCGCACGCCCTTGGGGAGACATAACCGAAGAACTGCCAACACATCACTTCATACGATACCTTCATGTCATGGGCAATGGCACGCACGTGGTCCACTGGCTGACACAAGCTCTTCTGACACACACACAACACCCTACCCAACAATTACAAGATAAATGGGCGGTGGATAGAGGGAGAGCATGGACAGACAAAGAATGGGCAGTGGTGCTGGCCTGCCCAGTCAATATCCCTCGTAACTCCCGATTCAAGACAATACAGTTTTACATACTACACCGTGCTTACCTGTCACCAGACAAGATTAACACATACTTCTCGGCCACTAATACCGCGTGCTCCAGAGGCTCCCTGGTTGATGCAGACTTCCTACACATGCTCTGGGCCTGCCCCATCATATCGCCATATTGGAACACGGTGACCACCCTGCTGAAGCAGAGCACCGGCGATGACCTGCCGCACACATGGGAGTCTTGCGTTCTGGGACTATACAAGAGGACCAGATTAAACAGGGTTCCGGCCAGGTTCCGGGACCTGGGACTAATTACAGCCAAGCGCTTGCTCACCAAGCGGTGGAAAAAGAACGAACCCCCACACGCCAAACATTGGTACGCTTCCTTTGATAACTGGGCGAGAGCGGAGGGTATCATGCTGCGCAGGGAGGAGACGGCGGGACTGAGGAAATTCCCCATTGCACAGCTTTGGGACGAAATACTGAAATCCTTTCAGCAGGCAAGCCTAGAACATGGGATCACTTGAGAGGCACCCATCCCTGGTCAAGACCTGGGCAATGGCGGAGATAGAACACATCGTATCCCCTCAGACGCTTCATCGGCCCAACCTGGTGAAGGACACAACTCGCACCTGCATGACGAGACGGTGCTGCAGAAACCTGACATGACACCTACCCAGGACCCCTACCGCCACGACACTGACCCCCCCGGCGCCCATCGGACCCTATTGGACCGCTCCTCCCTCCTACCCCCCCATCACCTTCATGGATGGGACCTCCCCCACGGGTGGCCCTGACCAACGCGCACCCTTGCCCCCGGAGCTGGCAGCTTACCTCCGTGGAAACACATGGACATTCTTCCCGACACACCAACCCCTTTACCCTCACATTTTCCTTTTTAGGCCATATTACTTTCCTTGTTCTCTCTCTTTTGGTTAAGTTCGGGTGTCAAAACAGTTCCCCCCTTTGACACGTTCATAATAAAACTGTGAATATAATATTAGCTACAACTACCCGTTTACTCAGGACCACTTCACACTGCAACTTAACGCTGGGGGAGACACCCCAAACTGACTAGGCAGATGAGATCAGGGGAGGGCGCACAAACGAAAGAACACGCCGCCCCGCCCCACATCATATCTCATCCTCATGTCTCAAATCATAACGCACAAGACACCATACGACGACACGTTAGCGGATGCAAATGGTCACCATCTTGTTCTACATTTTCCGTTAACTCTGTCAAAGCAATGTGATGTGTGTTCAACAACTTACCATATATTACCAATTGTACTACTTAGTCGATATGATGATGTGCAGATTATGTCTATCATTTCCTCTCGTTCAATAACTAAGTGTGTAATGGACTTAAACGCTGGAAAACTAATAAAATATATTCAAACAAAAAATAACCTCGCTGTAAATGCTAAATTTGGAATGGCTGCATCAAAACATGTCGTGTTTGGTGTCAAACACTTTGGAATCCTTCAGGATTGTCAAGGCCTGCCATAGGAGTGACGTATAGGTTTATATGTGTCTGTTATTAAAGGTAGATATAGGTAGCCTATATCTTAGTAAGGAGTGCAAGCACCACCTTACCCAGGCTGCAGTAGCAGACCTGTGGTGTCATTTTGGAAGGCTTCCCAGGGGTGGCATAATACATGCTTACGCCCCTGGTAGGCCTCATAGGTACCTCTGCCCTTGTTACCTAAGGTACCATATACTAGGGAATCACAAGGGTAACCCAGTAACCAATCTGGAGTGTACCTAAAGTACATGCAATCAATTTAAAGAGGAAGCAGCTAGGCTGGGGTCCTGGTTAGTAGGGCCCCAGCCAGACTAAAGTCGACAAATCAGTGAAACACCAGCAAAAAGTGGGGGTAACCATAGTAAGCAGATCCTACTCTCCTACACAACCCACCTCCTCCAAATGCAGGGACATTAAACTAACCTTGACCAGTTGAGTCTTCATGTTCTAAGTAGAAATATCTGGAGAGTCCATCTGCATTGGCATGGTTACTCCCAGGTCTATGTTCCACTGTATAGTCCATCCCCTGTAGGGAAATGGACCACCTCAAAAGTTTGGGATGTTCACCCTTCATCTGTTTTAGCCATAAGAGGGGCTTATGATCAGTCTGAGCAGTGAAGTGAGTGTGAAAAAAGTATGGCCTCAGCTTCTTCAGAGCCCAAACCACAGCAAATGCCTCCCTCTCAATAGCGGACCAACATTTCTCTCTAGGGGTCAGCCTTCTTCTTATAAAAGCTACTGGCTGGTCCTGACCTTCATCATTCAGTTGTGACAGCACAGCCCCTACCCCCAACTCAGATGCATCTGTTTGGACAATAAAGTCATTGGAGTAGTTAGGATTTTGCAGAATTAGTGCAGTGCACATGACAGTTGACTGTCCACTGAACTTTCTTAGGCATTTGTTTAGAAGTTAAGTCATTCAGGGGTGTCACAATGGATCCATACCCCTTGACAAATCTTCTGTAGTACCCAGTCAGGCCCAAGAAAGTTCTGACCTGAGTCTGGGTAGTGGGAGCAACCCAGTCCACTATGGTCTTGATTTTGCTCTGCAATGGTTGAACCGGGTCTCCACCTACAAGGTGGCCCTGGTACACAACCTGACTCTGCCCTATCTGGCACTTAGTAGCCTTGATAGTTAGGCCTGCCTTTTGCAGGGCCTCCAAAAAATTTCTCAGGTGGACCAGGTGATCCTCCCAGGTGGAGCTCAGATCTAGATATGCTGCACTATAGTCTTCCAGGCCTGTTAGGACTTTGTTCACCAACCTTTGAAAAGTGGCAGGTGCATTCTTCAGACCAAAGGGCAGTAGCACAAATTGATAATGGCCACTAGGGGTTGAGAATGCTGTCTTTGGCTTTGCATCATCAGCTAATCTGATCTGCCAGTAGCCAGCTGTAAGATCAAATGTGCTCAGAAATTTGTCTGAGACCAACATATCTATAACTTCATCTGCTCTTGGGGTTGGATGGGCATCAGTCCTAGTGACTGCATTGAGACCTCTGTAGTCTACACAAAACCTCATCTCTCTCTTACCACCCTGCTCACTACCCTTAGCAATATGGCGAGATGCGGCAAACGTGACCCACACACGTTGCCGTAGCGCCCCCTGATTCGCCGTAGCTCCGCCCGTGGAGAGAGCTGCTTGATGGCGGCCGCCGCGTCTGACCGCGTGAATCGATCGCGGAAGCCAGCGCAGGGAATTGTTGCCTGCATCGACACCCACATTGTTTTTAAGCCTAGTGCTTGGCACTCTTCGAGCCGTCGGCCACTGGCTCACTTTACCGCGATTCGTCCCGCTGTCTGCTGCAGTGATTTGCGGTTTCTGGCGGGCTGCTGCTGCTTGTGGCTGTGGCTGCCGGCAGCAGCGCCGTGGCGGTCCTAAGGGTTCCTGCAGGAGTGCGACGTTGTGCAGGAGGAGCAGGAGGAGTGCAGGAGGAGTGAGGCACGAGAGTGAGGCGCTGAGCCTGAGCCTTTCTCAGATGTGTGGATTTTTGCGCTGGTGCTGGAGTCTGCACTACCGCTGGTGAAAAATAGACAGTAAGATAGCGGTGCTACAGCCCCTTCTACAGCAAAGTAATTTTCAGCAGTATAAACATTACTTAGAAGAGTAAGGGAGATAGCGGTGCTAACCTTGGACCCTCCCCCCGTTGGAATGACTGACTTATTATGTAATTGTTGAGTCATTAAACGCTCAATTTGAAGTTGAATCCTGAACAGGAGGCTGGAGGCTGGCAGAGAGGGTATCATATCCGCAGCTCATGGGAGATTTTTACGGCTTCTCTAACCCTCCTTTCAGAAGCTTATATGGAGTGAAGCTGTAGATCGGCACATCCCGTATAAGCACGCAGGAGGCTCCAAAAGGGTCCTTAAGGGGGGTGACTTCCTTAGCTCCCCACAGTATTTGTGCTCTGTGTTCTTGGCTTCGGGGGAGGAAGAGTCAGAATAAAGAACTAAGGAAAAGGAAAACAAAGATGCCGGTTGTCTAAAAGGCAGCGGGAAAAATGCAGAATAAACAATCTAAGGCTGGGACAGGAAAGGAATTTCTAAAGTCACCACCATCACCAGTCCTAGCGTCTAAAGGTGCTTGGCGAGGGAAAAGAAATGCCATGCAAAGAATCGATTTAAAAGTTAAAGTGCTGGCATTGGCTGAGAGAAATAAACTGCTTGAACAGAATAATTCTGATAAAACTATGGAGGAAGAGGATAAAGATGAGGAGGAGGAAGAGGAGACTCTATCTGAGCTCTCAGCTGACTTAAGTATGTTGGCTGTGGTGGGGGAAGAAGAAGGAGGAGGAGGAGGAGAGGGAGATGGAGTAGACGATACACTTAATGGAAAAAATCATAGTTTGGTAAATACTAAACAGTATCCTCTCTTCAGTAAACCTCTTGCGATACGGGGAAAACTTACTGGTATACCGCAATCAAACAGGATGAACAAAAGGTGGATGACGAAATATCATTATCGGATGTGCAAGGCCAGAAGATACTATCTACCCCTGCCTGTGCCCATGCCCTCCTAGCTCAAGCCATAAACCCACAGCCGATACTGAAATTGCATTCAGGACCAGAGACTGTAGAAGCAAGCATAGCTATTCATGGGGGGTTACCTCCAACTAGCCAGCCATTGATTAAAGCAGCTCAAATATCTCTACAGATATCACAGACACCACAAAAGGAAGTTGGGAAAAAGATACTGACACCCGAGTTGGTTTCCGCATTTGAATCGGGATCACGATCAGAGTCAGAGAAAGAAAAAGAAAGGGAAAGGGAAAAGGAGACACTCCTCACTACAAGAGCCAACGAAACCCTAGGTAATAAAAGATCAGACCAAGACACCTCAATACAAGAAATGCTTACAATCAGTCTGCAGGAGTTACGAGACTTGAAGATTTCACAAGCATTTGAAATATCTCAGCTGCATAATAGGTTAACAAAGATGGAGGAAAGTCTAGGCAATTTACCCAGAAGGATTACGGAAGCGGAGGCTCGTGTCTCAGCCCTGGAAGATAACATCATCAGCATGCAAAAAGATCTCCAGGTGTTGAATAAAAATAAGAGTCAGATGGAATCAATGTTACAAGATTTAGAAAATTACAACAGGAGATCCAATCTGCGCCTTGTAGGAATATTGGAGGGCTTGGAAAAAGCAGAGATGGTGAAATGGACTGAATCTTTCCTGAAAAAAGTAATACCAGAATTGCAAGGAGACCTCACAATTACGAGAGCCCATAGGGTACCTGCATATAAAGCTGCAAATCTTAAATACCCACGAACTATCCTAATAAACTTTTCTGACTAGAGAATTAAAGAGCAAATTTTAAATGTGGCAATATCAAGGAGATCATTTATGACCAATGAAATCAAAAACTTTAAAATCTTCTCTGACATGTCAGCAGCCTCTGCCCATAGCCGTAAGGAGTTTGTTAAAATGATTTACTCTTTTAAAGCTAAGGGGGCACAGGCGATGATTGTGCAGCAATCTAAATTAAAAGTCATAGCCAAAGGAAAAATGTCTATCTTTACAGAAGTAGCGGAAGCCCAAAACCTTTTAGATTCTCTCTTATCTGTATAAAGGAAAGAATACTTTGTGACTATAAGATTGGGCTGTAAAGAGAGGAGATAATTCCTTTCCTTTCTCTTTTTTTCTTCGAGGGGCAGATGTGAGGTGAATCAGGGGACGCAACAGGATGCAACAAGATGGCATCCAATAAAAAGAGGGAGGAAGAGGGAAGGATAGTGGGACATGTTGGGGGTTTCCTTCTTTCAGGGAGGGTGGGATGGCGGAGGTGGTGGGGATGAAGCAGTTAGAAAAAGAGAGTTCATAGACAGAAATATTTCTCCTTTTTTGAGTAAGTTAAGGAAAAGGATTCGTGATGCTGTCAAGGAAAAGATGTTGTCTTATATAATTGACATATTGCACATATTGCATTGCACATTGAATACTGCACTGTAATGTACTTTAGCATAAACTGTACTTTAGGTGGGATTTCTTGGGGTGTGTGAATAAAATAGGCTATCATTTTCCATTTTTTAGACAATGAATAGGAAGAAACTCTCAATTCTGTCGCTGAATGTGAACGGTTTAAACAATAGGCGTAAAACTTGTGCAATAGAAAGTTGGCTAAAAAGTCACCACCCAGATGTGATCTTTTTACAAGAGACACATCTACGAGCAATAGCAGACGCTAGTAAAATGTTTAAAAGCTGGGCGGGTTTTCATTGCACAGCTGTGTTGGGGGCAGCTCAGAGGGGTGTGAGCATCTACATAGGAAAGAATGTCCATTTCCATGTCGAAGCATCCCATTCAGATACAAGAGGTAGTTGGACATTCCTACATGGCAAAATAAATAACACAAATGTGATACTTGCTACAATTTATGCACCAGACATTGATGATCCGCTCCCCATTTTACAGTTAAAACAAGCATTGTCAGGAATACCTGGCAGATCATATCGGAGGCGATTTTAATTTTTTGCAAAATCCTGTGGTTGATTCCACAAAAAAAGATTGAAGGCAAAATAAACCACAAGTAGCCACCACATTATTGGGTTGAAAGGCAGTTTTAGATATTTTAGATAACTGGCAGCTCAACAATCCGATCAAGCGTGAGTACTCTTGTTATTCAGCGAAATATGACTCGTCATCAAGGCTAGACTTTTTCCTAACCTCTCATAACTTGGAAGTCAATAAATATAAACATATAGCGAATGCCTTCTCAGATCATGCTCTCATTGAGATGGAAATCCTATTAGGGAAGAAAGATTAAGAACCATTAAGAAGGTAGTATTTTAACAAACTTAACTTAGCGGATAAGCAATGGTGTGCAGATTTAGAGAAGGAGATCAGTTCCTTCTTCGCTATAAATAAGGATTCTGCCTCAATTAACATTATTTGGGATGCTTTTAAGGCTACACTGAGAGGCATAATCCCTTCAAAGGAGATACCTAAACAAAAGGCTAAGAGGGAGGAGAGAATGGTAATATAAAATAAACTGGCCCATGCAAATCAAGAATATTTCAGAAATAGGACCTCACATAACAAACAAGAAGTGCTAAATGCAAAAATAAAGATGAGGGAATTCTATTATGAGCTAGGGGATATGGCAAGTAGGTTGTATCTTCAGACAAGCTTTGAAGACATCGAGTATACGGGAAGATTACTAGCTTGGCAAGCAAAGGAAAAGCAAGTTCGAAGCAGAGTCAAATGCATTAAGGATAAAGTAACTAATACTCGCGTAAAAAACACAACACTAGTAGGTGAGGTGTTTCTTAAACACTATAAGGATATTTAGCAGACATATCACCAGGTCTCCTTAGAAATAAATTATGAGTTTCTGCAGAAATTGCCAATTCCAACTTTGGAAAATAAATTTAAAGAGCTGCTGCTGCCCGATTTAACGAAAGAAGAATTGGATGCGGTTATCAGCTCTTTGCCCAACTGTAAGGCTACCGGAGAGGATGGCCTTCCTGCAGAATTGTTTAAAGCATTCTCTACAGCACTCTGTCCTGAATTTTTAAGGCTAGCAAATTATTTATTACAAGGAGGCAGTAGTGGTCAGTATTTAAAAAAAAGATAAAGATAGTGAAAATGTGAATTCTTATAGGCCAATAAGCCTTTTAAATACTTCTTGCCAATAGGTTAAATAAGATGGTGGGATCACTTATCGGGACAGATTAGTGCGTTTTTTTAGCAGGGAGACAGCTTTATACTAATACAAATTTTTTATTAGAGGCACTCGATTTTTTTAACATCAATAAAGTTAAGGCACAGGTCTGTTTTTAGATGCCGAAAAAAAGCATTTGATTAGTTTCTTGGAATTTCTTTTTATAATTTTAGAAAAGTTTGGCTATCCAAGTAATTTTATAATCTTATTAGAACAGCTCTACAAGAATTCCCAGGCACACGTTCTAATTAATTCTGCTAATATAGGGACATGCCAAATAAATAGAGGCACCAGACAAGGCTGTCCCCTTTCTCCGATTTAATTTGCTCTATTTATCGAGCCTTTAGCAATTGCGATTAGGGAAAAAAGAGCTCATACGGCCCCGGTCCAAGGAATGACGAATATAAAATTATATGCTGACGACATAGTTCTTTTCTTGGACCCAAAGACAGATACTCAGGCATACTTTGAAAGAATAGGGGGTTATAAGATCAATAAGACCAAAAATGAAATAATATTGTGCAACTGCGAGGTGAATTCTCTTTTACCTGAATTCAGGCAGACATATAATACAAGCCCAAGGAGGTATCGAGGGATCTATGTGACTGAGAAGGTAAAAGATCTTTTTTCTCTAAACTACATCCCATTGTCGAAAAAGGTGCACTCTCAGTTAATGCGATGGAATCAGCTGCCGCTATCAATGATAGGCCGAGCTGCGTTAATACGCATGTCTATTCTTCCATTATTTAATGTTCTCTTTAGCGCAGCACCATGTGCAATACAGGCTTCTTTTTTTAAAGAAATAGACAGTATGTTTTCATCTTTTCTATGGACAAATATGATACCAAGATTGGCACTCAGCACTTTAAACCATCCTGTAGCAGAAAGAGGACTCTCATTACCAAATATTAGAGATTATTATTATGCAGCATTCGCACATCATAGTTTTAGATTTTTTTTCTTAGATCCTCAAAAGGCACATAATTTTTTTAAGAGATCATAACATAGCAGACCCCACAAGAGTTACGAAGTCCCCCAAAAAAGTACGTTATAAGACCGTGCAAAGGATACATAAACAAAAATCTCAGCTTTTAACACACTACGATATTTTAAGAATTAATATCTCAACTAGGCTCTCAAATCTATTTATGGGGGAAATAAGTCTGCTAGAGAGTAACATATTAAGACTTTGGGAAGAACATGGATACCTTCAGAACCAGGATTTCGCAAGGGGGAATGTTTGGAAAACCTGGGCGGAGATTGAAACAGGGCTGCAACATTCGAGCACAATTTTAAAATGGCCATTCATTAGATTAAAACCCATTTTAGAACAGCTAGACATGGAAAACCTGTATTATAAAACTACTATTAGTGAAGCCCTTAGTTCCCCCATACAGCGGAAAATCAGTAAGTGGATTAAAATCTTCAATTACATTAAATCTCTCTCTCTATATGAAAAAGTGAGGGACAGATGGAGGAAAAGGGAAGGTATGCAGATCCTTAGAACAACCTGGAATAGGCTTAATAAGTTTAATATAGCTAGGGACACATTTCAAACGCATGCAATACTATTCGGAATGGTTGATATATAGAACACCCTCTTTTCTTCATAAAATATACCCACAGATAGAAGACAAATGCTTTCGCTGTGCAGAGAAAGGAACCTAGACACATATAATCTGGGAGTGCCCAAAAATCTAGAGCTTTTGGAAGGAGATCGAGAAATATCTTAAAATCACAATTGATCCCCTTATTTTTATTGATAAATCCATTTCAGTTCTGGGCTGCTCCTCTGCTATCTCTGTTCACAATAAGGGTTTATTTATTGCAGCTTTAATAGCAAGATCTTTAATCCTACTACTCTGGAGAACAGAGAAAGTACCCACGTTTAATGCTTGGAGGGCCAAATTAACAAGAGTGCAAGAAAAGAAATATGCAATGAGATCAGGGTCTGTAAAAAAAATATGAGAAATATTGGAGTGTGTTTGAAATATAGGAGAGTGTATTGCAGTCGGTATAAAAGGACAGAACATATGTACTCGTCCGGGTATAGCACTCTGCACCTTATTTTAAGGTCCATAATTTCACTCTGCTCACTTGTCAAATTTGATATAAAATGATAAGGTTTGTATGTGTATATGTATCTCGATTCTGCACTCTGCACTTCAACTTATTAGGATCTCTCTGCATTAGAGGTATATTGTAATTATATTGCTGAGCTTTTAGAAATCAATATTTATCATACTGTAATATTCTGTACTGTAGACTTAATCTAATCTTTTCTTTTGAAATTTTATAATATGTAGCTATATATATTATTGTATCTTGTAATGTTTATGAACTCTCAATTAAAAAAAAATCGCTCTCTTACCACCCTGGGTGTGAGGTTTGGGTACCAAAACTACTGGACTAGCCCAAGGGCTATCTGAGAGTTCAATCACTCGCAAATCTAACATTTTCTGGACCTCAGTCCTGATACAGTCCCTGACATGATCAGGTTGCCGGTAAATCTTATTTTTAACAGGCAGACTGTCCCAAGTGTGCACTTCATGAGTGCACCAGGTAGTATGACTTGAAGTCAGAGAAAACATATGTCTGAACTGTTGGAGAACTTGTCAGCAATCAGTTTGCTGCTGATCAATGAGGCTGCCTGCCAAGGCTACTCCATCAACTGATCCATCATCAGGGTTCTGAGAGAGCAGGTCTGGGAGAAGGTCGCTCTCTTCCTCCTGTCCTTCATCAGTAGCCATGAGCAAGCCCATGTCTGCCCGGACAACATATGGTTTCAGTTTGTTGACATGAAGCACCCTATGGGGTCTCCTGGGAGTTCCAAGATCTACCAAATAGGTAATCTCTCCCTTCTGTAAAACAATAGTGTGGGGTTCACTCCACTTGTCTTGGAGAGCTCCTGGGGCCACAGGCTCCAACACCCGCACTTTCTGTCATGGCTGGTAAACAGTCAGTACAGCCTTTTGGTCATGCCAGGCTTTCTGTAATTCCTGGCTAGCCTCAAGGTTTTTAGTTGCCTTTTTCATGTATTCAGCCATCCTGGAGCGGAGACCAAGTAAATAGTCCACTATGTCTTGTTTGGGGGGTTTGAGAGGTAACTCCCATCCCTCCTTCACCAGACACAATGGTCCTCTTACAGGATGCCCAAACAGAAGTTCAAAAGGGCTGTAGCCAACCCCCTTCTGAGGAACCTCCCTGTATGCAAACAAAAGGTAGGGTAACAGGATGTCCCATCTCCACCTGAGCTTTTCTGGGAGACCCTTGATCATATCCTTTAAGGTTTTGTTGAATCTTTCAACTAAATCATTGCACTGTGGATGATAGGGTGTGGTGAATTTGTAGTTCACTCCACACTCCTTCCACGTTGCAATCAAGTAACTGGACATAAAGTTTGCATCTCTGTCAGATACTACCTCCTTAGGGAAACCCACTATTGAGAACACTCCCAAAAGGGCTTTTGCCACAACAGGTGCTGTAGTGGTCCTAAGGGGTATAGCTATTGTCCAATCCTCCCCTGCCGGAGTTTCGTCCAGCAGCAGGAGGTCATACTCGTGTCTGTGACAGCAGCATCCATTTTGTGATGCTGGGGCTCTTTCAAACTATTACCGGTCAGGTAAGTGTGTACATGTCTTCTCCCTCTAGGAGGGTGGAATTCTAACCCGCCGCCAGGACTGGCGGGGGGGCCGGGGTAGGATTCCAGGTCCTCTCATAGGTGGGACCCTAGAGTAAGTCCAACCCCTAAACTTAGTAGAAGTATAGGAACCCAGTCCTTAGGACTTCAGATTACCCTGGACGAAACTCTGCAACATATATCCTGGAACTTCGACATTCTATTTCGACTAGAAGATGGTAGGATCTCCCTTGGGGCCAAGGAGTGACTCCCCTGTTCAAACAGGAAACAAAGAAGCATCTTGCCGGTCTGCTTTTCCAAGGCTCCCGCCAGATCCCGAAGGATTTGCGACACAGGACACAGACTTCCAAACATCTCCGAGGCCGACACGAGATCACAGCAAAGCTGAGTCCTGTAGCCATCACGAGAGAAGTGGGACAGGAACTCCTGGACACAGTGCACATTTGCTAGTGCACCTACTTCCCGAGCTTTCCCGAAGTTGTGCATTGGGCTACTCGTGGTCCAAGCCCTGAGCACCATCTGCACCAAAGATTGTCGCCTGCACTCCATGAGTGTTCCGTGGGCCAGCTTCTAACATTTCTACTCGAGGCCCCTTTGCGATCCCTGGTCCATCATCTGGTGGGTCCCCTCGAAGGTAACTCTTTTGTTTCTTGGGCTTCCCTGTTTGTTCCAGATGTGCCCTGACTCCCCTCAAAAGGGTGAGTCCCTCAGACCTTGCTGGTCTGCTCCGAAGCCAATCTTTGCATTCTGCGTGGGTTGCTATTGCCAAGGCTTGTTGGGTCCAATCCGGATACCGACACCGCAGCACTCAACATCCGACGTGGTGCAGCTCGAATCCAGCTCCTGGTGGTCGTCGACGCCTCCTGGTCCTCATGGCTGAAGAGTCAAACTTCACCTTCTGCACCTGAAAATCACCTGAGATCGGTGGGCATCTTCTTATTGCCTCCCTGGTCACTGGCAAGTGACCCAGACTCTGTCCCCTCTGCTTTCAGGTTCTTCAGATCTTCGATCCACCCTTGGATCCATCCAGACACTTTTCACCTGGTAGCCTGCAGCACTTCTTTGCAGCCCGCCATAGGACACGACGACGAAACCCGACACGAAAAGACACCTATGCACCCGGATTCCCTGGGTAAGGTAACACACGTACTTTGGTGCGCCAGTGGGTCTTGACTCTTGAACTGTCCAGTTTTCAAGGGGTTTGCTCATAGTCTACTCCTAAATGTCCCTAACCTTTAAAAATCTAATCGCAACTTTCTCCATAGAAGTCAATGGTGATTTGCGGCTGTGTTTAGACACTGCACGTGTCTCCCGTGGGTCTCCTGCGTCCCTATCTTGGGTGGTTCCTGGTTGCCCCAGGGGTTCTACAGGCCCTGGGACTTGTCTCTATGACTGTAGTGGTACTTAGACCACTTTCTTAGTATATGGTTTGTGACGCCCCTAGGGCTAAACGTATACCGTGCTAATTTACTGTGTGCTAAATACGTTTACTGTGTGTACTTTTGCCTCTAGCCTCAAAGAGACTAGAGGGATGTGTTTAGATTAAATACATATATTTTATATATATATACCTGGTGTGGGTCTCCTTTAATTTGGTAATTCACAAGATTGTAGACTGGTAAAAGAAGCTGATTTACATTCCTTCAAAACTTATTCTGAAGGCTGCTCTCCACAGCTACCACTATAATAGCTTTCTATATAGGTTGGCTTTAAACCTACCATCACCAAGGATCGTTTGGACTGGTGCAAGGTGCCCACTAGAATAGTGGGCAGCATATGCCAGGCCAACTTCTCACATGCGTTAGCACATTAAAGCCTGACCTATTCACTTTGCTGATGCTTCTTTAATAGATTTCTGTCCTCATTGGGTTTTCCAAAACGTTGTTTGAAAGGATTTGGAATTTAAGTTAAAGATATGATAATATTTTGACTTATATAAAAGTTTATACTGTTTGCACTTATTGGGTTCTGTTATTAGTTTCCATTCTAAAGCTTGTCAGTTTCAACTGCTAACAATTAACGGAAACACTGGTTTTCATGCTCTACCACAGAAAAGTTTTCCCTTTCCTTCCCAGGCGCAGGAGGACACAAGAAACTTTATGGGGGAGGGATTACTGAACCTCTATCTCACCACCCAAAGCAACAAATGCTCATCAATGTTCTGGAAGACATAGCGATTGATAAGAAAACAAAGTGTGGTAACCAGTGCCGATACACCTTCTAGATAAAGGCTGACTAGAGAAATATGAGAAGGAACATTTATGGCTGCTAAAACTTGTGTTCAGGATCATAATGTCACATCCTGATTCATCAAATATGGATTTAATGATGCCGCAATAACTCACTCTTATTATAGGCTAAATTATGTATGTGGATTAATGGAAACATGAAATCTGAGAAACCACTTTGGAAGAAACCAAATCATGGAAAACCAATTTTAAGGAGACACAAAAGATTAAATGAAACATTTTAAAGAAAAGATTATTTTAATGAAAAATCCAAAATTACATTAAACGTTGGTGCAGTTTAGGACTAGTGCAGGTTTTTAGGCTTTAGGGATGGTTGGAGTTTAGGGATATGAGTTTTTTTCAGGGTTCCGGGATGGGTCTGTGTAGGGGTCTTGAGAGATTTCAGGGGTATTGGATGGGCAAAGGTTAGGACTGTAGTGGGTTTCTAAGGTCCAGTGATAGGTAGAGGTTTTGGGTGGTAGAGAGGTTTTAAACTTCAGGACTGGGTGGAATTTAGGGATAGTCCAGGGTTTTATGGTTCAGGAAGGGCAGAGTGGTGGGGTGGAAAGGGCATTTAGGGTTCAGGGATGGGAATAGTTTAGGGGCCAGCTAATGGTGTTGGTTAGGTGCGGTGAGAGGTTTTTAGGTTTCGGGGATGGGTGGAGTTTAGCTGTAGAAATTCCTCTGAAGTAAAGCATTGAAATAAATTCCTCTGACAAAACTATTTCTGAAAGTAAGACCTGCTACCATTGTATTTGCACCTTAAACAATAAGCAGGCAAAAGCCAATTTCGGACAAAAATACATTATATGAATTGGTTTATATGAAATGGTAAATGCCATTCATTCTAAAAATGCCCATTAAACTGTTTAGGTGGAATGGATTCTCAGTAATGCTGTTCCATGAAACTGTTTTTCTATTAAATCAAATACAACCCTTGGCTAAAATCTGCCAGGAGAACAGGTTTTTCTATTATGGTAAGTGTAGTATTCAGGATGGGAAAATATTTAGTTTAGGGGAGGGACTGGGCAGCCACTAGAAAAGTGGCGAACTTCCACAAGTCATAGGTTTGTGGGTACTCACAAACTTACCCAATGGTTTTTACACTTTATTTGGACATTTAACTTTCGTTGGAATAACAGAAGGAAAAAGCCTGAAAAGGATATAAAAAAACTCCCGATATATTTGTAGGGCTAGAGGGTAAGTGTTTCTCTACAAGAAGAATACATTTAAAAATATTGAATGAACAAACCTATACTTTCTCCCCCGTTGATGATGATTGCCCCGCCCTGCAGACAATCCAAGAGCATGTAGGTCAGCAAAGATTCATCTGCATGCACCTCGATATTTGTTTTAATTCCCCAAAAGTTAGAAATCTCCTCAAAACATAGAAGAAAACGTGCGAGTATTATTTCGACTTCATAAACTATGTTTGTGATCCGACCCTTACCGAGAAAACTGCATTGGTTTCCCACCGTTATGTGGCTTGACTTCAGCTTCTGTTTAAAATCGACCTCGAACACGGTGGGTTTAAGCGATTACATACTTCTTAGCCCTAATCTCTGGGTGGTTACAATTATTTGTCAAAACGGGACTCGTTCTGCGCTAGGAAGGAGTACAATCTGTCTAGTGTGTCTGAAAAAGACCAGCAGCCCACGCGCCGGCGCTGAGTGCTGTCTCATTGGCCGCCATATAATCTGCCTGACAAGATGTCAGCGCCGACTCTGGCAAACTGCAAGGCAAGCTGGCGACGTCGGTCACCGCGATGCTTTCGGACACACGGCTGATTTAACGGGACCAGGGAACTGTTGAGGTCCTTGTTTCAATGAAAAAGCACAACATTTCACGAGAGAAGTAATTACATTCTTCCTCTAACACGAGATTTGGGCAACATTTTCCCTTTAGGAAGTAACACTTGTACAGAGAGTGAATTATTAACTGGCCGTTCTGTCGGTTTTTGTTTTCGTTTCTGTTTTTTCAAATTTATTTTAATTTTGGTCCCTCCAGCCTCTGTATTAGTTCAGAAATTGTATGGGTTAATTTTGCAGAAGACTTATTTCTAGTCTGCGCATTGTGTCAGTCTATTTTAGGGTAGTGCTCTTGAGGCAGGTTTTAATTTAGTTAGTTACAGGGCTCCGTTGCTTCCCAGCAGCTTTAACACTACATTTATACCAATATATGCATACACATTTATATAATGTATTTATAAAATGTAAAGGAAGTCCAGCTAGCGAACATTTGGACGCTCACATATTAGTATGTTATCCAGTGGACTCGATGGCTTGCCCATTTGTAGATTTGCACTATGAAATGGAAATGTTGACAAGCTATTTAAAGTGCTTTTATATACCCCTCATCAGTGCCTAATTTGAGCCAGTTGGGGTGCACCAGCACTTATTTTTGGAGACCGGAACTTATTTTTCCACATCAGATATTTATCAAGTTCAAGAGAAGGAAAACGCATAGATTGAAAAGAAGGAGAAAGGAAAAGACAGCAAAACCCGTCAAAACAGAAAGCACAAACCTGCAAGAATAAGAACAAGCATTTGCAATGCAATTGGTCTCGCCTTTGGGACCTTATATGTATTTAGCTATGCAGCACTTTAGCCTGGGTGCTAAAACATCTACTGTTCTTTAATATGGTGGGAAAGTAAGCACCAAGGATAAGTTACTTACCTGTAATCCTAGTTCTCTTCCAGGGGTATGCTCATCAAAGTCATAAGCACTGAATAATCCCCGCTCATGTGCGGGAACCTGGAACATATAATATAATACATATATATGTGTATCTAGTAGAAAAGGAGTACATAGTACGAGAAAATTATACACATATACATGTATAAACCAATAATATGCAGCCCTAAACATATCTAATAGGCTACGAAAGCCTGAATTACATGCATTTCTCTGGTATGAAAATAACCCATAACATATATTGTAAGAGAAGGACAGCAACTGCATTCCTCAAAACAACCTTTTATTTTCATCAAAGAGAACAGGTAATGACAGGCCAATAGTCTAAGAAAGGCTTCATATATAAATAACATCCCTGTACAGAAAAGAAAACTGGCACCTTGCCTTTAAGGCCTCAGAGAATCTGAACACTTTGCCTTTAAGGCCTCCAGGGGAACTCTGCTCCCATCATGCACCACAGGTGACAGTTAGGTCAGTTCTTTTGTACGGTATAAGAAACCTGTAGGAACCTGCATGCAAGATGCAAGAATAAACAGTAAACTGTTCCTGCTCGTCCGAGGAGGCGGGAGGGTGCTTATACCTTTGATGAGTATACCCCTGAAAGAGAACTAGGATTACAGGTAAGTAACTTATCCTTCTCTTCCAGGGGATACTCATCAATAGTAATAAGCACTGAATAGAGTAGCAAGCTCATACCCACTTCCGAGCGGACGAGCAAAAAACAGAAAACTATCTCGACATAAACAATTTAAACAGTATTAGCAAACAAGTTTCTCAATGAGGCTTGCCCAACCTGAGCATCTGCCTGCGTGTCTGTATCAAGACAGTTATGGCGAATAAAAGTATGAACTGTTCGCCATTTAGCTGCTTTACAAATTTCTGCCATGGGGACATTCCTCAGGAGAGCAGTGGTAGACGCTTTTCCCCTGGTGGAATGTGCCCTTGATCTCCCTGGAAGAGATCTATTGGCCAACTGGTATGATAGGAGAAAACACAAAACAATCCATCTAGAAATGGATCTTTTGGAAGCTGCAGAACCTGTATTAACAGGACCATAGTTAACAAACAAATGGTCTGACTTCCTCAGTCTCTTTGTTCTGTCCAAATAAAACTTAAGAACCCTCTTGAGATCTAGGGAATGTAAAGATATTTCTGGAGAATTTGCAGGATTTGGAAAGAAAGTAGGTAAAGTTATAGTCTGGTTAATGTGAAAATCCGAAATTACTTCAGGCAAAAAAACTAGGATGTGTTCTGAGAACCGCCCTGTTAGCATGGAACACAGTAAAAGGTTTCTTACCACAAAGAGCCTGGATCTCGCTCACCCTGCGAGCGGAAGTGATGACCACTAGGAGCGCGACTTTCCATGTTAAATGTTGTAAGGAAGCTTTATGAATCAGCTCGAAAGGAGCCCCCATCAACTTTGTCAACACAATGTTAAGCTCCCATGGAGGAAACGGAGATCTAACTGGTAGGTACGCCTTTCTCAAACCTTCCAGAAAGTCCTTCACCATTGGAATTCTATAGAAAGAAGTCTGGTTGGGAGACTTTCTATAGGCCATGATTGCTGCAAGGTGAACTTTCATAGAACCAAACTGAAGCCTAGACTTGGCCAAGTGCAGCAAATAAGGTATAATCACTTGTTTCTGACCACGGATGGGATCGTGTCCATTGTTCACACACCAGAGGAAGAATCGTTTCCACTTGAAGGCATATGACTTCCTCGTGGAAGGACGTTTCGCTTCTTTAAGAATATCCATACAGTTTGAATTCAAGTGTAGGTGACCATATTGGATGACTTCAGGAGTTATGCTGTCAACCGGAGGGAAGACAGATTGGGCTGGAACACTCTGCCTGCCTGCTTGGATAGGAGATCCGGGGGAAATGGCAACCTCTTGTGTGGCACTTCCGATAGTTGAAGGAGGTCCGGAACCCACCATTGGCGAGGCTACTCCGGGGCTATCAGGATCATCCTGGAGTTGGCCTTGTACAACTTGTTGATTACTACTGGTATCAATGGGATCGGTGGAAAAGCGTACAGTAAGTTCTGATACCATTCGATCAAAAGGGCATTCCCTTGAGATCCTTTCTGGGGAAATTTGGTTGCGAAGACGGGGCATTTTGTGTTTTCCGCGTCTCCAAACAGGTCGATGTGTGGAGTTTCCCATGTTTGAAAGATACTGCGTGCGACCTCGTCGTTGAGAACCCAATCGTGTGCTTCAACAAAGTCTCTGCTGAGGAAATCCGCCTGAGAATTGAGGGAGCTCGGCAGATGAACTGCCACTATTGCCAAGTCTCTTGCCAGAAGCCAGTTCCATATGGCTTGAGCGTCTATGGAGAGCATTCTGGATTGGTACCTCCCTGTTTGTTCAAATAATACATCATCGTTGTATTGTCCGTTTGTATTAGAATGCACCGAGAGCTGAACGACTAAAAGAGGGACTTGAGAGCTAGATGTACAGCTCTTAACTCTAGCAGATTGATGTGGTAACCCCTTTCGGAGTCGGACCAAAGACCTTGTACTTGCAGAGGGCCCATATGAGCCCCCCAGCCGTGGAGAGAAGCGTCCATGACTAGAGTCTGAGTTGGAGGGTCCTGGTGGAAAGGGACTTCCTTCATTAGGTGCGATCTCTTCATCCACCACCGGATGGAGTCTTTGGCTGTCTGATGGAGAATTATCTGATCCTCCCAGCTCCCTGATATTTGCATCCATTGGTTCTCCAAACATTGCTGTAGTGGACGCATGTGTAATCGTGCGTTTGGTACTATAAAGATGCACAATGCCATTGACCCCAGTAGAGATGACACCTGACGAACTGTCGGGAATTGCATGTGAAGAAGGGTCAGGCATTTTCCTCGAATTGATAACCACCTCTCCTCCGAAGGACACACGTTTACTTTTTCTGTGTCCAGGCAGGAACCCAGATAGTGGATCTTTTGAGTCGGATTTAGTATGGACTTTTTGAAATTGACGTGAAGGCCCAATTTGCGTAGCAGTTGATGGCAGCTCGAGAGATGGTCTTGCTGGAGACGAGCTTTTCAGGAGCCAGTTGTCCAAGTAAGGGTAAATGAATATCTTCTGCTTGCGCAGGAAGGTAGCCACTACAGCCATATACTTGGAGAATGTTCGGGGAGCTGACTTTAGCTCGAATGGAAGAACTGCATACTGGCAATGCTGGAGGGACACTCGAAACCGTCAAAATTTGCGATGTTTCTTTGATATCGGATTGTGGAAGTATGCGTTCTGCAGATCGATGGAACACATCAAATCCCCCTGGTGAAGCTTAGGAAAAATTTGATGAAGTTCTAAAATCTGAAATTTCTCTCTGCGAATGAATCCGTACAACATCCTCAGATCCAGTATTGGTCTGTATTCTGTGGTGGGACCTCTTTTTTGTGCAAGGAAGAAGCGAGAGTAGAGCCCTTGATTTTTTTGCAGAGCTGGAACTTTCTCTATAGCTCTTTTTCTTAATAAGGTGTTCACCTCCTTTTGCTATGTTCTTAGGTCGCAGTGAGGGATGCCTTTCGGAGGTATAGATGGGGGAGGGTCTTGAATTTTAGAAGATATCCGTTTTGAACAATGTCGATGACCCATCTGTCCTTTGTTAGACGCTTCCACTCCTCCAGATGTAATGAAACACTTCCTCCTACTGGAGTGGACAACAGCTTTGGAGGAAGACCCATCTCATGGTTTCTGTGGCTGTTGTGGCGCTGTAGACTGTTGTCTGTTACCGCCTCTGCCCCGTCCAGGCCGGCGTTGCTGAAACTGGGACCTTTGTTGTGTTTGGCCCTGGATCTGCGACGACCAATTAGAAGTTTGCCCTCGCTCCTGAAATGACCACTTGTCATAGGGACGAAAGCGACGACAAAACTCTTTCTTCTTTTCAAGGCTTACGGCCTTAAGAGTATCTAACTCAGTCTTCATTTTAGCCATTTCGTGGTCTGCATGGGACCCAAACAATGACGATCCATTAAAGGGCAAATTAACAATCTTCCTCTGAGCGTCAGGTTTTAGGCTTGTGAGGCAAAGCCAAGCTGATCTTCGACAACAGATGCCGTGAGCATATCCATGAGCTGCTAAATCAGTGGAATCAGCTGTTGTACTGATAATCTGATTAGCAACCAAGCCTCCTTCTTGCACAATCTCCAAGAAGTCTTTCTGATCCTCCTTGCATAATTTCTCTGCAAATCTTGTAAAGGAATCCCATAACGATCTGTCGTATCGACCCAGTAGAGTGGCTGCACTAGCCACTCTCATGACAGACCCTACCGTATTACACATTCTCCGTCCCAAGGAGTCCATGTTCTTGCTATCCTTCTCTGGGGGAGCAGATGAGGTAGATGTAGCAGAATATGCTTTTCTGACAGCAGCGACTATCAGCGAATCTGGTGGAGGGTCCCTACGTAGAAACAAGGGATCCTGGTCCGGAGCCTTATATTTCTTTAAAATCCTTGAGGGCCCCAAGCCCACTGTGCAGGTGTCAAGAAAGTCTTCATTGCAGGCTTCAGTAACCCTGGCTCCAAAGGCAGAAGAGGTTTCGCCGAAAACTTATGGTGCAAAGTCTCGAAAATAACAGAGAAGGTAACTTGAGCTATGTTGAACTTGCTGGCACCACTATATAACACCTCACTGAATGTCCCAAGATCATCAACCGGGGAGACCCTGGAAGGTGGAGTCGATGAAATAGTAGGAGAATAGGCTCTGTATGATGACCTTGTTGACATGGTCGATGCAGGAGATCTCTGCCTTCTCCTTGGAGTATGAGATTGGCGTGATCTGGAGCGCTATCTTGAGCGTGAACGCCGTCTCAGCGGTGATCTGGAACGCCTCAGGGACTTACTAGCCGGAGGTCTTGAGCACTCCATGGTAAGAGGCGTCTCATTAGGCCTGGGTTGCATGTTCCAGTGTCTCACGTCCTCCATCCATCTAGGAGACATATTAATAGTAGGTGATTTGTGCACCGGAGAGCCCTCTGGTGTAACTTGGACGATATTTATCCCCAGCGAGGAAGAAGAAGTATCCCTTGACGTCGAACGTTGAGGTCTGGAAGCTGGTCTTTCCACCTCTCCCACAGGGATAACTTGCCTGTCCCTTGACGTCGAATGCCTCCACGTCGACCCAGAATGAGCCACCATCGACGACGACCGAGGAAGTGATACTCTGGAAGACGGAGATCTATGGGACGAAGCCCTCGACGTTGGCACCTTCGACGTCGACCGCTGCTCACGCGGCATCCTCGACATCGATTCTGACCTCGACAAAGATCTCTGACGGGTCCAAGAGGCTGATCTTGAGCGCCTCGACGCCGACCTTGGGACAGGTGGCGGAGATCTCAACGTCAACCTTCTGGACTTCGCTGGCCTCTTCGCCGTCTAATGTGATTTCTCCTGCATCCAGCCCGAAGCATGCCTCGACAACGACTTATGTCTCGACGGCGACCTCAACGTCTATCTCTTTTGCTTTTCAGGTCTTGACGTGGATAAACTTCTAGGCTGCAACCTGGTCTTCGACGTCGATCTCACTGGCGTTGATGTCACCGGTCTCGACGTTGACTTACTTTTAGACGGCGATCTTGATCTTACCGGTCTTGACGTCGACCTGCTCTTCAACGGCGATCCTGTCTTCGACGTCGACCTTAATTTCTCCACAGTCTTCGACGTCGACTTACTTTTTGACGACGATATTGCCTTTGACGTCGATCTCGCTTTTTCAGCTTGTCTCGACGACGCGCCATGAAGCTTTTTCTTACTTCTAGCTTCCTGAGAAGCAGATCTTCGCCGTTTTCTCAGAGAGGAGGGTCCTCCAGATAAAAAGATGACTCCCTGGGCCCTTTTCATGAGGTTTTCCTCTCTCCATTAAGCCAAGAAGCCTGATCTCTCTCTCCTTCAAAGTTCTTCTTGAAAGCTGAAGACAGTGGTAACATGTCTCTGTGTCATGAGAAGAAGGCAAACACACTACACAGATCAAATGAGGATCGGTTTTAGACATCTTCTTTCCACAGGAAGGACAATTGTAAAATAAAGGTGGCATATCTGACTAAAAAAGAATGAATAATTAGTCAGAAAAGATAGAAAAATACCACCAGCAACAAGAAATATCAAAAAAAGTAGGTAGAATACAAATTCTGACTAAAGAAAGCCAAAATCAGTTGAGCGCAAGCTCCAGGTTCCTCTCAGAAAGAGCCGGAAAAAAGGACTGACCTAATGTCACCTGTGGTGCATGATGGGAGCAGAGTTCCCCTGGAGGCCTTAAAGCAAAGTGTTCAGATTCTCTGAGGCCTTAAAGGCAAGGTGCCAGTTTCCTTTTCTGTACAGGGATGTTATTTATTTATGCAGCCTTTCTTAGGCTAATGGCCTGTCATTACCTGTTTTCTTTGATGCAAATAAATGGTTGTTTTGTGGAATGCATTTGCTTTACATGTCCTTCTCTTACAATATATGTTATGAGTTATTTTCATACCAGAGAAATGCATGTCATTCGGGCTTTCTTAGCTATGTTTAGGGCTGCATATTATTGGTTTACACAAGTATATGTGTATGTGTATAATTTTCTGGTACTATGTTCTCCTTTTCAACTAGATACACATATATATGTATTTGGTATATGTTTGGGGTTCCCCCACATGGGCGGAGATTATTCAGTGCTTATGACTTTGATGAATATCCCCTGGAAGAGAAACGCCAGGTATGGGAGCACATGGAAAGAAATATTGCCAATCAGCGGGAAATGGTATAGTCCAAAGCTCTGTTTTTAGTATAAAATCAGGGACTTCGGTGGTCATATCACTGAAAATACAAGATTTGAAAAAAACATTATTGTCTACTGGTGCTCCTGGAAGACAAATTTCTATGGCCTGCAATCTAAGGAATGCTAAAGTGATCCTGGTATTTTACTGGCATCTGCTGGTCGTTTTCTATCAAGAAAGTTAAATAGAGGCAGTTGCCAGAAAAAATAAAATAAAGACCCTAAGCAGAAAGCAATTCTGGTATTTTACGGACCTCTATTGGTCGTTTTCTATCAACACAGTTAAATGGAGGCAGTTGAACTGAAAAAAAATCCCTTAGCAAAAGCGGAATCAGACAAGTCCTGGGGGTGATCTCCAGAACCCACAAAGTACATACAAAAGATCTTCCAGAAAGCGCAAGAGCTGTCTAGGCTCGACCTAAAAAGTAAGCCAGGGTGTAGTGGGTGTAGCTGCAGTTTCAAAGTATAGTTAATAACAGATGTTAATACTGTTAAATGTAAAAGTAGTCTGTTTCTTAACCATAGAAGAACGCTGGATGACACAGGTGTCCTCGCCAGGATTCGAACTGGAGACCTGTAAATGAAAGCAATTGTCAGAAGTGAGTTTTAAACTCATGAAGTCGTCTTGCCAGCAGACGCTTGAGTAATGGCTGAATTACTTTCTTTCGCATTCTCCACTTTCCTTGTCCTTACTCTCTGAGGCTAGGCACACCTCTCTCGCCCACTCCTTCTATCCAGATATTTCATTACCTCTTCATCCACTACCATAATAGACGGGAAAGGCACACTAGAAGGGTGGTACTGTGCATGTGCCTTTGGGTGTGGGGGGTTTGGAGGTGGGTTATAAGTTGAGCAGGTGCACTCAGGACCGGTTCTAGGATTTTCGGGGTCCCGGGCAAAAGGGAAGGTGGAAGCCCCCTCTAATTTACATATGTGACACCTATTGGGCTCGGGAAAGCTTCTTTGTGCAGACTTCTCCTGGGCCAACCACCTACAAGCACCTGTTTTAAAGTTCAGACCAGGCTGAAGGTGTGAGAATTGGGGGCTGAGAATTAAAACTGTGTGGGCGCTAAAGTGCTGACAATGAGCGTCCTGCTGTGTCTCTTAATGAGCAGACCCAGAGGCGTACCCCTCCTCTAGGCTTTCCCACACCATCCCTTAGAGGCCCAGGGAGAGGGCCCCCTCCCCTGGGCCCAATTGTAAAGAGAAACCTTTCTTTCAAGTGACTCGGCAGGGGTACATGAGGCCTGGTGGGGT
The DNA here is from genome assembly GCF_964263255.1 of Lissotriton vulgaris. Taxonomy (NCBI): domain Eukaryota; kingdom Metazoa; phylum Chordata; class Amphibia; order Caudata; family Salamandridae; genus Lissotriton; species Lissotriton vulgaris. The sequence continues at coordinate 192,587,280 of NC_141694.1, forward strand.
GTTGCATTGTGCGGGGGCCCATGCTGGTAGGCTGAGTGGGAGGCCCTGTGCAGTTGCCCACACTGCCCATGCCTAGCGTCGGCCCTGGGTGTACTATACCATTAAGCAGTGCAACATGAATCAGAGATGTCATGAATGATATCACTTCTTAACATGTCATGAATGATGTAATATGTGAGATCATAAGCCGTGAGGGGGGCAAAATATATTTGTCTGTGTCGAATATGACTGTTGAATTTCAGAGTTTTTTTGTTTTTTAAACATTAGTCTTTACCTAACCTTAATGCTTAACTAGTATGTCACATTAACCTTTGGTTTTATCATGACATCATTGCTGACATTTCAAATGAAATTATTGTATATGTGGACAAAACGGTACATAGGACTCTAACATACCAGTCTTAATCCGAACATGCACCCTGCCCCAGAGTACTTTTTTAAACACAAATTTCTCACAAATGGCTGAAAGGATGTACACTAGATAACAAAAGTACACTTTGTGAATACAGTTCTACCGTTTTGCCAAATTTGGTGTAATTCTGTTCAGCTGTATTTTTCCATATTGGACAGCAAAATTTTAATAGGAATGAAAAAGAGTAATCACACTTTTGGGACACTCCTTTTTTTTACTACAGCTTGATGGATCAACACAAAAGTTTTCATGAAGGAGTCAAAGTGGATGAACTTATTTTTTTTAAAGTTTTGTGCGATTCATCAAACCACAAAAAAGTTATTAAAGAAACCAAAACGCCTTTCCTATGGAAATTCTGAGCTAAATATAAATTTCACTGTGGCAGCCACCACTTTGTAATATATACATATAGGTCAGAGGTTAGGTCAATGTTACCTTTGGAAAATCATTTTTGTGTTTTTAAGAACTTTTGTGTGTGAATGTGCTTTTATTAATAAATGCACATTCACACTTTACTACTACATTGCAAAGGTCATGTTCAAATTTATTACTATGGTTCAGAAAAACCGACTCAACAAAAATACTTTTTATTGCCTCACAGACTGCATATGACAAACACCTAAAACAGGGAAACAAGTCTCCTACTGGTCTTGTGGTCTCTTTAATATGATTTTACAATGCTGAACAAATTTACTCTCTTGCATCCTGGGTTTGGTTAAATACTTTTTGTCAAAATAAAACACACATGACAAAATGCCATGGTATAAACCATATATGAAGACATGCAGGGTATAATATGCTATTTATTACCATTGATGAGGGAAGGGAAGGGCATCATGACTCATTTGAGGCTTAAACTCTACTCATTATAATAATGATAATGATAATCCACATTTGTAAAGTGCACAATCACCCGTAAGTGTCTCTAGGCGCTGGGGGCCATAGGGAAGATTAAGCAAGTTATTGTCCCCCGCTTTGCTGCGACGCGTTTCGAGCACAGCAGTGCTCTTGCTCACACAAAGTTTTGGCAGCAATGTGGTACATTTAAATTTCTTTCTAACTGCCCGCCCACAGTGCACATGATCACGTGATGCATTCAAGCATGAACATAAAAGACATACTAGTGCAAATCGGCCTCTTGTTTTCAAGTGCAATGAATCATTTTGTTTTTGTTTACTCATTGTGCAACAAAATTTAAATGTAAACATCAACTCTAGTTATCGGCTTAAATGCCTTTTACATTTTTATGCATTAACTCCATCATACAATGGGAACTATTGTGTAAAAATCCGCAATAAATAGATAAATACACTTTCTATAACATTCCCTCATATACTTTAAAATATGTATAAGTTTGCATTACACTAAAAAATTAATAAATATTGTTTATACTTTAAAACCATAAATATACACATTTGTTGTAAAATTATATAAGCAAATCCGCTAAACTTCAAAATTCATCATTATGAATATATACATAATTCAAAATGCAAAAAGGAGAAAACTTAATCCTTTGGAGTTTGAGCCTTATTGTATACAACAAGGGTTATTATTACTGCATAAATGCATTACGCTGCACACTGTTAAAACCTAATGAGAGGCTGCTTAAAGTGCTTGTGAATTATAAAGTGCTGAAAGTGCAGAACAAATTAAATCCTAAAAATAACATACCCCATAAAATATACTTGTGTTAAAATTCCTGAGTGGATTCGGAGGCTAAATATTCTTTTCATACAGTTATTCAATGTTTGTAATGTTCTTATTTTTTGGAGAGTCATTCAATGTACTGTGCTGTGTACTGAACTAACTTCTGCTACAATTGGATTCCTATAAATAATGATGCAGATCTTCTGTGTTGTTTAACCCATTGGGATTTTTACTGTCCAACTCAACTATCATTTGAGTTTCCATCTTCCTTAACAGTTTTTCCCTATCTCCACCTCTACGCAATGGTGCTACAGCACTGATATCAAAATAGGATAGACAATTTAGGTCATTGTTATGAGTTGTTCTAAAGTGTCTCGCCACTGGGTAAGCTGCATCATTATTGACGATTGCCCTGAGATGCTGCAGTATTCTGACGTGCACCTGTAGCTTCGTGATACCCACGTAGCGGAGCCCACAGCTGCACGTCAGAACATATACAGCATACTCAGTGCGGCACCCAAAATTTCCTTTAATGGCTACACTCCTATTTGAAAACGGGGTGGTATAATGGGTCGTATTTATACCAAATCTGCATGCTCTGCATGTTGAGCACTTAAAGAATCCATTTCTCTGCTTCAGCCAGGTCCCATTTGATTTTACTTCCGGGCTAGATCTAACTAGTTGGTTTCTCATTGATCTAGCTCGTCTAAAGGTAATTGAAGGAAAGTCTGGTGGTCTGCTAGCAAGTACACCACAGTTAATACTATGGGCCAATTCTTTTTAATGATGGCTTTGATTTTTCTATCCTGCTTGCTAAATGTGGTTATTAACGGAGGACTTTCTTTATATTATTAACCACAGTATCTTTATGAGCCAATAATGAATCACGGGACCGTTCCTCAGTTTTGCCCCAGGCTCGTAGGAGGGTGGTTTTAGAGTATCCTTTATTACTCAATCTTTCCATCATTTCCTTTGCGCATTCCTCATAATTTTCTTGGGAACTACAAATGCATTTTAGTCTTAGTAGTTCACCTACAGGAATACTTTCAATAAGATGACAGGGATGGTTGCTGCTGGCATGCAAAATACTGTTGCCAGCAGTTTTCTTTCTAAACAGAGTTGTTTCCAAGCTGTTGTCAATAACTGTGACACGCACATCTAGAAAATCTACAGTGGATGCATTAATATTTGATGTAAAGTGTAGATTACATGAATTTACATTTAAGTTTTCTACAAACTTTTCTGCACTCTCTACATCTCCCTCCCATATTGCAAAGACGTCATCAATAAAGCGAAGCCAATGTTTGAATTTGTGTCTGTTGGATGCAGCCTCTAGTACCCGCTTCTCCCACCAGCCCACGTGCAAGCACGCATAGCTGGGGGAGAAACAGGATCCCATTGCTACTCCTCGTTCTTGCTTCCAAAATTCCTTGTTGAACAAAAAATAATTGTTATTCAGACACCATGCGATTAGTTCACAAATCATCTTATTGTGGCTATAATATTCACAAGATTTGGTCCCCAAAAAATGATTGACCGCACGTAGGCCTGCCTCATGTTCAATACTTGTGTAAAGTGATTAAATTTCTAATGTAATTAGACACCAATCACTACTCCATTTAATGCTGCCAAGTTTGTTTAAAAAATCTCCTGTACCTCTCACATAACTAGGAAGACTTTTAACATGATCCTGGAGGTAAAAATCTATATATTGAGACACTTGTTCCGGCATACTGTTAATTGCCGAAATTATGGGCCTACCCGGTGTAGGTAATACCATCTTATGCACTTTTGGTATTAAATATAAGATTGGAATTACCGGGGGTTCTACATGTAAACACTTAAATTCAGTTAATGATATTAAACCATTCCTTCTGTATCAGTGGCGGCTGGTGACATTTGAAAGTGGTGAGGCGTAAAATGAAAATCGTACTGCACCGTAGCGAGCAAAGCAGAAAAGCAGACCCAGAAATTCCGCTTTAAAAATACTTTTTATTCATCACTTCATTGCCAGCATGGGTCACTTTTGGGCCTTCACAGGGGCATAGGGGTCAACAGATGTTCAGATCGGCAGCGCACGGTGGCAGAAAAAACAAACGAATACAGTGGTTTGTTTGACCTTACTTTTGAAACAGATTCACAAATCCTCTGTGGGTTCACAAATCCACAGAAGAGCCATGAATTAATGCCCCAGCTATCTCTAAAAACATGTTGCCTCTTTGTGCCAAAGTGTATGTGTTCTCAAAAAACCTTTACAAACACAAAGTGTGGTTGGAGAAGCGTCTTCACACCCTGAATACTGTCCACCGAAGAATAAGGTCTGCGAGGGGCTCAACTGAAGGCTTCAGCAACGGGAGGCCGTCATCTGACTCCCAGCTTCCCACTTGACCAAACTGCCGCTGCGTGATCTTGGGCCGACACACCGTTCATTTTGCAGTGTGTGCCATGTATAAGATTGAATATTCACAAGCGGACACACTGCTAGTGGTGAGTGAGCATACATGCTTTAATATTACATTAAAGGGAATGCACCGAAAAGCCCAAACGGACCCAGTTTCATTTAATTCATGGAGAAGCGCTCAAACATCCGGGGAACTCTATCCGCTTTCATACACAGAAACAAGAAGATATAAAGCCTATCTGTCCCTAACTTTCTTCTTTTTTTAAATCTCTCAGTTTAGCCACTATCAGTATAACAGGCCCTAGAGAGGCTTACAAAGTAAGCGTTGCTTGGGCCCCTGTCGCACAAGACCTCCTTGAAGCAAGGATCGCCGGGATGTCCTTTATTTGAAAGGCGCCAAGGCGGTTAAATTCTGAGTTTTTTCCCCCAAACATAATTGCATATATTAACACCACAAAGCTTGGCATAACACGTTTCAAGGGGATTTCTGAGTGCCAGCCCAATTCCCAGTTGAGACCTGCAGCCGGTGGGAGGCCTGAGCCGGAGCCGGGCCCTGAGCATAGATAGTTGCATGTTTAGCCCGAGCCCGACCCTCATGTCATCAACTTTCACTTTTATATTTTAATTTTACCACCACATTATACTATACCTGCACAGGTCCGGTCGAAAATTAACACGTCCCTGTCCAACAACGCTAAGGTTCCAAAAATAATTCAAGTGCTGTGCTAGTGCAGGTGGGTGTGATGACAAACTCAGACGACTAGGTGAGGCCTCAGACCAGTGTCAGAGTGAATGGAGAGGGAAAAGAGCCGTCAGGGCGGGTGGGGTAAAGAGACGGGGAAGGAGGGGTGGCACTGGCAGAGAGTGGGGAGGCTAAACTTTTATATAATATTTTTCAGGTCCATACCTGCGCACAGGTCCGGTACTGTAGGATTAGAATTTCACACCGCTCCAAGTCTCTGTCCCTCATGCGCACGAGTCGACCACGAGGAGACCACAAGGAGGAAGGGAAGGGTGTAGGCGTGACACTAACTGGCCGTGGGCCGGTCGGATTTGCCCAGCAACTAGAAATGCCCAATCACTGAATGGCTTAACACTAAGCCACTACAGTGATTGGGCATTGCTTCCCACCATGTGTATACAATGCTCCCACCCCCGCGGTGAGACACTAGAACGTCAACAGTACTGTTACACTAACACTACACAGTACAGTACAGTAGTAGTAGCCAATCCTGATGCTGCTCTCTTTAGAGGAGAACTGCTCTCTAAAGAGAGCAGCATCAGGATTCGGCTGAGCATGAAAAAAACGCCGCTCTATTTTTAAGCACTGGGGTATGTTGCATGAGCAAACCCCGTACTCTGCAGTGCTTGCTTTTTGAAAACCATTTAGTTTGCTAGCTGCACAAAGGCAGTCGGGCAAACACCACATGCGCAGTGCGCTGTGCCGGCTACTCCAGCGCCACCCAGTGTCAACAGTGCATATTACTATACTACGTAACTCAGCTCAGCGTGACTGACACCACGGCCGCAGGGGCAGGGCAATAATTATCGGGTAATTTATTCGAGCGGCGCTTTAATTTATGAAACTTTTATTAACGCGCCGCTCGAATAAATTGCCCGATAATTATTAGTGGGGCAACGCCCCACCGCCCACATGGTAAAACCGCTACTGTTCTGTATTCATGTAGAAGTTTCTTTATTGCATCTTTTGCCCTTTTATAATCCAGTCCACTGGCTTTAGAATAACATTACGTGTCTCCCAATTCTCTCATTGCTTTTTTTAGATAAACAATTTTTGGCCATAAGACAATATTGCCTCCTTTGTCCGAGTTATTTATTATTATCTCTTGATTTTCCGAGAATTTTTTCATAAGCTTGGCATATTGTTGTGCATTGTAATTTTTCTTTGTATTGTGGTTCTGTCTTTGCACTGTTCGATGGAGTTTCTTAAGATCTTCAATAGCGCATTCGTGGAAAATGTCAATGGCGTCTTTGGGCATGCTAGGCATAAAACACTTTTTGGTTTAAAGGGACTCTCTCCCGCTCCCCTTTGTTTCACCTCAATCTACCCTAGCCGCTCTTGCGTGTTTGGTGCTCCCTCTTCCAAATCTTCCACTCGCTCTATTCCTGTTTTTGCCAACTCATGGAGGGTCAATAAACATTTTGCATCCACTGCTTGTATCACCGGTACTGGTAGGCCATTGGACTGTGTAATCATAGCTTGACTTTCATTGCTGCCCCCTTCTTTGATGGTGTATAGCTTCTTTAAATTAAGTTTTCTGATATAACTGAAAACATCCACCCTCGTGTTTGCATAATTAAAAGAACTTTCCAGACAGAAATAAAGTCCAAGTGCAAGAAGTTGTTCTTCTGCCGTTGTATATATATATATATATATATATATATATATATATATATATATATATATATATATTTATATATATATATATATATATATATATATATATATTTATATATATTACCTACTGGCGTAGTTATAGTTAGGACCTAGTTTCCATAGGAAATCCGCAACATTCTATATGGAATAACTTTGGCGCCGGTCGATGAATCTTCTTGAAATTCTTCAAGAAGTTGGCCTGCTCCGCTCGCTCCTTCCCTGAAAGTTTGGGGGGGATTCGTGAAGCGGGGACCAAGAAAAAAGGGGGTCCCAAAACGTGTTTTCCCCATGCAATTTTCCATAAAGACCATTAGACACGGACACAGCCCGAACTGCTGAACGGAATTACACCAAATTTGGCAAAAAGGTAGAGTTTGGTTTGTAGATTGTGCTTTTTGTTAAATGGTGTAAATCCGTTCAGTAGTTCCTGAGAAAATCAAAAGTAAAATCATAGATATATTTGCGAAGTTGTACGGTACGCGTACCTTCAGAGGATTATACGCGTACCATTACGAGCACAAGCTGCATGCTAATTGGCTGTAAACTGTCTGTCAACACTCCAAACCAGGAAGTGTTGGCAGCCATCTTGTGCCTCGGTAGAACCGAGGCAAAAGTAAATTGAAAAACAAGTCAGCAAAAGGCGCAAAGGGGGCAGGGTTAGAAACACCCTGACCCCCTAGGCCTGCTCAGGGGGTCCCACAAGGACCCCCAAGGCCCAATATTTTTTTTAAAAAAATTTGAAACCATCACGGTGTTAACTGCCGATAAAAAAACAAATTTGCATATTTTTTTTTGTTTTGCCCCCGGGGGCAAGTGACTCTTTGTACCAGCCCCGGACCAGCCCCGGGGACCGCCACCCCTTGGCTTATTTTAATAGGGTGGGGGGGCTCTGAGGCCCCCCAGCCCCGGGGACCGCCACCCCGGGGCTTCTTTTATTTGTAATAATGGGGGGCCAAGAGGGGCCCCCCAGCCCCGGGCACCCGGGCTTCCATGAAATGTATGCGGGGGGCTCCCGGCCCTCCCGCAGCTCCGGGGACCGACACCCCCAGGGCTACTTTTTTTTAAAAGAAAAAACCTGTGTGGTGGGGCTCAAACCCCCCCACACGCCCCGGGGACCGCCACCTCCCCGGGGCACTAATATTCAAAATAGGGGGGTCCGTGACGGACCCCCTAGCCCCGGGGACCACCACCCCCGGGGCTTTTAACTGTTGGGAGGGGGGCCGTGCGGCCCCCCTCCTGGAGCCTTTGATGGCCCTGGGAACCACCACCCCCCAGGGCCGGCTCCTGCAGTGTCCCGGGGTGCCTACCCCCGGGACACTGCTGTTTGCTATGGTAGGGCGGAAGCCTCGCAGCTTCCACCCTACCATAGCAAACTGCTTTGGTTTTTGAAAGAGAGAACAGGAAACCTGCTCTCTCTTTCAAAAACCAAAGCGGATTGCTTTTCTGCATGGGGGGCAGCATGTTAGCTGCTGCCCAAGCAGGAAAGCAATTCCTACTCCTGCAGGGACCGTGGGGGGCTTAGGGATCCCCCACAGCCCCCAACGAGGAGGGCCAGGCCCCAGGTGATGGGGTCCCCGGGGCCAGAAGTGGCCCGGGAGGGGGGCCCCCCTCCCAAAAAATAAATAAATCAATAAAAAACGGAGCTGCATTGCAGAGTGTTGTAAAAAGGGGGCATGCCCTCTGAACATCTCTCTGCAACGCAGCTCCCTGGTGCATACTGGAGGTACCTGGTGTGCCAGTTGGCTCACAGGCAACCTCAGGATTGAAGAGGAATTAATTCCCCAACCTAAAACGTGCCACATGGCGTGTTTGCACACATGTCACCTCAGGCCCGCTCCCTTCACTATTGAGCGAAATATTCCTCTAAAATCAGCCGAAGTACGAATTCCGATTTAATCACCTGTTATCACGAGAGACGTCAGTGCTGCATCTTTGAGCCCAGTACGGACCCAGAAAAGTAAATCTAAGCATACTTACCAGTAACTGGTATTTCCTTCCATAGGAATCTATTGTGTGGTTTTCACCAGACAAGTTTCTAAGTGTCTATTTTTGAAACGTACAAATATTCCTCTAAAATCAGCCGAACTACGAATTCCGATTTACTCACCTGTTATCAGGAGAGACCTCAGTGCTGCATCTTTCAGCCCCCTACTGATCCTGAAAAGTAATTCTAACCATACCTACAGTAACTTGAATTTCCTTCCATAGGCTATCATTGGCTGGTTTCACTTGGAAATTCCTCTATGTGTGGAGTTTTGAAACTTTAAAAAATTCCTCAAAAATCAGCCAAACTACAAATTCTGATTTACTCACCTGTTATCAGGAGAAACCTCAGTGCTGCATCTTTCAGCTCACTACTGTTCCTAAAAAGTAATTTTAACCGTACTTACCAGTAACTTGAATTTCCTTCCATAGGATATCATTGCCTGCTATATAAAATATATATAAATTAAAAAAATATAAAATAAAAAAAATTACAATTTCAATATTTTTAAAAACATTTTTTTCAATTTATATTAAAAATATGTAATGTAATTTAAAAAAAATATCTAAAAATAAATACTTTAAAACAATGTAGTAAATCAGTATAAAAAAATATAACAATTAATACATTTAAAAATTATCATTAACAAAACCTTTGAAATTCACTGAAAAAACCATAGGTTTCAGCCACGTTATAGAATTAGCATTTAAAAAACCTTAGAAATTCACTGAAAAAACCATAGGTTTCAGCAACGTTATAGTTAGGAATTACCTTTTAAAAAACCTTAGAAATTCACTGAAAAAAACATAGGTTTCACACATGTTATAGTTAGCTGGACATTTCACTCATACAAAACCATTGAAATTCCTCCATTATAGTTAGTTCAGCTAACTATAACTCGCGCGCCCGCAATGCACTGCTAATGATGTCACATATTACATCACTCATGACATGGTCAGTGACATCACTGATGACATCTCAAATGACATCACTGATGACATCACTGATGACATCATCCTTGTGAAAGAGTGGTAGACCTCCTCTCACCCTAATATAACCTTTAATACACACATTCAAAAATAGAAAATATATATTTTTTTTAAATGGAGATACCAATACCAGTTATAACAATCTATTCAGTAATTCCAACATCTACACACACATCCACTCATTCACCAACAGTTCTATATAGTCACTCATACATGAACTCACTCATCATATGTACTCATACACCTATACATCCTGTTACACACCGATACTCATCCATAGTTACTCACACACATACTCACACATGCAAATAAACTATCAAACATCCATTTACTTGAATATACAGCTATACACACACCACTACACTTACTTCTACAGAAACGAACACATACTTACTCTCTTAAACAATCACTTATAGAAACACATACTTATACAGGAACTCTTCCAATCTCTCACTCTCACATATACTCACTTATATACATCAATACTCACATATGCTAGTTTAAAACATATGTAGTTACTCATAAAGATACTATTGGGACAGTCATTCACACACTAACACACCCATACAACACACTCATCCACCCATACAGTGCTGCCACATGCTGTCTTCAAAACACATACAAACAGTGAGTCAGTCATTCATGCATCTGGGCGCTAAGTAATACCCCCACCAAACCATACAGACACTCATTCTGATACTCAAAAATCCAACTAATAACCCATTAAGACACTCATGTAGCTACTCACCAACCCATGCAGCCACTTATACACAAAGTGAGACACTGATACAGATATTTACATATTTAAACATTACTCGCTAATACATGTATTCACTAAGATACACTTAACAAGTCAGTTATACAATCAATTTTACAAAAAATCACCCATTTAGACACTTATTTACCCATTTATTCTTCCATCGACCTTTAGATATAAATATATAAAAAATATTTATTTTTCAGAAAGACACACATTCACTGGATGATGTCATCAGTGATGTCATGAGTGATGTCACTGACCATGTCATGAGTGATGTAATATGTGACGTCATCAGCAGTGCATTGCGGGCGCGCAAGTTATAGTTAGCGGAACTAACTATAACGGGGGAATTTCAATGGTTTTGTATGAGTGAAATGTCCAGCTAACTATAACATGTGTGAAACCTATGGTTTTTTCAGTGATATATATACATATATATATATATATATATATATATATATATATATATGTATATATATATATATATATATATATATATGTATATATATATATATATATATATATATATATTTATATATTTAGTCTCGTGGAACAAGGGACTTGGTCCCGAAACGCAGCGAGTTGTTAATTTCTGCTGAATAAACTACTGCTTTAACCACATGGCTGCTGCGGGGATTTTTGCCCTGTGCTGCAAATTGCCATTTTGCTGTTTCCATGACGAGCTCAGCTCGTCATCAGCACACGACACCCGTGGGTGATGACGAGCTGAGCTCGTCATCAGCAGCGAAAGGGTTAAAAGCTTTCTGGTGTCCGCGGCTGCTGTGATTTTTTGAGGCAACAGCGTAAATTATTATGGAAGCATGATTTTGAGCCGTTTGTGTGCATGGGAAGTGTCAATAAATAGTATACAGTCAGCATCTTCCTCTGAAATGAACATTTTGGAAAACGGAACTGCTGACTTTGAAATACTGAAGTAATTACTTTCCCAGTGCATTATGGACATTTGAGTATTCTAAGACTACGAAGTGACGTCGAAGTCTTTGGTAAAGAGGGCAGCATTAAGGTCACACCCTCAATAATCCACATGGCTCACCTGTGACCAAGGCTCCATGAGAGTTGAAACGTGTTAGGATTTACTTGCTGCCATGCTGATGTATAGTGAATAAAAGCGACTGTTTTCTACAAAGTCTGGTGTGTGGCGCTCTTCTTTGGTGTGTACAAGGCAGGTGTTTGGATTTTAGCGATATGCTCCGGTCCCCACGAGCCGAGGCCGCCCTGTTGAGGTCGGGGGCTCAAGGTCGGAGGAATGGAGGTGGATATTTATTTATATATATATATATATATATATATATATATATATATATATATATATATATATATATATATATATATATATATATATATATATATATATATATATATATATATATACATATATATATATATATATATATACATATATATATATATATATGTTGCATGCTGGGAGTTGGAGTTCCCATACCCTCACGTGATCTCCAACAGGTGAGCCAAACACACAAGGGGAGGAGCCTAGTGTCAACCGCATCATATAGCGAAGCAACATTGATGGAGCCATTACGAGACTTTTTGTTGGTGCATGGGCACTGAGGAAGGCATTTGACATGCCGAAATGCATTTGCCGCTACCAACGCTTGCATCTGAAAAATAAAGATCCTCCAAAGATTTCCCCTCTGACCTCCGCGCTTTTCTGTCCAGGGAAGTGGTTCTTCATATATTCGCGCCAAGCCAGGAGCGCGTTCCGGAAGGTCCTGCTGACAAGATACCCAAAATAGACTGGCAATTACACTGCGTGCAGTGTTGTTTGTACTCGAGGGATCGAGAAGTTTTGGTGTACGCCGGAGTAGACGGGAGGAGCAGTGCGGAGGGTGGTATTTACCCCCGTTAGGACGTTGTGTGGCCACACGGCCGTCCCTGCACAGGGTCATTCCTGCCTACCTGGCCCAGCAGCCCGAGGGGAGCCGAGGAGGAAATTTGTGACGCAGGTGCATCCAAGAAGTCACACCATCTACGCTGCAAAAGACACAGAAGCAGAGTGTTTCCAATTTTTCTGCCATCCCACACCGCCGGCCCAGCAGCATGAACATGTTGCATGCTGGGAGTTGGAGTTCCCATACCCTCACGTGATCTCCAACAGGTGAGCCAAACACACAAGGGGAGGAGCCTAGTGTCAACCGCATCATATAGCGAAGCAGCATTGATGGAGCCATTACGAGACTTTTTGTTGGTGCATGGGCACTGAGGAAGGCATTTGACATGCCGAAATGCATTTGCCGCTACCAACGCTTGCATCTGAAAAATAAAGATCCTCCAAAGATTTCCCCTCTGACCTCCGCGCTTTTCTGTCCAGGGAAGTGGTTCTTCATATATTCGCGCCAAGCCAGGAGCGCGTTCCGGAAGGTCCTGCTGACAAGATACCCAAAATAGACTGGCAATTACACTGCGTGCAGTGTTGTTTGTACTCGAGGGATCGAGAAGTTTTGGTGTACGCCGGAGTAGACGGGAGGAGCAGTGCGGAGGGTGGTATTTACCCCCGTTAGGACGTTGTGTGGCCACACGGCCGTCCCTGCACAGGGTCATTCCTGCCTACCTGGCCCAGCAGCCCGAGGGGAGCCGAGGAGGAAATTTGTGACGCAGGTGCATCCAAGAAGTCACACCATCTACGCTGCAAAAGACACAGAAGCAGAGTGTTTCCAATTTTTCTGCCATCCCACACCGCCGGCCCAGCAGCATGAACATGTTGCATGCTGGGAGTTGGAGTTCCCATACCCTCACGTGATCTCCAACAGGTGAGCCAAACACACAAGGGGAGGAGCCTAGTGTCAACCGCATCATATAGCGAAGCAGCATTGATGGAGCCATTACGAGACTTTTTGTTGGTGCATGGGCACTGAGGAAGGCATTTGACATGCCGAAATGCATTTGCCGCTACCAACGCTTGCATCTGAAAAATAAAGATCCTCCAAAGATTTCCCCTCTGACCTCCGCGCTTTTCTGTCCAGGGAAGTGGTTCTTCATATATATATATATATATATATATCCAAACCATCTTCCCTCATGGAAAGAAGCTGAGTCGCACACATTACTTCATTTTATGGCCATTTTAATTTAAAGGCGAACAGCGTGATTGAGGACTTTACTGACGCGTTTCGTTTCCCTTGGAAACTTTTTCAAAGTGGTGTCCTGCACCTAACAGACAGTCCGTAAGTTCCACAGTTCAGTATTGTTTATTTTTTCCTTTTCCCCAATGGCTTTTCAATGTGGAAGCATTCCATTTTTAAGTTGCATTATGGAGCCTGTGGTCCCGACGGCTGTCTGCAAATTAAACCCTCCAGTGGGCGGTGAGTTGATCTTGCTGTTCAGATAAACCTATTTTTACGGCTTGAAGTTTCCCATGTCAGCCCCCTTTTTCAGGCTGACTCGGGACCAATACCAAGGTCCAGTCCTCGGCGGCACCTCTCTCCCTGGTCCGTTTTATCGATTCCAGCACTTTGGTTCAGTTTGGGAGAGCGTGGCGCTCTTGTGGCGGTGCGTGTACTCTTCGGCGGAACCAAGCCGATATAAATGTCCAAACCATCCTCCCTCATGGAAAGAAGCTGAGTCGCACACATTACTTCATTTTATGGCCATTTTAATTTAAAGGCGAACAGCGTGATTGAGGACTTTACTGACGCTTTTCGTTTCCCTTGGAAACTTTTTCAAAGTGGTGTCCTGCACCTAACAGACAGTCCGTAAGTTCCACAGTTCAGTATTGTTTATTTTTTCCTTTTCCCCAATGGCATTTCGATGTGGAAGCATTCCATTTTTAAGTTGCATTATGGAGCCTGTGGTCCCGACGGCTGTCTGCAAATTAAACCCTCCAGTGGGCGGTGAGTTGATCTTGCTGTTCAGATAAACCTATTTTTACGGCTTGAAGTTTCCCATGTCAGCCCCCTTTTTCAGGCTGACTCGGGACCAATACCAAGGTCCAGTCCTCGGCGGCACCTCTCTCCCTGGTCCGTTTTATCGATTCCAGCACTTTGGTTCAGTTTGGGAGAGCGTGGCGCTCTTGTGGCGGTGCGTGTACTCTCCGGCGGAACCAAGCCGATATAAATGTCCAAACCATCTTCCCTCATGGAAAGAAGCTGAGTCGCACACATTACTTCATTTTATGGCCATTTTAATTTAAAGGCGAACAGCGTGATTGAGGACTTTACTGACGCGTTTCGTTTCCCTTGGAAACTTTTTCAAAGTGGTGTCCTGCACCTAACAGACAGTCCGTAAGTTCCACAGTTCAGTATTGTTTATTTTTTCCTTTTACCCAATGGCATTTCAATGTGGAAGCATTCCATTTTTAAGTTGCATTATGGAGCCTGTGGTCCCGACGGCTGTCTGCAAATTAAACCCTCCAGTGGGCGGTGAGTTGATCTTGCTGTTCAGATAAACCTATTTTTACGGCTTGAAGTTTCCCATGTCAGCCCCCTTTTTCAGGCTGACTCAGGACCAATACCAAGGTCCAGTCCTCGGCGGCACCTCTCTCCCTGGTCCGTTTTATCGATTCCAGCACTTTGGTTCAGTTTGGGAGAGCGTGGCGCTCTTGTGGCGGTGCGTGTACTCTTCGGCGGAACCAAGCCGATATAAATGTCCAAACCATCTTCCCTCATGGAAAGAAGCTGAGTCGCACACATTACTTCATTTTATGGCCATTTTAATTTAAAGGCGAACAGCGTGATTGAGGACTTTACTGACGCGTTTCGTTTCCCTTGGAAACTTTTTCAA
This sequence comes from Lissotriton vulgaris, assembly GCF_964263255.1. Taxonomy (NCBI): domain Eukaryota; kingdom Metazoa; phylum Chordata; class Amphibia; order Caudata; family Salamandridae; genus Lissotriton; species Lissotriton vulgaris. Next base: position 192,602,629 of record NC_141694.1, read on the forward strand.
AGTGGTGTCCTGCACCTAACAGACAGTCCGTAAGTTCCACAGTTCAGTATTGTTTATTTTTTCCTTTTCCCCAATGGCATTTCAATGTGGAAGCATTCCATTTTTAAGTTGCATTATGGAACCTGTGGTCCCGACGGCTGTCTGCAAATTAAACCCTCCAGTGGGCGGTGAGTTGATCTTGCTGTTCAGATAAACCTATTTTTACGGCTTGAAGTTTCCCATGTCAGCCCCCTTTTTCAGGCTGACTCGGGACCAATACCAAGGTCCAGTCCTCGGCGGCACCTCTCTCCCTGGTCCGTTTTATCGATTCCAGCACTTTGGTTCAGTTTGGGAGAGCGTGGCGCTCTTGTGGCGGTGCGTGTACTCTTCGGCGGAACCAAGCCGATATAAATGTCCAAACCATCTTCCCTCATGGAAAGAAGCTGAGTCGCACACATTACTTCATTTTATGGCCATTTTAATTTAAAGGCGAACAGCGTGATTGAGGACTTTACTGACGCGTTTAGTTTCCCTTGGAAACTTTTTCAAAGTGGTGTCCTGCACCTAACAGACAGTCCGTAAGTTCCACAGTTCAGTATTGTTTATTTTTTCCTTTTCCCCAATGGCATTTCAATGTGGAAGCATTCCATTTTTAAGTTGCATTATGGAGCCTGTGGTCCCGACGGCTGTCTGCAAATTAAACCCTCCAGTGGGCGGTGAGTTGATCTTGCTGTTCAGATAAACCTATTTTTACGGCTTGAAGTTTCCCATGTCAGCCCCCTTTTTCAGGCTGACTCGGGACCAATACCAAGGTCCAGTCCTCGGCGGCACCTCTCTCACTGGTCCGTTTTATCGATTCCAGCACTTTGGTTCAGTTTGGGAGAGCGTGGCGCTCTTGTGGCGGTGCGTGTACTCTTCGGCGGAACCAAGCCGATATAAATGTCCAAACCATCTTCCCTCATGGAAAGAAGCTGAGTCGCACACATTACTTCATTTTATGGCCATTTTAATTTAAAGGCGAACAGCGTGATTGAGGACTTTACTGACGCGTTTCGTTTCCCTTGGAAACTTTTTCAAAGTGGTGTCCTGCACCTAACAGACAGTCCGTAAGTTCCACAGTTCAGTATTGTTTATTTTTTCCTTTTCCCCAATGGCATTTCAATGTGGAAGCATTCCATTTTTAAGTTGCATTATGGAGCCTGTGGTCCCGACGGCTGTCTGCAAATTAAACCCTCCAGTGGGCGGTGAGTTGATCTTGCTGTTCAGATAAACCTATTTTTACGGCTTGAAGTTTCCCATGTCAGCCCCCTTTTTCAGGCTGACTCGGGACCAATACCAAGGTCCAGTCCTCGGCGGCACCTCTCTCCCTGGTCCGTTTTATCGATTCCAGCACTTTGGTTCAGTTTGGGAGAGCGTGGCGCTCTTGTGGCGGTGCGTGTACTCTTCGGCGGAACCAAGCCGATATAAATGTCCAAACCATCTTCCCTCATGGAAAGAAGCTGAGTCGCACACATTACTTCATTTTATGGCCATTTTAATTTAAAGGCGAACAGCGTGATTGAGGACTTTACTGACGCGTTTCGTTTCCCTTGGAAACTTTTTCAAAGTGGTGTCCTGCACCTAACAGACAGTCCGTAAGTTCCACAGTTCAGTATTGTTTATTTTTTCCTTTTCCCCAATGGCATTTCAATGTGGAAGCATTCCATTTTTAAGTTGCATTATGGAGCCTGTGGCCCGACGGCTATCTGCAAATTAAACCCTCCAGTGGGCGGTGAGTTGATCTTGCTGTTCAGATAAACCTATTTTTACGGCTTGAAGTTTCCCATGTCAGCCCCCTTTTTCAGGCTGACTCGGGACCAATACCAAGGTCCAGTCCTCGGCGGCACCTCTCTCCCTGGTCCGTTTTATCGATTCCAGCACTTTGGTTCAGTTTGGGAGAGCGTGGCGCTCTTGTGGCGGTGCGTGTACTCTTCGGCAGAACCAAGCCGATATAAATGTCCAAACCATCTTCCCTCATGGAAAGAAGCTGAGTCGCACACATTACTTCATTTTATGGCCATTTTAATTTAAAGGCGAACAGCGTGATTGAGGACTTTACTGACGCGTTTCGTTTCCCTTGGAAACTTTTTCAAAGTGGTGTCCTGCACCTAACAGACAGTCCGTAAGTTCCACAGTTCAGTATTGTTTATTTTTTCCTTTTCCCCAATGGCATTTCAATGTGGAAGCATTCCATTTTTAAGTTGCATTATGGAGCCTGTGGTCCCGACGGCTGTCTGCAAATTAAACCCTCCAGTGGGCGGTGAGTTGATCTTGCTGTTCAGATAAACCTATTTTTACGGCTTGAAGTTTCCCATGTCAGCCCCCTTTTTCAGGCTGACTCGGGACCAATACCAAGGTCCAGTCCTCGGCGGCGCCTCTCTCCCTGGTCCGTTTTATCGATTCCAGCACTTTGGTTCAGTTTGGGAGAGCGTGGCACTCTTGTGGCGGTGCGTGTACTCTTCGGCGGAACCAAGCCGATATAAATGTCCAAACCATCTTCCCTCATGGAAAGAAGCTGAGTCGCACACATTACTTCATTTTATGGCCATTTTAATTTAAAGGCGAACAGCGTGATTGAGGACTTTACTGACGCGTTTCGTTTCCCTTGGAAACTTTTTCAAAGTGGTGTCCTGCATGATTTAGAGCTGTTTGTGTGCATGGGAAGTGTCAATAAATAGTATACAGTCAGCATCTTCCCCTGAAATTAACATTTTGGAAAACGGAACTGCTGACTTTGAAATACTGAAGTAATTACTTTCCCAGTGCATTATGGACATTTGAGTATTCTAAGACTACGAAGTGATGTCGAAGTCTTTGGTAAAGAGGGCAGCATTAAGGTCACGCCCTCTTTAATCCACATGGCTCACCTGTGACCAAGGCTCCATGAGAGTTGAAACGTGTTAGGATTTACTTGCTGCCATGCTGATGTATAGTGAATAAAAGCGACTGTTTTCTACAAAGTCTGGTGTGTGGCGCTCTTCTTTGGTGTGTACAAGGAAGGTGTTTGGATTTTAGCGATATGCTCCGGTCCCCACAAGCCGAGGCCGCCCTGTTGAGGTCGGGGGCTCAAGGTCGGAGGAATGGAGGTGGATATTTATTTATATATATATATATATATATATATATATATATATATATATATATATATATATATATATATATATATATATATATATATATATATATATATGTGTGTATATATATATATATATCTATATATATATATATATATACACACACACACACACACACACACACACACACACACACACATTCATTAAAAACCCAAAAGTTACAGGGACACTATAGTTAGGTTCAGATTTTACACATACAAAGCCAATGAGATTCAGAAGTCATAGTTATCTCAAGTAACTATAACTCGCACCCCTGCCATGCAGTTTTCTCATCAATGATTTTTTAGAAAATGTTGCACTGATATTATCAGTGAGGTCATAGAAGATGTAATGAGTGATGTAATATGTGAGGTAATTAGCAGCGCATGGCGAGGGTGTGAGTTATAGTTACTTTAGGGGACAAGTTATGGTTACTTGACATAACACCAAACTGCTAAATATTTCTATGGTTTTGTGTATGTAAAATCTGATCCTAACTAGAATATCGCTCTAATGTTTTTTAGAGAATTTCTATGGTTATTTTTATTTCTATTTCCTATCTATAACATCCTTGTAACTGTTGTTTTTTTCAGTGAATTTCTAGTTTTTTTTAACGTAAAGTAATATTTAATTACATGTTTGACATTGCTCTTTTTGCAGTTTCATCCTCAAACTTTTTGCCTTTTGCCTTTTATTTTACGGACCTGTTTTTGCTGCCTATAGGATTCTGGGCACTTTACCACTTCTGATCAGTGCTAAAGTGCATATGCTCTCTGTGTAAATTGTGAATATGATTGGTTATCCATGATTGGCATATTTTCTTTACTGGTAAGTCCCTAGTAAAGTGCACGTTGTGTGCCAGGGCCTGTAAATCAAATGCGACTAGTTTCCACTGGGAGAAGATGGAGAAATGGAGTTTAGGCTCTCTGAACTCAGAATTTATTAACACATCTTTTTAGGAAGATAGTTTTTAAATTGTCTGTTTGAAAATACCACTTTTAAAACGTAGGCATTCTCTTGTTTAACTATACTCTGTGCCACTGCTGTTTGTGTATTGAGTGTCTGGTTTTGGAGTGACAGGAGCTGGAGATGTGCATTCACTGTAGAAAGTCACAATGGGGGGTTGAGGTGTGTCCTGTCTTTTCTGGATGGCTCATAGCTGGGATGAATAGACCTGATCTGCATTTAGAGTGGTGGAAGAATTTTCGCTTGCACCTGACTAGGTTCTGTGTTCCTTTGTACAATGCTGTCTTCACCCCTTGTGGTCATGCTGGACCTGGGAGGACAGGACTGGTTTGGACTGGGCTCAGAGACCCTTGCCACTAAGATAACAATGACAAAATGGAGTATAAGTATTGGACCTAAAACCCCAAGACTTTACATTACTTCAAGAAACAAGAGGATCCTGCCAAGAAGAAGATCGGAAGGACTGTGTGAAGGACGCTGCCTGTTCTGTGTGAGGGGTGGGTCGGCCTGCAGTTGCTGCTTCTGTCTGTGGTGGAGGAAAAGTACAGATTCTTTTTTAAAAGCTCTGGTATCCTGTATAGGAAGAATGTCCAAGGGCTTGTGTGTGCTTGCCTAATGTTGGAAGTCTCAGGGAGATAAAATACTTCATGGAAGAGCCTTGCTGGATCTAAAAGGAACCTGCCTGGAAGGAGAGCTGGAAAATTCTGTGAGGAGCGCTACCCCTGATGTGTGTGGGGTGCAACGGCCTGCAGTTGCTGCTCCTGGCTGGAGCAGGCAAAGGACTGGACTGTTCTTCACCCTTTGTAAAGAAAAGTGCATGATGAGCACTTTATTATTTGCTTTTTCAAAGAACTTGGGGAGTGCTGGATTTCTCTTCCCCAGCTGAGCAAGCTATAAAGGAATAAACCACAACCAGTGCTTGTTGAGCGCTACTATTCCTATGTGGTTTGCATGGTAAAATCAGAAGTGCTGGCCACACAGCAAAGACCACCCTCAGGGGGCCCGCCTGCCGGAAAGCTTGGCCGGAGCTGTGAAAGGTTGTTGTGGCAACCGGGATCCTGAAGCAAGAAAGCATGTTGAATCTCAATTCTCTGTTTATTTTAAAAGATACCTGGTGCTGTGGGGAAAATGCCTTGCCGGCATGAGTAGCAGCACAAAGAAAAGACCCCACCATTGCCGGGCAACCAACAGGAAAAGCCAGCGTTGACAATGCCGCCCAGCCAAGACAGCCAATGATGCTGAGAGGAGTCCACAGTGCAGGGCACTCCCCGAGTTATGGGGAAGGAGCCCAGTCCTCAACGCCCCAGCCGCACAGGGTTGGCTTGCCGATGCTCGGCTGACCGGCACCTCGCGCCCCGCCACTGAGACTAGTGAGGAGCTCTCTGTGCTGCGGGTGGCAGTCAGCTGGGCGTTGTGTTGGTGTGAGGACAGGGCCGGACCAAGCAGCTGCACTTCCCTAAATTTACATATGCGGGAGACTGAGTGAGGTCTCCTGTCCTCCCTGCAGTGTTTGCGCCCTCCCCTTACCCACGTGACATCCAAGGAGGGGGGTGCTGGAGTGTTTTATTGCCTCCCATAGCAGAGGGCAATAACTGCAGCTACTGGTGTAGGTGGGCATGGGGCCCTACCACCTGCAACTCGGGAGGGGGGGGGAATTATCATACTATGTGTATTAGAAGACCAGAAGTGCTATGCTCTATGCATTTATGATGATACTGGTTCTTACACTGTAATGTTTGGTGATGTATGCACAGGTGTGGTATAAAGTGGTGTGGTTATGATGTTGAGATAACCTGTGCAACTTATAAGTATTGCTTCAGTACTCTACATGTGTTATGAAAGTTGCCTAGTGGCAAAGTGATTCATGAGTTATGTGATTGTGGTCTAATGTGTTTTATGTACAATATAAATGATATTTTTATATAACCTTGTGTGTAGTCTCCTTTGTGGTGTGCCTAGTGTGTCACTGCGGTGTGTGTGTTGCACAAACGCTTTACACATTGCCTCTGGGATAAGCCTGACTGATCCGCCAGGCTACCACGGGGGTGCGCAGAGGTTATCTTGTGTGTGTAATTCCCTTCCCATGACTAGAGTGGTGGGTTCTGTCTGGTTTAGGTGCATACCCTAGCCAACCAGAAAGCCCATTTCTAACTTTAACATATGTAAATCCAACCACCGTCATGCATGGCCAAAGGCCTTGCACGGTTGACTTGCGTCTAGGCATTGCAGCCAAACTCCCGCATGCAGCCAAACCCATGACGCTGCACAAGGCTGTATGCAATGGGGGTTTGGCCACAATGCCTGGCCTGTGGCCAGCCTATTGGCCAACCTTCCAAAAAGCAGCCAACCTGTGGATAGGCCTCCTCCCCAGGCCACTTTTGGCCCCAGGGACCCCATTTCCAGGGGCCCAGCCATATTCTAAAGGGGGAGGGGAGCATAGTGCCCCCTTCCTGGGCCTATTTCGGCCCCAGAGACCCCATCCCCAAGATGATTTTGGGGGACCCCCTCTCCTGGGGCCAGGCCAAAAAAATAAGGGGGCCGAGGCAAGCAGCCCCGCTCCCCAGACCAATTTCAGCCTGGGGATCCCATCCCCAAAGGCCTGGCCAATTACTAAACGGGAGGGGGCTGTGCGCTCCCCCCCTCCTCGGGCCAATTTCAGACCCATTCCCCGGCCCAGCGAACAATGGGGAGTGCCACATATTAGTCTTTCTTCTAACCTAACCCTGTATCTTATGTCTACCATTGACATTGCCTCATGCTGCCATTAGACATAGAACAGTCCTTTCTTTATTTTATTTGATTTTACTTTACAAGTCCTTCTTCTATTTTAATCACTGTGACCTAGCACGAACAAGTCCTTCCTCGATTTCCACTCCCAGTATTTCCATCCAATCATCTACCATTTATAAAGCGGCTGCTTCCTATCACACGGTTGCTTGCATTCTAGCATACCGGTGTGTGGTCTTTTGGCGGTCGAGTATTGCTACCAGTCCTTTTCTACCAGGAGCGTCACTATTTTCATCAAACCTCACGGGTGAGTCTGTTCAAGATGAAACTTTAGAAGTCATGCTTAATCTAGCTCGTTTATTTATATATACACTCATGCTACACCAAATGCGCTATTTCACAGCATAGTTACATCTATATGCTTACCTTCTTCCTCAATCATATGTGAAATATCTTCCTACTATTAAGTATGTTTGTTTAGAGCCGGCTAATTATGCTTAGCTAATCACTATATAGAGATATGGCAACTCTCTTTTTTATAAATGCTAGATATGCTAAACTATGTGTTATTTCTTTAATTATGCTTAGCTAATCACTATATAGAGATATGGCAACTCTCTTTTTTATAAATGCTAGATATGCTATACTATATGTGTTATTTCATAGCATAGCTACACCGATATGCTTATCCTCTTCTCCAATCAAATGTGAAAGATATTTCTGTTAATAAGTATGTTTGATTTGGCGTTTCAATTCTGCTAAGCTAAACACAATATAGAGATACGGCAACTCTTATCTTTATATATGTTATTCTTAGGCGATGCTATGACCAGATCATCCTCCATAGTATTTTCCGCTCCTGGGACATCTTTTCTACTTTATCTTTAGGTAAATTTCCAACTTGTTGTTTTAGTAAAATTGAATTTCCTTCGATTTCCCTGCACAAATATGTTTACTACTTAATTCTATTTCGCTATTTCATCCCTAGGTGGATACAAAATATTCGTGCTAACAATTATACATCATTATTGCTCGCCTCCGGATATTTTATCAACTTGTGGAGGTAATATTAGACACTATACTTAATCGCGCTATAGATGCAATATATTGCATCATTACATACTAAACCCTCTTATCTTACATCCCTAGATAAATACTCGTTTCCTTCACTATTGCTCTCATCACCTTACCATCTACTCACTGGAAGTTATACTCGTGGAGGTAACTATATATTGATAATACACTCTTTCACTTATATGGAGAGTCAATTATACATGCAAACTATATCTGGTCCATGATATCTTATTTTATTTTAGGTTCTACAAATGTCAACACAAATAACTATCTGAATCTAAGCTACCTCCACTATACTGTTCTACCACCTCATTTTCTCTGATGTCATAACATCATATGACAAGCTATAGGACTACATCGTTCCACATCTCAAGGTAATTTTATTAGGCCTCTTACTCTCATTGCTGTATGACCCTATCCATGTTCATAGTTCATAGTCATCTATACACCAACAGGGTTAACAGTGATATTACTACCTATCAGTCTGCTATATTTACACCTATCGCTGACTTATTATGCAGCTCATCCTATGTACAGTTTAAATCCTCCTTCATTTACAGGATCGAATATGTCTCAAGTTATCTTAATTCTGTAATGATACGTATTATAACTATTTTCATTATCGTTGTTAATCATATTACACCTCCAGATCTTAAGAAGCTGCCTTTACCGACTGACCTTTTATATCCACGCCACACCTAACTGTGAGTCCTGGACTCTTTGAAACTCTGTAAGTACATCTTCATACATTTATATCATCTTTGTTCAACCTAAGTTCCCTCTTTTTATATAAATTCTGGGAACCTCGGTCATTGCTACGTTTTGATTTGGTTTAACAACATTTGTTTTCTCTCTTAACAATGTAGCAATACTTTAAACTAAAGGTCATATAGGATATTATTAAAAACCACATCTTTCTCTATTTTGCCTATTCCCATCTTTGCTAATAAAGTCTATCCTACCCCCATAAAAGTATACTCCACATTATACAGGTGGCTTATTTTTGAAAACTATATGGTTATCAAACAATATATGTATTGCTTTAAGAAAGTAACCTGTACCCTTGACTTATCAATATTGTGTCTATTATGGAATGCAATTTATGAATTGAAGTTCAAGATTAATATACTCAAATAATGTCTATCATTTTGATGTCAAGTAAAACAATTTTATGACAACCAACAGGTAAAACTTTACCATCTATATGATCTGAAATGTAGAATCAAATAATGTTTATCAATTAATGTCAACTAAAATAGATTTAAGGTAATCAACAGGTAAACGGCTAACTATCAACATGCTCTGAAGTGTATAAACATGTTAATAATGTCATGTATAAAATTTGCCTTGCAACAGGTAAAGCTTAACCATGTATATGATCTGAAATGTATAATCAAATAATGTCTATCGATTAATGTAAAACTAAAAGAGATCTAAGGTAATCAACAGGTAAAGGGCTAACTATTAACATGCTCTAAAGTGTATAAACATGTCAATACTGTAATGTATAAAATTTGCCGTGTATACAAGAAATGTTACATCCTTGTAAAATCACTATACCTTGAAGTAATACAAGTGTAAATGAAAAGAATCTCTACCACTATGATGACACACCTATACTGCCCTCTATGATTTGCTATAACTGTAAATAACATGTATGTCTGTCCTAAGTCCACTGTATATAATAAGGTTGTCGCCATTATAAAACTGTAAGAAATGTAAATAATTTGTATATATGTCTTTTTTTATATATTGTACATAATATGTCTGTGTTTGTAAATTTCATCCATATATCTTTTTATTGCTTATAGAACAATAGACGGTCACCTGAAGAAGGCTCAAGAGCCGAAACGCGCGTAGTGGTGTCTACCGCTTTGCCTTCATCACTGTATATATGTTTCATGTCTATTGATTTTGTATTTTCTCTTTTGTATTTTTTAATTCAAGACTATATAAAATTTAAACACATAATCACTTATAAAAACTATATATATTAAAAAAAACAGTAGAAAACAAAAGAAAAATAGTCAACAACAATAAACAATAAAGCTCTATCAGAAATTATTTTGCTCATTGGTTTCTGTACACAAGTGGACTTAATATACTGTTTCATTCTAGGTTTTTGTTTACAAAAAAACGTAAATTGTATTATCTAATCAATGTCTGTCACTTTGCTATAGACCTTTCCTAACTCCGATCCCATCCCCAAAGGCCTGGCCAATTACTAAACGGGAGGGGGCTGTGCGCTCCCCCCCTCCTCGGGCCAATTTCAGACCCATTCCCCGGCCCAGCGAACAATGGGGAGTGCCGACCTAGGGCATTCACCATATTCTTGTTGGGTCTGCAGGGAGAGCCCCATGACCCTTGTGGGCCACGGTGGCTGTCCGCATCTAGCGAGAGCAGCCATTGATTCTGCCTGCAGGGGGCAGCTAAAACTGCTACTTGTTGCAAGCGGGAGCAATATTCAGATCTGTTTCCCTGCCCATGTCAATATGAAACAGTTCTGACATCCGAGCTCCCTTCAGCTGGGAGCAGACTTTGTGTTTGCTCTCACTTGGCGGGAGCTTTGAAATTGCTCTCACCACGCAAGAGCAAACACAGGTTTCCCTGCACACACCAGTGTGGGCAGGGAAACCGCTATGTCCTGGGGGTGGGTACCCCGGGACATAGCAGGAGACGGCCCTGGGTGATGGGTTCCCCGCCCACCCCCCCCTTGCTTTTCAAATTATGTCCGGGCCCCGTGGGATGGGGTCCCTGAAGGGGCCCGTTTAGCCCCCACACCTGCTTTTTAAGTACACACGGACCCAGGGAGATGGGGTCCCGGGACCGAAATAGCCCCGGGGAGGATGGCTGCATGTCCCCCTCCCCTGTTTAACTTTGACTGGCCCCCCAGGTTATGAGGTCCCCTGGGCAAAAGCGGCCTAGGGAGGGTCTGTGTGCACCCCTCCCCCATTATTATCATTATGAATTACCCCCCCGGAACCTGGCCCATCCGAGGGGCAATAGAAAAACAAGCAAGGGAGACTGCACTTTTTTGTAAAGATTTTGGTGTGGATTCTCTGTGAATTTGTTGCAAATAAAAAAAGAAAATTGTTGGCTCCCATGGTGTCGCGGTGGGACACTACCACCAAGCCTAGGTGGTCAGGGTATTCCTACCCTGCCCCCTTGTGTTTTTATTTTTTTAAATTTTACTTGGGACTCAGGCTGAGTCCCAAGATGGCTACCACCACTTCCTCATTGAAGTTGTGGCAGCCAATCACACACAGACACATATAAAGCACTGCACTGCGCACATCCTTTTTGGCTATGTGCTGCGCTCATCTTGCTTCATTTGTGTGCAGTGGGGGTTTTCTGCAGTGCCTGCATGACCTTAACAAGGCCTAATTTACTATCCGTAAACTTCATGCAGATTCATCAAATAGTGTCATAATTATTATTTTATTTGCCTCATTTATCTTTGCCCCAACAATGGATCTGTTCAAAACTTGATATAACCAAAAGAAAACGAAACCTTCAAACATCAGACATTTCGTATGGATTCATCAAATGGCGCAAAACGTATTAGCAAATGAACACTTTTTTTAGCCTCCTCCTTCAAATTGGTCACCCCAATGGACCTGCATTACATTGGGGAAAACAAGAGTAGGCTAAATGATATGTCTCTGCCAAAATAGAGCCTAAATTATTAGTAAATCAAAAATGTTTTGACTCTCCCATTTTTATTCCCACCACTGGATCTACGCGAAATATGAACTAGCTGCACTAGATGTAATTATCTAACTACCTTCTGCATTTGATGCAGATTCATCAACCATTGTTAAAGTTATAAGCAAATGAACATTTTATTGCCCCTTCCTGATGGACTGAGACATATTTTAACATTTCAATAGAAAACCAATCCTTCTAAGCTTCTGGAAAATGTTGTGCCGATTCATAACTCAGTTCCAATGTTACAAGTGAATAAACACTGTTTGCCCTTCCTCTTTTTACCAAGTCACTCTTTTTTGAATTTGCATAAATGTAAAAATACCATAAGAAAGCTAAGTGTGCTAAGTTTTTGTTGAATTTGAAGCAGGCCGACAAAACAGTGCTAAAGTTAGTAGCAAATCAAAAAAATGTTTTGCCCACTTTCACATTGCCCCCCAATTGGATCTAAACAAAATCTGAAATATCTGCACTGTTTGCTAATTGCTAACTGCCTGCTACATTTAAGGCACGTTCATTAAACTGCTCCAAAGTTACAAGCAAATGAGAATTTCATTGACCCCCCGAACCCTAACAAAGGCAAGGCCCTGTGGGGAACTGTCACCCTGAAAAGTGATGTGCAGTGGTGTTGGCTGCCCGCAGAAGCAGTTGGTTGCCTGCTGCCCACTCCCACTACACACAGCTGAAGGCTATGCGTAGCTTGAGTTAGCTGCCTGTCGTAGGTTGGGCATAGGGCCTAGTCAGAGGTTGGGCCTGCAGCCAACCCCTGTTCTGCCTGCAGTAAAAAGTTGGCTGCCTGGGGCACATTGTTTGCACGGCTGTCCAAAAGCCAGACCCTGCAGTCAATCCTCACAGCCACAAACCAAACACAGTGGAGATTCAATGCTCATGCGGTTTCAGCTAGGCTATGCCACGCTACACCCCCACTGTGCATAGCTAGGGCTGGCTTCCTGAGTGAAGGTTGCCTGCCTGTAACCATCACCCACTGTGCACGTTCGAATAATGTGCTCAAGCAGGGGTTGTTGCCTGTGGCAGATTGTGGCAGATTGGGGACAAGGCCTCGCTGGGAGCCACGCTCTGTCGCCCCCATTTCTCTAACCACAATGGGAGTTGGCTGCGTGGGACAGGTTGGCTTCATAGCCTGGCGGGCTGCCTAGCCCTGCAGCATAATCTGCTGGTCTCGTCAGAAGGCCAAGCTCAGTTGATGGTGGATGTGTATGACAGCTAGCGAACAGGGTCGGGCCTCTGACCAGAGGCCTTGTGGTTAACCGACCACTGCAAAATCCTTCTCACTCACAACATCACTTTGACCTACTGTCCCAATTACTCTCTCACTCATTTTCATTAACATATCTCTTCTCCCATCCATCACTTTCAATCTTTTCACGCTCTCTAGATGATATACAAAACAAACAATATTATTTTATATTTTAGTAAAAGTTGGGTCTGAAAACAGCTTTTTTTTTGTTTTTAGGGAGTTTTTTCAATTGTTTTGGTTTTAACTTTTTGGGGAAAACACAACAAAAATGATACTTGAACAATGAGAAAAAGGACAGTGTAAAAATATATTTCTTACATGTTGTCTGGTGCAGAACCACTTGTTTTTTGACACGCTCCTTAGCTTATACTTCAAGTCAACTTCACATACTGCAAATATAGTTTTGTTCACCCAGTGGAATGATGAACATTTCCAGACAATTAATTGTGGTGGTAATCTTAAACCCTAATTTTGAACACCTTCCATCTGTTCATTCATTACCTCCCCATGTTCCCCAAGATTTGTCTTCCCCTGTTCTTCCTGTCCAGAAGGCGTTGCAAAAGTAAAAAAGTTTTGGATCATCAAAAAATGAAAGCAAAACAATAAAACTGAAGAGTCTACTTTTTTGCAGAGCTCTGCAATGGCAAGAATACAGGGGTCTGTGCAACAAAGTCAAGATCTACTTGAATGTGGAGCTATCCATTGTCAGGAATGATCCAAACCTCTGCAATGGTCAATAAGGATCCATGGTTCCTCCGTTGTTCCCAAAAAATGGGGAGTGAGTTTGGCAAAGGGCCTGACCTTATGCCATACCTTAGTACAATTTTCGCTGCTGAAGGCCATAGCAAGTGGATTATGCTAGCTCCTTGTGAAATGACAAAAAGGAAATTTACCTACAAACCACAGTTAGAGTTTTGATTCAGGCTCAAACACGAGAAACCACAAACCATAAGTCACATCATGATGTAATTCAATCAATAATTGTATTTGTAGAGTGCGGATGCATCACTCATGAGGTCTTGAGGTGCAGGGAGAAACGATTTGCCGGTTCTCCTATTGGCTGAACATCCAGGTTTTCAGGTCCTTCCTGAACTGCGGGTGCGATGGTGATGCTCTGATGTGCACGGGGAGCTTGTTCCAGGTCTTAACTGCCAGGCGGCAGAAGGAACAGCCTCCGCTATTGGTCTGGCAGATGCAACGTGTGGCTGCTGACATCAAAAGTAACAATATTGATGACATCACGCATGAGATCACAGCTGAAATCATTGGTGACATCAATAAAAAAAAGAAATTATGGAACAAACAAACTGACGAAAGGACGCACATGGGTTGGGTTTTTTCACTTTTTTTAATACAAGTTATGTGTTAAACTGCTACTTCAAACTTTTTTTTTTAATACTGGAACAATCAGTAATGATCCCCCATCTTCGTATCCCATGTGATGATTTTGACGACCAACCACATATGCAGTTTGCACTCCATGAAATACAATGAGTAACCTCTCAAATACACGTTTATTTCATCCTATTGCTTATCCAGGCTCTGTCCAGACACACTAAGCACATCCTCTGCCATCTTTCAAACTCCTCTTCATGTTTTGATTTGAGGTGTCTCCTCAACTCAGATTTTGGCCACAAATTTTGGATGTGACTTTGCATGCATTAATCTTCTTACCGATGGATGAAGACCTCCATGACATCGGAGTCCTTTTTTCCTATTCCCCACTCTCCTGCCTCATCAAGACACTGCATTGCTTTCTTCTCCAGTGCATTTGATGACCCTGGAAAGTTTGGATCTTCAGACTGAGCTTTAGTCACTACTCACTTCCTGTTTTCTATGTAATTCTGAAAATTCTCCCAAAATGGTGCATTTTACTCCTGTACCAAGGAAATTACACTTATCTTGTATATAGTATGTCTATGGTATTGAATTATTTCCTATGAATTAAATAAAACCTAAAACCACCTCAGGAAAAACAATACTGTTGCTGCCGCCCTCACCCCTTTAACTGCTTAGGAAGTGACAGGCCAACTGTTCATGAGCTGGCAGAGTTTACGACAGGGATCATTTATATAATATCACGCTAACAAATATCGTTGACAACAATATTATTTACCACAATATAGTGTGCCTAAACTTACAATTGGAATAACAAAAATATTGAAAAAAAATATTGTTAAAAATATCGTCAAAAAGTATACAAAAATATCATTTTTCTAATATATTTACCATTTAAAGTAGTAAATATTAAATATTTAAATACATAAAGTTAGTATAATGTAAAGTAAATCGAGTCCACTTTTAACACTATATATGAAAATGCACAGTTGAAATGCATTGCCTGGTTATGTGTGGTTCAGGAATAAAATCTCTGTCCAGCTACCCGAGCGTGCTGGAGTCTATTTCTTATATGATTTGATATAGTTTATTGATTGAACAAACTTTTCACTTTTCTGGTAGCACTTTATTGCCATTTAACATGTTTTGCACTAATTGCGTATTTGCACATATAAATTTCGACCTCAGTGTTAGTGTATAGCCCACTTGCGCATTATACCTTTTGAATACAGTTTGAATCCATGACAACCGGGATTTAAAATAATTTTTTGTACTTTTCATATAAGCTGCTGGTTTCAATTTTGCATATGCAACAGTGGTTTTATGGTATTTTAATGGCAATATAATTATTTATAATTATTTATTAGGCTTTTAACTTTTATATTCATTTTAGAAGTTTCCTTTAGCCGTTGCCATGAATTCTTAAAATTACACTTGATCTCTGAGGTTTTTCAAGTTGTGTATGTTAAATGTACTTTTACTGCAATTTAAAAACAATGTTTATCAACTTGTATATTCTATGTGCAATACCGGCATTTATGCTGCAATGTAATGAATGTGACACTTTGGAAACAGTAGTATTTCTTTGTTTTCCATGACATGTGATGGCACTCTTGCACTTTAAATGGGTGGTCAGCCCTCATGACGTTGTCATGTGATCAAGGCTATCTCTAGCCAAAACACGTCATGGCGGACTGGTGCTGGGCTAAAATCTAAATAAAAGAAAAATTTGCACCTTCCTGGGTCTCGCTGGTTCCTGTTTGTTTGTGTGGCCATATTTGCTGCGCCTGCCGACTTTGGGAACTCAACATACCTCATATATATATATTTTTATATATATATATATATATATATATATATATATATATATATATATATATATATATATATATATATATATATATATATATATATATATATATATATATATATATATATATATATATATATATATATATATATTATGACCTAATTAACGATACATATTTATTTAACATATTTTTTTAATATTCTGCATTTAATACTATACAGACACACGTGTGTGAATATGTGTGTAGAATACATGCACAAGTAAAAAACGACATAAAAATATAAAGGAATCATTAACAAAACATTGATTAATATAACCAGTATGTAAAATATTAAAAACACATTTACAAAAAAAATTTAACCAATAAATATTTTTCTATTTTAAATATAAATAAATAATAATACATATTCTATTTCATCAATATTAGAAAAAGTGTTGGACTCAGGAAAAATGTTATAAAGTAATCCCACTCCAGTTTAACCAACAGTAGGGAAAGTGTTGGTCTTCAGAGGGTTTAGATTTATTATTCCCACAACAGTCTAAACAACCGTAGGTAAATTATTGGACTTTGGAGGAGTTTATTTACTATTCCCACTCCAGTCTAAGCAACATTAGGGAAAGTGTTGGACTTCGGAGGTGTTACATTTACTATTCCCACTCCAGTCGAAGCAACAGTAGGGATAGTGCTGGACTGTGAAGGGATTAGATTTACTAATCCTAATCCAGTCTAAGCAGCAGTAGGGAAAGTGTTTGACTTCAAAATATTACATATATAAATAGACCTATTATTTTGTAAAAAAATGTAAAGACCTAATATAAAACATTATTAAATTACAGTTCATATAATTGTGAGTGTATATATATATATATATATATATATATATATATATATATATATATATATATATATATACATACATACATACATATACATACATATAATCAAGCTTCTGGGTGGAGGCGAAACGTGTCACGGCGGACTGCTGGTGAAATTTAATGCACGAATAAAGCACTGAGGAATGTACCAGTATCTAGGTCCACTCATTGTCATTTTTTCCGTGAAAGGGGGGGGTGTATGGCGAGAATTTGAGATATATATATATATCCTCGCTCCAAGTTGCCTACCGTTGAACCAGCACTCGCACACAGATGGAAGGTTGCAAGCCTTTATTTGTAGTGTATGAGTAGTCCACCGCTGGCCACTGTAATCAGACAGTCAAATGTGCGGAAAGCCTGGCGCGTTTCGAAATTTCCTTTCTTCCTCAGAGGCAGCCGCTCACTTGAATACATGCACCTGGTCCCGTTTTCATAGTACCAATACCACGCCCCCTGATGGGCCTGTCCGATGACAGTGTGGTACCATGGGAACTGTAGTCCAGGTTGATTTTGTTTCCAAATGGTGGCACTAATTTCTGTCTCCTTTCAAAGCCCTCGAATGGGCCGCCGCCTGTGGGGACCACTCTCAATCCCACATCTATGTCCCGCTATGTGGCTCAATCGATTTTAAGCCTTGCGGCCCGCTAGTTCCTGGAGTGGTTCCGGTTCGGCGACTAGACGGCCGCCATGTATCCTCGCTCCAAGTTGCCCACCGTTGAACCAGCACTCGCACACAGATGGAAGGTGGCAAGCCTTTATTTGTAGGGTATGAGTAGTCCACTGCTGGCCACTGTAATCAGACAGTCAAATGTGCGGTAAGTCTAACGCGTTTCGAAATTTGCTTTCTTCCTCAGAGGCAGCCGCTCACTTGAATACATGCACCTGGTCCCGTTTTCATAGTACCAATACCACGCCCCCTGATGGGCCTGTCTGATGACAGTGTGGTACCATGGGAACTGTAGTCCAGGTTGATTTTATTTCCAAATAGTGGCACTAATTTCTGTCTCCTTTCAAAGCCCTCGAATGGGCCGCCGCCTACGGGGACCACTCTCAATCCCACTTCTATGTACCGCTATGTGGCTCAATGGATTTTAAGCTTACCGCACTTTTGACTGTCTTATTACAGTGGCCAGCAGTGGACTACTCATACCCTATAAATAAAGGCTTGCCACCTTCCATCTGTGTGCGAGTGCTGGTTCAACGGTGGGCAACTTGGGGCGAGGATATATATATATATATATATATATATATATATATATATATATATATATATATACACACACTTTAAAAAAAATAAACAAATTGTAACATAAATTAAAAAAGGAGATAAAAAAATAAAATTACATATATTAATACCATGTTCCCTAACTGCCCCCCCCAAAATAATAAAATGATGAAACCAATACTGATTTATTACATTTCAACTAATACATAAAACCAAATAAAATGTAAGTAACAAATATCATTGCACAAAATCTCACAAGCACATACAAATAAATTAAAAATTCCAACAAAATAATACATATATGAAATTACAAAACAATGCAAACTACTAATTAAACATAATGAATTACCAAATAATAAATTACATATACAAAACAATTATTATGAAAAATATTACAGATGTATTTCCTTCCCAAACAACTCACCTAAAAAAAGAAACACACAGAAGTAAAGAATCTGAGCATAATAAACATATACATGTGAAAATAAATAACAGTACAACAATTACACAATAATTAATAAATTAGGTAATTTACATAATTATTAATCAAATATTCATTAATTAAAATAATTAGCATTCAATTAATTTGCATTTAATGTCATTTAAATTACCATCCCATTCCCATACAAACCAAAGAAACCTCAACTAAAATATAACTTAAATAAATCAGAATTAAACTTTTAAGGTCATTAACAATCAATTAAATATTTAATTAACAATGAAATACTAACAATAATTTTAGGGGAGCGCTAGGTGGCGCGCGACCAAGATGGCCGCACACCAGTAAGGCTCCTGCCAGACCGGGCAGAAAACATCCTACAATACCATCCTGATGCATAATACGGAGATCCGCAGCGTCAATAGCAGGGAGTACTAACTCAGCTGATCTCATCGGTGTCCCTTGTGCCTCGAGAAACACCATAGTCCCCGAGTTGGAAGCAGTCGAAGATTTGAGCAGGACTGGCTGGGGACGGCCGGTGGTGACTGGGCGGAGCACATTTGCAGGAAAGGCTGAGGCAGACTAGGCCAGCGGGAAGAGGCATACACTGCGACCTCCCATGAGGGGGAGAAACAGCGGTATACTGCGGAGGTCCGGTGTGATCGAGACCGCCCAAACAACTGAAGCGGTGCACCATCCTGGAGTGGAGACATCGCTGGCCCTGAGGTGAGGCGGACTGCAAGACTAACACGCCCACTGGGGCGGTAAATGTTTAAATTACGTGGTTGCACAAACACTGGTTCCGTGAAGCATCCCAACTGCTGCCATTGAGGAAGTGTCTTTTGACTCGAAACGCGTCTGGCCTGTGCAGTTTTATAATTTGATGAACATCTCTGCTTTCCTGTATGCAGCCTTCGTGTGAAATAAATGAAGCAAGTTTTAAACCTACTTGAAGTGGCTCTTCCTTATGAGGTGACTCTGTTGATTTGGATTGAAGCGGCCTGCCTCGGTCGCGGAAGGGCCCAGCTGTGAAGTGCAGTGTTCCTCGGTGATGTCATCCGACTTCGCCTAGGAGGCAGGTAGCACTTCCATACGGAGGAACAAGTATGCAGCGGGATAATCTGAAGGTGCGCATCCCCCCACTGTGGTGTAACAATAATAACTTTAACACGCTTCACTGTTAACGGACTCACTGGAGAATCATGCGTGCAACTACAAAGACCAGAAGGCTTGTTGGAGTAGCCACGCCCACTGGGGCGGTAAATGTTTAAATTACGTGGTTGCACAAACACCGGTTCCGTGAAGCATCCCAACTGCTGCCATTGAGGAAGTGTCTTTTGACTCGAAACGCGTCTGGCCTGTGCAGTTTTATAATTTGATGAACATCTCTGCTTTCCTGTATGCAGCCTTCGTGTGAAATAAATGAAGCAAGTTTTAAACCTACCTGAAGTGGCTCTTCCTTATGAGGTGACTCTGTTGATTTGGATTGAAGCGGCCTGCCTCGGTCGCGGAAGGGCCCAGCTGTGAAGTGCAGTGTTCCTCGGTGATGTCATCCGACTTCGCCTAGGAGGCAGGTAGCACTTCCATCCGGAGGAACAAGTATGCAGCGGGATAATCTGAAGGTGCGCATCCCCCCACTGTGGTGTAACAATAATAACTTTAACACGCTTCACTGTTAACGGACTCACTGGAGAATCATGCGTGCAACTACAAAGACCAAAAGGCTTGTTAGAGTAGCCACGCCCACTGGGGCGGTAAATGTTTAAATTACGTGGTTGCACAAACACCGGTTCCGTGAAGCATCCCAACTGCTGCCATTGAGGAAGTGTCTTTTGACTCGAAACGCGTCTGGCCTGTGCAGTTTTATAATTTGATGAACATCTCTGCTTTCCTGTATGCAGCCTTCGTGTGAAATAAATGAAGCAAGTTTTAAACCTACCTGAAGTGGCTCTTCCTTATGAGGTGACTCTGTTGATTTGGATTGAAGCGGCCTGCCTCGGTCGCGGAAGGGCCCAGCTGTGAAGTGCAGTGTTCCTCGGTGATGTAATCCGACTTCGCCTAGGAGGCAGGTAGCACTTCCATACGGAGGAACAAGTATGCAGCGGGATAATCTGAAGGTGCGCATCCCCCCACTGTGGTGTAACAATAATAACTTTAACACGCTTCACTGTTAACGGACTCACTGGAGAATCATGCGTGCAACTACAAAGACCAGAAGGCTTGTTGGAGTAGCCACGCCCACTGGGGCGGTAAATGTTTAAATTACGTGGTTGCACAAACACCGGTTCCGTGAAGCATCCCAACTGCTGCCATTGAGGAAGTGTCTTTTGACTCGAAACGCGTCTGGCCTGTGCAGTTTTATAATTTGATGAACATCTCTGCTTTCCTGTATGCAGCCTTCGTGTGAAATAAATGAAGCAAGTTTTAAACCTACCTGAAGTGGCTCTTCCTTATGAGGTGACTCTGTTGATTTGGATTGAAGCGGCCTGCCTCGGTCGCGGAAGGGCCCAGCTGTGAAGTGCAGTGTTCCTCGGTGATGTCATCCGACTTCGCCTAGGAGGCAGGTAGCACTTCCATACGGAGGAATAAGTATGCAGCGGGATAATCGGAAGGTGCGCATCCCCCCACTGTGGTGTAACAATAATAACTTTAACACGCTTCACTGTTAACGGACTCACTGGAGAATCATGCGTGCAACTACAAAGACCAGAAGGCTTGTTGGAGTAGCCACGCCCACTGGGGCGGTAAATGTTTAAATTACGTGGTTGCACAAACACCGGTTCCGTGAAGCATCCCAACTGCTGCCATTGAGGAAGTGTCTTTTGACTCGAAACGCGTCTTGCCTGTGCAGTTTTATAATTTGATGAACATCTCTGCTTTCCTGTATGCAGCCTTCGTGTGAAATAAATGAAGCAAGTTTTAAACCTACCTGAAGTGGCTCTTCCTTATGAGGTGACTCTGTTGATTTGGATTGAAGCGGCCTGCCTCGGTCGCGGAAGGGCCCAGCTGTGAAGTGCAGTGTTCCTCGTGATGTCATCCGACTTCGCCTAGGAGGCAGGTAGCACTTCCATACGGAGGAACAAGTATGCAGCGGGATAATCTGAAGGTGCGCATCCCCCCACTGTGGTGTAACAATAATAACTTTAACACGCTTCACTGTTAACGGACTCACTGGAGAATCATGCGTGCAACTACAAAGACCAGAAGGCTTGTTGGAGTAGCCACGCCCACTGGGGCGGTAAATGTTTAAATTACGTGGTTGCACAAACACCGGTTCCGTGAAGCATCCCAACTGCTGCCATTGAGGAAGTGTCTTTTGACTCGAAACGCGTCTGGCCTGTGCAGTTTTATAATTTGATGAACATCTCTGCTTTCCTGTATGCAGCCTTCGTGTGAAATAAATGAAGCAAGTTTTAAACCTACCTGAAGTGGCTCTTCCTTATGAGGTGACTCTGTTGATTTGGATATATATATATATATATATATATATATATATATATATATATATATATATATATATATATATATATATATATATATATATATATATACACACTTTAAAAAAAATAAACAAATTGTAACATAAATTAAAAAAGGAGATGAAAAAAATAAAATTACATATATTAATATCATGTTCCCTAACTGCCCCCCCCCAAAATAATAAAATGATGAAACCAATACTGATTTATTACATTTCAACTAATACATAAAAACAAATAAAATGTAAGTAACAAATATCATTGCACAAAATCTCACAAGCACATACAAATAAATTAAAAATTCCAACAAAATAATACATATATGAAATTACAAAACAATGCAAACTACTAATTAAACATAATTAATTACCAAATAATAAATTACATATACAAAACAATTATTATGAAAAATATTACAGATGTATTTCCTTCCCAAACAACTCACCTAAAAAAAGAAACACACAGAAGTAAAGAATCTGAGCATAATAAACATATACATGTGAAAATAAATAACAGTACAACAATTACACAATAATTAATAAATTAGGTAATTTACATAATTATTAATCAAATATTCATTAATTAAAATAATTAGCATTCAATTAATTTGCATTTAATGTCATTTAAATTACCATCCCATTCCCATACAAACCAAAGAAACCTCAACTAAAATATAACTTAAATAAATCAGTATTAAACTTTTAAGGTCATTAACAATCAATTAAATATTTAATTAACAATTAAATACTAACAATAATTTTAGGGGAGCGCTAGGTGGTGCGCGACCAAGATGGCCGCACACCAGTAAGGCTCCTGCCAGACCGGGCAGAAAACATCCTAAAATACCATCCTGATGCATAATACGGAGATCCGCAGCGTCAATAGCAGGGAGTACTAACTCAGCTGATCTCATCGGTGTCCCTTGTGCCTCGAGAAACACCATAGTCCCAGAGTTGGAAGCAGTCGAAGATTTGAGCCGGACTGGCTGGGGACGGCCGGTGGTGACTGGGCGGAGCACATTTGCAGGAAAGGCTGAGGCGGACTAGGCCAGCGGGAAGAGGCATCCACTGCGACCTCCCATGAGGGGGAGAAACAGCGGTATACTGCGGAGGTCCGGTGTGATCGAGACCGCCCAAACAACTGAAGCGGTGCACCATCCTGGAGTGGAGACATCGCTGACCCTGAGGTGAGGCGGACTGCGAGACTAACACGACCCGTCCGCGTCTCGGACGTCCCTGTAGAAGGCGTGAGAGAGGCCGCGACCGGGAGAGCTGCGGGCTAAATCGACCCCGAGCGGTTTGGCTGTGTCGCGCAGGGAGAGGAGCCTACCCCATGTGCCCGAATGCCGTAAAGGAAGGGCCCGCTAACAAGTGAGAAGGACCTGCCTCGGCGATGCTAGTGCGATCGGCTGCCATTTTAGAAGCGGTGGTGAGCGTCAGTCGGTGCAGACAAAGACCTGGCGCAGTGATAAACACCCCGACCCCAGGAGCAACTGACAATACATTTCGCCAAATATAAGAGGGGGGTCATGAATGCTGTGAGTGCTAACACTACATAAGGTGGCAATACTGGACTGGGGCAACAGATATGCAGAACCCCCGCCCCCCACCTGCGAAGCAGAACAAGGTTGAGGACTGTGAAGCTTGCCCACACACGTCCTATGTGCTCGAGGACCTGAAGGGTGGCCCAATTGCGTTATTGGCTTGGGCACCTGGAACCCCACAGGAGATAATACTCACCCAGTGTGCCCCCACATCCTTGAGACTGCTTGCCTCGGCTCACTCATACCCGAGCACAGATCTGCCATTTTGAAGATCCTAAACTCTTGGCGCCGACATAAGTGGGCCAGGATATTATCAGACACGAACCCCTGCTGGTGAAGGACCGGCCGCTGATCGCAGGATTGCAGTGGGAGGTCATCATGGGGAGCAATGACGCCAAGCAGGCGAAATTCATGTTTGACTCCCACAGACCACCGAATGCTAACACCTCGGAGCGTTCCAACTCGGACACTGCGGACAACCAAGAGGAGGACTGGAAGTCCCTGCTACTGAGCCTGAAGCAGACCCTAACATCCATTGATGCCAAAATGGACGCAATGAATGCAAGAATGGACACAGTGGTGAACAAACTTGAACAACTCGAGCAGAGAATTACAGAAACTGAGTCCAGGGTGTCGGGGCTGGAGGATGGTGCTGTAGCGAATAGGGAACGGGTGCTTCAAATGGACAAGCTACTAAAACTAATCGCGGATAATAACGAGGACTTGGAGGCCCGTTCAAGGAGGAACAACATCCGCGTTTTGGGCCTGGCCGAATCAACAAATACGGGCCGCATGGAGGACTTCATGGAAAAATTGGTCATAGATCTATTTGGGAGAGACTCCATCACGGCACACATGACGATAGAGAGAGCGCACAGGTCGTTGGCCGCACGTCCACCCCCAGGGGCAACACCTCGTCCTATTATCATGCATTTCTTAAACTACTGTGACAGAGATACGGTCCTCAGACTGGCACAGGAAAAGGGTCAGGTGCACTACGAAAATACTACACTAGCTTTTTTTCCAGATTTTACCCAAATGGTTCAAGAAGCTAGACGTAAATTTGCTGCAGTGAAGAAAAAACTTCAACAACAGGAGATACCGTACTCCATGATGTACCCCACGAAGCTAAAGATCACACACCTCAGACTCCAACATTACTTTACCAACCCCCAGCAGGCAGAAGACTACCTCAAGAAGAATCGCAGGGCGGCATCCAGGGAAGCAGCAGCGCAAAATCGCTCCAGATCGCCATCACCGATGTCTCAGCCGGAATAAACTGCCTGAGGCTTACAAATGCTAGTAAAAGCGGACAAGACACTAGCACAGCAGATCGATATCTTCGAACTGGTGATGTATTCCTGCTGACATTTTAACTGTAATGAGGTCTGCCCGGTCACCCTTCCCCATCCCGCCGAAGCTGCTCGCCTAACCGGCGCTGTGGTGAGTGGGTGCAATAGGGGAGAAGAGGAGGCATGGTGTGGGCCCCTATTGTCTCCCGTAACGGGTGAACCCATAGTTAATGTTGGGATTGACTGTTAAGATGGTGAGGGAACCGATACGCAGGGAGGGTGGGACTAGCATACCCAGCAAGTTGGGGAGCCAGTGTGGGGGGGGAGGGATGCGTTCCGGTAGATGTGCTGCACAAATTCCAGACAATTATGATTAACAATATGTGCTACATTGCTGGTTTATTTTGTAATGGAGTCATGGGTGTTCTGACCGACTTTTTCGGCCCTCCTTTGAGGGAGAATGATTGGAGGTGACTCCAGCCTATTATCCTTCTAGTGCAGGGATTAGAACTATAAACAGGGCCTATTCATAAGGCACAGTAATGCACTTTCGTACCCATTTCCTTAGATCAGGGCTTATAAACTTAAGTTAGGGGATAGATTCATTAGTATTAGTGATAATCCGTCCTTTTGCAAGAGTGTTAGTATACCTTCTATGGAGTTATGCTTATTTCGGGCCTTGCAGGCCTCAAACGGGAGAGACTCCATCTTGCTTTCTGCCTGGGCAGCTTGAGATGCTTCTAGGTCAAGTGTAATATTTTAGTTTCGAAGTGTTGTTCGCTTGAAGAGAGCCGGCTCAGGCTGGCCCTTATCGAAAGACTGTATTTTTCTCCACTCCGAAGACACAACATCAGGCTGGCCTGCTGAGAACGTGTCCTTGGTACGGGGAGGTACAAGAATTTGGTGGGCGGCAGGTTACTGGCCATAACTTTCCATGAAAGGACAAGCTTCGATATTAGCGAAAGCGTTAGGCTGTGAGTCAGTCAGTCTGTAGGCGGCAGCTAGCAGTTAGCATCAATGCCATTCATTATTTCCAGGCAGACAGTCGCCATTTTGAAGTCTGAGAAAGATCATGAAGCTGATACTCTCTGAGAAAGATTGAGGAGGAGAGAGGAGTAGCGCAGAGCGATCAGAGACAGAGAGAGACAGCCGCTAATAAAGAGGAAGGTTCCAGTGACTTGGAGGAAAGTAGAGAAGACAGAGCATAGCGGTGCAGACGTGTACTCGTGACTGCTGAGGTGTGATTCCGAGACGAGCCAAGGCACAGACGAGAAGGGAACCTAGATGACTGCTGAATCCAGACTTCACATTACTAAGGTGACGTCGACCTTTTTCTCCCTATAGTGTGCACATTCTAACCTTTCACTTTTCTTTGCAGGATATATGTTATAATATAGTACTGTGTTTATAATCATTGTAATAAAATACCCCAGTTCTTAGTGAACCAACATGTGCCTTGTATTCTTGTTCAATCATGGTAACCTGGTCTTCTAGTCAGACATCGTTTTCATGAACGGATGTAAATCCCGGTCAGGTAAGAGGTGACTGAATAATGAGGGAGAGAGGGACCATTTGATGCTGAGAGCAGAAGGTACATGATTCAATTTGGCAAGTTGTGCTAATTCCTGTTATTGTAGTATCACCCCGAGTAGCCAATGAGAGATTCCTTCCAAAGGTATTCATAGGAGAGTGATCGTCGTTGGTAAGCGGCGTTAATGAGAGCACCAGGGGGGACACTGGTGTGTAGATCCGCCGGATTGCGGATCGGGCTGTGAGTGAGAGAACACTGGGGTGGATACCAGTGTCTAGGTCCGCCGGATTGTGGACCGGATTGGAAGGAAGAGAGCACTAGGGCTGCAGCCTAGTGCGTAAGGCACGCCGGATTGCGTGTCGAGTGAGCACTGATGGTGATCAGTGTGTAATGGTAAATAATCAGAACTGCCCCAGGGTAGATTAGTCTGGGCCTGAGTTGCCGTGAGACTAGCTGGTATGAGTGGGATATTGTAGAAAACCTATGCGTGTGTATAGCTATTTTCCCATCCTTAGGTACGAGATATAAATATATATATGTACATACCTATTGTAAATACGTTCTAAGGAGGGAGGTGATTACGTTCCGACTGGGTTGGAGGTGCTCTGCGGAGCTGATCACATCTGGTTCGAGAATCCGGTCGTTACATCTGGCGTCACGAACTGTTTACGAAGCCTGTGTGCGCTGTATTGTTTTGATCTTGTTGGTTTGCGCTCGGCTCGTACGTATTTTCTTTGTTGTTAATTGTGTATATATTTTTTGTGTGTCAAAATGTTTTCGCGAAAGTCAAAATCTACTTTCAAATTGCCTGTTGAAATTCCCGGCTGGGAATCAACGCCTTACGAGGCCTTGGCCCGGGAGTGGGCCGATTCTACTGGTTTGAGTGAGAATTGGACTTCTTGTTTGGAGCAGGCGGAGCCTGCTGATGTGGTTTCTTGCTTGCAAAAGGCTCCAGTAGTGAAGGGTGATGAGCTTCCTATTTTAGGACGCAAAGGCTGGATTGTGTTGACTGCATACAGAATGCTTCATGAGAAATTTGTGAAATTACAGAAGCGCTTTGTGGATATGGAGGAGAAGTTTGTTGACGTGCACAATGCGCATACTCTTTTGCGATGTCAAAATAAATTGCTTGCCGACAAACTTGAAACTTATCAGACTATAGCCGAAAGGGCTGCGGTCCGAATTGCGAAATACAAATATAGAAACCGTCGCGGTCGTGTTTCTAAACGGAAAGTGCGTCTGGTCGTGGCGAAAGCCGGACTGGATTGGAACCCCGACGAGTGGGATGGTAATATTTGGGACTCGAATGATTCTGGCTCCTCGGCTGAGGAGACTGACAGACGCGAGTCTTCTCGCTCCGGACGTGATTGTAAATCTACTTCTTGTGACAAAGACGATGATTCTAGCGGCCGTGGTCGCTCTTCCCGTTCTGATGACGTATCTCATCCTGATTGTTCTAAAGCTATGGATCGGGCTTCTTCGGAGGCTCGTCCGGAGGTTTCTGCACACCCGGTTTTTCGACGCAAATTACAACAGGCTCCTGGTAATCCTAATGGTATTCATATGGATAGTATTGAAGATTTTACTCAACAGGAAGTTAGTGACATTTTGCAACGATTTCGACAACGGCCTGGGGAGGCTTTGCTTTTGTGGATGGTGCGCCTTTATGAATTAGGTGCTGCTGGTATCATGTTGGATGCAGGTAATGCTTTGCGTTTTTGCTCTTTGAGTTCTGATTCTACTGTACAGGATCATTTTCGAAATTTTAATGGTGTCGGCCAAATTAGTCTACTCCAGCTAGCAACTGATCGCTGTAATCATAAATACCATACTGAGTCTGATTGGCCTGTCAATGACAAGCCCTGGTATACTTTGCGCGATGCATCGCAGCGTTTGAAAGAGGAGGTGATGAAAACTGCGATTTTTCTCAGTACTGCTGACAGGTTGTTGGATGGCTTATTGACATCTTCTGTGCGGAATCGCATTATCCGTTCTTCTCCTGTTGCTTATAAGCAGGTTATGATGACTTTGTTAATTAATCAAACTGGCAATCCTTTGTCTATGGTGCTTGAATCTGTCCGTCAGCTTGGTGAGTTGGGTGATTGGTTTAAACCTGAGAGACAATCTCGACCGGAGGGTCGTACTGCTGGAGATTATAAATTTTCTAGACGTGATATGTTTCTTGCACTGTTGGCTGATGGTGTGAAAAAGGAGGACATTGACGGTGAGCCTAATAATCGCTTATGGGACATGTTTCGTAAGCATGGTTTAGATCGGAAGGAGGGTGCCCGTCGTGTGCGTAAGAATGATTGTGATTGTGAATATTCTGATGACAGTGGTGACGATAGGCGTCGTGTAGATTCTGATCGCCGTGCAGAACGGCGCTATGAGCGTGATGTGTCCCCTCATCGTGAAAAAGTAAGGGGGAGAGAGGGGGAAAAAGAAAGGGGGAGAGATGATCGTGTCTACAACAGATATAGAGATGAAAGGGATCAGTCCCCTGAGTTGAGGAGAAGGGAGGATCGACACAGGCTTTCTGATCGTAATTCACAGTACTATGCAGATGACAAAAATCCATTTCGTAATGGAGATGGATATGAACAGGATGTTTTGATACCCAAGAAACATGAGAGCATTTACCCTGATTTGTCCTGGTTGACAGAACGCAGTAAAAATGACTAGGAAATAGGTCAAGCTCCCTTTACGCAGGTGGGCTCACAAAGACAATAGACCCTATGTAGATATTGAAATTTTTGGGAAACATCGTAATATCCAAAGGGCCCGAGCATTGGTAGATAAAGGAGCGGAGGCCACTCTAATTCATGGTCAATCAAAGAAATTCAAAGGCCAATTTTTCACGATTACTGGTTTAGGTGGAAAGGAGACTCCCGCAGTGCAAACTACACTTGAAATGAGAATAGGTAGAATTCCCCGAAGAGAATATTCTGTATTAGTTGTACCACTCTTGGAATATATAATTGGAATTGACATTTTAAAAGGAATGACTTTGCATTTGGATGACGGTTGTTATCAATTTGGACCTAAACATTACATATCGTCCAGACCCGTACGGGTTGGTCGTTTACGAATGCCCCCCATAAAAATTCCCCAAGGTACAAAAGTTGTTTCTCAGAAGCAATATCGTATTCCAGGTGGCCATGAAGAGATCAGTGCCACTATTCAGGATCTGGTTGATGCAGGAGTTATAACTCCGGTTACTTCTGCTTGGAATTATCCCGTTTGGCCCGTGCGCAAGAGTGATAATTCTTGGCGCATGACCGTTGACTATCGAGAAGGATTAGTTACTTACCTGTAATCCTAGTTCTCTTCCAGGGGTATCCTCATCAAAGTCATAAGCATTAGAATATTCCCGCCCATGCGCGGGACCCCGGAAACAATATATTATATGTGCCCCACATATACATATACATATATATATAAATATATATATATAAAAATAAGCAATTGCAGCCAAATAAAACAGTAGAGCTGGAATATGCTGTGAAGAATTTCCACCATACATGTGTATTAGCATTAGAAACATGATAAACAACACCAATGCTTGTTTAGAAACTGTTTTAATGCTTAGAAAACAGCAGAAATTCTTATAAGACACTGTAAGCATATACAGCTCCCAGGCTGCATTGCAAATACCCAGTCTAAAAAGACTGAAAAGCTAACCCTGTGGCTGCATGTACCAAAACTGACGCTGTGCCTTTAAGGCACCTCTGCCCCTAGCTTCCCATCATGCCTCAGGGGTTACAGTTAGGTCAGTTGTTCTTTTCGGAGACTGAAAACAAAACCATGGTAATAACAGGTTAAAACATCTCCTACTTAATAAACAAAGTCCTTTGCCCGGGGAGGCGGGAGGGTTGCTTATGACTTTGATGAGGATACCCCTGGAAGAGAACTAGGATTACAGGTAAGTAACTAATCCTTCTCTTCCAGGGGATCCTCATCAATAGTCATAAGCATTAGAATAGAGTAGCGAGCCTCACCTCATCCCTGCGGGCAAAGGAATCAACAGGTAACATTCACATTCGTAGGCCCAAAAATAGGCCTTATTCTACCCAAATAGGTTTCTCAAGGAGGCTTGCCCTACTTGAGAATCCGCTCTGGAATCAGACTCTAGGCAATAATGCCTTGTAAAGGTATGGACTGATTTCCATGTCGCAGCCTTGCAAATTTCTGACATGGGAATGTCATGTAAAAATGCTGTTGTGGCTGCCTTCCCTCTAGTGGAATGAGCTTTGGGAGATTGTAACAAAGGTTTGCCAGCCAGCTGGTATGCTAGTTTGATACATGAGACAATCCATCTGGAGATGGACCTCTTGGCTGCTGCAAACCCGGTCCTCATTGACCCATAATTGACAAAGAGTTGGTCTGTCTTTCTGGTGCCCTTTGTTCTTTCTAGGTAAAACTTTAGCACCCGTTTAAGATCTAACGAGTGCAACGACCTCTCAGCTGGGGTCGATGGGTTAGGAAAGAACGAAGGAAGGGTAATCGATTGGTTTATATGAAAATCCGATACCACTTTTGGAAGGAAAGAAGGGTGAGCCCTCATTACCACTCTGTTGTGGTGAAACACCGTGTAGGGTTCCTTGGTGCAGAGTGCTTGAATCTCGCTAACCCTGCGAGCAGAGGTTATTGCCACCAAGAAGGCCGCCTTCCAAGTGAGATGCTGCAAGGAGGCCTTGTGTATAGGTTCAAACGGTGCAGACATCAGCCTGGAGAGAACCAGGTTCAACTCCCAGGGAGGAGAAGGATTTCTCACAGGGGGATAGACCTTCTTCAATCCCTGAAGGAAATCCTTAACCACTGGGACCTGAAAAAACGATGTTTGTGTAGGTGATTTTCTGTACGCTACTATGGCAGATAGGTGAACCCTGATAGAAGCGTATTTCAACCCTGATGTCGCTAAGTAAAGGAGGTAAGGGAGGACTACCTCTTCTTGTCCTGTGGTGGGATCAAAGCCATGGTCCCTACACCAAATGAAAAATCTCTTCCACTTGAATGCATAAGACGCCCTAGTGGAAGGCCTCTTTGCCTCTTTTAAAATATTCATACATTCTGGAGGCAGATTTAAGTGTCCGTATTGCAAGACCTCAGGAGCCATGCAGTCAGGTTCAGTGACGGGAGGTTGGGATGCAGGATCCTCCCGTTCATTTTGCTCAACAGGTCTGGTCTGCATGGCAGACGTCTGTGTGGACACAGCGACAGATGTAATAGGTCTGGATACCACCATTGTCGCGGCCAATCCGGAGCAACTAGGATCATGTCCATGCTCGATCTGATGAGCTTGGCCACCACCTTCGGAATCAGAGCCAGAGGAGGAAACGCATAGGCGAACATTCCTGTCCACTCCAGCAGGAGAGCGTTCCCTTGCGTCCCTGGTCGGTGGAACCTGGACGCGAAGGCGTGGCATTTGGCGTTTTCGTCGTCCGCGAATAAATCTATGTCTGGACGGCCCCAGCAACGGAAGAGATCTTCGACTACTTCGTCGTTTAGCACCCAGTCTGGCTGATCTTCGAAGTGCCTGCTGAGTGCGTCCGCCTTTGTGTTTAGCTCGCCTGGAAGGTGTACTGCCACCACCGACAGTCCCCGAGCCAGAAGCCAGTGCCATATGGCTTGGGCCTCCTGAGACAGAGGGCGAGACCGTGTTCCTCCCTGCTTGTTCAGATAGAACATTGTTGTAGTGTTGTCCGTCTGAACCAAGATCTTGTCCGTTGTGATTGCTGGAAGGAACGCTTTGAGCGCCAGATGAACTGCTCGAAGTTCCAGCATGTTGATATGGTATGTCTGAAGGTTGGTCGACCAGCGACCCTGAATCTGAAGACGACCCATGTGAGCACCCCAACCTTCCAGAGATGCGTCCGTTACCACAGACATCGAAGGAAGAGGCTGCTGAAAAGGGACTCCCTGCAAGACATTCCGAGGGCGAGTCCACCACTGTATTGAGGACAGTGCTGCTTGAGATAAGATGATTCGATCCTCCCAATCTCCAGTCGCTTGGTCCCACTGGTCTTCCACAGACTCTTGAAGAGGACGCATCCTCAACCTGGCGTTTGGAATTAGGAAGATGCAGGACGCCATGGAGCCCAGTAGAGACGCTACTTCTCGCACCTTTGGACGAGGAAACTGAAGTAACTTTCTGCATTTCTGCCCCATGGAAGATAGTCTCTCCTGCGAAGGAAACGCTCTTCCTAAATTTGTGTCTAGGACTGCTCCCAGATAGTGGATGGTTTGCGTGGGATGCAGGACTGACTTTTCTGTGTTCACGTGGAGCCCAAGCCTGTGTAGTTGTTGAAGACACAGACGACAGTCTTTGGTGGCTTGATGAGGGGACTGGCTCTTCAGGAGCCAGTCGTCTAGATATGGGTACACAAAAAGACCTTTTTTGTGTAGACATGCCGCTACCACTGCCATGCATTTGGTGAACACCCTTGGTGCGGATTTCAGACCGAACGGAAGTACTTTGTACTGGTAATGCTTGTTCCCTACCAGAAACCTCAAGTACTTCCGATGACCTGGTGTGATAGGAATGTGGAAGTACGCGTCCTGTAAATCCACCGAACACATCCAATCTCCACTTTGTAGATGAGGACATATCTGATGAAGTGCCAGCATGCGAAACTTCTCTTTGACCACCACTTTGTTGAGGGTCCGAAGATCTAGAATCGGTCTGAACTTGTCCTCTTGGTCTCTTTTGGGGACTAGAAAATACCTTGAGTACACTCCTCTCCCCCTTTGGGATGGGGGTACCTCTTCGATTGCGTTTTTCTGTAAGAGGACGCTCACCTCCCTTTTGAGGAGGTTTAGATGGTACGAGCGAGTCTTTTTTGGAGGAATCGGTTGTGGTCTCTTCCGGAAACGTAGCGCATATCCATTGCGCAGTATATTCAGCACCCACTGATCTTTTGTGATGCTGACCCACTCTTCCAGGTGTTGCGAAGCACTTCCTCCCACTGGAGTGGGTAACGGCGCCAGAGGAAGCCACTGCTCAGGCCTTGCCTCCTCTGGGCGTGGCAGAGGACTGATGATGTCCGCCTCTGCCTCTGCCCGATTTTCCTCCTCTGTATTGTGTCTTCCCTTGTGGCTTGTTCTGAGACCATTGAGGGGTTTGAACCCTCTGTTGGCCTCCCCGGTTCTTGTTGGTCTTGAAGCGTCGCTTGAACGGCTCTTTCTTCTTTTCCAGACCAACCGCCTTCACCGTGTCCAATTCGGTTTTCATGCGGGTCATTTCCTGATCGGCATGCTCCCCAAAGAGTGAAGATCCTGAGAAGGGCAGATTGAGGATGCGTTGCTGGGCATCTGGTTTGAGACCCGTCAACCGCAACCAAGAAGATCTTCTCGCGCAAACCCCATGCGAGTAGGCATGTCCTGCTAGGAGTGCGTTATCTGCGGATGAACTGATCATTTGGTTTGCCACCAAACAGCCCTCCGTCACTGTTTCCTCAAAGTCCTTCTGGTCCTCCTTGGGCAATTTCTCTTTGAATCGTTCCATGGAGTCCCACAGTGCTCTATCATATCTGCCGAGAAGTGCTGAGGCACTAGAGACTTTCAGTGATGAAGCTGCTGTGCTGCACACTCTGCGTCCCCAAGAATCTTGGGTCTTGCTGTCCTTGTCAGGAGGAACTGAAGAAGAGGGTGCGACTGCGTGATTCTTCCTAGCTGAGGCTACGATAACAGAGTCCGCCGCAGGCTCCCCTTTAACAAATATTGGATCCGAGTCGGCCGGCCTATACTTTTTCTGGATACGTGCCGGAACCGCCCTGATTGCCGCTGGCGTGAGGAAGACCTCCTTGATTGGGTCCATTATCCCTGGAACCAATGGGAGCAAAGGCCGTGAATATGATTTGTGCCGAAGGGTCTCAAAAATTACAGTAGTGGAAACTTCTGGAACAGCCATTTCTATTTGAAGTTTTTGAGCGCCCCTTTGAAGAACGTCCAGGTATGTGTTGACGTCGTCAAGCGGGGAAGCTCTGGAGTGAGGGCTGTCTGCCAGCGTTGGGGAGTAATCCCCTTTAGAAGATCTTGAAGTAGATGAGGAGGAGGTTGATGGTGTTCTCCTTCTCCTGTGGCGAGATTTTTCCTTCCTCACTGGCGATCTTCTCGGTCGGTCTTCCCTTCGAGGAGAACGTGATTCTCTCCGACGCTCCCTTCGTGGAGATCTCGACCTCTCAGTTCGTTTCTCCCTTCTCGGCGTTTGAGATCTGGGATGCTCTCTCCGTGGTGATCGGGAGACCCTGGGGGTATGCGACCTTTCCGCTCTCCTCTCCCGAGAGCGTGATTGGTGCCTGATAGGACTCTGTCTGTCTGCCTCTTCTATCAGTCTCTGAAGGGGTGACCTGTGGTGTGGGCTTACATATCTGTGCAGCCTCTCCGTCGCTCCAGAATCCTTCCACGTGTGCAAAGGAGCATACCATCTTGGCGAGAGCGTTATCTTTCGCTGGGGCAACGGACTTCTACTCCTGGAAGTGGAACTCGATGAGCTAGAGGCCCTTGAGGAGGAATGGTGAGAAGCCGATTGGGTCACCAAAATAGTCGAAGGCACTGAAGGGGATTTTCGTCTCACCGGTGTTGGCGGACGTCTTAGAAGTCTTTCCCTTGACGTTGGACGCCTCTGCGGCGTCGACGGAGTGATAATCTTCGACGTCGAACGCCTCGATGATGACCCGTGTTCTCTCGACGTCGACCTGTGATGTCGCGCCGTTGACGGTGTCTTCTCCCTCGACGTCGAACGGCGTCGTCCCGCCTTCGACGGAGGTCTCGACGTCGAGCGGCGTTGCCCTGCCGTCGACGGAGGTCTCGACGTCGAGCGGCGTTGCCCTGCCGTCGACGGAGGTCTCGACGTCGAACGGCGTTGCCCTGCCGTCGACGGAGGTCTCGACGTCGACCGACGTTGGTCTGTCGGCGACGGAGATGGCCTTCGACGTCCTGTCGTCGACGAAGCCCTCGATGTCGACCTGGCATGTGGCGACGGCGGAGGATCGGACATCCTCGACGTCGAGCGCCGACACGTCTTCGACGATGATCCCTTCCTCGACGACGATCGTCCGAGGGGGCTCTTGTTCCTCGACGCCGAGCGCCTCCGTGGAGACTTCGGCGGAGGTGTCACACTCTTCGAAGCCTGTCGACGTTGAGACGACGGCGAGTGTATTCTGTCTCTCGACGCCGACCGTCGCCTGGTTGACGGCGGCGGAGTTGACTTACGTCTTGACGTCGATCTTCTCGTCGACGGAGATCTCGTGGCTTCTCTCGACGCCGATCGTCGCCTAGTTGACGACGGCGGAGCTTTCTTCGTCGTCGGTGATTTTCTTTTCGACGACGATTTCCTCGTCGACGCCGGTCCCGACGTCGACGGAGCTTTATCTTTCGATTTTTCCATCAGATGTTGTTTTTTCAGCGCCGAGCCCGGCGCTGAGGTCGATGGACGCTCTGACTTGCCTTTGGAGGGAGTTCTGGGTCTCTTTGAACTCTTCCTCTCTGTAGATCTTCCCCTCATGGATCTTTGGGCCAAACCATAGAGCCTGTTCCTCTCCCTGTCTTTTAAAGTTCTGTCAGACAGGTTTTGACAATGAGAACAGTCCTTTGGATCGTGATCTTCTGGCAAGCATAAAATACAGACCTCATGAGAGTCCGTTTTTGCCTTCTTGTGGCCACAAGAAGGGCAATCATCGAATAATGAAGGCATCCTGACAGGAAAACCTCACAAAAATTCGACTGCTAAGCAGTTATTTACTTGACCCTGATGTAAAAAGTCAAAGTAAATCAAAAAAATGTTCTTTAGAAGCTTTTCTGACTGAAAAAGGCAGAAAAACTGTGGAGCTGTGTATCCAGGGTCCTTCCTGAAGGAGCCGGAAAGAACAACTGACCTAACTGTAACCCCTGAGGCATGATGGGAAGCTAGGGGCAGAGGTGCCTTAAAGGCACAGCGTCAGTTTTGGTACATGCAGCCACAGGGTTAGCTTTTCAGTCTTTTTAGACTGGGTATTTGCAATGCAGCCTGGGAGCTGTATATGCTTACAGTGTCTTATAAGAATTTCTGCTGTTTTCTAAGCATTAAAACAGTTTCTAAACAAGCATTGGTGTTGTTTATCATGTTTCTAATGCTAATACACATGTATGGTGGAAATTCTTCACAGCATATTCCAGCTCTACTGTTTTATTTGGCTGCAATTGCTTATTTTTATATATATATATTTATATATATATGTATATGTATATGTGGGGCACATATAATATATTGTTTCCGGGGTCCCGCGCATGGGCGGGAATATTCTAATGCTTATGACTATTGATGAGGATCCCCTGGAAGAGAACTGAACAAACACACACCCCCTTTGACTGTTGCAGTACCAGACATTATTACTTTAATTGAAAGAATCCAAAAACATTCAGGTACATGGTATGCGTCCATTGATATTGCTAATGCTTTCTTTTCAATCCCGATTGCCCCCGAGTGTCAGGAACAATTCAGCTTTACCTGGAATGGGCGTCAAATGACGTTTAGAAGTCTTCCTCAAGGTTATGTACATAGTCCTGCGATCTGTCACCGGCTGGTGGCGGAGCATTTGTCCGAAGTAACTGTACACCCGCAAATTCAAGTGTGTCATTATATTGACGACATTTTAATTCAAGGCGAAACACAAGATCAAGTTCAGACCTAATTAGATCAAATCATTGATTGCTTACGTGAAAAAGGTTGGGAAATTAATCCTGATAAGTTACAAGGTCCATCCCAAAATGTCAAGTTTTTAGGTATCAATTGGCATGAAGGTCACAGAGAGGTGATCCCGCAGGTTAAACAAAAAGTTTTAGATTTTGCAGTTCCGAGGAATAGGAAAGAAGCTCAGAGCTTCATTGGCTTGTTTGGTTTTTGGCATCAACATATTCCCCATTTGAGTCAGATATTGGCTCCTTTATACCGAGTCACTCGCAAAAAGAATGCGTTTGAATGGGGTGAACCACAACAGAATGCATTTAATTTGGCAAAAGAAGCGATTCAGTATGCTTTGGATCTGTGGCCTGTGGGCGAGGGTGATGTGGATTTGAATGTGTCCGTACAAGGTCTTTATGCAAATTGGAATCTGTGGCAAAAGCAAGGCAGACAAAAAGTGCCATTAGGTTTTTGGACTAAAAAGTTACCCGAGGCTGGTGAGCGTTATACACCTTTTGAGAAACAGTTACTTGCGTGCTATTGGGCTCTGGTGGATACCGAGCAATTGACTTTAGGTCATGATGTGATTTTGAGACCTGAAATTCCTATCATGCAGTGGGTTTTGAGTTCGCCGAAAACTCATCGAATTGGACATGCTCTAGAGGCGAGTGTGATTAAATGGAAATGGTACATTCAGGACAGGGCACGTGTGGGTCCGAAAGGTGTGGCAGCATTACATGAGCAAGTGGCGCAGGCGCCATCGAATGAGACTGGAAGTAATTGCTCCATACCTGTAGTGCAGGAATCTCCTGTCAAGTGGGGTAAGCCATTTGATGATTTGTCCGCGGAGGACAGAAAACATGTATGGTTTACGGATGGTTCAGCGAGGTTCATTGGAGAGAAACGGCATTGGAAGGCAGTGTCCTATAATCCGATCACACAAAAATTGCTGAGTACAACTGGTGAAGGAAAGAGCAGTCAATTTGCTGAATTATATGCAGTTTACCAAGTTTTGAAACAGGAATTGCCTGGCACATGTCATATTTTCACTGATTCCTGGTCCACGGCTAACGGACTGGCGGTATGGTTACCAACTTGGCATTCTCATAATTGGGAATTGCATTCAAAAGAACTGTGGGGAAAAGAATTATGGCAAGAAATTTGGGAAATGCACCCACAGAGTACTGTGACAATCTTTCATGTGGATGCTCATACACCAATAGACTCCCTTGACAAATTCTTTCATAACATTGCAGATGAGAAATCTAAAATTGCTGAGGCAGTGGTGGACATGCAAGATTCTGATTTGGCGGGATTGGCGAAATGGGCCCACCAGAAAGCAGGACATTTTGGAGAGAGAGCCACTAGCAGGTGGGCCGCCGATCGAGGAATTTATATTCCTTTAAATTACATTAAAGATACTATTCTGCATTGTCCCATCTGTCAACATTCCAGACAACGAAAAGTACCACAAATTGTTAAAGGTCATTTACATCGAGGAAAATTGCCCGCTCAAATTTGGCAGATTGATTACATTGGCCCGCTCCCTATGAGCAAGAATTGTCAATATGTTTGTACAATTGTCGACACTTACAGTGGCCTTTTGGTGGCCTTTCCCTGCAAACAAGCTACCCAAGTAAATACCATTAAAACATTGGAATTAATCATATTATATTATGGCATTCCATTTCAAATTCAATCTGACAATGCATCCCACTTTCGTGGAAGATTGGTACAGGAATTTTGTGCGGAAAACAATATAGAATGGGTGTTTCACATTCCTTATTATCCACAGGCATCAGGCCTTATTGAAATAATGAATGGTTTACTTAAAGAATAGTTGCGAAAGTTAACTGACAATAAGTATAAAAATTGGAGAGATTATTTGTTTCAAGCATTGTTAATTCTGAATAATCGTCCCTTTTTAAATGCTGAATCCCCCTTGATGCGTTTGTTTCCCCCAAATGTTGATGCGAAACCCAATACCATTGGCAATACTGTAATGTATTGGGAAATTTCCCCCGGAGCTCTAGCTCCTTGCAGAGCAACCCCAGGTTCCGCAGGCTTGGACCTGCATGCCATGAATGACACTGTACTTAAGAGTAAGGATCGAATCATTGTTGAGACAGGCGTTGGTGTCTGTATACCGGCTGGAAGTTTTGGATTGATAGCCTAGATCGGGCCTTGCCTTAAAAGGTGTCCAAATACTTGGAGGAGTGATTGACAGTGATTATCAGGGAGAGATTAAGGTCCTCCTGCTGAACAGCAGTGAGGTTGATTTATCGATTCAAAAGACTGACCGAGTTGCCCAATTGCTAATTATGCCTGTTTTCAGTGGTAAGATTCAGAAAGGCACTGCCCCAACTTTACTAACTGTGCGAGGCCAAAAAGGCTTCGGCTCTACCGATACCCCTGGAGCGAGAATATGGGTGCAATCGCCTAAAAATCCCCCTGAACAAGCTGAAATTATTGCAACCGGTCATGACAACACCATTTTGGTGATGAGACCAGGGAAAGATAGCTGGGAAGCTGTCCCGGCTGACAAATGTTACCTACGAGAATGAATAATGCCTGTATTTGATTTCCTTTCAGATCATTCTCTGGACTGCTGCTGCAGGATGTGCCGGCGTTTGACTCCTTTTGGTCTGCTACGTCGGGAGAGGAGGGAACCCACAGACTTTGGTTGATTCGAGAACCCGAGTGCCGCGTTCCTTCGCTGCGTGGGATTCATCATCGAACTTTTGGACTACTCTGGCTAAACGAGTTACTAATTCTCCGCATTTTTGCCTGACATCCATGCGCTCAGTAACTGATTTCTTAGCGACCTGTTTGGTTGCTGTCCCTGCCTCAATTGAAACTTTAAAGCATATCTTCAATATATCAAATGCCCGACCCAATGTAATCCTGGGCGACTTCGCTGCCCATGAGTATTGTCCCTTATGTACTATTCTCTCGGATTCTATTCCCCCAATTCATTCTCAGATTACTACGTATAATATCACGCAGGGTGACTTATGCTTTTTCTTGACTTGTGATCCTAATGCAATTACTGAATGTGTAAAACCTAAGCTTAAAGCTTCCACTTCTTCTTCGACTCATGAACGATTGCTGTGCTCACGAAGACCCCCAAAATCATGTGCTTCTGTTAAAAATAATATGACCTGTAAAAGTATAGTAGTTGCTCCTAGCCATTACCGTACAATGTTGTTACCTTCTGGTTGGCTGTTTTCATGCTGCAACACCTCTTGGCCCTATATTCCTGCAAATATTTCCGGAGGCCCGTGTGCCATCACTAGATTGAGTTTATTAATGTTTTCCTCACATCCTAATACTTATTCCCGTGTAGTTCGTGATGCTATGATGTTACATGAG
The DNA here is from genome assembly GCF_964263255.1 of Lissotriton vulgaris. Classification (NCBI taxonomy): domain Eukaryota; kingdom Metazoa; phylum Chordata; class Amphibia; order Caudata; family Salamandridae; genus Lissotriton; species Lissotriton vulgaris. The sequence continues at coordinate 192,643,055 of NC_141694.1, forward strand.
GACTGTGACTCTTCTCTACATCTTTATTCTAAATCAGAATACCTTAGTTTAGCTATTTCCATTATTGGTGTCCCGGCATTGGCTTTTTATAATGCCAAATCCATCGGGAAAATGGCCTGTTGGATGGTCAAATCGATTAATCAAACTTCTACCATTTTATCTGATATGCTATTAGATGCCCAGGGTGAACGCAGAGCAATTCTGAAAAACCGTGCAGCCATCGACTATCTTTTGTTAAAGCATGGACACGATTGTTCTGACTTTGAAGGTCTCTGCTGTTTCAATTTGTCGGACCACACGAAATCAATTCAGGCCCATATTGACAAACTCCATGATTTGACTACAGAGGTTAGAAAGCACATTGACCAGGGTTGGTTTGACTGGCTCTTCAATTGGTTACCTGACCTACATTCCCTACGACAGATATTAGGGGGTATTATGATTTCTATTTGTATTTTAGTAGCTATTTGCTGCTTTATTCAGTGCATTCCTTCTCTACTCCAATACTGTAGATTTGGCAAGAGGAATAGATCAGTTAGTTTTGTTTCCTATTATTCTTCCACAGATGTTAGTTCCATATAGAGAATGATTAATAGACTGGAGTCAAGGGTGAAGTGTTCTGACCGACTTTTTCGGTCCTCCTTTGAGGGAGAATGATTGGAGGTGACTCCAGCCTATTATCCTTCTAGTGCAGGGATTTGAACTATAAACAGGGCCTATTCATAAGGCACAGTAATGCACTTTCGTACCCTTTTCCTTAGATCAGGGCTTATAAACTTAAGTTAGGGGATAGATTCATTAGTATTAGTGATAATCCGTCTTTTGCAAGAGTGTTAGTATACCTTCTATGGAGTTATGCTTATTTCGGGCCTTGTAGGCCTCAAACGGGAGAGACTCCATCTTGCTTTCTGCCCGGGCAGCTTGAGATGCTTCTATGTCAAGTGTAATATTTTAGTTTCGATTGTTGTTCGCTTGAAGAGAACCGGCTCAGGCTGGCCCTTATCGAAAGACTGTATTTTTCTCCACTCCGAAGACAAAACATCAGGCTGGCCAGCTGGGAACGTGTCCTTGGTACAGGGAGGTACAAGAATTTGGTGGGCGGCAGGTTACTGGCCGTAACATTTCCATGAAAGGACAAGCTTCGATATTAGCGAAAGCGTTAGGCTGTGAGTCAGTCAGTCTGTAGGCGGCAGCTAGCCGTTAGCATCAATGCCATTAATTATTTCCAGGCAGACAGTCGCCATTTTGAAGTCCGAGAAAGATCATGAAGCTGATACTCTCTGAGAAAGATTGAGGAGGAGAGAGGAGTAGCGCAGAGCGATCAGAGACAGAGAGAGACAGCCGCTAATAAAGAGGAAGGTTCCAGTGACTTGGAGGAAAGTAGAGAAGACAGAGCATAGCGGTGCAGACGTGTACTCGTGACTGCTGAGGTGTGATTCCGAGACGAGCCAAGGCACAGACGAGAAGGGAACCTAGATGACTGCTGAATCCAGACTTCACATTACTAAGGTGACGTCGACCTTTTTCTCCCTATAGTGTGCACATTCTAACCTTTCACTTTTCTTTGCAGGATATATGTTATAATATAGTACTGTGTTTATAATCATTGTAATAAAATACCCCAGTTCTTAGTGAACCAACATGTGCCTTGTATTCTTGTTCAATCATGGTAACCTGGTCTTCTAGTCAGACATCGTTTTCATGAACGGATGTAAATCCTGTCAGGTAAGAGGTGACTGAATAATGAGGGAGAGAGGGACCATTTGATGCTGAGAGCAGAAGGCACACAATTCAATTTGGCAAGTTGTGCTAATTCCTGTTATTGTAGTATCACCCCGAGTAGCCAATGAGAGATTCCTTCCAAAGGTATTCATAGGAGAGTGATCGTCGTTGGTAAGCGGCGTTAATGAGAGCACCAGGGGGGACACTGGTGTATAGATCTGCCGGATTGCGGATCGGGCTGTGAGTGAGAGAACACTGGGGTGGATACCAGTGTCTAGGTCCGCCGGATTGTGGACCGGATTGGAAGGAAGAGAGCACTAGGGCTGCAGCCTAGTGCGTAAGGCACGCCGGATTGCGTGTCGAGTGAGCACTGATGGTGATCAGTGTGTAATGGTAAATAATCAGAACTGCCCCAGGGTAGATTAGTCTGGGCCTGAGTTGCCGTGAGACTAGCTGGTATGAGTGGGATATTTTGAAAAAACCTATGCGTGTGTATAGCTATTTCCCCATCCTTAGGTACGAGATATATATATATATATATGTACATACCTATTGTAAATACGTTCTAAGGAGGGAGGTGATTACGTTCCGACTGGGTTGGAGGTGCTCTGCGGAGCTGATCCCATCTGGTTCGAGAATCCGGTCGTTACAATGGGATAAGGCATGCAACACTCAAAATATTAAGATGGTGTCGTGGAATGTACGAGGCCTCAATGACCCTAGGAAACGAAGGCGGGTGCTTGGGTACTTAGATAGGCATGATATCAAGATTGCTCTTCTACAAGAAACTCACTTGGCCCCCGAGACCAACCCATGATTCATCTCGAGATGGGCCTCCCACCGGTGCTTTACGTCTCATTCAAGCTATCCTAAGGGGGTGACCATACTAGTCAAGCGTGGGGTGGCATTTACTCCCACTGGCTCTGAAATCAGACAGTGGTGGCAGGTTCTGCCTACTTTGGGGTAGACTCCACTCGTATGAAGTGGTCCCTAATACAGATGATCCCCATACCCTTCTCCTGTTGTGGGGCAAAATACAAACGTTAGGTATCACTTATGTTATTTGGGGGTGGACTTTAACACAGCACTACGACCCCAGATGGACAGATCTTGAGCTTCCCCGGCCCGTGGCACACTAACGCAAAGGACACTTAGTGATATTATAGATAGCAACTATTTGCTGGATTCCTGGAGGTACAAACATCCTGCACTCAGGGAAGGCACACATTTCTCGGCGGTCCACTCAACCTGGGCTATGCTTTACTCTGTGTTTGTTTCTGCAGGCATGACACACTGGCTGGGCCGAACGCACCACCTGGCCCGCACGTATTCGGATCACTCTCCGGTGATCGTTGAGCTACAGCCCCCTCTAGACAGCTCCCCGTATCTAAATTGGCGCCTCAACCCATATCATCTCAATGATTCAGTGTTTAAGGCTGAGATAGAACAAGATATCCAGGATTTCTTCGAATGCAATCTAAATTCTGTATCTAGCATCACGACGGTATGGGAGGCGTTCAAAGTTAAAGCAAGGGGATGGTGTATAACTAAAGGTGGGGGTGTCCTTAAATTGCTACGTAACAATCTTCGCAGACTAGAGAGGGAGCTCTAAGATCTAGAAAAAGCCTTTGCTCATAGTCCTGGGGATAATACTATAAAGGCCCAAATGCGTGGCAAAGATACAGAATATGAACTGCTTGCGGAAAGGGAATGTCAATTTCGTGGGAAACCTCACATGGCACGCATCTAAGGTGAGGGGGATCACCCGGGGAAGGCGCTGGTGAGTGTGACCAAACCCCCTAAATTTTCTAATTATGATACGGAAATACAAGACACACACGGCAACACCCATAGGAATCTTCCGGACCTACTCAGTACTTTTAGAGAACACTATAGCACGCTTTAGTCTTCTCAAAGAGGTGCTCCACTCGATTTGTCTACTTTGGGGATACTGCACTTGCCTGGCTGGGCGACACCCAGCCAAAGTTCCTTAACTTAGACCTGGAACTCGATGAAATCACTGATGCCATCATGCATATGAAATCGGGACGAGCCCCGGAGTCAGATGAACTCCCAATTGAATTCTACAAAACCTATGTTCAGCTACTGGCTCCCATCCTCAAGGAAGTGTTTTATGCGGCATTAGAAGAAGGATGCTTACCCAAGACTATGAGAGAGGCCCTCATAACCTCGCTGCTTAAACCAGGGAAGTCCCCATTGCTGTGCGATTCATACCGCCCCCTGTCTTTACTAAACTGTGACACTAAAATATTGGCAAAGGTCCTCGCGACCCGACTTAACCTATTGATGGAGCAGCTGGTACTGCCCGATCAAGCGGGTTTCATACCCAACCGCTCCACATCACGCAACCTTAGAACCCCAGCCGCCGTACTTTAGGATATTGCGAGGAGGTGGCGGTGTTTCTCGACGCCACCAAGGCGTTTGACTCACTGGAGTGGGACTACTTGCTGGGTACATTGGAGTACATGGGAATGCCCTTCACTTTCCTGCACTGGATACGGCTACTGTACTGTCGGCCGACAGCGACGGTGCTGCTAAACGGGGCCAGATTTCCCCGCTTTACTATTTTCAGGGCACTAGGCAGGGCTGTCCACTATCCTCAATCCTCTTCGCCCTGGCTATTGAGCCTTTAGCTGCAAAACTCAGACAACACCATAACCATAGGGCATTGGTCTACCCAGCCAGGCAACTACTAATTTCCCTATACGCAGACGATATGACATTATATGTAAAAAAAAACTCAGGAAAACCTAAACCTTGTACTGCGTGAAATCACAAAATTTGGCGGAATTTCTGGCGTACAAATTAACTGGTCCAAGTCTGCTATATTCCCCCTCACTGATAACACACAGCCACACCAACTGGACTACCCCCTACTCTGGGAATCTGATGAGTTAAAATACCTGGGCATTCTAATTACGAGAAATAAAGATGCACTGATGAGAGCTAATTATGGGACGGCCATTGATAAGATAACCAACAACATCACTAAATGGATACACCTACCTCTTTCCATGGCGAGCAGAATCTCTCTTATCAAGATGGTAATACTACCCAAACTGTTGTACTTGTTCACCAATATCCCATACCATCCAGGGAGGTTTTTCTTTCGCACACTTAGGACCCAACTCACATGGCTTATATGGGGAGGGAAGCAGGCGAGACTTAGCCTAGATACACTGATGCTCCCATATCCCCAGGGTGGGTTTGAAGTCCCTAATTTTGAATATTATTATTACTGCGTACAAGCCCACTTTGCAACATACTAGATCCACCCTCCCCCGTATATGGCCCACCTGGCAGTAGAAGATGGCCATATGGCCCCGACGCCTCCGGCAAGCTATCTGTTTACAAAAGTGAAAGAGAGGGTAAATGACCCATCCACTGTTGACTGCACAGTGCTGGCATGGCGACAGCTCGCTCGGATCCTGGGGAACCCCTTTTTGTACTCCCCTAGGATGTCTTTATTGAACGATCCCAGGTAGCAGGTGACATGCGAGGAGATATGCTGAGAATGCTGACTAAACTGCAATATCATACCTGGGGGGACCTTTACACCGGGGGCCAATTCCACTCCATTGAGCAGTTTTTCGGAGCGCACACACCCACAATAATGGACAAATTCTTATATACCGGCTCCGGCAAAGTGTTAGAGCTATTGCCCCTGTTTTTCCTGACGAGCCGGATATCCTTGCACCCCTCCATGCTCTACTGCAACAACAGCCCCCCGTCACGTCATCTCCCTCCTGTATAAACATACGCAGAGCACGACATCTGTTCACACTCTGCGGGCCAGAAAAGCCTGGGATGCCGACCTTGCTGTACCCTTAACGGATGACCAGTGGGAACTCAGTTGCGCCCAGACAGATAGACTTGCAAGCAATAGTCGACTACGCCTCATTCACTTTAAATTCCTCCACCGACTAGATCACACCCCGTTAAATTACATAGGTTTCACCTCAGAGACAATACACGATGTGAGCGTTGCTGGGAAGAGGAGGCAGACTTTCTACACCTGGTGTAGACCTGCCCTAGAGTGGCAGACTACTCGACACAGGTTTTCGGGGGACACTCGGATATGCTGAAGGCCACAATAGCACCATGCCCACTTATGGCCCTGCTGGGCCTGACACAAAGTATCACTACGGTTCATAAAAGGTTTTTGGCAATGGGCTTACTCCTGGCCAAACGCCTGGGGGCGTGCAGATGGCCTAGGGGTCGAGCCCCTAAATTCAAATCCTGGATACATACTATGTCCACTTGGTAGGATCAAATACACTCCTAGGCAGAAGTGTTGCCCATAAGGTCGCGACTGAAGGATATCTGGGGCCCATTCACTTCTTATCTCCTTAGGCAGGAGGCGGAGGAGGTGGAGGGAGAGGAGCAAGATGCTGTGACGACCAATGGCTCACCCCATGCCCCACCGCCTGCATCAGTATTGTAGTCATGCTGGAGTTCACGACTTCCTTAAAATAACTCATGAGAGCAGGTGGAATTGGGGGTATTGTGCTAAGAATGTACTACAATTGAGGTTGATAAATCAGGGCGCTAGCCTACTCAGCATTGGAGTTGTCTTTCATTCATGTATAGTCATTGTCTGACCATTGCAGCCACATGTAGTATGTTAGAATATTGTATTCATCTGTTGCTTTAAATGCCATTGACTGTATTTCAGTACGATGTTTTTCCTTCGCCTGTATATAGCAAGTAGGTTGTTTAAGGGATGGGAGTATATTGTTTTTTCTTTCCTTCAAATTTCATGTACACTTGAACTGAAGACACGGGAACGTGTCACTGATCTGTTTACTGCTCCGACAGTTGCTATGCTGTTGTTTATTACACTGATGTACCGTGCTAATCATCAATGAAGGTTTTTGAAATAAAAAAAATAATAATTTTGTCGTTTTCAGTTATTTATTACTTAACAATTATACCAACACTATTAAGAAAAAAAACATGAATGGGAACGTGGAGGTCTAGAGGAAAAGATGGAGGCTGTGAGAGGACAGCATCTTCTTTTGTGGGATGACCAAAGAGGGAGAGTTGGGTGTTGCAAAATGGGGGGCTTGTGTCCATTTTAAACAAAATTTCATTTTGTTTCTAAATGGGTGCTTAGCTCCATCTGGGGCCTCTGCATGGAAGGTAACAGTATGTGTAGGCATTGTAAGTCACAGTGGTTGACATTTTCTGATGGCAGTTTCTGTGCCCACTGTTGCATGAACTCTGTGGGGCCCCTGATGCTCATTACCAGGCCCATCTGGTGCATTCAAGTTTTGGCAGGACTATCACTCAATAATAGGTTTGCTGATGCTGGTACCGTGTGGGCTCACTTATGAAAGTTAATAGGCCTAATGATGTGTGGGCAAATAACGCCAGTTACAAGGTCCATTGATGCAAGCATTCCCTGGGACCACTGCACCCATTACTAAGCTGATTGATGCATGGACTTTATGGGCTTCTGACATCCATTATTAGGCCCATTTATGAATCCAATGAGTTGGGCACCAGTTACTAGGCCCATTGATGCATGCCCAGTGTGAAGCTATTGACACCTGTTATAAAGGCTGTTGAGGTGTGTTGTATGTGGGGCTATTTGCACCCTTTACTAGACCCACTCATACTTGTACTCTCCTCGGTTGTTGATGACCCTTACCAAGCCCACTGATTGATTGCACGGAGTGTGGCTGCTGGAACCCTTTACTTTCCCCATTAATGCATGCCATGCATGGGGTTATTGACCCCATTACTAGGTCACTGATACATGCACTTTGGGAGCCACTGACACCTGTTACTAGGTGAACTGATTTATGCATTGTGTAAGGCCAATGAATTTCCTTTCTCGGTACACTGATGTATCCATAGTATGGGGCCAGTGGTGCTCATTATTAGGCCCACTTGCATGCAATGTGTGGGTCCACTGATGCCACTTGCAAATCCATTCATATAAGTACTCTGAGCAATCACTGATGCCACTCTCTGGCCTCTAACCCTTTCATATCCCGTATAAGTGCAAATCTGTGGTTTAATCAATGATCTACCATCTTCTGGAGACGTGAAGTGCCACCCCATCCTTCAATACTAGGGAACATTCAGAAATGGAAAAATAGAAACGAAGTGGTCAATTGACTATCCAAACACACACCGTGTTGGCCTGATTTTTTGCCAACATAGCAACCCAGCTTCAGGTTCACAAGTGCAAAATCAGCAAATTTCACCTTTTACAAAATTCACCCAGGGATTTCTCTCACTCCTGGCCCTAATCGTTAATGGCATGCAAGGGAACAATACTGAGAAAACGCACTCATTTATACAGTAACTTGAATTATCTCTTCATGGCAAATGTGCTATCATACTATAATCCACACTGACACAAATGGTACCCCGACATCTGTGTGCGAACATACACATACTGAGAAAGTTCAGGAATATTCGTTAGCTTTGGATAAAACCAAACCAAAAAAGATTTGTGAAAATTGGTCAGTTGGATTATTTGGTCCTGGGTGGTTTTTGATTCCAAGAAAATGTACCAAATCAATGGATTCTTGAAAAAAGCAGAGACATGTGAGAATGTAAGGAAGCATGGCTTGCATGCATTGCTTAAGCCTTGCCCATGATGTCTAGCAATGGTCATATATTGAAAAAAAAAATTCTCACATTAATGTAGTGATAAACACTGCAATTCACTAGCAATGGCAAATTTGCTCTCATTCTACATTCTCACACTGTCCCTAATAAGAACGGTACCCCACCTGTGTGGATGGGCATACTGCTTGTCAAAGAAACAGGCAGAGACCTTGAGCATGCCAACTTATTTTGGAGTTTTCAATGTTACTGTAACTTAGCTAGTTGGTTGTCTTACTCTTTTGGTAACAGGTTCACTTGCACTGGGAAAAACTAATCAGCTCCAAACTTTATTGAAAATTTGTGACCCATGAGAATCTTAACAACTGGGACTTGTGTGTCAACACAAACGATCGCCTTACCTATATTGGTCTGAAAAGTTCATATTATAGGGGAGGGCACTATTTCCTAATATTTACATGGCAGTAGACGCCATGATTTCCTGTGAACAACAAACTCCCCATTACTTCCAATGATAAAATCAGTCTCCACATGTGTGGGTGGACGTATCCTACGTCATAAGATCAGGACAAAACAGCACCCAAATCAAGCTTGTTTTTCAAGGTGCCATTCAACAAAAATTAAAAATTAGGGAAGAGGGCCGTTTTCAGCATTGGTCATGTTTGACACACAGTCAACACTATCAAGCTCATATGGGTTTTAGACCGAGGGATTTCGGGGACGCATTTCACCACTTTTTCTAACCCAGAATATCCTGAAGCCAGTCAATTGTGGCTAAAATACATGATTACCCCACACTTATTAGTGCTATTAGTATCTGAAATTTGCTGTCAAATGGCAAAATTCCCAACATTATATTTCCACAAGTATTTCAATAAAGATAGTGCAGGTGAGCATATTGTACTGAGGAGGGATAAACCAAAAACTCAAATAAGTCAAGTATAATTTGACCTGACATGGTAACCGGTTTGGCCTGTCTGTCTCCCATACAATAAGTCAACCTGTGGGTAACTATTTTTATTGGAAGTATGTTTGCAAGATAATAGAGCTTTTGCCTTTAGCCATAAACAGTTTTTTTCTGACAGATCACATGAAGTGTGGTAATGCTGGATGATAGGAATATGAGACATAGCTTAAAGGTGGGTGCATGGGGTAGGACACCCCCAAATAATTGCTTAGTCGGATGCCAGCCATGTGCAGCAACAGTGACATCAAGTCACTTTTACTGCAAACTAGGTAGAGGAGGGAAGCCAACAAACTAAAGGGGGAGAGGAGAGCAAGAACTGACCTAAATGTCTGTCTGGGCTCGAAGAGCCTATGCATGAGCCGATTAGTGAAAATATTGTGCATGTAAGGCATGCAACAAACGTAGTGTAAAAATATGATCAAACTGCTTGCAAATTAAAGAAAAGTGTATTTCTTTAGCATGCGGAAGAGCTTCACCTTAGTACATCTGATTATATCACTGCGTTGTGGGGTATTTATTAAAGTGATAGTTTTAAAACATGATCTTAGAAATATTCTTACCACCCCGCCCTGGCCATAATGCTACCTCTGTATTTGGAGGCAAGTAAATTGTTGGTGTACCCTATAGATGGCTTAGATTCTTTTATCGATGGAGCAACATTATAGTCTGTTAAATCAAACACAGGAGGCTTTTGTATAGAGTACATCCTAAACTCACTCATTTGAAGGTGCTCAAAAGAAGGCTCTGTGAAGAAAATATTTGGATAAGATCACACAGAAGGAAAGCCAGATTGCTCCCAGATTTTGTGTTTTCACATTGCTAATAGATACTAGATGGGTGTCTCTTTCTGTTTCCCATTTTACATCAAATGTCACTGCTTTGTTCTCAATTCTTGGGAATGAGATTAGAACATGGGGAAGGCAGAAGCAACCTGAATCTCAGCTAATTTTGGATATCGAGATGAACCACAGCCTCTAGCTGACTCTAGCTTTAAGTGGCTTGTCCACCCTCAAGACTAGGCCTGGGATTACAGACTGACCTATGGAGATGTGTGTGTTGTAAAGGTAGGGCTGAGGGTACTGATTTGATTGGGCCCTTGCCTGTCAGTCACTCCTCATCCGTGTGCTGCCTGCAGAGTTTTAAGTGGGTCTCAGATGTGATATTAATAAAAAAAACTGTCTCAGCAATGGGTTCCCCTTGGGTCGTAAACTAATGTCCTTTACCGACAAAACCAATGATCAAGTGCCCAACCACAACAGTAGAAAGTGTCGATGTATTCCATAACAGCCTAATGGAGCTCCGGTTAACATTTCATTTCAACTTCTTTTCCTATGAGTGTTTTTTGTTGTTGTTTTTTTCCCATTTCTTGTGTTTCTGTAGCTTTTTTCATCCAAATATGTCTCTAATGTGAAACAAGTCGCCTCTAGGCATTCGAGTGAGCTCTGGTTGTTTTTGAGTGTTCATGGCTGAGTGTTCATGACATGGCCCAAGTGAGAGCTCTGGAGATGAGTCTAAGGGTAGTGTGAATTTCTCATGGTGTTCACCATGCCACAAATGACATGTATTTGTAAGCACCTTTTCACATATTCACATTGCTGATGTCACCACAGTGAGAAGAAATTCAACAGTTTCTTCCTGGGGAAAAATATTTCCCCTTTGGAGGATAAAAAAGAACAAAATGTGATGATGCACATCGGGCAGCATTTTCACATTGTTATGTTAGAGCACACTATCACCCGGGAGAATGAGGGTGGGAGTGGAGATCGTGGCAATGTGTAATTGAATGCTATATACAACTATACAAAATCTCCATACAAAAACATTTGTCTCAGTGGAACACCTGGAAATCAACGTATTGCGCAACTTTCCAGGCATACCACTGTGGAGATTTGCGAATAAGGAAAAATCGAAAATCTGCACCCTTGAGGGGTGGCACGTCTACAGATGCATATTTACTATACCCTCAGTGAATTGAGTCCTATGTCTTGTTCTCCCAATAGCACCAACATTAGCCACCCCCAAATATTTCTCCAAAATCTGTTTGTACAGATTCTTACCAGGCTCAGATAACCTCAGTCAAGTGGCAAGGCACAAAAACTTCTTATAGTCCTGACACACACATTATGGATCTGGCATCTTATTAATTGTCCTTATAGGAGCTTGACCCGGTGTTTTCTGTGCCGCTCATTTGTGCACGGACTGTGTGCATCTTCTGCCTTAGGTGGCACACTACAGTGTCTCATGCACGTCTACCCAAAGTATCTCTTACCTGCTGGGTGCCTTGCCTCAAGTGCCTGGTCTCACTCTGGGAGACACTCAAGGATTTCACTTGTGTTTAACACCATTGAAAGAGTTCCTACATGTTTAGAAAAGTTAAACAACTAGCACATGAGTCCCTGCGTGTCCGCATTACAAGCACTTGGCTTGTGCCTATGATGCCTCGCACCCTAATTACTGGGTTATGCGCTCTTCTGCCGAAGCCTGACTTGTGTCCTTATGCAACCTATAGTTTTGTGCATGCTGCTGAAACTCAACGACCACCAGCTTTTATCCCACCTTCAATTGATCAAGAACATTTTTCAACAGCAAAATGCACTCATCACATTCGGATATTCACGAAAACATCATGTCTGAAAGGGGAATGGGCAGGGCAAACTCACTAACTGGGCAGAACTAGAAAGTCAGCCAGTTTTAAGGGCCCTTTTAAGAATCCCAATCACTTTAACGCAGCTCCTTTAGCCCAGCATCATGAATGCTGATCTTCCACACGTTTGGTCTTCTACTTTTTTTTTCAAAGGAAGCAGTGGCGGCTGGCATGTATGGAGAGTGGTAAGGCAGACAAAATTCGAATGGTACTAAAATAAATAATAAAAATGCCACTTACCTTACTGGCTTGCCGCACATTGTCCTCCTCGAGACTCCAATGCAAGACCCAAGAAACTGCACTAACCAATCCTGGTGCTGCGGATAGATGGGAGCAGCCTCTCTCAGCGCTCTTAGGAGCACTAAAGATTTGTGCTTTCTCTAACCCAGCCGGGTTTGATAGCTGGGTTAGAGAGGTTTAAAATGCACATATCTTGCTGGTCGTTGCAAGACAGCCGGCCAAAGAGACATGCGCACCTTAAACTTAAGTGCACAGCTCAGTGCTGCCATTCAGTGGAAATAGCTCATCCTCGTCCTGACACTCGGTTCAGGACGGGTTGCTGAAAAATAATATTGTAATAAATAGACGTTATATCCATTTTATTTTTCAGCTCTGGGGCTTTTCTGGGGTAATTTTTTAGTGGGGCGATGCCTCGCAGCTCTAATGGAGGAGCCACTTCTGAAAGCAAGGAGTCTTGCTTCTTGCCAGTTTCAAAGCAGACAATATCTACTGCCCACCCTCTAATGGTGAGCGGATTTGAGGGTGGAATTCTCGAATATATGACTTTACCACGAACACAAATACCCCGCATGGCATTACCACACGAATTTTTCTTCGCAAGTGGCTGTACCACGCAGCTTTTTAGAACGCAAGTTCTTACCTCGCATTTCAAAAACGTTACGTTCACCAGCTCTTACTTCCATCCTCCATCGAAATTTGCATTAAAACACGTCCACAAAAACTAAAAAAGGACTTCAATTATGACGTACTCGCCACGTCTTCGGTGCGGCTCTTTTTTTATTTTTTTTATTGACACTTTAGTGCGTTTTTTTACTGTATGTAGCCTGCTCGTTTTTTTTTTTTAAATGGGGGGGAGACCCCCCAACCCCGCCAAGGCCACGCAGAACTTACATGCTGGACGACCAAAAGGAATACCACTTGCGTGGTGAAGACGGTCGTTGAAGGCTCCCTCGTTGAAGAGACGTTTGCGGGGTAAGTGGATCGTTAAAAACGTCAAGCGTGGAAAAGACATCGTTGTAAATGATGTTTCCCGAATTCTCAAGACTACATCTTTGCGGACTTTGGTCACCTTTTCACAATCTCCAGCCAAACATTACGCCAGTAGAATCAGTGCTTCATCCACTCACCAACTATAACTCTCCTGAGCCTTATACACACACTCTCTCTAGAAAGAGGGAGAGAGAGAGAGACAGACAGAACATCTTCAATTTTGTAGGGGGCTAAATTACATTAACCCCTTAAGTGCTGCCTCGGTGCATTGGCCGACGGCAGCACTACCTCCCCAGTGCTGCGCACGACCATTGGACGTCCATTCAGCACTAGTTCCAATGGACAGCGCAGCACTGGGGAGGAATGTTTAATAGCATCTATGAGGTTAAATACCACAAAATTGTGGTCATTAAAAATATAGAAAATGTAATTACATTAAATATTACCAGACTAAGACACCAAATTGAGATTGGTATTGCAAAACCTGGAATTAGTTGGTTGTGACTCCAAAGGCATTAGCTGAAGTAATTAGTAGAGACTTAGGTCCTCTAGAGATGTCTTTCATTCATCTGACATTTTCTCTGACCAAGTTTTGAATGCATTATAGGGGTAGAATGTTAGCAATGGCAGCACAATGGAAAATATTTCACCCATGTGATCCCTGACAAATGATCCTCATAAAATAATGACATTGAAGGGTTGGCCTTTAATTGAAGGGTGCATCCAACGTCATAGAAGGTCCCTATAGCCTCTCTGATAAAATCATCCAAACCATCTATGTAAAGGCGCACATACAAGGCTTTTATGTTCCTGTCATTTCTACTGGTTATATAAGAATACCGCTAAGGACCCTAACTTGGATGTATGACAGAACTCGGCATGCATTTCCCACGCATGCCTTTACTCCACAGTTACTGCCCCAACTGAGACGTTACCACGCGTTCCTTTACCACACAAGTCGTTACAATGATTTTCCTTGGGGGAGCTGGACTTTGGAATAGTATAAATCCCTATTCCAACTCCAGTCAGAGTATCAGTAGGGAAGGTGTTGGACTTAAAATCCAACAACGAGACCCCTAAACCAAGCCGTATCGACTTGCATGGTAAATGAACGTGTGGTAATATCACAGTCAGGTTAGGACCACGGAGTAAAAACAGGTTGTGGTTCTGCCTGCGGGGTAAAGGAGCTTTCCCTTCTAACTCAATGGCAGTTCACATTTCAATACATTTTCATCAGTAAAGGTAGGGTTCTCAGTATTTTCACAATGTTGATTTATGTCTTGACGGTTCATGCCATTATTTTTTTTTAATTTGTTTTTATTAGAAATACAAAATAAAACAACGTAACAGACGTCGGGTGAAAAAACAGTTTCCTCAGTACCAGGGTGACAACGTCTCGACATAGGATGTAGTACAATAATATTCCATAATTAGGATCCAGGGGATTCTGGCCCTTCTGCTTCAAGTCTTATTTCAGGTGGTTCACATATCCCCCCCTATAGTCATTCCATGCTCCCCAGATCTTCCCCCACTTGCCCGGGCAACGCCTTGCGACATATACATTTTTCTCCCTTAGCATGCACCAGTCTAAATCTTCAGTCCATTTCATAATACCGGGCGCTCGAGATGCCCCTCACAATTGCGCTATATTTCTTTTAGCCACCATGCACGCCAGTGTTACCTACCGTTTTTGATATGTATTAAGATCTGTGGGTTCCCACACATCCAATAAGCATCTTCGGGCCTCCAGTCGCACCTCTTTCCCTTGCACCACTGTCATCGCTTCATGAACCTTCGACCAGTAATCTTGTATTTGTTCACAATGCCACAGCACATGGACAAAGGTCCCAAGTTCGCCACATCCTCTCCTACAGTCGGCACTCTATCCGCGCCCCATCCGCACCAATCGAGGTCCAGTGATATATACCCTATGGAGGATCTTTAACTGCACAAGTCGTAATCTCATCTGGATAGCCACTACCTTAGAAGAGGAAACTGCTTCCGTCGAGTCTTCATTATCCAATTCCATACCATCTTCCCCCCACTGATCTCTAAGTCTCCTTAATGGGTCTTCCATATGATTAACCAGCTTTCTATATATTAGGGAAATAGTTTTCACAGGAAGGTGTCCGTCTAAAACTCGGTCTTCTAGTGGCGAAGCCTCATGGGGCATCTCACCCCCCGGGACACGGGCAAGGAGAGCATGACTAATTTGCCGATAGCGGAAATGTTCGTTATCATGCAACTTATACTTTACTTTCAGAGCGTCAAAAATGCGCATCCCATTTTTGTCCCAGACATCTTTTATCTGGAAAATACCAATTAGATCCCACTTATCGAAGCCCTTCGATTTCCACAGGCTCCCCAATTGTTCAGTATTGAACAGAGGTGTTGCTAGCGTTAATTTCCCCTCCCAGCCCAATGCTTTATTGGCAGTATGCCACACCTTCACAGCGTGGGCTGTGGGTCCCGTTAATGGGAGCTTCCAACTTTAGCATAGAATGCCCTGCTTATGTTTCCTCCCGGTGCTTGCTCACGATCCATGGCATAGCCAGGATCTCCTGGGAGACCGTATATTATTTGATTGATGGCAGCCAATTGGGAGGCCCAGTAGTATTTTCTTAGATCTGGGAGTCCAATACCTCCATCATACCAAGGTAGGGTAAACTTTAAAAATGCTAGTCTAGGCTGTCCGTCCCAGAGGAGATTTCTCTGCCCCGCCTCTATTTCTTTAAAATAGGATATCGGAACTGGATCCCTCACATTCTGAAGGGCATATGAGAACCTAGGGAGTGACATCATTTTAAACAGCACTGCTCTCCCTAGTAGTAATAGCGGGAGAGCTTTTCAACGCTCCACATCTTTTTTAAACCGGTTCAGAGGAGAACCCAGATTGCGTGTAAATCTAAGCTTCGAGTCAAACTTATATAAATTCCTAAGTACGTAAAACCCACCTGCTCAATCTGCAAGGGGCATGACTGCAGAATCATTGGTGGCTCCCCCGCTAAGACAAATAATACGGATTTTGACCAGTTAATCGCGAACCCGGAGTACCTACCGAAAATTGCCAATATATCAAAAAAGGAAATCAGAGAGGCCATGGGCCTAGTAAGATACAGCAGAATGTCGTCAGCATACAGCGAAATGTTGTCTTCCCACTCCGGCGTCCCACGCAGCCCTCGTATCGTCAGGTCCTATCGGACCCACGCCGCCAGGGGTTCCAGCGCCAGTGCAAATAAAAGCGGAGACAAAGGACAGCCCTGTCTTGTGCCCCTCTCAAGGGGGAAATACACTGATTTAAAACTATTGACCACTACTCTGGCCAAGGGATTGGCATACAACAATCTGACCCAACCAATAAATTCCTCCCCAAAACACATTTTCCTCAATACAGCAAATAAATAAGACCACTCAACTCTTATCAAATGCCATCGTGGCGTCGAGAGACACTAGGACAGCTGGTTCCTGCAGGGTCGAGGAGTGACCGAGGACACTATGTAACCTGCGCAGATTTAAGGCAGTGTTTCGGCGCGGCATAAACCCTGATTGATCAGAATGTATCAGGGTGGTGATAACTTTAACCAGTCTCGTGGCCAGCAATTTGGCTAGTATTTTAGGTTCAGCATTGAGCAGTGAGATAGGCCTGTAGGAGGAGCACTGCACCCTGGGCTTCCCTGACTTGTTAATTACTATAATGTTGGCCACGTGCTGGTCATAGGGCAGTTGACCCTCCTCCCGGCTCTCACGAAACATGGCGCTAAGAAATGGTGCGAGCCTCTGGGCGTGCAATTTATATAATTCAATAGGTATCCCGTTAGGGCCAGTAGCTTTCCCAGACTTCGTCCCACGTAAAGCCTGCGCTATTTCGTCATCTGCAAAGGGGGAGTCTAAATACTTCGTATCATCTTCTGACAGCATCGGTATACCTATGTCTTTGATCATCTCGCTATTTTCTTCCTCAGAGTATGTACTGATCGAGGTATATACCCCCCTATAATATTCTGAGAACTCCTCCACCACCTCCTGTGGATCTGTGATCATATTAGAGTCACTCCCTTCCAGTTCTGGCACTAGCCTAGATGCCCACTCTCCTCGCTCTAGCCATGCAATCAGTTTCCCTGCCTTATCTCCATGTTCATACACTCGGCTCTGTGTGATATTATTCTGATCGATTTCTCTCTTTCTGGCGAGACTCCTATACTCGTCTTGTCGCAAATTTAGAAGATGGAGACCCTCCTGACTTGAGGACTCAGCCACTCTTTTCTCCAGTGTCACCACCTCGCCTTCCACCCTAACTATATCTTCTTGACGTTTCCTCTTCTTTCTTGCTACCAGGGAAAGGACCTCACCCCTAATCACAGTTTTGGATGCTTCTCAAAGTGTTCCCGCTGAAGTGACACTACCCTCATTTTCCCGAAAATAATGATCCGAAGCTCGAATAATCTCCTTCTTAGTGCTCGGGTCTTTTAAATGCCATGCATTAATGGGAGCAACTTTACCAGCCACAGAGCGCCCACTATCTAGTCGCACCCATAGGGGAGAATGGTCTGATATGCCTCTACCCAGGTATCTGGCCTCTCTGACTGTCACTGCTTCAGCTGCTGGTATTAAGACATAATCCGCGACATACTATTATGCGCAGCAGACACATGAGTAAAGTGCGTCTGCATGGGGTGTCGAACTCTCCAACTAACCACCCACCCCAGTGTTTCAAGAAAATCTGGGAGCCACCTTTGGGACTGTCTGAGTATCCGCTTTGGGTGTCTATCTAACTCCCCATCTAACACTGCGTTAAGGTCAACCCCCAGAATGAAAGGGCCCAAGGGCAGCATGAGAAAAACCGCACTCAAATCACGATAAGTGTCAGACTGGAGACCAGGCGGTACATAGACCGAAAGGAATGTCACCGTTCTACCCTCCAGTTGTCCTGAAACACCCACATATCTGCCTCTCTGGTCAACCCACGTAGATCGGACTGCAAAGGGAAAGGAGTTCTTAATAGTATGCCAACACCCCTCGAGCCAGTCGTGAACCCAGCATGCGCCACTAACTTATATCCGCCTCTATGTAGGGCCATACATCGATTACCGATCAGGTGGGTCTCCTGGAGCAAAACAACATCTGGGGCATGTCTTCTCATAAACTGATTCACCATCCCCCTCTTGATTCTAGCTCCCAGGCCATTAACATTCCAGCTTTGCGCCTTGATCCCCGATCCTTGCCCACTCCGAGACATTTACCCCTCACCTTTCACTGTACGCTGCGATTGTGTCACCCGAAGTAAACATAAACAGTATTTTACGAACAATTTCTTGCAATCACAAAAAATTAACAAACATCATGCCCCCCTGCCTCCCACCTCTCCCCTCCACAAGGTCAATGCCCCACCCCAACTCCCAGTGTGCCTGTCGCCCCACCCTAATCTAAATAACTAAAGGTAGTAACGAGGAGGAACCATCGCTCAGCCCCTCCCCCCTCCCAAAAAATTCTCCTGAATTAGGACCAGTGCGACCACTCAAGAGAGTACCTAAACCATCTCAGCTGGCCATGATTTCAGTTCAACAGTCCACGTAGTTGGTGTCATTCTCGCTCCTGTCCTTCTTCCGTCGCTTCCTGATGTCGCTCCTCAGAACGTTCCGGCACTCTACTGTCCACCCAGTCCGATGCTATCTCCGGGTTGTCGAAGAACCAGGCCTTTCCCTCCATCTCCACTCTGAGTTTCGCCGGAAACAGAATAGAGTATCGCAGGCCCTTGTCTCTGAGTTTCCTTTTTACGGGAAGAAAGCTTTGTCTCAGTTTCTGCACCGCCTGGGTGAAGTCCGGAAAGAAAGAAAGCGTGGCGTTTTCATACCGCAATGGATCAGCTGAGCGTGCCGCTTGTAATATTGCGTATCTATCGCGGAAGTTCAATACCCTTTAAATCATCGGGCGAGGAGGCGCTCCCGGTTTCGGTCTACCACCTGGCACTCTATGCACCCGCTCTATCATAAAAAAGTTACTGAGACCTCCCGGTTTTAGATGATTTAGGACAACGTCTTCCACAAATAGATCGGGTGTTTGACCTTCGACTTTTTCCGGTACGCCAAGTATGCGTATATTATTGCGCCAATTCCGTCCTTCGTAGTCATCCAGCTTCCTTCGGGTATCCTCCCGTGCGTCCTGCAGGGCACGCACCTCTCGCTGCAATTCCGCCATATCATCCACCAAGCTGGAAGTCTTTATGTCAAGTGACTTGACTTTCTCGCTTGTTTTTGCATGGTCTGCTCGCAACAAATTGAAGTCCAGCTTGACAGTGTCCAGTTTATTGTCCAATGCGTCCATTTTTTCCACCATCGCGGTCTGGACCTTATTTATAGCATCCATGACAACAGCCAGTGTGGGCTCCGCCGCCTCACTCAGCGACTCTCCACCGGGTGTTAGGGTCTTTCTCTGTTCCAACGGAGAACCTTTGGGCTGTGTGTATCGATCGAGTTTATTAGTTTGTACATTCTTCAGCCCTCTCCTGGATCTGGATGGGGCCTTCTCGGCATCCGACTTCGACGCCATCTGGGCAATCGATTCCGTAGTGACCGCTCCCATCCTCCCGGGATCAGCTAGGATCAGGCATTCGATGCTCCCCTCAGGCCCCGTGTAATGGCTGCATTCGTCTTCTCCAGGTCTCACCACTTCACACCTCAAGGGCACATGTCACACCTCCCATGACTCGTATAGCCGACTCGTTGAAAGCGCAAATAGCCTTCTTCGTATTCCACGATCTCCTGGAACTTCAGATGTAGAGTGTCAATTATGGGGTCGGACCGGAACTTCCGGTTTCCTGATCCGATGTTGTTCAATTTGCGGTCGGGTCCCTCCACCATTCACTGTGTTCCCCGGTTCAGATGGCGGACAGGCCCCAAAACTGCTAACTGTGGTTCGGCAGTCTAGAATGGTCGATTTGCTCCCAAATTTCGCCTGGGGCACCGCTTCTATTCCCCTGCCAATTTTCGGACTAAGGTCCCAGGATATATGTCAGAATATATTCGAAGGAGGGATAGGGTCTCCGGAGCTAAGTCTTCACGCGGCCATCTTGGTCACGCGAGTGGCTCCTTCTCCTTCATGCCTTTATTTATTAACATTTTACATTTTGAACTTTTCCCCTGGAAAGGAGAACAAACCTGCTTTCTGAAATGGTAGAGTAAACCCAAAAGACAATCCTTTAGCAATGTTGGTGTGCATTCCTCTGAAATAAAGATGGTGTGCCAGATTCATAAGGATTGGTGTATTAGTAGGTGTGACCTACCCTTGCAATACACCTGGCTTGCTCGTGAATTTCAGGAGTAAGTCATAGGTACTTCTGGCTTACTCCTGGCCTACTGTGGTATTCAGGAATATTATGTGAATTAATTCACAGCGAAATATTTGTGAATCAGGCCCCTTTGTTTCTGGTTTAACATGGAAGATCATTTGCTTCCATGCCGCAAATCCTATCCCCAGTGCTTAATCTGTAAATACATAAATGCCTAGGTCCTGTCAAGAGGCCAGTGCAGTTTGCACCACACATTACCACTGTCACACCTTCTACCCATCACACTGCTACAAGTGTGACAATTCAGACTTTTTGAGGCCGCCATAACTTTAAGAATGCCTTGGGTGGCAGGTATTAGTTGTTTTTAATGTATATTGAATTAGCAAGCAACAGTTTTTCAGCTCAGCTTTAAATTGCACAAACGCCGCCAACACTTGGGCATGTAGGCACTCTCTGCTGAACAAATGAGGAGCAGAACATTATTCAAGAGCAAGGCTGCGCCCTTGCGCACTTCCTGGGCAGAATAGAATAATGAAATGGAGAAAAAGGTTAGGAGAGGCCTAGAAAGCAAAAACAGCTGCTCTGGGAAGGAGCAGGTAGGCCTGCCGCTGACAGCTGCCTTCTTGCCAAGAAGTGTCGTTTGCCTCTGTTCTGGAGAAATCGCAGCGAACATCATGAACAGTGAGGGCGGAACGACGCACCAACTGGTGACCCCGAAGGCACCTCATATGTAACCGCTTTCTTACTTTCTAAAGCCATTTTTTACTTCCCCAGAAAATGTATCAACAACTATTTTCCATCCTGATGATTTCACTGATGCCTCTTGTTAGATACAAATGTGAGAACTTCAAATGAAAAAATATAGGGCCTTATTTATGAAGGCCTTGCGTCAGTTTTGCGCCGCCGGTGCGTCACTTTTTGTGACGCACCAGCGGTGTAAAAAAATGCGCCTCGTTGCGCCATATTTAAAAACTGATTTACAAAAGGGGGTGGTGATGAACAGAGTGTCTGAAGTGAGCAGACCACTCTTACCCAGTCCAAAGATCAGGGCTTGATCCATCACCGTTATTTATCTCACTACCCCATCCCAGCTCAGAATCTGGCTATATGCAAATCAGTCTGTCCCTGGCCCAGTGCATCATGGGAACAGGGCAGACTAAACTACCAAGCCAATTCTTTACCAGAAAGGAGACAAGCTACCGGGGACCGGTTTCTGGCATTTCAGCCTCTTCGGCCCGGCTTGCTTGAATCCTGATGGAGCAGTGAGAAAGGGACTCATGTCTGAGTATACCCTGCCACACCTATAGTGGCCAAAATCGATTTACAAAAGGGGGTGGTGATGAACAGAGTGTCTGAATTGAGCAGACCACTCTTACCCAGTCCAAAGATCAGGGCTTGATCCATCACCGTTATTTATCTCACTACCCCATCCCAGCTCAGAATCTGGCTATATGCAAATCAGTCTGTCCCTGGCCGGTAGCTTGTTTCCTTCCCAGTGTAAGAATTGGCTTTTGTAGTTTGGTTTGCCCTGTTCCCATCATGCACTGGGACAGGAACAGACTAATTTGCATACAGCCAGGTTCTGAAACTGGGATGGTGCAGTGAGCTAAAAAACGGTGTTGGATCTAGCCCTGATCTCTTGACTGGGTGAGAGTATTCTGTTTAATTCAGAGACTCTGTCCCTCACCACCCCTTGTTGTAAATATTTTTGTCCACCCTAAGCGTGGAAGGGTATACTCAGATGTGAGTCCCTTGCTCATTGCACCATCAGGATTCAAGCAAGCCGGGCCTAAGAGGCTGAAATGCCAGAAACCGGTCCCCGGTAGCTTGTTTCCTTCCCAGTGTAAGAATTGGCTTTTGTAGTTTGGTTTGCCCTGTTCCCATCATGCACTGGGACAGGAACAGACTAATTTGCATACAGCCAGGTTCTGAAACTGGGATGGTGCAGTGAGCTAAAAAACGGTGTTGGATCTAGCCCTGATCTCTTGACTGGGTGAGAGTATTCTGTTTAATTCAGAGACTCTGTCCCTCACCACCCCTTGTTGTAAATATTTTTGTCCACCCTAAGCGTGGAAGGGTATACTCAGATGTGAGTCCCTTGCTCATTGCACCATCAGGATTCAAGCAAGCCGGGCCGAAGAGGCTGAAATGCCAGAAACCGGTCCCCGGTAGCTTGTTTCCTTCCCAGTGTAAGAATTGGCTTTTGTAGTTTGGTTTGCCCTGTTCCCATCATGCACTGGGACAGGAACAGACTAATTTGCATACAGCCAGGTTCTGAAACTGGGATGGTGCAGTGAGCTAAAAAACGGTGTTGGATCTAGCCCTGATCTCTTGACTGGGTGAGAGTATTCTGTTTAATTCAGAGACTCTGTCCCTCACCACCCCTTGTTGTAAATATATTTAAAAACTGACGCATCTAGGTAGATGCATCACTTTTTAAACCCCTGCGCCACATTATACCTGCGTCAGGTATAATGTATGCAGACGGGGCGTTCCCCCGCAAAAAGCCTCATAATAGTGACGCAGTGAAATCTATGAGATTTCACTGCGTCACTTTTAGGACGCTGTTGCGTCAAAATCTTGCGCCTGCCTCACAGCAGGCGTAAGACTGACGCAAGCCCTTTCACATGGGGCTTTCCCCATGTGAAAGGACGCATTGCTGGAGTTGCGTCACTTTTGTGACACACTCCAGCAATGCGTCACTTTTGCGCTTACAGATACGTCAGAAATACTGACGTATCTGTAACTCCTTGCGACATGATGCGTCATACATTAAATATGACGCATCAGGAATGTCGTAAGGAGTGCGCAGTGAAAAGTGACGCATCGCTGTTTTCACGCAGCGATGCGTCATTTCTTATAAATGAGGCCCATAGACTTTAATGGAAATTAACTCGGACCGTCTGTGAAGCTACAAACCCGCAGGTTTAAAACGCTACATTTGCGGCATTAGCGTAGTAAAGAGAGCAAGAAACTCGGGATGTGGACTACTAGTGGAGATGCTGTCCTGAGAGACCTGTAGATTTACATGAAAGCCTGGGCCCCTCTCAGAAGGCCCTGTCCTTCTGTCAGGGGAGGCAGAGATCCGAATGTTCTTTCTTCTCAAACAAAACACACCAGCCTGTTATACAAGCCTATGCTGGACATTTGTGAAAAAATGCCATACGGTCTTAATTTGAAAATTTCACTCATCTCTTGATAAAAATTGGCAATATCAGCTTATAACTGAAAGTACCTGTATGCAGCCACTAATCCATTTTCTCAGTCACTCATCACCCATGCATTAGTCACCCAACCTCGCACTAGTGCATTTATTCATTCATTCATCCACCCATTGACTCATTCCTGCATTTACCCCGTCACCCATCCACAATACTATGCACAAACTCACAATCAACTAAGAGGCGTATTCAATTATCAACCAGACCTACTGACTTTGCTTCTAGTTTGTGAGGGGTGTGAACCGTTAGCAAGTGATTGGTCTGAGACTCCTGTCTGCACAATGGGACTGCAAGCCTATGAGTGTGGTGAAAATGTTTCCAGTAGTGTGTCACTGCTACTCTGTGAGCGCCGTGAGAGTGTTGTTGATGGTCTGACGCTGCTATTCGCTGAGGGGGATGGGAGTGCTGTTGGTAATGTATGACAACTCGTCAGTGAGGGGTGTCAGAGTTCAATTATCTTAGGAAACAAAACCTCTCTGTGGGAATCCACCTTGTGGCTGGCAGACCTTGTACACACCCCACCCCTACCATCCACTATAGCAACCTGGAAATCAACCTGGTCGAAAAAATGGGCATGACAGCGCAGATCAATGCACTTTCCTCCTCCTGATTTCACCCACTGAATATGCTGCAAAAAATCTTCAAATGGCTACCAGGAAACACTCAAAATCAGTCGCCCAAGCCCTCATAACAAGCAGACCGGACTGTAGCAACACACTCTATGGTCAACACACAGTTCCTGAACATACTCCAAATAATCCAAAATGGCGCTGCAAGACTCGTCTGCATTCGCCCTACATGTACCCACACCACTCCACACCTCAAGGAACTCCACTGGCTCCCCATACACAAACAAAATTAATTTCAAACTCCTCTCCCACACCTATAAAGTTCTATACAGCACAAACCCCACTTACCTCAACACACGCATCCATTACCACCAACCTCCAGGTACCTCCGATCAGCTGGTCTCGGACTTGCACTCATCCCGCGCATACACAAAAATAGAGGAGGAGGTTGTGCTTTCACACACATTGCCCCCAAAGCTTGAAACAACCTCCCCCACCACATCATGTCCTCTGCACCAATGCTCGAATACCGCAAGAAGCTGAAGACCTAGCCCTTCAACCAACTCAAGTCAACCCCCACCCCTCCCCCCCGCCTCCCCCCCACCTACCCAATGGCAAGCGCCTGGATACCCTTACAGGTGATGAGCGCACTTTAAAAATCAAAAATAGCATAACATTCTGCCAGTAATGCCAGGCTGAGAGATGTGGGTGCAATAAGTAGTGTGTGAGTGTGTTTCTGGTAGTGTGTGAATGCTTTTCTGATGGATATGGGAATTCTCTCTGCAGTTCAAAACAGCTAATATGGGAAAGGTGTAAGAATGCTTCTGATAGTGTGTGACTGTTTTTTGTTTCACCATACGGGCTTTAATAGTTCCTCAGGCCTTGACTGAAGGCGTGCTGTGTTCTTATTTAATGATGGATGAGTTTTACTCTTGAAAAAACACTGCAGCAATTATTTCAAAATGGAGCCCTTTACCTCTTTTTGGAAGCATTTGCATTCTGCTTTCCCTAATGAGGCTACATAGAGATTGGGGGAGGCATTAAGAACCCAGGCTGTTCATGAATTTACTTTTTAGAACCCCTCTACGATGATTGCTAGCAGCCCACCCCCACACATCAATCCTGCTGCAGACATTACTGACATCCACATCATGTGCACACCCAGCTGTGTTTACTGTTGTCTTCAAGCACTAATTACACCAATGAAAATGATCTCAGTCCCCTCACATTGGACCTGGTGCTTACCGAGACTTAGTTTCTGCTCCATGGCACTGACTCCAGCCTCACACGAACAGCTCCACAGCAATTTCTAGCAGCACCAAAACTAAAACCACTCCAGCTACCCTGCTTGTGTGTGTACACATAGTGCACATGTGCAGAAAAGTTCACTCCAGGAGCAAAACATATGTATGGTAGAGTGAGCTTGACAGAACAGCTGATTTGCAGCAAGGCAGAATCACTGAACTGCACGTGTGCCCAAGAGAATGTACCATGGAGCACCATAATTACAGACTCGACAAATCAGCAAAAGGCAGCATAGACCCCAACGAATGCATCATTCTCCCCTTGAGTAGCAGTTGCTGTCAGCATGCATTAAACTTAGCCTTAGAATCCAACAGAAGGGATTCACCTTTACTTCATTCACTGCCTCAACCAATTACCACATACACAATAATATGAGGACCAGTGGCATACACGTGGAAAGGGGAAGGAGATAAGAGAGAAAACTGAGACACTGGACTCCCCCACTCTAACATCACTTCTGCTTGTCAAGCATGCCTGTATGAAGCAGTGGGTATCTAAAGGCAAACAGATATCTTTAGTAACTTGCCATATAGATTATGTACTTATCTGTATAGTGAAACCATACCAATATCTCTGTGTAACTAACTCTCTGCATTTTGCAGTCGAACTTGCAATTCCTGAAAACTAAACATACAAAGAATACGCTTCTTAAACATATGCTCACTAAAACTTCTCCTTCATAGGTGCGAACATTTGAAAAAAGTTCTAGGGACAGTTTGCAACACAGCTATCAATTACTTGCTTGAACATTTACCACAACCACTGCCTCAAAGCTCTGCCCACTCAACCCAACCCACATAATTAGCATCATTTAACTCCGCCTACATATCATAGTGCAGATTATAGCGTTTACTCAATAAAGAGAGAATTGCAGGGATTTGAGATGGGAATTTCAAAGTAGCCGAGTTGGAAAAATTCTCCCATTCAGCTTCAATGAAGAATTTTTCCAACTTGGCTACTTTGGCCTAAAGTTTGAAATTCCCATCACAATTCCCTCAAATTGAATTGCTGGGACTGTCCAAGGATAGTGAATTACCCGGGACAATCTCCAATTTGCGTGGACTTTCCTGGCAAAAACGGGACAGTTGACAGCTATCCTCCCTATGACTTGAATAACTTCCTTCCTCTGCTACCAAAGGTTCATAACTTTGCATTCTCAATGGAAGATGAGTTGCAGTTTACATGTGACAGTGGGCAACATCAAAGGACCTCCAATGCAGTTCATTTTGAAATATTGGAATGTCTTCTGGGGATGGGGTGTCCCAGTGCAAACAGGTGTTAATGGGGTCCAATAGTGACATTTAAAGTATGGAGGTCAATGGCTTTAATAAAACATGCAAATCCACACACAACAAAAAAAAACATTAAATTATAAATGTCAGCAAAAAAAAACAAGCATTTGCAATGCAACGGTTTCGGCTTTGGAAAAGTTAGAACTATTGGCATTGTAAATGACAAAATTTGTATTTATGTGTTGGTTTTGAAAACAGATAAATAAATGGCATTGTCATTTACATTGCCATTAGCTCAATATCTCGCAAATGTGAGACCTATTGTACCCTACGGACGAGCTCAGCAGACAGCAATTACTACCACACACACACACCGAGTGCCACACACACACACACCCAGAGCCACACACACACCCAGAGCCACACACACACCCAGAGCCAGACACACACACCCAGAGCCAGCCACACACATACACACCCACAGCCACACACACACACACCCAGAGCCACACACACACACACCCAGAACCACACACACACACCCAGAGCCACACACACACACCCAGAGCCATACACACACACACACACACACACACCCAGAGCCACACACACACACACACCCAGAGCCACACACACACCCAGAGCCACACACACACACCCAGAGCCACACACTCACACACACACCCAGAGCCACACACACACACACACACACACACATAGAGCCACACACACACACACACACCCACTCTCCCCGTGCCTAACAAAACAAGCCCCCACCGCTTCGAGGCACTCTACACGCTCTCTCTTGTATCAACCGGTGGTGCACTTTGGCCATAGAGCCTACTGTTCAGTGAACCAAATAACTACCTTCTGTGGGCACAGGCCCAGTAACACATTGTCCACTGAGGCAAACACGTCTCTAACCCCTGTATGGTGGTGCTGGCACGTTTGTCACTGTCCTGTACCGATGACCATCCCTCACCCCATGAGACAGTGCCCACTGTCCTGGTTTGTCAGTGCCTGCTGCCCCTGTGTATACTCTCGGGGTATATGTTGCTCCCTGTAGCGCTGTACACACACTCGCCTCCCTCTTCCTAATACTCCAGTTTAACCCTGTCCCGGTATGTCACTTTAGTGAACTCTCTGCCCGAACTCATCTGACAGCGGCTCCTTACTGTAGTGAGGATGGGAGCGTCCGTGTGGCTGTGCCCCCTGCTACTTCCCATCCGTGCAGCCGCGGTAAAGTAAATACGGCTAGCCACATGTAAACAAATGCGCACAGTCGCAATGAATCTGAAAGCACAGTAAAACAAGTGATTTGCATAGAATCTCGGAGTGTTGCATCCTGCAGCAGACTTGAACTGGGACCCCCAGCTCTCGAGTCAGCAGCCCTGGCCAGTGCACCACATCCTCTCCACTCCTGTCTTATTTGTTAGAAAGCTTTTTCCTTTTCCCGGACGATGAATTTTGAAAAGCAGCTCTTTATTCATTACTTTGGCAAAACTGAAGCATTATTGCTTAATCTGCCAGGCCTCTTCTATTACCGCCTTCCTGTCCAGGACAGCAGAAGTCCAAGGCCACCAGTGTCAACATTTTGGGGTAGCCCATTATGTTCACAAAGCTTCTCCCACATTCCCTCTCCAATGATACAAATTGTCCAGCTCTTTCCTTCCCAACTTAGCCCAATGTCCTACCTCTGCTTTGAAGCAGCCACAGAAAACAGTTGAAGTGCCCCACAAGCAGCCAACATAAAATTAGATACTTCGAATACTGAAGCAAAGGACTAAAAAATCAATACAAAGTGCTTGATGAATGCCTGGCCTGTGTACCGATACAAAATCGCATGCTAGTTTTGTGAATATCTGCTAGTATAGGAAAAAAAACATGCAGATATCTGCTGGCTGTGAACTGGCAGCTGCACCGGGGCTTGCAGGGTACAAGGTATCACTGCATAATGTTCGCCGAAAGGCAGCACACAAGTGGAATCAAGTACTGTCCTCCAATCCCAATCTCCCAAACTAGCCACCTCCCCCACGTGACTGCCACTCAACAAGGGAAGACAGAGCACAGAGGTCCACAGTGCGACAGAGGTCAGACGTGGGCAAAGGTGAACCATAAAAAGTCACTTATTTTCCCCGACCGGTACGTTACTATTGGGTCAGAACAAAGAAATTACCAACCTCAGACATTTGGACAGTCTACAAGATATTTCAACATACCTATGGTCTGCCTCTGCCGCAAGAGCCAGGCTGTGTCTAACAGAGTCATGGACGTAGCCAGTGGCTATAGTCACCAGGAACATCACAAGAGCCAGAATGCCTGCAACAGCCTCATGACTGTCACAAGAGCCAACTTAACTGTAACAGCACCAGCCTTGACTGGTCACAAGAACGAGCCTAGTCATGTAGGAGTCCGTATGCTTGTATCTGCTTCGCTTCTCACAATTAACCAACTCCTAAACACATTCATTCATGGCTCACGAAACAGGCCTGAAGGGTACACAGTCTGTCTATAGAAAACTTACCCCCAGAGAGACAGTATTGTTCTACAATTTCTGTTATTTTGGAAATTCTTATGAACCAAAAGAAGAAGTGAACCCGAAAATCTCCCTGAGGCTCTTTTCATCAATATGAAACTTCGGCTGAACCGAAAGGGAAAGGCAGCTCGTCCGAATACGGCTGACTTCAAGGATTGCAATACAGGGGTGGGATGTAGAGCGTCTAAACGAAGATTCCAGACTGTTCCACCTTGAAACATACTGGCACTGCCAGCCTGGCAGGGGAGATGATCGCCAATACTCCTAGCCCCCAGAACTTCTACACCAGTTCTGCCACAAAAAAGACTGAGGAGCGGTGTACTTTAACTATAGTGAAGAGCGCCATACAATTAAGTTCAGGAGAAAGCTCCTGACTTTAAATGGATGACGGTCTTCACTACAAAAAAATATAAGAAACACACCACAACAACATGTGCAACCCCTCAACAAAAAAAAAAGGAACCCGACCAAAAAATATTGTACGTCAAAACAAGGCAACGCCTGAAAGACGCAACAGCACACAACTTACCTAGTAAATGCATCATACAGCTACAACAATACAGCGAATACTACCAACAAATGCAAACCCTAAACTTTCTCAACAGATTCAATGCGAATCATGACACCCAAAATAAAAACCACCATAAACAATACATCACAGGAAGTATATTAGGTGCGGTTAGAAAAGACAGAAGGGCGAAAAGGAGAAGCAACCTACGAAACATCATTACAACCGCATTTTATAAAAGTGCGAAGCAACCACTGCTACTAAAAATAACCCCCTTAAAAAACACGTCTTTTGCCAATATAACAATCCGCACTGCTCAAAAACGTAATAAGTGCGGAAGAAACAGGCCTGCATTATAATACTTTCACTCTCGAAATACAAGCTGCAAAAACTAAGCTAAACTAAAACACCCCGAAAAACATACCTCTCACAACCACGTCCCGTAAAAAGCCTGAGACTCGCAAAAAGATACCACCAACAACGTTCAACCCAGATGAACCACCTTGGTTGGCAAACGGGTAGAGGGGCTAAAAGGGGAAAGGTGAGGAACTAGAAGCAACAAGGGTGAGTAAGTAACACCAAGATGGGACAACGGAGGTAAGAGATCAACAAGGGGTGGGGCACATAAAGCGAGAGTTTGGGCTGTAGGCAGGAGGCATGAGCTCGGGGTTAAAAGAGAACAATGGGGGTATTCACTGATGGGTAACGTCACACTACCCACCCACTAGCACCTTGAGTGCGCCCCGTGAGCACCGACTCGACCCACCCTTACCTGCTCCTTCTCTCTTCTCTTCCGCTCCGAGTTCTACGTGTCTATGCGCAGCTCCGATGGCGTCCTGTGACCTCACAGTAGCTTGCCCCACCTACAACGCCCTGGTTTGCGCGATGATTGGCTCAACGGACTTACTTACCAGCCATCGTTCGAGTATTTGCACAGGTCGCCGATTCTGCAAGCCTCCATTGCCTTTGCTGCCTGTCGATCACAGCCACGGAAACCCGCCCATTGGCCCTGTCAGGCTCTCACGTAACAAAAGGCCATCCTACAACCCAACCCTCAGCTTGGCGACGTCACTGTTAGGACGCGGAAACAGCCTACCACCAGCTTACCAATGAGAGAACCAACAATCTTGAAGAAAGACTACACAAATAAAAAATATGATTCTGCCCCACAACGGCGAAGGCATGGACAACGGGAGGGAGGGCGGGGGATAAACAAGGCACAACAACAGCACAATAACTCCTTGTGGGCGTGTTTTTCGTGCTCTCCCCTTCCCATTGGCTGGAAGGTAAAATTCCAGCCAGTGGGAAGAGGAGAGGGCGGGACTTAAAAAAAGACCCAGAAACGCCCCCGAATCGCGTCGTGACGGGGGAAAGAGTGATGGACAACCATGTCTCCAATGGCTAACCTCCATTTATGGAGCTAGCCAATGGAAGAGCAGGCAGGACAAAGCCCCCGTACTGTTCTAACATAAGATTTCGCCTGCGAGAACGCCAGGCGAAACCTAAAAAACATCTCTTGCGCCTCCTAATTTAGGAAACTGTATAAGAAGGCCAGTTAGAATATATAACCATACAGATTAGTTACTTACCTGTAATCCTAGTTCTCTTCCAGGGGTATCCTCATCAAAGTCATAAGCATTGGAATATTCCCGCCCATGCATTGGACCCCCGGAAACACTATATTATATGTGCCCCCACATATATAGATCCATATATATATATATATATATATATATATATATATATATATATATATATATATATATATATATATATATATATATATATATACTACTATTATATAGGAAGAACTTTGAACCTTTGAGGCGGGTAAACTCGGGAACCACAGCGCCACTCCACACACCCGATACATCGTTGTAATTGTCAGGGTGTGCAGATGGACATAGGTTATACAAATTAAAAAAATATAAGTTATTTAAAAAATTTACGAGAAAAAAAAGTAGTCCCATGGAAGTAGCGCCGGCCGCGACGTGCGTGCTGTCATCAGACGCTGGTAACTAGATATTGACTGACCTCGAGCGCGAACAATGCCAGCCACTGGGCTGCAATCAGTAAGCTTGGTGTTAGAGTGTGCTGCTTCATGTTTACTGTCAGGGTCGGCGGGTGACTTACTGGAAATCAAGCGGTTTCCTATCCGGTTCTGCCTCAAAAAGGACGGACGCAATTTTTTTTATACAACTTGTGCCGAAGTTATAGGAGCGCTTTACAACAGCACACGTTACATTACATATGGACACGGGCGGGTGGTGGTGGACACACTGGAATCTTGCCCGCCCAGTGTCTGAACCCTCGACCCCAGGCCTATCTGTGCTTTACTCGAGTGAGGCACCTGGCAGGCAGGCCTCATGATTTGTCGGCGAAGCAGTGCAGCAATAAAGGAGCAGAGCTATTAGTGGCATCTGACTTTCCGGAGCGGATCCGATACCAGCTTACAGACGCAGCACGAGCAGCCGGGCTCAGCTGCCACAAGAAGTCATTGGTCATCAGAATGAAGTACGTACTAGAGAGAGAGTGCCGGTATGTTTTAAAGTTAACACTTCTGTGCCATATATGTGTTTAGACAGGCTGCTGCATGACAGGCACTGGTGCAAGTACTCTTAGGTAGCGGGGTGACATGCCACCGAACCATAGCCAGGGCTGACGGCCGCGCAACTATTTATGAATATTACTGCTCACTCTCTCAAAAAGTGTAGTTTTTAGATAATACAGCTTACAGTCGGACTCTGAAGTAGGCTATGTGTACCTCAGTCTGCCTCTCCTCCTGAGGCTTGCCCTGCCCCCCTCCGATGCCTTACTGTGTCGTATGTTATCAGACCGTATTGCGCCAGAGAGTGAGTGACAGACAAGTCAACCAAGGAAGCTGGGGGTCAAGCAGGCTACCACAACATGCACAGAGGCCTTAGACGCGGGTTCCTCCCCACAGCGCAGAGGGCAGAGGGCTCTCGCACTGGGATCTGGGAAACACTCATTCTGTGTGAAAAGGATAAACGGAGGTGAGGCTGAATATCAGATGAATTCAGCACGGGTAGCACAGGAGTAAACGCGGGGAGGGCATAGTGGAAGTTACAGTTAATGAGATTTTTCTGTAAAACACATGCTCATTTTCTGAGCAGATACGAGACTCATACATGGAGTATATTTTCAGATATGCAGTGTAATATTGTGTTTATTACCATCATAGAGTGTGAAGAGGGGCTTCTCTCGAGTCATGCCACTCCTCAGCCATCAATGACAATAGACACATCTGCGCCTTTTATGTTTAAACTGCTAGACTCCAGACTGATAGAGTGCTTTACTGCAAAGGGTGATAGGACTCAACCGGGAGCAATATCGGAAGGGGGAAGAGAAATTACAATAGTGAGGAAAATGAGGCCTATGCACCTTTGTGGCTTGCATCAGTATAACCCTAGGAAATTAAAAAAAATATATAAATATGTGGTCAGTAGAGAGAACATACTTTGAGAGCAGCAGTACAAGTGCAAGCGACGTGCAATATGTACATTTGTAATAACCATCAGCTGTTGGAATGAGAAATTTAGATGTATTGTTTTCTATGTGATACGTGCTCTTTTACGAGCTGTGTAAGATTCAAGTGTTAACCATTTCAGGGAGCAATTTTCTCGTAGGGATGATCAGCCGTCTGCAGATTGGACAGTCTGCTGGGATTTCTTTGATTTGAAGTCAAGATTGAGGGAGTTATCCGGGTGACATCTGGGTATTTAAAATATTTCACAATCTTAGGGAAGATGTCTAGGACATGTAACTTAGCGATCCAGTGAGAAGGAAGGACCTTATAGCTATCTATACTTACTATTATAAAGGAAGAACTTTCAACCTTTGAGGCGGGTAAACTCGGGAACCACAGCGCCAATCCACACACCCGATACATCGTTGTAATTGTCAGGGTGTGCAGATGGACATAGGCTATATAAATAAAAAAAAGATAAGTTATTTAAAAAATGTACGAGAAAAAAAAAGTAGTCCCATGGAAGTAGCGCCAGCCGCGACGTGCGTGCTGACATCAGGAGCGCGGGGAGGAGTGGCGTCCAGGAGCGCGAGGAGGAGTGGCGGACATGAGCGTGGGGAGGAGCGGCGGACAGGCGGGGAGGAGCGGTGAGGAGCAGCGGGTAGGCGGGGAGAAGCGGTGGACAGGCGGGGAGGAGCGGTGAGGAGCGGCAGACAGGCGGGGAGGTGAACTCAGGAGCGCGGGGAGGTGCGGCGGATGAGGTAAGGCTCCGGGGGACCTACGGACAATGTCGGGGCGGGCGGGGGCCCTGAAGCCAAGGTCGGGACGGGCTGCTACTCCGGGAGACCCACAGACAATGTCAGGACGGCGGGGGCCGGGGCGGGCAGGGGCCCTGAAGCCTGATTGCTCCCGGACAAGGTCGGGACGGGCTGCTAGTATATATATATATATAAACAAGCAATTGCAGCCTACTAAACACCAGAGCTGAATCATGCTGTAAAGAATTTCCCCATACGTGAATAACATGCATTAGAAACATGAGAAAACAACAACAAAGTTTGTTTTAGAAACTGTTTTAATGCTTAGAAAGCAGTAGAAATTCTTATAAAACACTGAAAGCATAGGAAGCGCCCAGGCTGCAATGCAAACACACAGTCTAAAAAGACTGAAAAGCTAACCTGTAGCTGCATACAATAAACTGACACCGTGCCTTTAAGGCACTCCTGACTCCCAGCTTCCCATCATGCCTCAGGGGTGACAGTTAGGTCAGTTGTTCTTTGCGGGGACTGAAAAAACCATGAAACAAAGTGGTTAACAATATCTCCAACTTAAAATAGTCCTTTGCCCGGGGAGGCGGGAGGGTTGCTTATGACTTTGATGAGGATCCCCCTGGAAGAGAACTAGGATTACAGGTAAGTAACTAATCCTTCTCTTCCAGGGGCTCCTCATCAATAGTCATAAGCATTAGAATAGAATAGCGAGCCTCATCTCATCTCCCTGCGGGTAAAGGAGAACACAGAAAACGTGATCAGTAAGCTTAGAAAACACCAAGCTAGGATAGAGGAAACCACTATCCGAAAAGATTCCTCAAGGAGTCCTGGCCTACTTGAGCATCAGCCCTGGAATCAGATTCTATGCAGTAGAGCCTCGTAAAAGTATGAACTGATTTCCAGGTTGCGGCTTTTCAGATCTCTGACATAGGGACGTCATGTAGGAAAGCAACAGTGGCCGCTTTCCCTCTGGTGGAATGTGCCTTGGGAGGTAAAGGTAAGGGCCTTTTCGCCAGCCGGTAAGCTAAGGTAATGCAGGAAACGATCCATCTTGAAATGGATCTCTTAGCGGCTGGGAGGCCTGTTCTCATGGTGCCATAATTGAAAAAATAATTGATCTGTCTTCCTTATGCCCTTGGTACTCTCCAAGTAGAACTTAAGTACCCTCTTGAGGTCTAAGGAATGAAGCGACTGCTCCGCCGGGGTCGCTGGATTAGGAAAAAAAGATGGCAGAGAAATGGACTGATTGATATGAAAATCAGACACCACCTTAGGGAGAAAAGAAGGATGCACCCTCAAGACTACTCTGTTGTGGTGGAAAACAGTGTAAGGCTCATTGGTACACAGTGCTTGGAT
The DNA here is from genome assembly GCF_964263255.1 of Lissotriton vulgaris. Classification (NCBI taxonomy): domain Eukaryota; kingdom Metazoa; phylum Chordata; class Amphibia; order Caudata; family Salamandridae; genus Lissotriton; species Lissotriton vulgaris. The sequence continues at coordinate 192,678,490 of NC_141694.1, forward strand.
CTCGCTTACTCAGCGCGGATGTAATGGCTACCAGAAAAACGGCCTTCCAAGACAAATGCTGCAAGGAAGCTCTGTGGATTGGCTCAAAAGGAGGGTCCATCAACCTTGATAACACCAGGTTCAACTCCCACGGAGGAGAAGGGTTTCGAACAGGGGGATACACTTTCTTTATCCCCTGTAAGCAGTCCTTGACCACCTGCATCTGGAAAAAGGAGGGCTGACTAGGCGAATTCCTGTACGCCGTAATGGCAGATAAATGCACCCTGATAGATTCATACTTTAGACCAGCTCTTGCTAGATACAGAAGGTAAGGGAGAATGACGTCCTCCTGCCCCTTTGTTGGATCAAAGTGATGTTCTCTACACCACATTAAAAACCTCTTCCACTTAAACGCGTATGACGTTCTTGTGAAGGGTCTTTTTGCTTCTTTTAAAATATGCATGCAATCAGGAGGCAGTTTTAAATGTCCGTATTGCAGGACCTCAGGAGCCATGCTGTCAAGTTCAGTGAGGGAAGGTTTGGATGAAGAATCCTCCCTCCCATCTTGGTCAGCAGGTCCGGCCTGCAAGGTAGTCTCCTGTGTGGAAGCACCAACAGATGTAGAAGGTACGGGTACCACCACTGCCGTGGCCAGTCTGGAGCTATCAGAATCATGGAATTGGAATTGGAAGTGGAAGTGGATTTGTAGAGCGCGTAGCTACCCGTGGGCGTCCCAGCGCTGGACTCATAAAAAGGTATCTGGAACAGAGTGACCTAGGGGAACAGCCAAGTTTTCAATAGTTTGCAGAATTTTAGTAGATTGGTCTCCCTACGGATGTTGAGGGGTAGGGAGTTCCACAGCTTAGAGGCTTTGTATGAGAATAGACGTCCCCCTGAACGTGCTTTCTTGATTCTGGGGATGCATGCCAGGGAAAGGAGGTCGGATCTTAGCTTCCTGTTAGCTTTGTATGGCTTGACCAAGGATCTCAAGATAGGAGGACCCTTGGATTGGAAGCCAGTGTATGGAGTTTAGGGCGGGCTTCGCAGAGCAACTGTGTTTTGTGCCTGTTAGCAGCCTGGCTGCTGTGTTCTGGACATGTTGGAGTTTGTTGATGACCGATTTCGGTCATGCTGGATCTGAGTAGCTTGGACACCACTTTCGGGATCAGGGGCAGGGGAGGAAAGGCGTAGGCAAATGTCCCTGATCAGTCCATTAAAAGAGCATTCCCCCTTGTCCCTGGACGGTGGAATCTGGACACGAAGGCGTGGCATTTTGTGTTTTCTTCGTACGCGAATAGATCTATTTCCGGGCGACCACATCGATGGAAAAGGTCCGCCACCACCTCGTCGTGCAGCACCAAGTCTGGCTGATCTTCGAAGTGCCTGCTGAGTGTGTCTGCCTTGACATTTAGCTCTCCTGGAAGGTGCACTGCCACCACTGAGAGGTTCCGGGCGAGCAACCAGTACCAGATCGCTTGTGACTCCAGAGAGAGAGGACGTGACCGAGTTCCACCCTGCTTGTTCAGGTAGAACATGGTTGTGGTGTTGTCGGTCTGAACCAGGACTGACTCAGACTCGATTGCAGGCATGAAAGCATTCAGAGCCAGATGGACTGCTCGTAGCTCCAGCATGTTGATGTGGTAGGTCTGTTCTTTTGCCGACCACCGTCCTTGTATCTGAAGGCACCCCATGTGTGCCCCCCAGCCTTGCAGGGACGCGTCTGTCACCACCAATTGTAATGGTAGTGGCTGGTGAAAAGGGACTTCCACCATCAGATTCCGCTGCTGCGTCCACCATGAGAGGGAGGATCTTGCCGCCTGGGAGAGAGAGATCTGATCCTCCCAGCGACCTGTGGACTGATCCCACTGGTCCTCCAGAGTCTGCTGCAAAGGACGCATCCTCAGCCTGGCGTTGGGAATGAGAAAGGTGCAGGACGCCATGGATACTAGCTGGGATGCCACCTGCCGTACTGTCTGATTACGCACCTGGAGCAGAAGCCTGCACCTCTGTCTCATGGAAGACAGCCTCTCCTCCGAAGGATACACTCTTCCCACACTTGTGTCCAGAACGGAGCCAAGGTAGTGGATGGACTGGGTGGGTTGCTGCACCGACTTCTCACGACTTGACATGCAGCCCAAGGTTGTGCAGCTGCTGCAGACAGAACTGGAAGTCGTATCTCACTTGCCGTGGGGATGGACCTTTCAGCAGCCAGTCGTCCAAGTATGGATAGACGAAGAGACCTTTTCTGTGAAGAAAGGCTGCCACCACTGCCATGCATTTGGTGAAGACCCGCGGAGCCGACTTCAGACCAAAGGGCAGGACCTTGTATTGATAATGTTTGTGGCCGACCACAAACCGCAGGTACTTCCGATGACGTTTTGCGATGGAGATGTGGAAGTACGCATCTTGGAGGTCCACCAAACACATCCAATCCCCTACTTGTAGATGTGGACATATTTGGTGAAGGGCCAACATGCAAAACTTCTCCTTAACTATGACCTTGTTCAGAAGTCGAAGGTCCAGGATTGGTCGAAACTTGTCCTCCTGATCTTTTGTGGGGACAAGAAAGTATCTGGAGTAAATTCCTTTTCCTCTTTGAGAGGGTGGAACCTCCTCTATCCCCTGCTTTTGGAGAAGAGCTCTCACCTCTTTTCGAAGCAGCTTTAACTGATGAGGACGAGACTTTTTTGGTGGTATGTCCTTTGGAAGCACACGGAAACGTAGCGCATATCCATTGTCTAGTATAGTCAGCACCCAGCGATCTCCTGTGATGCTGCCCCACTCTGCTATATGTTGAGAAGCTCTTCCTCCCACTGGAGTGGGCAACGGCGGTGGAGGAAGCCACTGCTCATGACTTTCCGCCTCTCGCCGTGGTAGAGGACTGCTGTTGGTGACCATCTCTACCTCTGTTGGACTTTCCTCCTCGAAACTGGGTCTTCCCCTGGTTCTTGTTTTGGGACCACTGAGGGGTTTGAACCATCTGTTGAGGCCCCTTGCGCTGGTTGGATTTGTAGCGGCGCTTAAACTCTTTCTTCTTCTCCAACCCAACCGCCTTGACCGTGTCCAACTCTGTTTTCATCCTATTCATCTCTTCGTCAGCGTGAGTGCAGAAGAGAGAAGAGCCAGAGAACGGGAGTTTCAGGATTCTTTGTTGTGCATCTGGCTTCAGTCCTGTCAATCGCAACCAGGATGATCTCCTGGTGCATATTCCATGCGCATAAGAGTGCACTGATAGCATCGCACCATCTGCCGCTGTGCTTATCACTTGGTTAGCCACCAAAGATTCCTCCGTGACTATTTCAGCGAAATTCTTTTGGTCTTCCTTTGGGAGCTTGGTCTTGAAAAGCTCCAAGGAGTCCCAGAGAGCTCTGTCATACCTGCCAAGCAACGCAGCCGCGCTGGAGACTTTAAGGGATGCAGCAGCAGAAGTGCAGGCCCTGCGACCCTACGAGGCCTGGGACCTGCTCTCTTTGTCTGGTGGAACAGAAGAAGTGGCCGAAACAGCATGCGTCTTCTTTGCTGCCGCCACAATGACAGAGTCTGCAGGAGGATCCGTTTTGATGAAGACCGGATCCGAGGTAGCCAGCTATTATTTCTTCAAGAGGCGAGCCAGCACCGCTTTAATGGTTACTGGAGTTTAAAAAGTGTCCATGACTGGGTCAAGGATCCCAGGAACCAATGGAAGCAAAGGTCGAGACGCCGTCTTCTGATGGACAGTCTCGAAAATCACTGTTGTGGTGACTTGCGGGACAGGCATCTCGATATTGAGCTTCTGCGCACCTCTCTGCAGAACCTCATGGTAGGTGTTAATGTCATCTATGGGAGAGACCCTGGAAATCGGGCTGTCCGATAGTGTGGGGGAGTAATCCCTCCTGGAGGACCGGGTAAAGGAAGTCGAGGAAGTAGACTGTGTTCTCCTACTTCGTCGGTGTGCACTACACCTCCTTTCTCGCGATCTGACTGTGCATTCCTCACGTCTCGGAGAACGCGATCTGTAGTGCCTTCTTTCTGGAGACCTCTCATGCATGTGTCTAGGAGGGCTCACTCTGCCCGCTTCGTCCACCAGTCTTTGAAGAGGAGACCTATGCACAGAACTGGCATACTCCTGCATCCTCCTTGTTGCTCCAGTGTCCTGCCAGTGACTTAAGGGCAGCTGCCATCTTGGGGACAACTGAACTGCAGCAGGAGTCTCTTTTCGTCTTGAAGGAGACTTGCGGACGTGGGTAGCAGGTTCCGGAGTGGCCGACCTTGAATCAGTCCTCCTGGAAGAATTAGAGGATGAATGGTGCGAGGCTGACGCCCGTCGAACGCCGTCTCTAAGGCGACTGGTGCCGATGAGGAACAGGTGAGTGCTGTCTTGACATCGAACGGTGATGAGAAGCCGACGACGGAGGATGTCTCTCACTCAACGCCGAGTGTCTTCTAAACGATGGCGGAGCTGCATCCAATCTCGACGTCGAAGGTCTGCGAGACAACGGTGGAGGGGTTTTCCTCGCCCTCGACGCAGAACGCCATCGAGACAACGACGGAGACCTCATCCTCGACGCCTATCGTCGCCCAGTTGACGACGGCGGAGGGGTCCTTGTTCTCGACGTCGATCGCTGATGGGACTGCCATGACAGAAGAGAGCCTGCCCTTGACGCCGAACGTCTTGCCGACGCCGACAGAGGGTCTTTGCACCTCAACGTCGATCATCGCCGAGTTGACGACGCCGGAGGGGTTTTGCTTCTCAACGCCAATCGTCGCCAGGTTGACGACGGCAGAGGGGTGACACTCCTCAATGCCGATCGTCGCAGAGATGACGACGGCGGAGGGTCTCTGCTCCTCGACGCCGATCGCCGCCGCCGGCGGATGGTCTCTGCTCCTCGACGCCGATCGTCGCCGAGTTGACGACGGCGGAGGAGTATTGTCTCTCGACGGCGGAGGATCTCGAATCTTCGACGTCGACGACGTACCTTTTCTCAACGGCGAGCCCACTGTCGAGGATCTTTTCTTCGATAAATGACCCACCTGAAGATCTTCTTTCAGCGCCAAGCCCGATGCTGAAGCAGAAGGACGCGAGGACTTACTTCTAGAATATGTTCTAGACCTCTTGGAGCCCTTTCTTACTGGAGACCTTCCTCTAGACTTCTCTGCCAGGCCATAAATGTGGATTCTTTCCCTGTCCTTCAAAGTTCCTCTGGACAGGTTCTGGCAGTGAGGCCAGGTCTTCGGATCATGATCTTTAGGGAGACAAAGGATACAGACTTCATGAGAGTCTGTTTTGGCCTTCTTTTTACCACAAGAAGGGCAAGAGTCAAAAAGAGATGGCATTTTAAGATGTTAAAAATGCCCAAACAGAGTGGAGTTGTGTTGCCAGGACCCTTCCTGAAGGAGCCGGAAAGAACAACTGACCTAACTGTCACCTCTGAGGCATGATGGGAAGTTGGGAAGTTGGGGGTCAAGAGTGCCTTAAAGGCACGGTGTCAGTTTATTGCATGCAGCTACAGGTTAGCTTTTCTGTCTTTTTAGACTGTGTGTTTGCATTGCAGCCTGCAGCTTTCAGTGTTTTATACGAATTTCTACTGCTTTCTGAGCATTAAAAGAGTTTCTAAAACAAACTTTGTTTTCTCATGTTTCTAATGCATGTTATTCATGTATGGTGGAAATTCTTTACAGCATGATTCAGCTCTGGTGTTTAGTAGGCTGCAATTGCTTGAGTTGAGTTGAGTTTGAGTTTAAAATATTTCTTAAGCGCACGTACACCTGCCGGTTTCATGGCGCTGATTGAGCTGAATCCCTGAAGCTTCAGAAATGGGAGGGTGGAAAGGGGGGAATTAAGAGGGAAAAGCTTGTGTAAAGAGGAAAGTTTTCAAGGCCTTGCGGAAGAGTGTGTATTGGGGAGAAGATCTTAGATGAGCCGGGAGGGAGTTCCAAAAGGTGGGAGCGAGTGTGGAAAATTTGGAACCGCCCCACTTTTTACGTTTGAATCGGGAAACTAGGAGCAGTTGTTGGGTAGAGGAGCGCAGCTCCCTGGGGGGGACATAAGAGTGAATTGCAGAGGTGATAAAAGCAGGGGCTGAACCGGTGCGGGCGTTGAAAATGATGCATCCTAGTTTAAACTGGGCTCGTTCTCGAATGGGGAGCCAGTGAAGAGTCTTGAGGAGGGAAGTAACATGGTGAGACTTTGATAAATTGCGTCGCAAGCTGTAGGCGGGCATACCACAATAAAGGGCGTTGCCGTAGTCCAGGCGGGAAATCACCATTGCAAGGACTATGAGTTTGAGAGCCGGGTGGGAGAAGAACCGAGAGACTTTGCGGATGGTACGGAGGGAGTGAAAAGATGAAGACACCACAGAACTAACATGGGAGTGAAGTGAGAGTTGGTCATCTAGTTTGAAACCGAGGGTTTTTACAGAAGAAGAAGGGGCTGGGTGGAAACCTAAAGATGGGGGGCCAGAAAGAAGACCAGGGACTGGAGCTACCACCTGTTAGCACCAGACCCGTTTTGTCTAGGTTGAGCTTGTTTATATATATACACCTATTATGCCAAAAGACTTGATTGATGTTTTCCACGATGTGGTTGTGGAAGATTTAAAGCAACTTCATCACAAGATCAAACACAAAAAACATTTTAAAAGCAAGCAGGAGCAAGATTATTTGTCTCTAGTTTCAAAACTGAGTAATGACCACAAAAACATCGTCACCACCGCCGACAAGGGAGGCAATGTGGTAATATGGCCTCAGGATGCCTATATTGAGGAGGCTATGAAACAACTTAATGACTCTTCTTGCTATACCAAAAATACAGGCAAGGACTATAACGAGGCCAAAGAATCTTTACAGAAATTATTACACAAGTGGAAGAGAGACGGTATGATCTCTAAACCAGAATTTGACTTCCTACATGTTGAATTTCCAATGTTACCAAAATTATATCTCCTCCCTAAAGTACACAAAAAGGTTGTCCCAGTTCCTGGCCGACCGATCATCTCGGCCATTGCAGGAGTGGCGGAACATGTTACTGAGTATATCGACTACTTCCTACAAGATTTAGTCAAGGATCTGCCAACATATATTAAAGACACTGGAGACTTTATCAGAAAAATCAAGGATATTCCATGGAGTGATGATCTTTTATTGATTACTCTAGACATTGAATCACTCTACACCAGTATCGTACATACAACTGGTTTGGCAGCTTTGGAGTATTTCCTTGGTAAAAGACCAGTGAATTGTTATATTCATAACAAAATGATAATTGAACTCACTACATGGTGTCTTAATAACAACTTTTTTTTATTTGACAATAATATTTATGTTCAAAAATGTGGTGTTGCGATGGGGGCCTGTTTCTCCCCCAGCTATGCGTGTCTTCACGTAGGCTGGTGGTAGGAGCAGGTCCTCGTGCGTACAAATGGTGCAACCTATAACAAACATGTGGTGCAGTGGATGCGTTATATAGATGATGTTTTTGTTATATGGAGGGGCGATTATGAAAGTGCTAACAACTTTCTTTTGTCTATTAACATCAATCAGGAGAATTTGAAATTTACTTCAAATATCAGCAATTTGGAAGCTGAATTCCTTGATGTGAAAGTGTTTGTTAATGATGGTCGTTTACCCACCAAACGTCATAGAAAGAGCACTGCCGGCAACAACATTCTGCACGCCAGCAGTGCCCATCCACGACATATAATTGAGAACATTCCTTTTGGGGAGTTGCTCAGATTGAAGAGAATCTGTAGTACTGATCGTGACTTGGCTATCTGTACCAATGAAGCCTTGGATAGGTTTAGGCGCAGGGGCTATAAAGAATCCATCTTGAAAACAGCTATTCAAAAAACTAATGCCAGAACTCGTGAGTAATTGTTAGCTTCCACTCACAACAGTTCTTCAGGAGCGGAAATCAGCATGGAGGATCAAGCCCCTAGGCCTGTGGTTCCCAAACTGTGCGCCACGGCGCCCTGGTGCGCCGTTATCAGGAGCCAGGGGCGCCGCGCACGATCTGGGAAAGGAAGTGTGAAAGTCACACTAAAGAATGTGTCACTTTCGCCTCCGTGATTAATAGGTTGCTCTGACCCTAGTCTCTGCCTTTCTGAAGCAGAGCATCACGGCAGCCGGCGGGGTGGGTGGGGTGCTAGGGGGGCAATCAACTCTTTCAGCTGCTGATGAGCTGTGAAAGAGATGCTGGTCAGTGGCAGAAAGGAAGGTGTTGCAGCACAGGAGGGGGGTCATGCTCCTTGTGGAGTCATGAGCACCTTCGGTTATTTAGATGCAAATAGCATTGAAAGAGTAAATTAAACTAATTTTTTCATTTTTTTCCCCTCAATTTTTTTATAGAGCAAACCCAACCCAAACATATTGGAGTGCTTTACATGAGCACCAATAACATTTCATAAGGACATGTTCCTTTTTTAGATACGGAGAGATTAAGTGATTTGCCCAGGATCACAGGATGTTGAGCCAAAACCAGAATCAAACCTAATTCCTCAGTTCCAAAAGCTCTGACCTCAAGCTCCATCTTCTCCCCTCCTCCACCCATGCTCACGACCTGTCCAGGGAGTACACTCTTAATATCTATGTCATACATCTGTGGTTCCCAAAGTGTGCGACGCGGTACCCTGGTGCGCCATGAAAGGAAGCCAGGGGCGCCGCACCGCTGTGCAGGATGTGGGTCTGAAAAAAATATATAATTATCCTCAAAATGTAGTGAAACTGCGAGCTGCCAATTTTGGAGCTGGGAAACCGGGTTCGACCCTCGACGTCAGCTCAGAATCCGGTGTCATTCTGGGCAAATCACTTAATCTCCCAGCGCCTACAAAAACAGAATACATGAATGTATCCTTGTGTAATGTGACTGGTGCTCTTTGGGTCGGGTGCAGGGTCAGGGGCCTGGTGGAGAGCGGTGGGTGGGTGCGGGGTCAGGGAGCTGGTGGAGAATGTTGGGTGGGTGGGTGGGTGGTTGCAGGGTCCGGGTCCTGGTGGTGAGCGTTGGGTGGGTGGGTGCAGGGTTAGGAGCCTGGTGGAGAGCGTAGGGTGGGTGCAGGGTCAGGGGTCTGGTGGAGAGTGTTGGGTGGGTGGGTGCGGGGTCAGGGGCCTGGTGGAGAGCGTTGGGTGGGTGGGTGCAGGGTGGGGGGCCTGGTGGAGAGCGTTGGGTGGGTGCAGGTTCAGGGGCCTGGTGGAGAGCATTGGGTGCGTGCAGGGTGAGAGGCCTGTTGGAGGGCATTGGGTGGACGCCTTATGCCCTGATGCAGCCGCACTCTGTGAGCTTCTGTCTTTGCCTCACTCCTCGTTGAGGGGTCGTCACTCGTGACTGCTGCATGTTGGAGAGTGTGAGGGGAGAAGGGTGCAAGGCAGAGGGGAGAAAGGGTGCTAGACAGAGGGGAGAAGGGTGCAAGGCAAAGGGGAGAAGGGTGCAAGGTAGAGGGGAGAAGGGTTCAAGGCAGAGGGGAGAAGGGTTCAAGGCAGAGGGGAGAAGGGTTCAAGGCAGAGAGGAGAAGGGAGGAAGGCAGAGGGGAGAAGAGTGCAACGAGGAGGGGGAGAAGGGTGGAAGACAGGGGAGAAGGGTGCAAGGCAGAGAGGAGAAGGGAGGAAGGCAGAGGGGAGAAGAGTGCAACGAGGAGGGGGAGAAGGGTGGAAGACAGGGGAGAAGGGTGCAAGACAGGGGAGAAGGGTGCAAGGCAGAGAAGGGTGCAAGGCAGAGAAGGGTGCAAGGCAGAGAAGGGTGCAAGGCAGAGAAGGGTGCAAGGCAGAGGGGAGAAGGGTTCAAGGCAGAGGGGAGAAGGGTTCAAGGCAGAGGGGAGAAGGGTTCAAGGCAGAGGGGAGAAGGGTGCAAGGCAGAGGGGAGAAGGGTGCAAGGTAGAAAAGGGTGCAAGGCTGAGGTGAAGTAGGGTACAAGGGGAAGGGGGAGAAGGGTGCAAGGTGGAGGGGAGAAGGGTGTAAGGCAGAGGGGGAAAGGGTGCACGGCAGAGGGGAAAGGGTGCACGGCAGAGGGGAAAGGGTGCACGGCAGAGGGGAGAAGGTGCACGGCAGAGGGGAGAAGGTGCACGGCAGAGGGGAGAAGGGTGCAAGGCAGAGGGGAGAAGGGTGCAAGGGGGATGGTGATGAAGTTAAAAAAGTGCCTCCCCCGAAAACATTTCTGCGGATACCCATGATCAGAGCCCACCTCACGTAAACTTCTTGTAACGCCACAGAGCTCCTTGAGCCTTTCTCTAGCCTGGTTACTTTTAGTGCGAGTGCTTTATACTACTCTATGTATGCATTGAGATGTACTTTATAAAATCTTTGTGATTGCAAATAAAGTTTTATGACAGTGATGGCTACTCTCTGAATCCTTCATCACGTCTAGGCTTGATTCTTCATGTAGACCAGTGGTTCCCAAAGGGTGCGCCTCGGCACCCGTATGTACGGGTAAAAAAATTGTGGGGAGCCATGGCCAACTGCCAATTAGGTCAAGGGAGCCACGGGTCAAAAAAGTTTGGGAACCACTGCCCTAGGCTGATCACCAGCTATAGTAAACAGGCCAGACAGATTAAATCGATCATGAAACAGAGATGGCCTGTTCTGAAAACTGATCTTGTTCTGGCACCCAGGCTTCCAGATAGTCCCACTGTTACCTATCGGAGGGGACCCTCCCTTAAAACTCAAATCAGTCATGAATTCCCTGAGCTTGAGAAAAAGGAAGATTGGTTGAAATCCCGGCCGGGATTCAAACGTTGCTCTACTTGTAGAGCTTGTAAATTTGGGAAAAACACCTCTCAGTTTCCAACTCCATTCAGTGCAGTTATGACAAACATCAAAGGCTCATATAACTGTAAGACTGACTTTGCTGTCTACATCCTGACATGCACCTGTGGTCTTAGATATGTGGGCAGCACTAAGCTACAGGTGCATGCCAGGATTCTCCAGCATTTGCGTGCCATCGTTAATAATGATGGCACATATCCAGTGGCCAGGCATTTTAAAGCTATCCATAATAACAACTTACAATGCCTGGAATACTATGTCATCGCCTCGGTCCCAAAACCACGTAGAGGTGGTGATAGAGAGAAAATGCTTAGGAGATTGGAATCACAGTTTATTTTGGAATTAGACCGCAGATTTCCGAACGGGTTGAATACTACAGAAGATTTACATGTATTTCTATAACCATTATATTCTTCCATGTTTCTGATCTGAGTTGCAATATTCCGTATTGGTCTGCCTCTCCAACCTATGAAATTTTATGAATTTTGCCTTCACTTCACACTTTTGTTTTACAATTTATGTCTTTTTATACACATGGTTTTTTTCTTTTTCTTTGGGATTTGGTTTCACACTATTTTTTCCACCTTTTCATTGGACATAGACACTATGACATTATATTTGGTTGTGTTTTCCTCAAACTTATAATATCACTCATTGTGTGGGTCTTTAGGATTGCATTTATCTTGAGGTTTGAGTTCTTTTGATTTATACACAATCAGTGCTGTCAATATATTGGTAGCCGTCATTGCATTAATGCAGAGATATTTGAAAATACTGTCATGAATTTTGAAAGGATTTTATTACTGCTTGATTTTATCATGTCAATTTACATTGAATCATCAACAATATTTTATCATGAAATTGTTTTTATATCTATGCACAAATCCTCTTGCGTTATTTGCACAGTATATATTTGCACTTTATTTGCGTAATTTGCACTATTATGTACAAAGCATATTTTGCACATTATTGATCTGTGTTTTCATGAACAGTAGTTTGATCGGCTTGAGCATTTATGCTTGTATAACCACATATTTTTATCTGTATTAAATAGCAGCTTATAAATATTTTATAGTCCACTAATATTGGATTATAAATGAATTAGACTCAAACATACATTTTAAATATGATATCTGCATCTATTTTATTCCACCTATTTATGAGGTTTTTGATTGTCTTTTGTTGTTTGGAAAACAGACTACATATGTCTTCAGTTTGTAGTGTGTCTTTGCTTTTTATTTCATCACATGGTGTAGCTACTGTGAAAAAAATGCAATTAGAAAAAAAGCGTGTAAAAAACAATATATAAAGGGTGTTTGGTCAATTACCTGACGATCTGTGAGCAAAGGCGGACTCCCGAAACGCGTCAGATTTGGTAACTCTCTTTCAATAAATCTTTGCCGATAATACGTCTGGACTTGCGTGGTCTTTCCTGTCCCTGCTTGCTGGGTGGCGGCGTGTGGAAGACTGCAGTTGCTGTATATATATGGATATATATATTTGGGGCACATATAATATAGTGTTTCCGGGGTCCTGCGCATGGGCGGGAATATTATAATGCTTATGACTATTGATGAGGATCCCCTGGAAGAGAACTAGGGTATTTGTCATATGGTTCATAATTTAAAACCCTTTCTTATGATTGTCGAACAAGTTACTTACCTTCGGTAATGATATATCTATAAGAAATATTAGTTAGTGATAGATTCCTTACCTTAGAATAATCCCAAGGCGTCAGACTGGATCCGGAAAGCTTTCGTCTGCAGTACCCCTGCGCGTCGGTAGGTGTCGTCGTACAGTTCCGCGTATGTTGTTGGTGTCGTAGTCGCCGAGATGACGTTGCTGGAGCTACTTAGACACGCCCAGGTGTGCTGATGTCAGTTCTGTACACGACTTTCAGCGCCAGGAACGCTGAGACATGCAAGATACTGACCACTGGTGCATTGAAACTTGGGCCATGAAAAGGATGACCTTAACCCTAGAAATCATTTTGTAGAACGGGGAAGATGAGTGGGGCGGTAAGGAATCTATCCCTAACTAAAGTTTCTTACAGATATATTGTTACCGAAGGTAAGTAACGTGTTCATCTGAAAGAAACACGTTAGTGATAGATTCCTTACCTTAGAATAGATATCCCAGCAATACCAACCCCGGTTGTGGGTCTGCAAACAAAGATCACACCAGAAAGTCACGAAGAACAGAACGGCCAAAGAAGCGGTCTCTCTGGACTTGACTGTCAAGGCAATAATGCTTAGCAAAAGTGTGCAGCGAGGCCCACGTGGCTGCCTGACAGATGTCTTGCAGGTGGACACCACGTCCCAATGCAGTAGTAGCTGCTGTCGCCCTGGTAGAATGGGTCCACAACCCCGTCAGAGGTTGCTTTTTAGCCAGAGAATAACAGGCCTTGATACACAAGACGATCCAGAGGGAGATAGTCCTCTTTTGTACAGCCTGGCATTTCTTGGCGCCCACGTAGCCAACAAAGAGCTTGTCATCCACCCAGAACTGTTGTGTGCGATTCGGATGTATGACATTACAACGCATGCTTTTACCACGCATGCCTTTACATCGCAAGTTTTACAACGCATGCTTTTACAACGCATAGTGTTGAGGGGTGCTGGATAGTGAATAGTTTAATTTACTATTCCAACTCCAGTCCCCGTGGATAGGAGGGAAGGTGTTGGATAGTAAATTAAATCTATTCCCTATCCTAGAGCGCCCCCCAGCGCAATGCGTTGTAATGGCATGCGTTGTAATAGTTGCGTCGTAAAGGCTCTGCGTGGTAAAAGTTGCGTTGTAAAGGATGTTCCCCGTGCGATTCAGATAAAAGGAGAGCGCACGTTTTGGGTCTAGACGCCGGGAGCCTCTCTTCCTCTCTGGAAGGGTGCGGAGGCAGAAAGAAAGTGGGCAAGGTGATAGGTTGCCCGATCTGGAAGGCAGTGACAACCTTTGGCAAGAAGGAAGGACAAGTGCGAAGCACATGGAAAGACAGAAAAGGAGGCTTACAGGAAAAAGCCTGGAGCTCACTCATGCGCCCAGCAGAGGTGATGGCAACCAGGAAAGCAGTTTTCAAAGTTAATTAACGAAGAGGACAGTTTAAATTGGCTCAAAGGGAGCACACATCAAATAGGTAAGAACCAGATTCAAGTCCCACTGTGGCATTACAAACGGAATAGGAGGGAAAAGGTGAGTAATGCCTTTGAGAAATCTATTTACAACAGGGGACTTGAAAAGGGAGGGCTGATTAGGGAGCCTGAGAAAGGCCGAAATTGCAGAAAGATAGCCCTTAATAGTGCCCAGAGCAGAGCCCTGCTGGGCCAGAGAAAGAAGGAACAAAAGGACTTCTGAAAGAGGGGCAGAAAGGGGATCCACAGCCTTTGCTCTGCACCATGCCACAAATTTGTTCCACCTGCAGGCGTATACCGATTTAGTGGAGGGACGCCTGGCTGACAGAATGATATCACAGACTTCAGGAGGCAAGTCAAAAGGAATCAACTGTCGCCGCTCAATCTCCACGCATGTAGGTGGAGGCTGGACAGGTTCGGTTGGAGGACCGTCTCCTGCTACTGCGACGGAAGATCCTTCCGAAGAGGCAGTGGGATCGGGGAATCCATGCTCATACTGAGTAGCTCAGGATACAAAACTCTTTGAGCCCCGTCTGGAGCCACAAGAATGACTTGGGCCCGGTTGCGCCTGATCTTCTTCAGCACTCTAGGTAGAAGTGGTATAGACAGAAAAACGTACAATAGACCGCAGCTTCACCTTGTTTGTTGCAATACCACATGGCGGTGATGTTGTCTGAGAACACCTGCACGACTCCCCCTATGACAGATGGAAGGAATGCTTTCAGTGCAAGTAGAATCGCCCGGAGCTCCAGAAGGTAGATATGCAGCCTGGACTCCACCGGAGATCAGAGGCCTCTGTTCTCCGCCTCTCCTATGTGGCCGCCCCATCCCAGGAGGGACGCACCCGTCACCACTGTATTATCCGGTTGAGGAAGGGAGAGGGATCTGCCGCTGACCCAACGCTGGTTCGTGAGCCACCACTGCAACTGTTGTGCAGTGCCCTCTGAGATCTGGACATACTCGGAGAGGTCCCCTTGATGCTGCGCCCACTGGTACTTCAGGTCCCACTGCGGAGCCCGCATATGCCATCTGGCATGATTGGTCAGCAGGATGCAGAAGGCCATGAGGCCCAGCAGCCTTAATGTCATCCTGACCGAAACCGAGGACAAGGGCTGATAGATTGGAATCATAGCCCGAATGTCCTGGACTCGCTGTTCGTGTGGATAAACGCGAAACTGCGCCATGTCCAGAACTGCTCTGATGAAAAGGAGCGTCTGAGAGGGAATCAGGTGCGACTTCGGCACGTTGATGGAGAACCCCAGCAAATGCAGGAGATCGGCCGTAGTCTGGAGGTGGGAGACAACTGCCTGGGGTGAGCCCGCCTTCAACAGCCAGTCGAGATTGGGGAAGACTGAAACCCCTGATCTGCGCAGATGAGCTGCAAACACCGCCATCACTTTCGTGAACACCCGAGGGGCGCTGGTAAGTTCAAAACAGAGCACAGTGAACTGAAGTGCTCGTGGCCTACCGTGAACCGCAGGTAACTCCGGTGGGCGGGCAGGATGGGGATATGAAAGTAAAGGGTCCTGCAAGTCCAACGCTACCATCCAGTCTTGCGGGTCTAAGGCGGAATTTCTATGCGGTATAAGTTCAATAAAATAGCTCAATCAAATGAGAGGCAGAGTCCGTGGCATCTGAGTTTATAAGGGTTTTATTCCATGTAATGGAATGGTTCGAACCATGGTATCATGTTCCATCACCGCGAGGGTTCAGGAAGGGATAGACAATGCTTTATTAACAGTGCACAATACATATAGTAAATGCATAAAATGGTGATGGATACAGAAGGCGTAACAGCTGAAAGAAACGAGATAAGAACACATGTGCGTAACAGAAGGCGTGCACGAGGGCGTACACGGAGGTGTGTGCTAGAAATGTCACATGAAAGTGTCATAAGTGGGTGGATTCATAGAGGAATCCTGCAGTGTCAGCAGAAATATTGGGCTGGATGCGCGCGCAGGCAACATGACGTGTGATTGACGTGGAACTGGAGGGTGAAGGGGACTTGACATTTAGCACTATACGGGGAGACAGAAGTCTGGCGTGTCAGAACAACCTAAACCCAAATCATATCTGATATCTTGTGTTTGGAGAACTGTATTATCTAGAAGGAAAGGTCTTTCGGGCAGAGGCTATTCTATTCTATACTGACTGCTAGTGCTAGCGCGTGCATATGTGTCTACGTGTCTACGTGTAATGCGAGGGGCCATGGGCCTACCATGGTAACGGGAGCAATGAATTACTTGCACGGAGACAGAAAGGCCGGGCCCTTTGCTCTGCAGCTGGGGAGGTGTTTACCTAAATCTCTAGACAGGAATGTATTTTCGAGGAGCAGAGCAGATAACTTGAAGGCAAATTGTCTTGGCAGGCAAGCAGGCCGAGCCGGGCACCGCTCGCCGCGCAGGGAGTAGGGTAAGGGTCATGGATGCAGATCCAGGCTGCAGCTTTCAGAGGCAGAAGGAAGAAAGGGCTTGATGGCAGAAATCAGGGCCTAGCTCGCCAGAGCCAGGAAAACGAGAAAGTGCACCATGTAAAGACGGTGGCACGGCATACTTAGGAACGGAATTATCGACCCATTCATGGCGGATCTGAAAGAGGACTTGTTAACGTTGGACGCAAATGTATTTGCGTCTTCATAGCTGGTTGTGGAGGGAACATACATGTACTTGAAGCACGTACACGGAGTCATTGGGGTCTACGTTAGGGGACACAATTGGCCATAGAATTTCCAATTACCTCATTCCCTTCTTGTCCCCTACGGACCCTTCATGATATATCAATCTTCATTAGTCCATCTATTTGTTCATATAACATCATTTGCTCTTCCTTTTTCAGGCGAGATTTAGAACGTGGACTTGAATGGGGAATACATGATGTGGCGCACAAGCCGCAAATCGCTGGCCCACACTGTAAACATAGACAACAACTGAATACTATGAGAAGGGCTATTCCAAGGAAGGACAGGACTTTCCATCCCCAGGCTGATAATATGCTCCAGAGCCAACCGGACCAAGTCCAGGTGCCTGGATTTTGGTATATCTGACTTGCAATCTTGTGGAGACGGGTTATGGCTCTATATACTGACAGTGCGTTTTCTGGAATGAAAACACAGCAACTCGATCCGATGACTCTACTAGCTCCGCCCCTATCGGCCAGAATGACGTCAAGAACAAGACGATTTTGAAGAACAACAAGTCTCATAGCAGACTGTTCCTCTGTTAAGTTGCCTAGGGCGGAAGTAGTTTCATTCACTACTGCCTCAAGGGTTCTGGTTAACTTACGTATCAGTTTACTATTCGAGACAGTACCTAAATAGGGAAAGAAACCTTTATTAAAGTCTGTGTATTGCTCCCATGCCGTTTCAGTATAGTCGACAATCGGGAGATCTCTCTTGGATCTACTGTGTACTAGATGGGAGTCCCTATGATAATCAGGTGGGGCTAGAAAAACAGGTGGCAGAAGGAATGCAATGTAACAAGTACCATCCCAATCTAGAGGTAAACGTATATCAGCTGTATGACCACAAATGAAATAGGAATGGCGGGAAGCTTTGAATGTAGACTTGCCTTTATCACGGAATTCGATCACAGTAGTACATTCACTATGACCTAGGTGTACTGAACCATTCTTTCTGACACATAATTCACCTTTTACTGGTAATACTGACATAGCGGGTAAGTCTGGTTTTGTATCGGACTGGACATTCAGAATCATGAGGTTAAGTGTAAAATTACCTAATCCATATACTTCGTTCTCTAGATCGGTCCCTGTCCTTTGTGGAAGACCCTCCTTGTCAGGGAAACATACTTTATGCATGACTGTGTTCAGATTTCCCCATACCCAATTGCCCTGGTAAACTATGGAATCAGAATCTAAAGAATTCATTAAACTAAACCATGCACCACAGGAACCATTGTGTGTGAACGGGTACGGAAAGAGGGGCAGAACTCCCTTGTATTTCTGATAGGGAGGGAGTCGGCCACATATCCAACAATTTGTAGCGTTGCTGGTCTGACGGGAATGATGTAACATACTGATGAAAGTATTGTTGCGCAGCGCAAGTCGGTATGATAACTCGTGAGGGGGAAATTCACTGAAAGTATGCTCGACAGTGTCATTTGAGGAAGTATGTGCACGTACGGAAATAGGAAAGTACATGTGTAATAATATACATGTAGCCATAATTATAAGACTCAGAAAAAACATAATCAATAATGTCACAATGCAGTGACTACGGAGAGATTTACAATATTCATGTTTCTTGATCTGTTTCTGTCTATCTCTCTCTCTATTGGGGTCTAACTTGTACATGTCAGGAACCTGTCTAACCGCTTCACCTAGGGGAGGACTTAAACAATTAAACTGTCTGACTTGCTAGACCTCAATTTCATACGAAATTCTTGAGAAGGAGTTTTCTCTACCAGGGGGAGTTTAGTATCAGTCTCTGAAACGAGGCAGGGCTGGGAGTCTGTTTTTGGCGGCAGTCCATGGTATTTCTTAATATGACTCGAGTGGAGCCAGCCTTTGCGGCCCTCCACCTTCACTGCTGTCCTTGTGGTTAATAAAACAAGCTTCGGCTCCTGCCAGCGGGGCTCCAGCGGA
The DNA here is from genome assembly GCF_964263255.1 of Lissotriton vulgaris. Classification (NCBI taxonomy): domain Eukaryota; kingdom Metazoa; phylum Chordata; class Amphibia; order Caudata; family Salamandridae; genus Lissotriton; species Lissotriton vulgaris. The sequence goes on from NC_141694.1 coordinate 192,696,924, forward strand.
CTCCTCCTGTCGAAATTCCGAACAAAGACCAGATCTCCAGGGACGATCTCGTGTGGCTTCACCTCGGTGTTGTCGGGAAAGGCTGCAGCTACCTGTGAACGACATGATTGTAGTGCAGACATCAAGGAGGCAAGGTAATCTGTCAGCATATTACAGTCAACATCTGTGATCTTACGAGGCAGAGGCGTCCCCCACATATTCGGTGGCCTGCCAAAGACCACCTCGTACGGGGATAGCCCTGTTCTTGAATGTGCTATCATTCTCATGTAAAAAAGAGCAACTGGTAAAGCTACTATCCAATCTACGCCTTTATCTTTACACACTTTGGCGAGACGTGTTTTCAGGGTCTGATTGTTTCGTTCCACGAGACCTGCTGCCTCGGGATGTCGGACACAGTGGAACTTCCACTGATAACCTAGCAGGAGTGATACCTGCTTCATGAGCTCGGACGAGAATGGCTGACCATTATCTGAGTACACGATACGGGGCAAACCATACCGGGGGAAGAATTCACGTACCAGCTGCTTGGCAGTGGTCGGAGCAGTGTAATCTGGGACTGGATATGCTTCTGTCCATCGGGAAAGTGCACATACAACTACGAGGACATACTTGTATCCTCGACAACGTTCCATCTGTATATAATCCATCTGGAGGACTTCAAAAGGGTGATCGGGAGGATGAAATCCACCTTGCTCTACGGGAATGCCTTTACCTGGGTTGAACTGACAACAGATCATGCAAGTACGCACTTTCTGTTTTGCTGCTGCTCGTAAATGTTTATTGAACCAAAGGTTTTGAATACTGTCTAACATGGCTTTTTCTCCTAGATGTGCAGGACTATGTGCTGTGTTAATGATAACTTGAACCATAGAGTCGGGGAGAAACCATGTGGCTTTTCCCTTCGTCAACCATCCCTGTTCTGTCTGTATCCCTCCTAGTTCAGTCCATTTCTTGATTTCGTCTGGTGTAGCATGTGTCTGTATGTCAATTACATCTAGGGCGGGATCCCTAACTGTCATGCAATGTGTCGGTGTCGGGACTACTATCTTTGTCATGTCAGTTGTGTGAGTATGAGTCTGAGCTGTATTCTTGGCTGTTCGGTCTGCCAGGTCATTACCCTGGGAAATGGTATCTGTAACTTTCGTATGTGCTTTGCATTTCATGATAGCTATGGCGGTAGGTAAATGTATTGCTTCTAACAGAGCTTGAATGAGGGGACCGTGCTGGATCTTGGCACCGTGAGAAGTCAAAAAACCTCTTTCTTGCCAGAGAACTCCGAAGTCGTGTACGACTCCAAAGGCATAACGTGAATCCGTGTATATGTTAACTCTCTTGTTCTTTGCTTGTATACAGGCTTGAGTCAGAGCGATGAGCTCTGCTGCTTGGGCTGACAGGGTGTCAATGCGATGTGTTTCTATGACTTCAGTTTCTGTCGTTACTGCATATGCGGCCACTAACTCTCCTGTACTTGTTCTCATACATGAACCATCCACATAAAGTGTTAAGTCTGGATCTGGTAATGCGATATCTGTCAAATCTTGTCTGGGTTTCGTCGTAATGGTAATGACTTCAACACAATCATGTGCCAAAGGGTCTGTCTCACTTAATGGCAAAAGTGTAGCAGGATTCAATGTATTGCAACGTCTGATTTCTATGTGTGGCTGAAACAATGTCAATTCATAACCTGTCAGTCGTGCTATAGTCAAGTGCTGAGTCTGTGTTCTGTTTAAAAGAACTTCCACGGAATGTGGAACTTGTACTGTCAATTGGTGTCCTAACACTATGGAATCGCTTTGTCTGATTGCTAGAGCTGTTGCTGCTACAGATTTCAAACACGCAGGCAGCGCCTGGGCTACTGGATCTAATGTACTAGAAAAATAAGCACACGGTTTGTGTGAACCTGCTTGATCCTGGGTGAGTACTGACAATGCAGTACCTTCGCGTTCTGTGACAAAAAGTGTAAAAGGCTTGCTGTAACATGGTGTTGCTAAAACTGGTGCTTGACATAAGGCTTTCTTTAATTCGTCAAAAGCTTGTGTATGTTCCTGAGTCCAAGGGAGGACAGTCGATGTCGCTGCCTCCTGTGTTGTCAACTGTATAAGTGGCTTGGCTAGAAATGCATACTGAGGGATCCATTGTCTGCAGTAAGAAGTGAGGCCTATAAAGGCCCGTACCTCCTTTTGTGTCTTGGGTTGTGACATGTTTACAATTAACTGGATGCGGTCAGGTGTTAGCTGTCCCCCCCACTTGGTCAGCAAGTGCCCAAGGTACACCACTTGCTGAACACAGAATTGCAGCTTCGAAGGAGACACTTTGTGTCCCTTGTCAGCCAGGAAATACAAAACTGTCAGTGATGCTTGTTCACATTCTGGTTCACTTCGGGCGGTGATCAATAGATCATCGACGTACTGGAGTAGGGCAGTGTTAGCAGGCATGTGAATACTGTCAAGTTGCCTTTTCAATGCTTGGCTATAGATGCTGGGGCTTTCTGTGAATCCTTGAGGTGCGCGTGCAAATTTGAAGCTACGGCCATTTAAACAGAATCCGAAAAGATATTGGCTTTCCGGATCAATGGGGACACTAAAGAAGGCGTTCTTCAGATCAATTACAGTAAAGAACGTTGCCTCTGAATCAATAGCTGTCAATAATGAGGAGATGTCCGGAACCACAGGGTACTGTGGTACAATGCATTTATTCAACTCTCGTAAATCGATCACTAATCGATAAACTGGAGGTGCATTCGGGTCAGTGCGTTTAATAATCCGAATGATAGGGGAATTACAAACATTGGAGTCGGTTTCTACAACCACTCCCTGTGCAATGAGCTCGTCAATGATTTTCAGTAAAGCCACTACAGCATCAGGTGGTAACTTGTATTGTCGGATGCGTGGCAGTACCACTCCTTGTTTGAGTGTCACTCGATATGGTGTAATGTGCATACAAACTACATCAGTGGGGCCTTGTGCCCATAAATGTGCAGGAACATTCTGTAATCTGGAATCAATATCTCTCAACACATAGTGACCCTTAAAGTCACGCAGAAACAATCTTACTCCTTCCGGAGAACAACAAATTACAGCTCCTAGAGCTTTCAGTGTCTTGATACCTAACAAGTTTTCTAGACATGATTTCGTGAGCAACAAATCTGTAGTTCGTGACAACGGACCAACTGCAAGGGGGACTGGTTTCGAAACTTCATTAACAATGGGCTTTCCTGAAAATCCAAGGGAAACATTCTGTGAGCCTGAGAGGGGTGCCCCTGGAACCTCGTCGTGACTGATTGTCGTTCTGCTTGCCCCTGTGTCAATCAAAAACTTTCTATCCTTTCCTAATACTTGACTATGTACATAAGGACCCTCTTGATCTACAGGAATCTCAGGCTTTTTCATGTGTATCGCTGATATTCGGGATAGTCGGATTGTGCATATTGGTACATCTGCTGCGTTGCATGTTGTGTTGCGGCAATGGGTTGTGGCTGTGGTACCGCTACGGTCTGTTGTGGAACCTGCATAGGCTGTACATTCTGTGGAACGTGTTGTTGGGCCTGGTCCTGTCTAGGTTGACGTGGTCTCTCTTTAGTTTTACTTGTGGATATATTGTGTTTCAAAACTGCACAATCGTTTACATAGTGACCTGGCTGTTTACAATAGTTGCATGTCCCTTTAACAGGAGCTGCTGAATTTGAATTATTGGCTTGTGTGTTACCCCTTTTATGACCGTCAGCTGGAACTGACTGAGCAACTAGCATTTTCATTTTCGTGTCTTTCATACGTCTTTGTTCGTGATCATGTTCTTCCCTAATTCTGTTCTGGTGGTACTGTAACATTTGTAACATTTGGGAAGGTGAATTAGCTTGCCATGTGCTCTCGACTTTCAATACACAATTCTTAACTTGGGGCAGAGAATTCTCGACTAATTTGCTTACAAAGAGATGCGGGTATGACTCGCTACTTGCTTTCAGGCCACTATTAATAATAAAACATTTCTCAAATCGGGAATAAAAATCACTAGTGTCTTCATCGGGTTTCTGTTTGCAGGCTGAAATTGCATCCCAGTCCTCCTTTTTAGTTGCTAACAAACGTGGCAAAACCTGTACTAACAATCCTGGTAACGCTTTAGTTTTATCCCCAAGCCCTAAACCTGGGGTACGACCAGTCTCTTCAGTTTCTAATGCAGCCCAATCAATCTTTTGGTCTCCCACCTCCCATTCTTTTTCTTTGAGTTTCTCGTAAATACCGGCAGGCAATAACACTTTCAATATTTTCATAATGTCGGGATAGGTGTAATCTCCCATGAGTAACATGTCTTTTATTTCACGGTGAAAACCTGCAGGGTCTTTATCATGACTAGGCACTATTTTCTTCATTTCTAACAATTCCATTTTAGTTATAGGCGTGTATACATACACACGTGTAAGGGTATCATCAGCATTCTTGACTGGATGTACTTCTCGTAAAGGATTCTGTCTGTCTATGTAAAACATTTTCCTTTCTGGGGGTGGAGCTGAAACAAACTGTGGATTCAGGAAAGCACTATATCTATGTCGATGTTCTAAAATTACTTTAATTAAATCGGTACCTAGGCCTCTCCATTTATTCATTAGTAACTCCACTAGTACATCAGGTAGGGGACCTGGATCAGAATGTTGGCTCTTATACAACGTAAGGAGGTGTTGTATCATGTACATACCAGCTAGTCGCTGTTCGTCTGGGGAAAGATTCAAAAAGGTTTGCGCTACTGAGTCATCATTATATCTATCGGAATTGTCAGCCCATTGTACTGCTGACCTGGCTAATTCTTGTTCATCCATGGAATTGAGTACATGGTACCCCATTCGTTCTTGAAGTACTTTATCGGTAGCCTGAAATAGATGTTCAGGAGTCTTCGGGTTTGACATAGCAGAGTGAAAAAGTCTCTTGCTTTCTGGGCGTAACGTTTTATTAAAGGGTCTACCCTTACCTACATATGCCACTATTTCTGTATGTTCTGGCTCATCCTCCTCTGATGATTTATTCTTGTCTGTTTCTGCTTCCCTTGCATCCTTTTCTCTTTCATGCATGTCCACTATTTCCTTACGAACCTTTCTGTACATGGCCTCTATACATCTCTGTTTATCATGTTTTCCGTCTGCTATATTCTGACTCCATGTAGTTAATACCTCCATCCCTTCTTTATTTACACCAGGCCGATCTCGTTCTCTTATAAAACAGTTTACGAGGAATCTTAATATCATACTTTGAGTGTCTACCTTCTGATATGCCATGGCCTCGTGAATGCATTCAGGACCCTCCCCAGTCTGAACAAAACGATATATCCGGTCTAGATAATCTGGCATTCCTGGCAATAAAACTAAAAAATTTGCAGCACGTCTTAAACGTATTGAGGCTAACATCATGGGCCCTTGCTTACCTGGAACGGGATCATATCTACAGTCTGTAAGATATTCTTTAAGCTTTTCCAAAGGGGCCCCTTTCGGGGTATGTTGTGCAGCTAAGTCTCTTAGAGTAAACAAAAGAGGTGCAAATACTGTGACTGATTTCACAGACAAACAACAACTCAATTGGGGACCAGACTAACAATGAATCAATTGCTAGCCGGATGTTGAAACAAATCAAAAATATTTATTTTGATATCTTGATATACCTTATTTTTTGTATAAACAAACAGACATTAGCAAAATACTTTTTGTATTTAGTATATATATATGAAAAAGAGACAGACAAGAGATGAAGGAAATAAATTACGAAGTAGGACCGACAGTCCGTGTTGTGAACAAAAATCTTTCACACATCAGTCATTCCACATTTACACTCACATTCCTTCCATACCATACTGAACACTGTGCATGTGAAATAAGACAAACAAGGGAGTGAAAGAAGGTCAAAAAAGCAGAGTCAGGAACAAATCAGAACAAACCACTCGAGAAATTGTTGAACAATACTTAATATCACAACAGTTATATGACAAGCATAGTATGTACAATTCCTTCTGACCAAACGAAACCTAACAACAAAAGGTACACAAGGTCGACGCGTTTCGAATCGGACCCTTTGTCCGATTCTCATCAGGACCAGAATATCTGTGTGTGTTTTCAGCGTTAAGTCACGAACAAGTTGCTGCAATAAGTGTTGAATGCTTAGTCCAAATAAAGCTGTGTAGAGTGAGGGTCGTCAGGGAGCCATCACAAAAGGGCGCTTGCTGCGTGAGGGCTGTGGAGTGTGTAGGTCGGGAACCGCTTCGGGTCAATTTAATTAGGGCGACAGATCAGCAAATAACAGCCGCTGGCTTTAGTAAACTCCTTTTGCAGTGTGGACCGGGGCGTCTCTCAGTCTTCATGAACGTCTTATTGTCATCCTTTGTGTAGGTGGCGGGGTACGGTAACCTCCTGTGGCACCTCCTGTAGCGGATGCTTGAGCATAAACTGGCTGTAGGGTCGGTACCTGCTGTAACTGGGTTGGGGCCTGAACCGCGCCAGCCCCAAAAGGATTACCGGGAGGAACTACAGGTAAGGGTGCAGGAAGAGGACCGGGAGAGGTCTGTGGTTGCGGACCTGGGGGCTGATGATCATGGGGTAGGTTAACGTCAGCAGGTGGTACACGGGCAGGTACATTGGTATATGCGGGGGCTACATCGTCTAAATAGGAAGAAAGGAAAATCTCTGCTGCGGTCTTGTGACGTAATTTAGTCGGAACCAATGGAGGGGGCAGATTTTTCGGTGTTTCCGGGGTCGCCTTGGGCAGGCCCTCGGCCAGGACTGGATACAATCCTGTCATAATAGCATTACTCCGTCTATCGTGTTGTTCCATTCTAACACGTTCTCCTTCTTCTAGTAGTTCTTTTTCTTTGGCTTTTTCAGAATCCTCTCTACTTTTCTCTGCTTTTCTGAGTGCTTTCTCGGTTCGTCTATGTGATTCTTTACGCCATAGTTCAATGGCATCTTTCTGTGACTGTCTGGCTGTCTTTTTCCATAACGCTTCCTCTACTCTCATGATGCACTCGGCATCCCATGTCCCTGTAACGGGCCATCTCTGATTCTCCGCTAAGTCTTTAGTGTAATCCACCCATAAGTCGAGATATAATACGGCATCTAAGCCATGCTTGTGGTACATAAAATATCCGGGAGTGTCCCTGGGTGGGATGGGAACAGCTTCCTCGAGTATTCCTTTCCTAGTTCCTATCTGACGTAGTTTAGTAAACAGTGGCATTCTGAACCTTGGTACTTGATACTTGATACTTACTCGGACTTGGACACAACTAATACAATAAACACAAGATCAAACAATCACTCGTACCACGACATTAAAACACATTTAAAACATTTCAAAACGAACAATAACTAGATACCTGGATACTGGATATACTGCTAAACAGTACAGATACACTGCTAAAACAGTGTAGACCGGGTCTGTGTACCCAAACCCGTCTTGACCGGACACAAATTAATGCACCCGCCTAGATGCGTCCCCAGCAACGGTACTCACCGGGAAGCACAGAACAGAAGGCCTCGGAAACTCGACTGGACTGGACCGGACTGGACTCGACTCGATACGTGACGCAGATACTTCGGAACTGGTGGGCCTCTAGACACCTCGGACCTTGCTCTCTCGACTGGGCTCTGGTCGGGATCCTCCGCACTCCTCACCGCCTCGTCTGGATGTCGATCGCAGTCTCCGTCACCTCCGTAGGCCTGAGGGAGATACAGGAAATCCTGCGGGTACGCGTAGTTGTCCGTCACGGCTGTGGCAGGCGGCAAGGCCTGCGACGCATCGCCGGCGTGTAAGGTGGGGGAGGGGTCCCTGTTCGGGCGCCAATTTTATGTGGTAAATAAAGATTTACCGTATGCGGAATTTCTATGCGGTATAAGTTCAATAAAATAGCTCAATCAAATGAGAGGCAGAGTCCGTGGCATCTGAGTTTATAAGGGTTTTATTCCATGTAATGGAATGGTTCGAACCATGGTATCATGTTCCATCACCGCGAGGGTTCAGGAAGGGATAGACAATGCTTTATTAACAGTGCACAATATATATAGTAAATGCATAAAATGGTGATGGATACAGAAGGCGTAACAGCTGAAAGAAACGAGATAAGAACACATGTGCGTAACAGAAGGCGTGCACGAGGGCGTACACGGAGGTGTGTGCTAGAAATGTCACATGAAAGTGTCATAAGTGGGTGGATTCATAGAGGAATCCTGCAGTGTCAGCAGAAATATTGGGCTGGATGCGCGCGCAGGCAACATGACGTGTGATTGACGTGGAACTGGAGGGTGAAGGGGACTTGACATTTAGCACTATACGGGGAGACAGAAGTCTGGCGTGTCAGAACAACCTAAACCCAAATCATATCTGATATCTTGTGTTTGGAGAACTGTATTATTTAGAAGGAAAGGTCTTTCGGGCAGAGGCTATTCTTTTCTATACTGACTGCTAGTGCTAGTGCGTGCATATGTGTCTACGTGTCTACGTGTAATGCGAGGGGCCATGGGCCTACCATGGTAACGGGAGCAATGAATTACTTGCACGGAGACAGAAAGGCCGGGCCCTTTGCTCTGCAGCTGGGGAGGTGTTTACCTAAATCTCTAGACAGGAAAGTATTTTCGAGGAGCGGAGCAGATAACTTGAAGGCTAAATTGTCTTGGCAGGCAAGCAGGCCGAGCCGCGCACCGCTCGCCGCGCAGGGAGTAGGGTAAGGGTCATGGATGCAGATCCAAGCTGCAGCTTTCAGAGGCAGAAGGAAGAAAGGGCTTGATGGCAGAAATCAGGGCCTAGCTCGCCAGAGCCAGGAAAACGAGAAAGTGCACCATGTAAAGACGGTGGCACGGCATACTTAGGAACGGAATTATCGACCCATTCATGGCGGATCTGAAAGAGGACTTGTTAACGTTGGACGCAAATGTATTTGCGTCTTCATAGCTGGTTGTGGAGGGAACATACATGTACTTGAAGCACGTACACGGAGTCGTTGGGGTCTACGTTAGGGGACACAATTGGCCATAGAATTTCCAATTACCTCGAGGTGGCCGAAAGGCTTAAGGACTTGGCCGTAGCCCGTGAGTCGTTAAAACGCTCCAATGCGCTGTCTGCCTTCTCGCCAAAAAGGCGAGTGCCATCAAAGGGCATATCCATCAGAGTGTTCTGGACATCCCCGGAAAAGCCAGTGGTCCTCAGTCAGGCGGGGCGGCGTAGTGCCGCTGTCGAGGAAATCGATCTGCCCAGCGAGTCGCTAGTGTCAAGGCCACAACTTATTGTGAACTTGGCTGCGTCTCTTCCCTCAGCAATAGTTTGGGAGAGCACCGTCCGGGCCTCCTCTGGAGTACCTGCGCAACCGCGTCCCATACAGAATGGGAATAAAGGTGTTCAAAGACCGCAGGCCTGAACTGACGGAAGTAAAACATTTTCTTCCCAAATTGTTCCAGTTTCTTGGATCCCCTGTCTGGAGGTGCGGAAGGGAATGTGCTTGGGGACGCAGAGGCTTGGACAACCAAGCTCTCAGGGGTAGGGTGTTTGGAGAGGAAAATGGGGTTGCACAGGGCCAGGCGATGGCATCGGGCCACGTTCTTATCCAAAGAACGTCTGAAAGTGCGTCATTATGGGGCAGAAGCGGCTCCGTAGAGGAAGATGCCGGCCGAAGCACTTCTGTCAGGAGGTTAGTCTTGACAGCCACCGTGGGGAGCTCGAGGTGGTGAGCCTCAGCCGCCCTACGCAACACCACAGAATATGTACTATCCTCCTCCGCTCCATAGCCACAGTAAGAGGTGATAGTGTGCCAGGTTCTGGAGTAAATTCCAGGTCACCTGCATCCTCCATGTCCTCTTCCCAGTCTGGGTCCAACTCGCACTGTGCTGCGAGAGGGTCCTCAAACCACCCCAGTCCTCGTCGTCTCCACAACCAGCCAGGCAGGCGGAAAAGAAAGAGGTGGATGGAGAAAGGGATAGAAATTCCCCATCGGCGTCGATCGGCACCGGTCCTGCACCATCCCCACATCGGGGCGGAAGCCGGGGGCGGCGTCGGTCGGGGAGCCGGTCGACTCCGGCGGCGGCGCCGTGACATCGGTGGAGGTCGTACTAGGCCAACCGACATCAGCTGGGATCCAAGCATGGATCCATGGGGGTCTCTCGGCATCGAGACCGGAGTCGTCGACAAGACCGGAGTCGTCAATGAAATCGGGCCGGAGCCTACAATGTAGAAGAGCGAGGACCCCCAGCCAGACCCGTGGGCCCAAAGGCGTGCCGAGGGGACCAGACGTGCCAAAGGCGCATACCACGGCTGACAGGAACTCCTGCAGCTGGGCCCGAGTCGGCGATGGACTCAGAAAGGGCGGGTAGGCCATCAGCAGCTGAGTAGGCTCAGCCGGAGCCGCGGGAGGGGTGCCACCCGCACCCTCAGCTGTGTCGCGCGACAGGCTAGGGGAAGGTAAAGACGACGTTGCTTCTTTGACTTTTTGTGCTTCGCCTTACCTGACTCCAAGTGTGAAGACTTTGTCGAACGATGGTGATGGCGGCTCTACAACCGGGCCCTCGACCTTCCACGGGACCAGGACCTTGAACGAGGCGCCTCCAGCAACTTTCGGGACCGCTCCTGCAAAGTTGTCGGAGCCAAGGCCCGGCATTCGGGGCACGACGCGGAGTTGAGACAGACAGTAGAGACACTCACAGTGCGGATAGGTCACTGACATCGTGCGGGGAAAAGCCGCGCAGAACTTAAAACCGGGCATCCCTACACACCAGGAGTCAAGGACTCAAAAAACAGTGACAAAAGTCCCAAAAGGTCTGTCAAAAGTTGACTAGGGGTACCTCTCTCTCCGGATCTGCACCTGCTAGCGGAAAAAGAAAGAACTGACATCAGTGCGCGTGGGCGCGTCTAAGTAGCTCCAGCGTTGTCATCTCAGCGACTACGACGCCCACGACGTACGCGGAACCGTACGACACCGCCTACTGACGCGCAGGGGGACTGCTGACGAAAGCTTTCCGGGTCCAGTCTGATGCCTGGGGGCTATTCTAAGGGAAGGAATCTATCACTAACGTGTTTCGTTCAGATACTGAATTTACAATATAAAGGGCCAATATAAAATCTCTTCCTATTATATTTGTTGGAGAATTACATTGTAAAACCCTTCCTATTGAATTTTTCGGACAAGTTCATGATGTAAAACTCTTTCCTATTGTATTTGTCAAGGGTAATGAAGTAAATCTAATTCCTTCTGTACTTATTACAGGGTTACACCTACAAAAAAATCTAAATTTCCACATCGATGACCCAAGCGACGCCAAAACGGCAAACTTAATAGAGAGCCTGAATAACCTCGGACTCACCCAAATTGTCACCGTCCAATGCACAAAGCTGGACATACTCTGGACCCGTTCTTCACAGCCAGCAACAGAATCAAATACAGCCACACCTTGGAGATCACCTGGTCCTACCACTCAATTATCCACCTCTCCATCTCCATCACCCCCCACACCACCACCGACCAGACCAGCACCGCCCATAGGAGCTGGAGCAAGGTAACGGAAGATATATGGACCAACAGCCTCAATCCCCCCCCCAAGATAGCCATCCAAAATTTCAACACGTGGATTACCAAATGCGCCAACATAGTTGTACCACTCAAACCCACAAAACAAGGTAGAACCTCCAAACATACCAGCTGGTTCACTCCTGAACTAAAAGCCTTCAAACGCAATTGCAAATGGCTAGAAAGAATCTGGCATACAAAAAAATCACACCCAGAGACTGAGATAACTTCAAAGTGGCCCTCCATAAATATTGCATTGGCCTGAAAAACGCCAAAAAGGAAGCCCTTGTAGCCCGCTTCGAAGCTAGCTCCAACCATAACAAGGAACTCTTTAGCATCCTAAAAATTTTCACCAACCCCCTCAGCACCCGAGAATACTGTAACCCCTTTGCAGGAGCCTGGTGACACCCTTGCAGACTTCTTTTAAAACAAAATCGCCACAATCTAACATTCAACCCACAACCAAACAGAGACAACTTCAACAAACTCCTCAACAGCAGTGACTCCACCTCAAACACTATAATCACCACAAGGGATCAGCTAACCACGCAAACCACTGTTGCCATCATGAGCTCCATCCACTCAGGAGCACCCAGAGACCCATGTACCCACCACATGTTCAACCTGGGGAGCAACTCCATTAGTAAGGAACTCACCACCATCCTCAACTCATCCATCACCTCTGCCTCTTTCCTAGACGGATGGAAACACGCAGAAGCAAACCGTCTGCTAAAAAAAACTACTACTGACCCAGAAGAACTCAAGAACTACCAGTCCATCTCCCTGCTCCCATTCCAGGCTAAAGTCCTGGAGAAAGCAATAAACAGCCAACTTTCCAACCACCTAGAGATCAACAACCTCCTGGATCCATCCCAATCAGGATTCAACACTAATTACAGCACAAAAACTGCCCTAATTGCAGCAACAGGTGGCATCCAGTCTCTCCTAGAACAGGGAGAGTCTGCAGGCCTGATTCTCCTCAACCTCATCACAGCCTTCGACACCATGTCATACTACACCCTCCTACATGGACTCCATCAGATGGAGATCCAAGGAAATGTGCTTAAATGGATTGCTTCCTTCCTCACCGGAAGAACCCAGAGTGTCCGCCGCCCGCCTTAAACCTCAGACCTAAAGAACATCATCTGTGGCATTCCCCAAGGGTCCTCACTGAGACCAACCCTGTTCAACACATACATGGCCCCCCTGGCAACTCTGGTGAAATCCTATGGGATGAACATCAAATCATATGCTGACAACACTCAGCTCATCCTCTCCTTATCCTCAAACACCTTTCCCCAGGTGCCTGACCAGCGAAGCCAGCTGGGTGTAAAACAAATGCTTCAAACTACACGCCAACAAAAAAAGGGTGCTCATCTTTGGGAGCAACACCTCCCCATGGGACGCCTCTTGGCGGCCAGCGGAACTGGGCCCCTCGCCCACTCACACAGACCACACCAGAAACCTCTGAATCATACTCTACAACAGGCTCACCATGAAGAAATAGGTAAACGCTGTCTCCTCAGTCTACTTCCTCTTTCGCATGCTCTGAAAAATATTAAAATGGCTCCCCATCAACACCAGAGGAACCATCCCCCAAGCACTCATTAGCAGCTGCCTAGACTACGGAAACTCCCTATATGTGAGCATCATCTCACAACTACTGAGCAGACTTCGAACCATCCAAACACTACAGCCAGGCTCACCCTTGACCTCCTGAGAAGAGCCAACATCACCCCCACCTCAGAACACTCCACTTGACGCCTGCCCAAAAAAGGTGCCAATTGAAACTGCTGACCCACGACTACAAGGTTCTGCACAACAGTAGACCAGCCTACCTCAAACACAGACTGAACTTCCAGTAACCTGGCAGACAACTACACTACCCCTCTCTCTCACTTTCCCACATGCTCCACTTCCACAAAAGCAGAAGCGGTGGCTGCACCGTCTCCCATATGGCCACCAAGACCTGGAATGGCCTCCCACTTCACCTCCAGACTGCACCCACCCTACAGACGTTCAGAGATGGCCTAAAAACCGGGATGTTTGAATGACAAATTCCCAGCAGCAGCCTCCCCCCGCGCTTGGATACCTTCATGGGTGATAAGCTGTGCTCTACACATCGTTGATTGAAAGTTCCTTCTTACAGTATTTGAAAAGTGTCTGTGTTAACAATGTCTCTATCAGATCAGTAACGATTCAGAAAAGGAGGTGGTGATGGACAGAGTATCTGAATTAAACAGAACACTCGTACCCAGTCAAAAGATCAGGGCTTGATCCATCACAGTTTTTTAGCTCACTGCACCATCCCAGCTCGGAACCTGGCTACATGCAAATTAGTCTGTCCCTGGCCCAGTGCATCATGGGAACAGGGCAGACCAAACTACCAAGCCAATTCTTTTACTGGAAAGGAAACAAGCTTCCGGGGACCGGTTTCTGGCATTAATTCAGTTACTCTGTCCATCACCACCCCCCTTTTCTGAATCGTTTTGTCCACCATAAGCGTGGAAGGGTATACTCAGATGTGAGTCCCTTGTTCACTGCACCATCAGGATTCAAGCAAGCCGGGCCGAAGACGGCTGTAATGCCAGAAGCCGGTGATGGATCAAGCCCTGATCTTTGGACTGGGTAGGAGTGGTCTGCTTAATTCAGATGCTCTGTCCATCACCGCACCCCTTTTCTGAATCTATCAGATCAGAGCAATTAAACTATTTCATTGGTTGACTAACACAACTGCTTCCCCATCAAATGTCTGTAAAGAAGAAAATAAACAGAGGTATGGATCTGAAACTATGGGACTCAACAAGTACACCCTTTTCTCAGGGTAGCGAGGGAAAATAGTTTAAGGCTTATTCATGAAGGTGCAATGGGAAACAAACCCAGAATTCCAGGAAACCAACCCCGAATTCCCGAAAGCACACATAAAATATAACTAATAAATGTCCAGCCAGGGATTTTACCTTGAAAAAGAAAGAATGCCTTTAATTACACACAACTAAATACTAAACTGTCACGGACCTGGGGATGAGAGTACCCGCACCAACTGCTCTCTTCTGGCCCGCTCTGTCAAAACTGGAAGTCAGGCAGTGGGGAAGAGACAAGTACTTCTGCGGAGCGCAAGGACATCAGAAATGGATCGACGAGGAGACCACAAAAGAAGAGGACGGAGAAGTGCATCGCATTAAGCCGAGCAGTTCATTAGGAAGAGAGGAGCCTGAAGCGAAAGTGGATCCCAAGGAGAAGGAGGAGGATGTCCTAGAAGAGCCGGAGTCGGGGAGAAATACGAGGATGCTTGAGAGAGAAAGAGAACATTCAATTTCTGACAGTTAGATCGTGCTCCTGGCCACGACCCAGGGGGGACGTAGATCAACCAGGTGCGTGCACGGTTCCTTAGCCGAGCCTCTAAGAGGGAGGAAAAACTACAAGTGGGAGGCGTACAGGTTGGAGAGAAAGGAAGGAAACTGCTTTAAAAGGGGGTATTGGTTTGAGGGTACACTTCCCCGACTCCTGTTGCAGGTTTATCTCGAGGCATTTGATTGTGGAATTCTCCCACCGAGCAAGACGCTGTGGGAAATATGCATGATCCTGAAGCCAGGGGGGGGATGCCCACGAGCCTTCCTCGTATCGACCGATCACGATGATCAACACGGACGTTAAGATCTTGTGCAAGCTCTTGGCCTCTTGCTTAGTGTCATACATGACCTACTTGGTCCACGAGGATCAGTGAGGTTTCATACCGGGACGCAACACAGCTATGAATCTGCAGCGGTTTAATCACATTCTACATGAGGTGCGCGGTAGGGAGGAGCAAATGGTGTTGGTGTCTATTGACCTCGCCAAGGTGTTCAACACAGTAGATTGGGGTTACCTTGTGGAGGTCCTCCGCGCTGTGGGGTTGGGTCCCAATTTGTCGCTGGATTCGCATTTTGTATATGGCCCCCGCGCTAGGGTGAAACTTGGGGGTGCAAGATCAGAAGAGTGGCGACTGAGACGGGGTACACGCCAGGGGTGTCCCCTCTCCCCGTTACTATTTGCCCTAGCCATAGAGCCCTTCGCTGTCTGGGTTCGGACCAACATGGAACGGTGGGGAATCAGGGTGGGTGACACGTGCAATCTTATCTCCCTGTATGCTGACGACGCCCTGTTTTATTTGGCTTCTCCCCGGGACGCACTTCCGGTATTGCTGCACCACTTAGACCAGTTTGGGGAGGTCTCTGGATTACAACTTAACCGCTGTAAATCACTGATTTTTCCACTGGCGGGTCTGGACTCAGTGCCCCTGGGGGACCTACCAGATCTCGGGCTGTGCTGGGAACATGAAGGGTTCCGTTACCTTGGGATACAGGTGACCCTGACGGACACGCAGGCGCTAGCCCGGAACGTAGATCGCATAATCGAGTCCTTACAGCAGTCGGTGTCCTTTTGGAATTCTCTACCACTTTCATTGATGGGTCGGCTGGCCATCGCAAAGATGGTAATGCTCCCTAGGACTTTATATGTACTCCAGAACTCACTATGTCCATTGCCGCTGCGAGTTTTCAGAACTCTAAAACATGTTACTTACGTCCCTGCTAAGGGCAGGCCAGCTCAGTAGGGTAGCTCTTCACACCATTATCCGCAGCTACGAGGAGGGGGGCCTGGAAGCTCCACGCTTCGACTTTTATTATTACGCGCCCCATTTATAACATGTGGCACGTTGGCTTACAGATACAGACAATTGGGAGACACGCCTTCTCTCTGGTAGGGTGGACAACCCTACGCTGCAGGTAGCACTGATGCAGGGTAGAGGGTAGGACACGTCCCTTTCCTATATTGTGCGACACACGGCCGGTATATGGCAGCGGTTCGTTGAGAAGGTCTTATGGACGGCACCCTTTCACAGGGAACTCCCGATCTGGATACTGGCCCCCTTCATCGACATGGGGTAATACATGTCCTTTTAATCTTGGAGGGAGGGTGGGTGCGAAGTTCTGGCTGACCTTTACCCCAACGAGACCTTCCTTACTTACGAGCAGGCGGAAGAGACCTTTGGCCTTGGACGGGGACAATTCCTACACTTCAGTGGACTCCAGGATGTGTGAAAGTCACCTGGCCCCAGTACCCGGACATACCACCGCTGACACACACCCTGGATATCCTACTTTCATGCGGTAAGGGTCGTAAATTGATCTCTTTCCTGTACAAAGTCTTGAAACAGGTTTCAACTCCCGCCGTACCGCCGTCTCGGGCTTCCTGGGAGATAGATCCCGCCACCCCGTGGGAGGAGAAACAATGGGCATGCATAGGCTCCCTCACACGCACAGTTTCATGCAACGCCAGGTTTAAACTGACGCACTTACTCTGGAAAACACACGGGCCCCCTGTGCACTCACATTTTTTACACTTTTTTACACCGCACCTACCTAACCCCGGTATCCCTAAAACGTATCTCTGGGGACAGGGGAGATAGATGCCCTAGATGTGCCACTGAGAAAGCGGGCTTTTTACGCTTGGGACTGTCCATTGGTTAGGCAGTTTTGGGTGGGGGTGGTGGGACGGATAGTTGCAGCCAAAGGCCTTCAGATGGCACCCAAACCCTTGTATTGGCTGCTTGCATTAGTTCGAAAACCCAAGAAAAAGAAACTCCCGTATAAGCTTCTACAATTAATGCTGGTACTAGCCAGGCGCAGGGTGGCAATAACTTGGATGGGGCAGAAAGCCCCGGAGGTGCCCATCAGGCTTAAAGATGTCCATGAGTGGTCCCTAGCCAAGGAAGCTCACATGCAACTCACTCGAAGGGATGAGAAGCTGCAGGATGACCTAATGGCGTGGCGGGTAATGTGTACTTCTGGGTTAGCAGAAGGGAAGCCCTCCCCACAGGATACGACTGACAGTGAGGGAAGTGGGTTGGATCTACCCATTGGGTCTGAGCCCGACGTGGAGCGAGAGGGTCGGCCCAAGTAATGTCCGCAGTGCGACTCAGTGCCATGCCCGGTTCCTTCCTCACGGTGCTCTGTTTGCACATTATTTTTTCTTTCCCCATGGTTCCGTTCCCTCCCTGATTCAGCCTGTAGTCCTATGTGCCATTAATGATGTCATAGATATAATGGTCTGATGCCAGTTTGTGTGTTTTTTGTTTTTATACCATGCAAACTGAAAAATAAAGTTTAAAATAAAAAAGTGGGATATTGGTACATTGAAGCAATGCTACTCTCAACAAAGTTGAAAAGCGTATTTTGGCTCAAGTGTTTTTTTTATCATTATTTTATGTTGTTGGAATTGTTACCGACTCCTTTCATTCACTGGGATCACAGGTCCTTTACTTTACTGGCAACCCCCCCCCCCCTCTATTGACCCCACAAAACGAAGCACAAAAGAGGGGGCTCACCATTCTAATTCACTATTCACTAAAGAAATAGATAAAATAGTGACTTACCTGCTTTCTTTTTTCTGTCGAGGGTACCGGTGGACAATAACTCCAAAAGCCTTGCAGAAGAAAAGAAGATGTTTTGTTAATTTTGAACCTCTGAGTCCTCTCTTGCCATTTTTTGGGGAGATTGTAAAATAAAAGGACAATGATATAATCATAAAATGGAGTTGTGTTGTGTCAACAGTTCTAGACCAGTTCACAAGTGGTGCAGAATGCAGGCAACTCCGTCCCATTGATGGATGCTCTGATTCAACACCTAGTTCAAGGACAGCGCAAACTAGAATGGGGCTTGGAATGCCAAATGTCTTCAGCTAAGTCTGATCAGGAGATATTTCGAGATGCACTAAAGACTCAAACGTAGAAACTAACTAACTTGGCCAAGAACAATTACAGGTAACGTCTGGATAAATGAGCCATAGAGGACCAGTAGTTAGAGCTCCTATGATAACGTTGCAGAAACTCCTACCAGGAGATGATCTTGATGCCTTTTTGGTAAATTCCAAATGGACTGCAAGGGCAAGTGCCTGGCCCATAAAGAGATGGCTCTTTTATCTAGCGCCTTTATTGACAGGGGATGCACAAGCTGAGTACCAAACAGCTAATCCCCAAGAAGAGGCCACATATGAAGAGGTGAAAAGAGTAATATTGGACAGAGCTGGTCTAGATGAGAAAGCTTACCGCTTGAGATTCAGAAAAGAAAGGGGAAGGCCAGGCGATACTCCAAAAGTGCTTTATTTTAAACTGATAACAGCAGCTGAGAAATGGTTAAAACCCCAATGGACAACATTTGTTTAGAGCAGTTTGTAGAGGCTTTACCCCATCAAACGCAGAGATGGCTACACCATTATTTAGGGCTTAATAGCGAACAAGCTGTTGAGATGACTACTACTTTTTTACGCATTCAGCCTCGCCTTTCTTCCCTAGAGTTTGACAGGAACGCAAAGAGCTCCTCTAAACCACAACATTTTCATGTCAACAGAAAAGCTCAGAAGGCCACCTGCGAAACCAAGAGAACATATCAGACAAAACCAAAGCTTCAGGTTCCTTCTGGACCCCTATGTTTTAAATGTGGTGAATGGTGCCACATAGCCCGCTTCTATAAGAACATAAGATCCACAGAAGAACCGATGGAAGTCAATTGTTCCCTGAGCTTCTTTTTTTTCACTCAAGAAATGGGTCCTGTTTTTTGTAAATGTACAAATAAATCAAAAATGGACAACCGCTTTTTTGGGCTCTGGTTGTAAGCAGTCAGTTGTACAAGCTGAATTAGTCCTTCCCTCCCAATAGCAAGACTAGTGGTTTCCACGTATAAAAAAAAGTAGAGGTGGAAGTCAGTGTACATAATCTATCGGAAGATGTTATCCTAGGGACTGATAACCCACATTTTTTAGACTTATTCTATGAGACTGTGATTAACCGGGTAAAGGAGTGCAAAGATCACGTCAATGTTTCAACACCCAAAAATACATTATTAGCTCCAGAACCTTGGATAATAGACCTCAACTTTTGGTTCACTCAGATGAACAATACACTTCTACACCCTATTTGGGATAAGGCCCAACAAGACAACACCCATACCTTCGCTCAATTCTAGATATGAAATGGACTCCCATACCGAATACCAGGACCCACTGACCCACCTCAGTTGTTGGTACCTTAAGGCTTTCAGGACCAAATTATGTTTTACATTTACCAGCAGGGCACTCAGGACCTGAAAAAAAAACAAAAGCAATTCTGCTAAATTTCTATTGGCCTGGTATTTTTGCACATATAAAAATGTATTGCCAAGAGTTTGAGGTTTGCCACAAAAAATCCATACCATCCCCCTAAAACACAATTTCCACCCTTTTCCCATAATAGGCACCCCATTTGAGAGGATAGGGATGGATTTAATAGGCCCTTTACCAAGATCCTCGAAGGGATGTCAAAACGCTCATGTTTTAATAGATTATGCTACCTGCTACCCAAAAGCCTTTTTCCTCTGTAGCCCAGACACCAAGACTATTGCTCAGAATCTGATTGAGCTTTTTTCACGGGCCGGGTTCCCAAAAGAAATCCTCATAGATCAGAATACCCCATTTGCATCGCAACTTATTGCCCAGATATGCAAACAACTAAACATCAAACATATCAAAACCTTGCTGTATCACCCTCAAACCGATGGGCTGGTTTAGAGATATAGTGGATGTTTCAAACTCATCCTAAAGAAAATGCTTTCAGGATGATGGAAAAACTTGGCTCTAATGCTCCCGTTGGCCCTCTTTGTACTAAGGAGTCAGTAGCTTGAGATGTTCTGCGTTCGAATCCCTTTATGGATGAAAGTCCTGAACACTTTTGGAGATAACCCAAGAGGCGTGGGATAAAGACATAAAACCTGAAGCCTTCCAGAATATACCTAACAGCTAAAAGCCCATATAGGGAAACTCCGAGAACTGGCATCTAAAAATCTGGAGAAAAGCCAAAGAAATCAAAAACAAATCTATGATGGGGGAAGAAGTTAAGAATATACCAACCAGGTGATTGGGTTCTAGTCCTCATACCAAGTTGTACTCATAAGATGAAATCTGAATGGAAAGGCCCCTTTAAAATTATAGAAAACAATGGAAACCTCTTGTATAAACTGAAGATGGGAACCCATAGAGAACAGACTTTTCACATAATGCTCGTAAAGAAATGGCTAGGACCCCTATCAAAACAAATACACAAAGCGCAATGTGAAAGTAGTACCAACTCCATTGTAGATCAGTTACACAAACGACAAATTGTCTAAAGAACAAAGGGAAGGGTTGAGAAAGACGTTACAACCCTTCTCTTTTATTTTTTCAGATATACCAGGAAAAACCAACCCAACAGAACATTCTATACCTAATCCGGAGGGGAAGGTAATGAGATTAAAACCTTATTGAATCCCCGCAGCCAGACGCTAAGCCGTATAAAATGAGATAGGATATCAAAGGTTTATCCCAAGGTACTCTACTATAGCTACGCCTCTAACTGACCTATTGAAAAAAGGGAGTCCTAATGCGAGCTTCAAATACCCATTAGCGGAAGCAATGAAAGCATTCCAAACTTTGAAGAAAGTTATCACCTCCGCCCCAATCCTGACCTCCCCTGACTTTGAGAAAACTTTTATCTTGCAAACCGATGCCTCTGACGTGGGTTTAGGTGCTGTTTTCTTGCAGAAGGACAGTGAGTGTATTGAAAATCCCATATTCCACTATAGAAAAAGAATGTTTAGCCATCAAGTGGGCAGTTAATAAACTTTGTTACTGTTTTGAGGGCATACCCTTTGTACTCTATACTGACCCTGCACCCTTGACCTGGTTAAGCTGGAATAAAGGAAAGTATCCTAGAGTTCTTAGGTGGTTCCTTTCCCTTCAGCCTTTTCAGTTTGAAGTTTGGCATAATCTGGGAAGGACTTAACAAGCCCAGATTTCCTGTCACATTTCCCCTTTTTCCCGATCAGGAAAATCCAGTGATACGTCACGAACCTGGGGATGAGAGTATTGGAGCCGACTGCTCTCTTCTGGCCCACTTCATCGAAACCGTAAGTCAGGCAGCAGGGAAAAGACAATTACTTCAGCGGATCACTAGGACGTCAAAAGGGAACTACAAGGCGACCACGGAAGAAGAAGATGGCTGAGAAGTACGTTGCGTGAAGCCGAGCGGTCCATTAAGAAGAGAGGACCCTGAGGCGAAAGTGGATCCTGAGGAGCTGGAGGAGGAAGTCCTAGAAGAGCCGGAGTGGGGGAGAAATACAAAGACACCTGAGAGAGAGAGAAAGTTCCCGGTCTGCCGGTTGGATCCCGCTCCTGGCCATGGCCTGGGAAGACGTGGCTCAAACAGATGTGTGCACAGCTCCTTGGGCCTCCAAGAGGGAGGGAAAACTACGAATGGGGGGTGTACAGGCTGGGGAGAAAGGAAGGAAACTGCTTTATGAGGGGATATTGGACTCAATGAAGCGATTCTACTCTGGACAAAGTTGAGAAGCCTATTTTGGCTCAAGTATTTTTTAATCATTATTTTATGTTGTTGGAATTGTTACCGACTTTTGTCATTCACCGGGATCACGGGTCCTTTACTTTACTGGTATACCACCCTTCCATTAACCCCATAAAACGAAGAACAAAAGAGGGGGATTACCATAAAACTAACTCACTATTCACTAAAGAAATAGATAAAATAGTGACTCACCTGATATCTTCTTTCTGTCAAGGGTTCTAGCGGACAGGAACTCCAAAGGCCCTGCAGAAGAAAAGATGTTTTGTTAATTTTGAACCCCTGAGTCCCCCCTTGCCATTTTGTTTGGAGATTGTAAAATAAAAAGACAACGGGATAATCATAAAATAGAGTTGTGTTGTATCAACCGTTCTAGACCAGTTCACATACACCTAAAACTGCAAATACAATGACAACCAGAAATCTTTCCCTGCTCAAAAACTACAGATATGTGTCCCCCAGGTCTCTCAATATTATACAGCCAGTTTCTATGGTGTATGCCACAGAGTTCACAAGGAAAAACAGAGACTTTCAAGACAGTTTTCAATATACAAGCATTTCCATTTGCACTTCTCAGAGAATTCTCAATGTAAAACTCCTTCCAATTGTACTTGTCAGAGAGTTTCAAATGTAAAACTCTCCACAAGGGCCACATTACATTATAAAGGGGAGGGAGGCCTTGTGAACCCCTCCCTGAGCCTTATTAGCCCCTTACCTCAGGGCTGTATTTTAGTAAAAAGCAGAGGTGTGGGTTGCACGGCCCCCTCTGTAAACCTTATTTGGACCTGGGTATCCCATCTCCTTAATAAAGAGAGGGGGCATGTGGGCCCTCTCTCTGAGCCTAGTTAGGCCCCTGGATTCCTATCCCCTGGGGCCAAAATGTAAATAAAAAAGGGGCGTGGCCTCGCAGCCACACTTTCCACTAGCTTTTAGAGGGACCGGGGACCACATTTCCCGGAGCCATAACTTATTGTTAAGTGTGGGGGGGGGGGGGGGGTTGCCCCCTCCCCCAACCTTCTGGTGCCCTGGGGACCCCAACTCCCATGGTCTTATTTTCTTTTTATAAATAGGACAGGCCCCCTCCCGAGCCTGTTTTGGCCTGATGGACCCCATCTACTGTTGCCCACATCATTTAATGATGGGTGGTCCGGTGCCCACTCAGGGCACCTACCAAGCACACGCTGGGGGCCACAGGGGGAGCCCAAGGGCCACAGGGAACCCAGACGACTCTGCATGCTGCGGGGGTCATCACTGCTCCCAACCAGAGGGAACAGCTATTTATGGGTGGGAGCAATCTGTTGTTCGGTTTCCCTGCCCACATCAGTGCAGGGTGGGAAACAGAATGCAAGTCTGCTCCCAGGTGGCAGAGCATTTTAAAGCTCCTGCCAGCTGGGGCAGGCTTTGTGTTTGCTCCCGCTTGGCAGGAGATTTGAAAATGCTCTCGCCAGAAAGAAGCAAACACATTTCCCTGTCCACGCTGGTGCAGGCAAGGAAACCACTGTGCCCTGGGAGTAGCAAGTGAGCAAGCTCTGGGTTGGGGTCCTCGGGGCTATTGAAGGCTCAGGAAAGGGGCTGCGTGGCTCCCTTCCCATTAAAAATACTTTGGGCCCAGGGGATGGGTCCCTGGGGATAAATACGGCTCAGGGAGAGGGCCCATGCACCCCCTCCCCATAATAATTAAATTGGGTTCCAGGGGATGGGGTCTGTGGGGCTACGGGACCCTCCCCTTGATTAAAGAACACGTCTTGGGTCACCATTTAAAAAATAAAAGTAGCTTTGAGCCTACAGAAGTCCTTCAGGAATGAGGAAAAAATTGCATATTTTTTTTCAATTTTGGCCCGGGAAGGGGGAGGTGGCATCTCTGTCCCCCCCACAGGGCCTAGGGGGCAGGATATCTATACCCTTCCCCGTAAGTTATTTTTTTTGTGTAGACATTAATGCAATCAGTAATTTATTAAACCTTAAATACTGATCAAAAGAGTGTTTGGTCATAATATACCTTAATGAAATGTACCTGTCAAATACCTTATCTGTAATAGAATCTAAACTCAATAGCTTCACAACGATACTTTCGCCATTGATAAGGCATGATTGAAAAAGTACCTTAAGCATATTCTTGAAATGAGGAGATTGGTATACATCATTACAACGATTACACTCATTCTGCGACTTGAAGAGTTTGGGAGTCATCCATAGATTATACATTTTTTAACCATGTATAATATCTCAGAATTCTCATTAAACTTCAGGAAATAAGTATATATGTACCTTATAAATCTCCAATTAATACTCAAATTGTCATTAGCACTACCTGGCAACTCTTTAATGTTAAACTGTCAACGCAAATGCACAGGTAAATAATGTATTGTAAACATAAGCTTTTGTTTTCCTTACATATTTGGGCAACGGAATTTGATTTAAGCCACACCCTATTTGTAACATACTTCAGCAATTCACACTAGTTATGCTCAGAGTCTACCTTGCTTGTACATAAGATTTTGCTAGAAGTTAAATTGTGCACCATATACATTTTACCATACTGAATCATACTTGTCTCCAGGACTATGCGATTTTTATTTCATAGATGCACACAAGTACATTCAGCCAATGTATGCTGGGGCCCTTTACTACTTACTTTCTTTCCTCAAATGATCGAGCAATTTATATCATAATTGAAAACCAGAAGCTTGGATGAAGTAATCAGTAATGTCATCAATATTGTAATTTGAGATGTCATCAGTGATTTCATTAATGATTTTGTTTGACCTGTCATGAGTAATGTAATATGTGAGGTCATAAGCAGTGCATGGCATGGTGCACAAGAGCAATTGTTACTTACCTGTAAACGGTGGTTCTCCAGTATTGGTGTCTTTCATAGATTCACATGCTTGAATATTCCCCGTCGTCGAAGTGGGAGCCCCACGGTAAATAAAATAGCAATAAAACAAATATCATATATGTATATAAAACATAATTACATACATTCTAAAACCCTAAATACTCATAAGTACCAAAGGTTAGCATTAACACATAGAACTACATTAAAAGAAAAAGGCACTTCAATAGCATATCCATGTCGTTATGATAGTCCAAACTACAGCCAATCAGGCGCAAGCACCCTCTAGAACCTTCTCCCCAGAGGCTCAGGCCCTCAGATTTTCATAGCACAAGAGTGACAAAAGAGTCTAGGAGAAGAGAGAGAGCCTCTGAGGGGAGGTGGATGGGTCACATGTGAATCTATGAAAGACACCAATACTGGAGAACCACCGTTTACAGGCAAGTAACAATTGTTCTTCCCAGTATTGGGGTGTCTTTCATAGATTCATATGCTTGAATAGAATAGTGAGCAGTAATAGCTAGCCGCAAGAAAAAACAGCAGTGCAGTGGCATAAAATGCAATGATATAAAATAAGACTGCTATAAGATAACAACCCATACAGGAGGAGGGAAAGAAAGAGGCTCACCTTATTTAAAAAGATTGCGAAGCACCGCTGGGCCCACCTCTGTATCATCTTTGTTGATCGTCTCTAGGCAGTAGTGCTTTGTGAAGGTGTGCCTGCTGGACCACGTAGTTGCAAGACATATTTGTTGAATCGGCACACCAGCAAACAGGGCAGTAGAGGATGAAATCGCCCTGGTGGAATGAGCTCTTACTGTAGATTGAAGAGGCTTGCCGGCCTTCTGATGACAAAACGAGATTGCTGAGGAAATCCAACGTGCAATAGTTGGCTTGTTAACAGAACGCACCTTGTGCATGCGCCCATAAGCAACGAACAGTTGATCAGATCTACTAAAGGGTGCTAGTCTGTCGATGTAGAATTTAAGGCATCTTTTTACATCCAATGAATGTAAGCTTCGCTCCGCCGGAGATCGGGGATTAGCAAAGAAAGTTTTTAAGAACACTGGTTCATTGAGGTGAAAATCAGTTGCCACCTTAGGCATGAATGCCGGGTTGGTGCGAAGTACAACACAGTCTGACTTGAATTGAAGGAAAGGAGGCTGAATGGTGAAGGCGTGGATATCACTCATGCAACGTGAGGAGGTCAGGGCGAGAAGGAGGGAAACCTTCAAGGTCAAAAATTTCAAATCCGCTTTGTGGATGGACTCAAAAGGCGCCTTCATCAGTTGCACCAAAACAATATTGAGATGCCAGGTAGGAGGAATGGGCGGAAACATCCTGAACATCCCCTTGAAAAACTACCAAATTACTCTGGAACAGTAGAGAGAGGAAGACCAGTCATGCCGAAAACGAGATATTGCCGCTAGGAAGACCTTCAAAGTGGAGTGGGAAAGTCCTGATTGTGCCAACTGCAGAAAGAACGGCAGAAGCTGAGCAGGAGAAGAGTGCATGGGGTGGATGTTGGCAGATGCACACCAGTAATAGAACCTTTCCACTTTAGCTTGTAAGTCTTTACTGTGGACGGAGCTCCCGCATTGGCAAGAACGTCTCTACATGCCGGCGAAATATTCAAGTGGGCAAATTCAAAGTGCTCAGGTTCCAGGCCGATAATTTGAGAGAGGAGAGGTCCGGATAGTAGATCTGACCCTTGTCCATTGTGAGGAGATCCGCCCGAGGACAAAGGAGGATGGGCTCGCACTGTGATAGGAGCAGCAGTTCTGAGAACCACGCTTGTTGAGGCCATCTGGGAGCGATCAGGAGAATGTGGCAAGGTTGTCTCCGCATTTTCCACAACACTCAAGGAACCAGCGGGATCGGCGGAAAAGCGTAGGCAAATAGATTGCACCAGTCCATCAAAAGGGCATTTCTGCACGACCCGCGGTGGGCTAGCCAGCTTGCATAAGACGGGCATTTCCAGTTCCCAGGCTTGCTAAAAGATCCAGGTTCGGGCAACCCAACAGCAGAAATATGAAGTCTAGAGCCGGCTTATGCAACTCCCACTTGTGGGTCGAGGACGCAAACCTGCTGGGGGAATCCGCCTGGATGTTGGAGATGCCTGGGAGGTGAACCGCTGTAAGGGTATTGTGATGACGGAGTGCCCAATCCCAGATGCTCTGTGCCAGCTGAGAGAAGAGCGGTGACTTGGTGCCACCCTGTTTGTTTAGATAGTGCATACTGGTGGTATTGTCGGTTTGAATGAGCACTGATTCTTCCTGAAGCAGAAGGTGAAAGGACTTTAGCGCAAGACAAAATGGCCATTAGTTCCAGTCTGTTTATGTCCCAGGAACGTTGAGACTAGGTTCACTTGCCCTTGACTGAAAGCCCCTGAAGGTGTGCGCCCCAACCTTCCGGGGAGGCATCCGTGATAAGGACGAGCTCTGGAGCGATGGTCAGGAAAGA
The DNA here is from genome assembly GCF_964263255.1 of Lissotriton vulgaris. Taxonomy (NCBI): domain Eukaryota; kingdom Metazoa; phylum Chordata; class Amphibia; order Caudata; family Salamandridae; genus Lissotriton; species Lissotriton vulgaris. The sequence continues at coordinate 192,724,148 of NC_141694.1, forward strand.
AGTACTGGCAGCGATGTTGGAAGGTTGAGCCCATCAGCGATGAGCTGACTTCATTCAAGCGGTCACCAGGACCAGATTGTTGAAAGAGCCGGCGACCTGATGACACGGTTTGTCCAGTTCCTCCTGAATTGGACGACTCTTGAGCCTGCAATTTGGGATCAGGGATATGCAGGAGGACGCCATCCTGAGAAAAGATTTCAACACGTGAACTGAAATAGACACTTTTGAACGGATGAGAGCCACCAGGCCTAGAAATCGCAGTTGATGTTCGTGAGACACGAATGCCTTTGCCAGCGAGGTATTTAGAGTGGCGCCTAGAAAGGTTCTGCAGGGAGCTGGATCGGCCTGAGACTTCTCGGTGTTGACGGACAGACCTAGAAAGTGAAATAGAGTCTGACAGAATTGAGTGTCCAGAGACGCCTGATGACGAGATTGCGACTTGATTAGACAGTCGTCCTGGTAGGGAACGATTTGAAGACCCCGCAAATGTAGATATGCCACTACTAGGGCCAGGACCTTTGTGAAAACGCGAGGGGCGGAACAAAGGCCAAAAGGTAAACCCTTGAATTGAAAATCTCTGCGCCCTACCCGGAAGTGCAGGTACTTCTGGTGCCTTGGAAGTATCAGCACATAGAAATAGGCATCCTGGAGATCGATGGTGGTCAGGAAGTCGCACTTCGAGAGAAGGCGGTGGATTTCCGTGAGTGTGCGCATGCAGAATGATTGACATTTCAGGTACTTGTTTGAGGCCCGTAAGTTGAGGATCGGGCGCCACAAGCCGGACTTCTTGAGGACCAGGAAAAACGGGAATAAAATCCTAGACCCTTCTGAAATTTGGGAACCACTTCGATGGCACTTTTCTGAATCATGAGTCGAATTTGTTGAAAGAGCTCTTTGAGTTGAGCTGGAGGTGGACCAGTTGGAGGAGTGTTTAAAGGGAACTTGACAAATTCCAAAGCATGGCCTTTTGACACAATGTCCAGCACCCAACGGTCCGAAGTGCTTAAAGACCAATTGGAAAAGAAAAGAGAGATTCTACCTCCAACTTTGAGAGGGGAAGGCAAGTCATTTCTTCTTAGAAGCGGAGCCTCTGTAGGAAGACTTTCCTCTGTAAGACTTTGTGGACTGTTGTTGAAAAGATTGTTGAGGTTGAGAGGAATATTGTTGGTTTCCTTGATTATAGGAGTGGTACTGGCTGGAACCGCCGCTAAAAGAGGAGGTGCCGCATCCGTTACCACCCCGAAAAGGCTGCTTGCGAAACTGTAAAGTGCCTAGGGCACGAGCTGTCTCAGTGTCCTTCTTAATGTTTTGAAGTGCGTCGTCCACATGCTGGCCAAAGAGCGATTCGGCGTCAAAGGGCATGTCGAGGATTTTCGCCTGAACCTCCTGGCGAAACGGGGTGGAACGAAGCCAGCCCTTAGGACGCAAAACAGCTTCCCCAGCTTGCTGGTGAAAACCAGTGCACGCAATGTCCACAGAACAGTCGATGACCTCCGATGCAGCTCTTTCCCCCTCCTGAAGAGTCTTAAGAGCATACGCTCTGGAGGGCTCAGCAATGAGATCGATAAAGGAGGACATATCTGACCACGTCTGGTCACATAATCTATCGGAAAATGTTATCCTAGGGACTGATAACCCACATTTTTTAGACTTATTCTATGAGACTGTGCTTAACCGGGTAAAGGAGTGCAAAGATCACGTCAATGTTTCAACACCCAAAAATACATTATTAGCTCCAGAACCTTGGATAATAGACCTCAACTTTTGGTTCACTCAGATGAACAATACACTTCTACACCCTATTTGGGATAAGGCCCAACAAGACAACACCCATAATTTCGCTCAATTCTAGATATGAAATGGACTCCCATACCGAATACCAGGACCCACTGACCCACCTCAGTTGTTGGTACCTTAAGGCTTTCAGGACCAAATTATGTTTTACATTTACCAGCAGGGCACTCAGGACCTGAGAAAAAAAAACAAAAGCAATTCTGCAAAATTTCTTTGGGCCCCATATTTTTGCACATATAAAAATATATTGCCAAGAGTGTGAGGTTTGCCACAAATAATCCATACCATCCCCCTAACACACCATTTCCAACCTTTTCCCATAATAGGCACCCCATTTGAGAGGATAGGGATGGATTTAATAGGCCCTTTACCAAGATCCTCGAAGGGATGTCAAAATGCTCATGTTTTAGTAGATTATGCTACCTGCTACCCAAAAGCCTTTTTCCTCCGTAGCCCAGACACCAAGACTATTGCTCAGAATCTGATTGAGCTTTTTTCAAGGGCCAGGTTCCCAAAAGAAATCCTCATAGATCAGAATACCCCATTTGCATCGCAACTTATTGCCCAGATATGCAAACAACTAAACATCAAACATATCAAAACCTCGCTATATCACCCTCAAACCGATGGGCAGGTTTAGAGATATAGTGGATGTCTCAAACTCATCCTAAAGAAAATGCTTTCAAGATGATGGAAAAACTTGGATCAAATGCTCCCTTTGGCCCTCTTTGTACTAAGGAGTCAGTAGCTTGAGATGTTCTGCGTTCGAATCACTTTATGGACGAAAGCCCTGAACACTTTTGGAGATAACCCAAGAGGCGTGGGATAAAGACATACAACCTGAAGCCTTCCAGAATATACCTAACAGCTAAAAGCCCATATAGGGAAACTCCAAGAACTGGCATCTAAAAATCTGGAGAAAAGCCAAAGAAATCAAAAACAAATCTATGATGGGGGGAAGAAGTTAAGAATATACTAACCAGGTGATTGGGTTCTAGTCCTCCTACCAAGTTGTACTCATAAGATGAAATCTGAATGGAAAGGCCCCTTTAAAAGTATAGAAAAAATTGGAAACCTCTTGTATAAACTGAAGATGGGAACCCATAGAGAACAGACTTTTCACATAATGCTCGTAAAGAAATGGCTAGGACCCCTATCAAAACAAATACATAAAGCGCAATGTGAAAGTAGTACCAACTCCATTGTAGATCAGTTACACAAACAACAAATTGTCTAAAGAACAAAGGGAAGGGGTTGAGAAAGACGTTACAACCCTTCTCTTTTATTTTTTCAGATATACCAGGAAAAACCAACCTAACAGAACACTCTATACCTACTCCGGAGGGGAAGGTAATGAGATTAAAACCTTATTGAATCCCCGCAGCCAGACGCTAAGCCGTATAAAATGAGATAGGATATCAAAGGTTTATCCCAAGGTACTCTACTATAGTTACGCCTCTAACTGACCTATTGAAAAAAGGGAGTCCTAATGCGAGCTTCAAATACCCATTAGCGGAAGCAATGAAAGCATTCCAAACTTTGCAGGAAGTTATCACCTCCGCCCAAATCCTGACCTCCCCTGACTTTGAGAAAACTTTTATCTTGCAAACCGATGCCTCTGACGTGGGTTTAGGTGCTGTTTTCTTGCAGAAGAGCAGTGAGTGTTTTGAAAATCCCATATTCCACTATAGAAAAAGAATGTTTAGCCATCAAGTGGGCAGTTAATAAACTTTGTTATTGTCTTGAGGGCATACCCTTTGTACTCTAAACTGACCCTGCACCCTTGACCTGGTTAAGCTGGAATAAAGGAAAGTATCCTAGAGTTCTTAGGTGGTTCCTTTCCCTTTAGCCTTTTCAGTTTGAAGTTTGGCATAATCTGGGAAGGACTTAACAAGCCCTGATTTCCTGTCACATTTCCCCTTTTTCCCGATCAGGAAAATCCAGTGATACGTCACGAACCTGGGGATGAGAGTATTGGAGCCGACTGCTCTCTTCTGGCCCACTTCATCGAAACCGTAAGTCAGGCAGCAGGGAAAAGATAATTACTTCAGGGGATCACTAGGACGTCAAAAGGGAACTACAAGGCGACCACGGAAGAAGAAGATGGCTGAGAAGTACGTTGCGTGAAGCCGAGCGGTCCATTAAGAAGAGAGGACCCTGAGGCGAAAGTGGATCCTGAGGAGCTGGAGGAGGAAGTCCTAGAAGAGCCGGAGTGGGGGAGAAATACAAAGACACCTGAGAGAGAGAAAGTTCCCTGTCTGCCGGTTGGATCCCGCTCCTGGCCATGGCCTGGGAAGACGTGGCTCAAACAGATGTGTGCACAGCTCCTCACCTGAGCCTCCAAGAGGGAGGGAAAACTACGAATGGGGGGTGTACAGGCTGGGGAGAAAGGAAGGAAACTGCTTTATGAGGGGATATTGGTCTCAATGAAGTGATTCTACTCCGGAAAAAGTTGAGAAGCCTATTTTGGCTCAAGTATTTTTTAATCATTATTTTATGTTGTTGGAATTGTTACCGACTTCTGTCATTCACCGGGATCACGGGTCCTTTACTTTACTGGCATACCACCCTTCCATTAACCCCATAAAACGAAGAACAAAAGAGGGGGATTACCATTCTAACTCACTATTCACTAAAGAAATAGATAAAATAGTGACTCACCTGATATCTTCTTTCTGTCAAGGGTTCTAGCGGACAGGAACTCCAAAGGCCCTGCAGAAGAAAAGATGTTTTGTTAATTTTGAACCCCTGAGTCCCCCCTTGCCATTTTGTTTGGAGATTGTAAAATAAAAAGACAACGGGATAATCATAAAATAGAGTTGTGTTGTATCAACCGTTCTAGACCAGTTCACATACACCTAAAACTGCAAATACAATGACAACCAGAAATCTTTCACTGCTCATAAACTACAGGTATGTGTCCCCCAGGTCTCTCAATATTATACAGCCAATTTCTATGGTGTATGCCACAGAGTTCACAAGGAAAAACAGAGACTTTCAAGACAGTTTTCAATATACAAGCATTTCCATTTGCACTTCTCAGAGAATTCTCAATGTAAAACTCCTTCCTATTATACTTGTCAGAGAGTTCAGAATGTAAAACTCTCCACAAGGGCCACATTACATTATAAAGGGGAGGGAGGCCTTGTGAACCCCTCCCTGAGCCTTATTAGCCCCTGTCCTCAGGGCTGTATCTATACTACTATTATAAAGGAAGAACTTTGAACCTTTGAGGCGGGTAAACTCGGGAACCATAGCGCCAATCCACACACCCGATACATCGTTGTAATTGTCAGGGTGTGCAGATGGACATAGGCTATACAAATTAAAAAAATATAAGTTATTTAAAAAATTTACGAGAAAAAAAAAGTAGTCCCATGGAAGTAGCGTCGGCCGCGACGTGCGTGCTGTCATCAGACGCTGGTAACTAGATATTGACTGACCTCGAGCGTCGACAATGCCAGTCACTGGGCTGCAAACAGTAAGCTTGGTGTTACAGTGTGCTGCTTCATGTTTACTGTCAGGGTCGGCGGGCGGCTTACTGGAAATCAAGCGGACTCCTATCCGGTTCTGCCTCAAAAAGGACGGACGCAATTTTTTTTATACAACTCGTGCCGAAGTTATGGAAGCGCTTTACAACAGCACACGTTACATTACATATGGACAGGGGCGGGTGGCGGTGGACACACTGGGATCTTGCCCGCCCAGTGTCTGAACCCTCGACCCCAGGCCTATCTGTGCTTTACTCGAGTGAGGCACCTGGCAGGCAGGCCTCATGATTTGTCGGCAAAGCAGTGCAGCAATAAAGGAGCAGAGCTCTTAGTGGCATCTGACTTTCCGGAGCGGATCCGATACCAGCTTGCAGACGCAGCACGAGGAGCCGGGCTCAGCTGCCACAAGAAGTCATTGGTCATCAGAATGAAGTACGTACTAGAGAGAGAGAGTGCCGGTATGTTTTAAAGTTAACACTTCTGTGCCATATGTGTTTTTAGACAGGCTGCTGCATGACAGGCACTGGTGCAAGTACTCTTAGGTAGCGGAGTGACATGCCACTGAACCATAGCCAGGGCTGACGGCCGCGCAACTATTTATAAATATTACTGCTCACTCTCTCAAAAAGTGTATTTTTTTGATAATACAGCTTACAGTCAGGCTCTGAAGTAGGCTATGTGTACCTCAGTCAGCATCTCCTCCTGAGGCTTGCCCTGCCCCCCTCTGATGCCTTACTGTGTCGTATGTTATCAGACCGCATTGCACCAGAGAGTGAGTGACAGACTGGTCATCCAAGGAAGCTGGGGGTCAAGCAGGCTACCACAACATGCACGGAGGCCTTAGACGCGGGTTCCTCCCCGCAGCGCAGAGGGCAGAGGGCTCTCCCACTGGGATCTGCAAAACACTCATTCTGTGTGAAAAGGATAAACGGAGGTTAGGCTGAATATCAGATTAATTCAGCACGGGTAGCACAGGAGCAAATGCGGGGAGGGCATAGTGGAAGTGACAGTTAATGAGATTTTTCTGTAAAACACATGCTAATTTTCTGAGCAGATACGAGACTCATACATGGAGTATATTTTCAGATATGCAGTGTAATATTGTGTTTATTACCATCATAGAGTGTGAAGAGGGGCTTCTCTCAAGTCATGCCACTCCTCAGCCATCAATGGCAACAGACCGCATACAGCACACACCTGCACATTTACACATCTGCGCCTTTTTATGTTTAAACTGCTAGACTCCAGACTGATAGAGTGCTTTACTGCAAAGGGTGATAGGACTCAACCGGGAGCAATATCGGAAGGGGGAAGAGAAATTACAATAGTGAGGAAAATGAGGCCTATGCACCTTTGTGGCTTGCATCAGTATAACCCTAGGAAATTAAAAAAATATATAAATATGTGGTCAGTAGAGAGAGAACATACTTCGAGAGCAGCAGTACAAGTGCAAACGACGTGCAATATGTACATTTGTAATAACCATCAGCTGTTGGAATGAGGAATTTAGATGTATTGTTTTCTATGTGATACGTGCTCTTTTACGAGCTGTGCAAGATTCAAGTGTTAACCATTTCAGGGAGCAAATTTCTTGTAGGGATGATCAGCCGGTCTGCAGATTGGACAGTCTGATGGGATTTCTATGATTTGAAGTCAAGATTGAGGGAGTTATCCGTGGTGACATCTAGGTATTTAAAATATTTCACAATCTTAGGGAAGATGTCTAGGACATGTAACTTAGCGATCCAGTCAGAAGGAAGGACCTTATAGCTATCTATACTTACTATTATAAAGGAAGAACTTTCAGCCTTTGAGGCGGGTAAACTCAGGAACCACAGCGCCAATCCACACACCCGATACATCGCTGTAATTGTCGGGGTGTGCAGATGGACATAGGCTATATAAATAAAAAAATATATAAGTTATTTAAAAAATTTACGAGAAAAAAAAAGTAGTCCCATGGAAGTAGCGCCAGCCGCGACGTGGGTGCTGACATCAGGAGCGAGGTGAGGAGTGGCGTCCAGGAGTGCGAGGAGGAGCGGCGGACATGAGCGCGGGGAGGAGCGACAGACAGGCGGGGAGGAGCGGTGAGGAGCAGCGGGTAGGCGAGGAGGAGCGGTGGACAGGCGGGGAGGAGCGGTGAGGAGCGGCGGACAGGCGGGGAGGAGCGGCGGACCGGTGAGGTAAGGCTCTGGGGGACCTACGGACAATGTCGGGGCGGGCGGGGGCCCTGAAGCCAAGGTCGGGATGGGCTGCTACTCCGGGAGATCCACAGACAATGTCAGGACGGGCGGGGCCGGGGCGGGCAGGGGCCCTGAAGCCTGATTGCTCCCGGACAAGGTCGGGACGGGCTGCTAGTTTTATTAAAAAGCAGAGGTGACGGTTGCACGGCCCCCTCTGTAAACCTTATTAGGACCTGGGTATCCCATCTCCTTAATAAAGAGAGGGGGCATGTGGGCCCTCTCTCTGAGCCTAGTTAGGCCCCTGGATTCCTATCCCCTGGGGCGAAAATGTAAATAAAAGGGGGCGTGGCCTTGCAGCCACACTTTCCACTAGCTTTTAGAGGGACCGGGGACCACATTCCCCGAAGCCATAACTTATTGTTAAGTGTGGGGGGGGGAGGGAGGTTTGTCCCCTCCCCCAACCTTCTGGTGCCCTGGGGACCCCAACTCCCATGGTCTTATATTCTTTTTTAAAATAGGAGAGGCCCCCTCCCGAGCCTGTTTTGGCCTGATGGACCCCATCTACTGTTGCCCACATCATTTAATGATGGGTGGTCCGGTGCCCACTCAGGGCACCTACCAAGCACACACTGGGGGCCACAGGGGGAGCCCAAGGGCCACAGGGAACCCAGACGACTCTGCATGCTGCGGGAGCCATCACTGCTCCCAACCAGAGGGAACAGCTATTTATGGGTGGGAGCAATCTGTTGTTCGGTTTCCCTGCTCACATCAGTGCAGGGTGGGAAACAGAATACAAGTCTGCTCCCAGGTGGCAGAGCATTTTAAAGCTCCTGCCAGCTGGGGCAGGCTTGTGTTTGCTCCCGTTTGGCAGGAGATTTGAAAATGCTCTCGCCAAAAAGTAGCAAGCACGTTTCCCTGCCCACGCTGGTGCAGGCAAGGAAACCACTGTGCCCTGGGAGGAGCAAGTGAGCAAGCTCTGGGTTGGGGTCCTCGGGGCTATTGAAGGCTCAGGAAAGGGGCTGCGTGGCTCCCTTCTCATTAAAAATACTTTGGGCCCAGGAGATGGGTCCCTGGGGATGAATACGGCTCAGGGAGAGGGCCCATGCACCCCCTCCCCATAATAATTAAATTGGGCTCCAGGGGATGGGGTCTGTGGGGCTACGGGACCCTCCCCTTGATTAAAGAACACGTCTTGGGTCACCATTTAAAAAATAAAAGTTGCTTTGAGCCTACAGAAGTCCTGCAGGAATGAGGAAAAAATTGCTGTTTTTTTTTTCAATTTTGGCCCGGGCAGGGGGAGGTGGCATCTCTGTCCCCCCCACAGGGCCTAGGGGGCAGGATATCTATACCCTTTCCCGTAAGTTATTTTTTTTGTGTAGACATTATTGCAATCAGTAATTTATTAAACCTTGAATACTGATCAAAAGAGTGTATGGTCATTAAATACCTTAATGAAATGTACCTGTCAAATACCTTATCTGTAATAGAATCTAAAGTCAATAGCTTCACAACGATACTTTAGCCATTGATAAGGCATGATTGAAAAAGTACCTTAAGCATATTCTTGGAATGAGGAGATTGGTATACATCATTACAACGATTACACTCATTCTGCGACTTGAAGAGTTTGGGAGTCATCCATAGATTATACATTCTTTAACCGTGTATAATATCTCAGAATTCTCATTAAACTTCAGGAAATAGGGGGAGGAGCCAAGATGGCGACTGGGACAGACGTGTAGGCTCCCGGCTCCACCAGCTCTCTCCCTCCGCGCTAATATCCTGATCCCTATCCTGGTGGTTTGTGGCGGCGGAACGTCCGCTATGCTGTGCTGATCTGCAGCGTCGTTCCCAGGCTTCTCGACTCGCCCGGCAGCCGGAGATAGATGCGCAAGGATTTTGAGCCCTGGCCTCGTGCTGCACCGCCGTCCGTCTCCGAGTCTGGGAGGCTTGGTGAAGGCCGGGGTGCCCGTGCGACACCGAAGACGTGAAGGTGGCGCCATTCTCCCGGGACGGAACCCTGACTGCGCTGCCTGCCACGGAATAATGCGAGCTGTGCCCTGTGCGTGATCGCCGTGTAGAGATGCTTTCCAGGTACGGCGTCTTTGTCTGAGGCGGGGTGCGAGCGGAATAGATTACACGGCCATGTTTGGCAAGCATCGGCTGACTGCTTCCCTACCCTGGTGCTACGGCATGAAGCTGTAGGGTTCTCAGTCTCGAGAGCCCGACCTGAATCAATTGTGTTGGCAGTGAGACTTGTATTGCCGCCTATTCACACCGCACCCGCCTCGGCGGCTACTCCGTGGCCCTACCACCATGGCTATATCTGGTGCCTCGGGGAACGGGAGAGAGTGCCCGTCCCAGTCTACTGCCTGGGACACCCTGCTCGCGCTGGGAGACAGCTCGCAAACGTTTTCCCGGGAGTTTGATGACGAGGGGCTGCAATTACGACTCTCTTACGGATCTATCCTGGCCGCCCTGTCTGACTTTCGCTCGAAAATGTGCACGGATTTCCGGGTAATGAGCGACTGCATAGACAAAATGGTGCCTGTTCTACGACAGGAGCGCGATGTTGGAAACCAGCTACCCTTGGAACTGTCTCCATTGAACTCTGTTGAGGATACAATGTTTCTTTTTGCCCGCGGGGGAGATGTGACTGCTTCTGCCTCTACCTACGCTAATCACCGGCCGCCCAGTGGACTCGCCTGTGATATTTTGTTTCCCCTGCCTCCGGGGTCTGCCACATTGCTGCCTGCAACATTGTTATTGACTCGAGACCTGGATATGCAGCCTCCGGCCCTTCCGATGGATTTTCCCTCGTGTCCTTCACCCGCTACCCTGAGGAGCCTGTACTTTCCAGATGGACTAGGGAAACAACTCATGAAGGACAAAGGACTGTATGGTGATATTCGACGGCCATTTTGTGCTTCTACTCTCCTTCTTTATGCGGCCATGTTGTCTCTTGTTTTCAGAGGGGGCGGGCTTTCTCCAGGAACTCCATTCGGGGACGTATCCGAGATCGGGCCAGGGCTAGATTGCTCCTCTTTGCTATCGGTTGATTGGCTGGTTGAGCTGAGATTATCACTGTTTGTGCAACTGTTTAAGTCACGCTTTGCGAATTGTCTTTCCCCAACTGTCTCTGCATTGCTATTTCCTTCTGTGCTGTCATGAACAGGGTGGGGGTCGTGATTTTGGCTGAGGGGCTGGGATCGTTTAGAGTTGCTCCTCCTCTCGTTATACTCTTCCCCTTCTTCTTTGCTTCCATCTTGTCCTTTTGTTGTGAAGGGGGTTGACATTTGACGAGGGGTACGTCCCGAGGGGCATCTGGGATCGGGCTAGGGTTAGGCGGTCTCTTTGTTGTATTGCTTTCTCCCTTTCTCCTGCGGTTGTGACTTCTTACCGGGGATGGGTATATGGGGTCACCCAAGATCGGGCCAGGGCTAGGTGATTTCTTTAGTGTTATAGACGCATTGACGGGCTGGGGCGAGGATGGGTCTGCCTTTTGTCTGATTTATTCGCAGATTTGGAAATGATTTTCCCCACCTACAGTTCTGCTTGCTACCACTGTTTTGCTGATGATACTTTTGGTGGGGGATGCTTACGGGGCCGGTGGGGACCGGGAGTATGTTGATTTTGCCTCCTCCCACCTCTTCTGAGAGTTGGGGAGTGGGATGTCTTCTCTCACTCTCTATATTCTCTTTCCCACTTGGGGGTTCTCTTGGGGCGACAGGCATGCCTATTGGGGGGGGGGGTGGGCCGTGGCCTTCCGCTGGTATGCAGGGTGGGGGGATGGGATGTGTTTTATGTTTTCTCTTTGTTTCTATGGCCCTCTTTCTCTTCTTCTCTTCTTCTGTTTCTTTTTCCTCTACGTTTCCTTGCTTCCTTTGGGGTCGGGGATTAGTGTTCCTTGAATGATGATAGCTATCCTGGTCATTTATTAGCCTCTACTCTCTTTGTAGTGTTATACTTTGTACTCGACAAAATCATAAAATTAAACCTTTTTCTATCCTCATACTATGGTTCGCGGCTCCACACGATACTCTTTACTTAGAGACGGCTTTAACGGCGTTCTGTCCTATTAGTTCCTTTTTATCCTTTTCCCGTATGTCATAGCGGCCGGCCCCGCGGGGTTGTAGGCAGACGCTGTGTATTGTGCATTTTACAAATAAAGGTTTAAAAAAAAAAAATAAAAAATAAAAAACTTCAGGAAATAAATATATATGTACCTTATAAATCTCCAATTAATACACAAATTGTCATTAGCACTACCTGGCAACTCTTTAATGTTAAACTGTCAACGCAAATGCACAGGTAAATAATGTATTGTAAACATAAGCTTTTGTTTTCCTTACATATTTGGGCAACGGAATTTGATTTAAGCCACACCCTATTTGTAACATACGTCAGCAATTCACACTAGTTGTGCTCAGAGTCTACCTTGCTTGTACATAAGATTTTGCTAGAAGTTAAATTGTGCACCATATACATTTTACCATACTGAATCATACTTGTCTCCAGGACTATGCGATTTATATTTCATAGATGCACACAAGTACATTCAGCCAATGTATGCTGGGGCCCTTTACTACTTACTTTCCTTCCTCAAATGATCGAGCAATTTATATGATAATTGAAAACCAGAAGCTTGGATGAAGTAATCAGTAATGTCATCAATATTGTAATTTGAGACGTCATCAGTGATTTCATTAATGATTTTGTTTGACCTGTCATGAGTAATGTAATATGTGAGGTCATAAGCAGTGCATGGCATGGTGCACAAGAGCAATTGTTACTTACCTGTAAACGTGGTTCTCCAGTATTGGAGTCTTTCATAGATTAACATGCTTGAATATTCCCCGTCGTCGAAGTGGGAGCCCCACAGTAAATAAAATAGCAATAAAATGAATATCATATATGTATATAAAACATATTTACATACATTCTCAAACCCTAAATACTCATAAGTACTATAGGTTAGCATTAATACACAGAACTACATTAAAAGAAAAAGGCACTTCAATAGCATATCCATGTCGTTATGAAACGACAAACTACAGCCAATCAGGCGCAAGCACCCTCTAGAACCTTCTCCCCAGAGGCTCAGGCCCTCAGATTTTCATAGCACAAGAGTGACAAAAGAGTCTAGGAGAAGAGAGAGAGCCTCTGAGGGGAGGTGGATGGGTCACATGTGAATCTATGAAAGACACCAATACTGGAGAACCACAGTTTACAGGCAAGTAACAATTGTTCTTCCCAGTATTGGGGTGTCTTTCATAGATTCACATGCTTGAATAGAATAGTAAGCAGTAATAGCTAGCCGCAAGAAAAAACAGCAGTGCAGTGGCATAAAATGCAATGATATAAAATAAGACTGCTATAAGATAACAACCCATACAGGAGGAGGGAAAGAAAGAGGCTCACCTTATTTAAAAAGATTGCGAAGCACCACTGGGCCCACTGCTGTATCAATTTTGTTGATCGTCTCTAGGCAGTAGTGCTTTGTGAAGGTGTGCCTGCTGGACCACGTAGCTGCTCGACATATTTGTTGAATCGGCACACCAGCAAACAGGGCAGTAGAGGATGAAATCGCCCTGGTGGAATGAGCTCTTACTGTAGATTGAAGAGGCTTGCCGGTCTTCTGATGACAAAACGAGATTGCTGAGGAAATCCAACGTGCAATAGTTGGCTTGGTAACAGAACGCCCCTTGTGCATACGCCCATAAGCAACGAACAGTTGATCAGATCTACTAAAGGGTGGTAGTCTGTCGATGTAGAATTTAAGGCATCTTTTTACATCCAATGAATGTAAGCTTCGCTCCGCCGGAGATCGGGGATTAGCAAAGAAAGTTTTTAAGAACACTGGTTCATTGAGTTGAAAATCAGTTGCCACCATACGCATGAATGCTGGGATGGTGCGAAGTACAACACAGTCCGACTAGAATTGAAGGAAAGGAGGCTGAATGGTGAAGGCGTGGATATCACTCATGCAACGTGAGGAGGTCAGGGCGAGAAGGAGGGAAACCTTCAAGGTCAAAAATTTCAAATCCGCTTTGTGGATGGACTCAAAAGGCGCCTTCATCAGTTGCACCAAAACAATATTGAGATGCCAGGTAGGAGGAATGGGCGGAAACATCCTGAACAGCACCTTGAAAAACTGCTGAATGACTCTGGAACAGTAGAGAGAGGAAGACCAGTCATGCCGAAAACGAGATATTGCCGCTAGGAATACCTTCAAAGTGGAGTGGGAAAGTCCCGATTGTGCCAACTGCAGAAAGAACGGCAGATGCTGAGCAGGAGAAGAGTGCACGGGGTGGATGTTGGCAGATTCACACCAGTAATAGAACCTTTCCACTTTAGCTTGTAAGTCTTTACTGTGGACGGAGCTCCCGCATTGGCAAGAGCGTCTCTACATTCCGGCGAAATATTCAAGTGGGCAAATTCAAAGTGCTCAGGTTCCAGGCCGATAATTTGAGAGAGGAGGGGTCCGGATGGCAGATCTGACCCTTGTCCATTGTGAGGAGATCTGCCCGAGGACGAAGGAGGATGGGCTCGCACAGTGATAGGAGCAGCAGTTCCGAGAACCACGCTTGTCGAGGCCATCTGGGAGCGATCAGGAGAATGTGGCAAAGTTGTCTCCGCATTTTCCACAACACTCAAGGAACCAGCGGGATCGGCGGAAAAGCGTAGGCAAATAGATTGCACCAGTCCATCAAAAGGGCATTTCCGCACGACCCACAGTGGGCTAGCTAGCTTGCATAAGACGGGCATTTCCGGTTCACAGGCTTGCTAAAAGATCCAGGTTTGGGCAACCCAACTGCAGAAATATGAAGTCTAGAGCCGGCTTATGCAACTCCCACTCGTGAGTCGAGGACGCGGACCTGCTGAGGGAATCCGCCAGGATGTTGGAGATGCCTGGGAGGTGAACCGCTGTAAGGGTATTGTGATGACGGAGTGCCCAATCCCAGATGCTCTGTGCCAGCTGAGAGAGGAGCGGTGACTTGGTGCCACCCTGTTTGTTTAGATAGTGCATACTGGTGGTATTGTAGGTTTGAATGAGCACTGATTCTTCCTGAAGCAGAAGGTGAAAGGACTTTAGCGCAAGAAAAATGGCCATTAGTTCCAGTCTGTTTATGTGCCAGGAACGTTGAGACTAGGTCCACTTGCCCTTGACCGATAGCCCCTGAAGGTGTGCGCCCCTACCTTCCAGGGAGGCATCCGTGGTAAGGACGAGCTCTGGAGCGATGGTCAGGAAAGAAGTACCGGCAGCGATGTTGGAAGGTTGAGCCCATCAGCGATGAGCTGACTTCATTCGAGCGGTCACCAGGACCAGATCGTTGAAAGAGCCGGCGACCTGATGACACTGTTTGTCCAGTTCCTCCTGAATTGGACGACTCTAGAGCCTGCAATTTGGGATCGGGGATATGCAGGAGGATGCCATCCTGAGAAAAGATTTCAACACATGAACTGAAATAGACACTTTTGAACGGATGAGAGCCACCAGGCCTAGAATTCGCAGTTGATGTTCGTGAGACACGAATGCCTTTGCCAGCGAGGTATTTAGAGTGGCGCCTAGAAAGGTTCTGCAGGGAGCTGGATCAGCCTGAGACTTCTCGGTGTTGATGGACAGACCTAGAAAGTGAAATAGAGTCTGACAGAATTGAGTGTCCAGAGACGCCTGGTGACGAGATTGCGACTTGATTAGACAGTCGTACTGGTAGGGAACGATTTGAAGACCCTGCAAACGTAGATATGCCACTACTGGGGCCAGGACTTTCGTGAAAACGCGGGGGCGGAACGAAGGCCAAAAGGTAAACCCTTGAATTGAAAATCTCTGCGCCCTACCCGGAAGCGCAGGTACTTCTGGTGCCTTGGAAGTATCGGCACATAGAAATAGGGGTCCTGGAGATCGATGGTGGTCAGGAAGTCGCCCTTCGAGAGAAGGCAGAGGATTTCTGTGAGTGTGCGCATGCAGAATGATTGACATTTCAGGTACTTGTTTAAGGCCCGTAAGTTGAGGATTGGGCGCCACAAGCCGGACTTCTTGAGGACCAGGAAAAACGGGAATAAAATCCTAGCCCCTTCTGAAATTTGGGAACCACTTCGATGGCACCTTTCTGAATCATGAGTCGAATTTGTTGAAAGAGCTCTTTGAGATGAGCTGGAGGTGGACCAGTTGGAGGAGTGTTTGGAGGGAACGTGACAAATTCCAAAGCATGGCCTTTTGACACAATGTCCAGCACCCAACAGTCCGAAGTGCTTAAAGACCAATTGGAAAAGAAAAGAGAGATTCGACCTCCAACTTTGAGAGGGGAAGGCAAGTCATTTCTTCTTAGAAGCGGAGCCTCTGTAGGAAGACTTTCCTCTGTAAGACTTTGTGGACTGTTGAAAAGATTATTGAGGTTGAGAGGAATATCGTTGGTTTCCTTGATTATAGGAGTGGTACTGGCTGGAACCGCCGCGAAAAGAGGAGGTGCCGCATCCGTGAGCACCACGAAAAGGCTGCTTGCAAAACTGTAAAGTGCCTAGGGCAAGAGCCGTCTCAGTGTCCTTCTTAATGGTTTGAAGTGCATCGTCCACATGCTGGCCAAAGAGCGATTCGGCGTCAAAGGGCATGTCAAGGATTTTCGCCTGAACCTCCTGGCGAAACGAGGTGGAACGAAGCCAGCCCTTAGGACGCAAAACAGCTTCCCCAGCTTACTGGTGAAAACCAGTGCACGCAATGTCCACAGAACAGTCGATGACCTCCGATGACGCTCTTTCCCCCTCCTGAAGAATCCTAAGAGCATCCGCTCTGGAGGGCTCAGCAATGAGATCGATAAAGGAGGACATATCTGACCACGTTTGGCGGTCGTAACGACCCAGAATGGCCAGTGAATTTGCAGCTCTCACAGTGGTAGAAGCCATGGTGGAAAATTTTTGCCCAATGGCATCAAGACGACGTCCCTCACAGTCAGGTGGTTTGGAAATAGGGGGAAGATGGATTTCTGGAACGGCGCTGCGCAGCCTGTGTAATCACAGAGTCTGGTTTAGGTTGCGCCACAAGGCAAGCTGGAGAATGCCCTGTATGTTTTCTCCAGACATGGAAGAAGTGCCGGAATGGAATTTGGAGTCTGCATCAGTTTGACGCCTTCCTTCCAGATGAAGTCAATTATGGGCACTGCACGGACTTGTTTAAGAGGCTGACTCTTAATGTCATAAAGAAAACAATCTTCATCCCTTAGGACCATTGGGAGTTTGAAGCGTCATGCCGCCCTCTCCATAAGTTGGTGAAAACTGGCGATATCCACTGGAGGGGAATCAAAGGTACCGAAGGAGTGGTGTCGGTGTCTGGATTTGGTAATCGTCCCAATCCGCCATGGTCCCATCATCATCATCCACTTCGCCATCTTCCCGATCCGGGAGAAAGGCATCATCATCATCAGCTGCCTGTACCTGAACAGAAGGTGCAGATGGCCCCGCTGCTGCAGGAGGCGGAGGATCAGCTGTAGTGGCAGGCGCCATGGACTGAGGAGAGCTGTGGTGAGACGGAGGAAAACGTCTGTTATAATCCTCCAACATGTACTGGAGATTAGAAATGAGGGAGAGCGGTATTTGTGCTGTGGGAACCTGAGCAGAATGTTCCTCTTAGTGAAAGTGATGATCCTCCTGATCGTCATCATAATCCTGACACTTGATGAAAAGTTCCGAAGGACTTCGAGCTGCCCGGAACCTATCATCTTCCTCCTCATCAGAACCAGAGGTATGCTCCGAACCCGAGGCAAACAGCTGTGATGGAGTCTGAGAGTGTTGTGGAAGCGGAAGCTGATCCAAAGAAACATGGCGACGCTGGAGCAGAGGGTCAACGGCATTTGACAAGGAGCCGGATGTTGGAAATGGCACCAGAGGTAGTGATGCGAAAGTAGTTGTGGACGATAGTACCGCCATCGAAGGGACAACCAACGAAGCCACTGTCGACGAAGCTGCCGAAGACGGGACCGCCATCGATGGGGGCTGCTGTTGATTCGACCACCCCCGACGGAGCCACCGCCGACGAAGCCGTCGTCGATAGAGCACCCGCCGACGAAGAGGCTCTCTTCATAGAAGACGTCGACGAAGACCTGGACGTCGACGAGTTCCTTTTTGTAGCTGTTGACGAGATAGGAATTGTAGACGAGACTGATTTGAGCCTCACACACACCACCGTCGACGTTGAAGACGTCGACACATCCGCCGTCGACAACTTGCTGTAAGAAGTCGTCGTCACTGTAATTGTCGAAGAGCCAGAAACGGCAGGTCTCGTCGTCGGACAGATCGTCGACGGTCCCGTCGACGATTTGGCATGTTTTGTGGTCGAAACATGTAGTGAAGGAGCCTTGGACGCCTGAGGGTCAGATCTCGGGACATAGGCGTAGCAGGAAGAGGTGGAGACAGTGCAGGAGCCTCCTGGAGCTGAAGCTTCCTCGTTTCAAGGAAAGGAGACGGTAAGTCCTGCACACTGCTACGCTTCGAAGAGGCTCTAGACAACCCAGATACAAGGCTATCTGCGTCAGAAAGAGGGCACTCCTTATCCTTCAACCGCTGTAACCAGAGAAGGAGATGCCCTTCTCTGTCCTTAAGAGTCTTGGTTGAAAAAGTCCTGCAAATTTTACACTTGCCTACCTCAAGTTCAGGATAGAGGCAGTAAATGCACTTCTTTTGAGGGTCCTCTGAAAAGAGCCGCAACTTCCCACAAGAAGCACATGGTCGAAAAAAGAGATTTCTTACTTGAAGACATCCTAAAAAGCTGAGAAAGCCCACAGGAAGAAGAAAAAAAACTGAGCAGAGCTCAGGGAGACTCCCTGCACACGACGTGCGGTAGAAACTCTGAGGGCCTGAGCCTCTGGGGATAAGGTTCTAGAGGGTGCTTGCGCCTGATTGGTTGTAGTTTGGACTATCATAACGACATGGATATGCTATTGAAGTGCCTTTTTCTTTTAATGTAGTTCTATGTGTTAATGCTAACCTATGGTACTTATGAGTATTTAGGGTTTTAGAATGTATGTAATTATGTTTTATATACATATATGATATTTGTTTTATTGCTATTTTATTTACCGTGGGGCTCCCACTTCGACGACGGGGAATATTCAAGCATGTGAATCTATGAAAGACACCCCAATACTGGAGAAGTTATAATTAGCTCACTGAATTATAACTGGTGAATTTCAGTGGTAGGCTTTGTTTTTAAGTACTAATTGTTATTCATTTCAGTACCTGACTATAAAGCCACCTTGTATTTTTTCCCAGTGAATTTCTGGTGTTTTTTAATGTTAGGAAAAATCATATTACTATGATCTCTATGTAACCTTTGTTTTGCAGTGATTTTCTAGTTTAAAAAAAAAACTATTTTCAGCCAACACCTCCACTGTGCATAATCTTTGGCCATTCATGTCAGGGGGCTGGCACAGACCCACCCCGTTCCCCTGACCAACCCACCGCAGCTTTCCCTCCCTGGTCAGCTTGCTGTCCCAGTCCCTGCTTCCCTCCTGTTTGCCTTCTGTTCTACATATGCATGTCCCCTTCTGCGTGCCTTCAATGGTCAGCTTGAGGCATACAACCTGCTTCTGCCTGCCCTCTGTTCTCCATCTGCATGCCCCTGGCCCCGCCTGCTCTCCGTGGTTAGCTTGCTGCTCCTGCCCTGCACCCTTGACCCCCGGCCTCAGTTTTCCATGTGGAGACCCCTATCATCTCCCTCCTGCCTTGTCTGATCATTTGTTGTGCCCCTGCCCCCTCCCTCCTGCCCTTCAACTGTCCCTCCTGTCTGTCCGGTATGGTCAGCTTGCTGCCCCTGCCTCTTCTCTTCTCCTCTGCTCTCTGTTGTCAATGTGCATGGCCCTGTCCCCTCCCTATTGCTTTCCATGGTCAGTTGTGCTGCACTGCCATCCCACTTGCACTGTGTGCTGTATTGTGCGGCTACAATCCCTGCCGCCTGCTCTGTAAGGTCACTTTGGTGCCATGCTCATCTTCCTCCTGTCCTCTCATATCCGAGCATAAACAAAAAGAGTCCACCTGTGACTATCCTATGGATGGGATAGTCAGTGCTATTGGAGAAAACAATTTGTTTTCTTAAAATAACCCTCACCCACCAAAATGTCCCATGGTGGCATGCTTTATCATTGGGTTATTCCCGCCCCGCTGCTGGACGGGGCGTACTACCGCCGACGGAGACGTGGGAGCATTTTGTTGGGTGTTGACTATTTAGGGTTGGGAGTGGAAGGGTCAAAAGGAAGAATAAGCGTTGTAAAAAAGTACCTGGCTATTTGGATGGTAATATTTATTAAGTCCTTTAGCTGGTACTACTTAAAACGGGGAGTGGTGATTTACACTATGATGGGTGTTGTTGTCTCAACTCACCATGTTTCAAGCCTAACCCCATAGGCTTTTCGTCAGGACCAGATATATAGATCCCAAATAAAACTCCTAGTATGACTAATTTTGTGAAATTCACTGCATTGGTGAAGTGCTAAATTCATGCCTTGAGTGTACCTACTGGGTATGTTGACTCAGCTAAGACCTACTAGGTATGCTGATTCTTTTCAGACATAATTGCTCATTATTTCATGCCCCATGAGCTCGTCACTGGGATGAAGGGGCGCTTGTAGTCAAACAGTCCTCAAAGCAATGCTCTTGCTCAGCATAGTCTTCCTGTGGATCTGGGTCTAAGTCCCTACCCCATTCCGCCTGCCCTTCGTGAGCCAATGTACCTATTTGCCAACATTTTTAACTTGGTAAGAGGGAGATTTTGAAAAAGAAAATCTGGGGAATTGATTTTCCCCATTGTATGGTTGTACCGGCACTGCTTTCATGTGGCCACAGCCTCTTTTGCCTGCACTGCATGGTTTGTTTGCTGCCCTTGCACCCCTTTCCTCTGCCCTCCATGGTCTGTGCTTCCACTGCCCCTCCCGACTGCCCAGTGTGGTCAACGTATTGCCTCTACACCCTCCTCCATGAGAGGGTCTTATTCCTAGAGAAAATATAGTTAGTGCTCTAAAGAACTAACATTAGGACAGCTTTTCTGAGTTCTCAAATAGCAACAAAGCTCTTTTACATAATTTGTTATCTTCACATTTATTTATATAGTTGATCACTTGATTTGTTACACTTAAGGGAGAGGATGTGGCGTTACTGACAGAGCTGCAGACTTTGCAACTAGGAACCAGGTTTGAGTTTCGGCGTGAGCTCAACATCCTTCGATTCTGGCCAAATCAATCTCTCCATGCCTAAAAACAAAACTAATGTGTCCTTGAGTAATGATGCTCATGTAATGCACTCCAATACTTCCGGGTCAAGTCTGCATTATATAATACTTCAAAAAACCAAACCACAAAATAGGGGTTATGCACACTTCTGACTTTGGGCTACATTTGGGTGAAATTTGTGCTATATTTGGGCTCTTTTTTCTCTAGTGGCCATCTTGGTAGACATATCTGTTATGTAGCTCTCTAGTTTCCTCATTTACTGCTTTCAGTTTTCTACTTTCATTGTATCAAGATGGTGTTCAGATGTGCCACACTTTTTGCATAAATTCTGAAGGTTAGCACTCTAGTTGCTCATTAGAACACAATTGTAACGCTGCTGATCTCCATGGAGTTAACTGGCAAACTGCTGCTGGTGTTGAAAGTGCATGTTTCAGCCTTCACGTCATGATATTTGAGAACTCACTTAAAATGTGTCTATGTTTTCTTTCTACTGCACTAACCATAATTTCTACAACAAACTGAACCCCCCCATTTTGTTCCTTACTAAATTAAATGTTTTAAGTGCTACCAGTTTGATTCAATCAACATGGCTTCAAGTGTGCCATAGTTTTTCCATAAGTAACACTGTTAGCGCTCTAGTTATTCTTTAGAACACTCTGAGATGCTGCAGTAGAACACAAGGGAATTAACTGACAGGCTGCTCCTGTTGGAAGTACATGATTTACTGAGAATGTCAGACTTCATCGCACATTACCAACAATCCACACACCGTTATTGACTTAGAAAAAAAAGGTCACTTTATTAAGACAGATAAACAGCTAAAACTCTTCCTTAAAGCAAACCTTGTTATAACAAAAATCCACTATGCTTTAAAACTTTTTATCATAAATAGAAACCAAAATATTCCCCACAAGACTTTCAGAAACACCCCATATACTGCACAATCCCATCATTTCCTTTCCTCTCCTTTTATTTTTCCTATCAAGCTTTTCGTCCCCCCTCCCCCCACCCCAGAGGGAAGGATAAGCCCATTCTAGATATCCAAACCACCCCAAAAAGCCCCTAAGTAAAAGAACAAATTACAGAAGGAAAAAAACGTTACCTGTCCTAACGTGACGTAAAACAAAAATCTTTTTATTTTTTTATATAAATACCTACATGTGTTCATAAAATAAAACTATAATCAATAAATCTTGCCTAAATAAATCCCCTCAAAGTGAAGCTTCCCGCCCAAAACCCCTCTATAAATAACCTAGCTACCCGAACCCGCCCCTTACCTACCTACACCTATCGCGCTGCGTGGATTGTTCCACCGCGCGAAAAACCCCAGGGGGACACCGACTCGCGCCAAGGTCCCCCTGCGTCCCCATCACGCAATAACAACAATCCACACACCGTTATCGACTTAGCAAAAAAGATCACTTTATTAAGACAGGTAAACAGATAAAACTCTTCCTTAAAGCAAACCTTGTTATAACAAAAATCCACATTGTCATAATGCTTTAAAACATTTTATCATAAATAGAAATCAAAATATTCCCCACAAGACTTTCAGAAATACCCCATGTACTGCACAATCCCATCATTTCCTTTCCCCTCCTTTTATTTTTCCTATCAAGCTTTTCGCCCCCCTCCCCCACCCCAGAAGAAAGGATAAGCCCGCTCCAGACTATCCAAACCCCCTCAAAAAGCGCCACCCAGGAAAACCAAAGAGTTTTCCTGGCCCCACCCCAAAGCCAGTGGGAACAAAAAAATATTACCTTGAATTTTTATCACACCAAAGATTTTCATTCAGAAATCCTGCTAACAAATCCTCAATTCCATCATATAATATGCTTGACCAATTGGGGATAAATGGACCCCCATCCTCCCGGAAGAGATGATCCTCAACGCTTGTGATGTTTTCATGGGTCAAAACCTTAATACTCATTGCGTTGGCAAAATATTTTCATCGCACAATTTAGTTTTCTGCGAGCCTTTTCCATCGCAGCCCGATTGCGAGCCCCCCTCCAATGGTGCCTGTAAATAAATTCTGTCCATACCAATGACGTATCCACCCAATTGTTCTTTAGCACTGTTTCATTTGATTTAAAAGGGATATACCCAACAATGGTACTAAATTGTTTTCACCTAAGGGAATGATTAACAAATCCGGGAATCCTCTTGCAGACGACAACTCTGATAGCATGGCAAACAAACCCTCCCATCTCATCCCACCTTTCCCTTTCCAGAGGACTTTGTAGCCTTTGTTGGGAAGTCCAAGCGCTCTGCTGTATAACTGCCGGTCTGCAAAGATGGCCTACCATTTAATGAAGGAGTGGCCTAGAATCCATTTTCGATGATAATGAACTTTTTACACAACCTAGGCGGAAAAAACAAAATTAGTCTGCAGCCATGTAATAAATAGTTGCTACTAATTTCTGACATAACGAGAACAACAAGCAGATTTCCACCTACCAATCCTTTTAATATCCCCCAACCCCAACCCAATCTGGCCGCTTCAGTAGCTGCACCTATACGGAAAGAGTGAGTCCCAAACAATAAGGGGTTTTTCCCAACCCACATCAAGGATTTACGCAAAACAGCCAATAAATCAACACTGGTAATCTTATTCCCATTGCAATGCAAAAATATAACCACATGCTGAAAATCAGGAGAACTTATGAATGGCTCCCATTCCCCCAGAGGGCAAACTTCCTGTAAAACCACTACTGTTTAAATGAATCCAAGTGCCCTTTCCCAATTGATCAGTTTTAGACTTCCTCAACAGAATCCTCATTGTTCCTCTTTGAACATGAACTTCACTGGTCTGAATACTCATTTGATTCCTCAACCCCAACAATTCTGAAACCCTAAAAGCACCAAAAAATAACCATATCATGCAAGGCCTAAAACAAGCAACCTCCCACATGTCATGACAGCAAAATGGTAATTGTACTAGCAACTGCTGCAAAAGAACAAAAGTAATTGGTTCACGCAAAGACAAAGAATATGTCAGACTCCACACTGCAGGGTCCGGATGATGCACATAAACTCCACCTCCCGATCTCACCAACACACTGGTAAAAAACACAGTGGGTTCGAGCGATAGGGCGAGGGAAATAACAGGATACCAAGGAAGGGAAAGGAAGGGGGCTGCTGGGAAGGGATGGCTGAAAGACAAGAAAAACAATGCACTGGTTATATCTGGTCACTTCAAACTCCTGTCTCTATACCTCTGTGCTACTTGTTGTTAGAGGGTTCACCTTTCTGGAATCAACGCTCTCCTCCTCCTCCCAGTATCATGGGTGTGTTTAACCTCCTCCCTGTGCAATGGTTGTGAATAGGGCTGCACCAAATTCCTAAGGAATATAAACAGTAATTAGGTCTAACTCACCCCTATAAGGAATGTAAAACTATTGGTATCGTGGCAATACCTACCCCTCCTTTGAAAAGAGTGTGCCTTAAATAAACGTGCAATAAATCCACCAAGTAAGTGTTATCAACTCAAACAAAGTTATGTTCTTCAAAAGAGTATATATGTGATGCCAGTACATACAATATTCTCCTTCAGGAATACGGCAAGACGTAGCATCCAACTACTGTCCTCCGCTCCTTTTCAGCAAACTCCAAATGTCTCTCAAAAATCCAAGGCTCCAAACACGGCAAGATGTAGGACTTCCCACTATCTTCCGCTTTGGCACTTAACACAACGGACACTAGTGCCTACTTCGTAGCGGCAGTGCGCAGAGTCTGACCCCACTACACTCCGCTCTCCGACGACAAAAACAAATGGATTCCAATACAAGTCTTAGACAGTCAGCAGTTCAATGTCTATGCATCACAGTTTTAACTTTCACTACAGCGTGTTAATTTCACACGTTGCGTGTAAACTCACAGTACCCAAAGACGCTTCCTTTCGGTTCGCCTTTCATCCGTGGCTCTTCCTCCAGATTTCAGTCCCGATGATTAATGGCCCGTCTGACCGGCCGGAGACAATCAAATGTAAGGGAAACTCCGTTCCCGTTTCCACAGGCAAACGACCAAACCCCTTGCGCGTCCCTCAATCACTCGCGCTGGAGCCAGGAAATAAACTGACAAAACTTCTCTGATAACGATCCCAAGAGAAGACAGGAAACAATGTTTTACTAGAACCAAAAAGCACTGTCGGTCACAAAATTACGAACAGGAAGCAATGAGTCCACCTGACTTATATAGGACCCCGCCCCCTGTTTAGGCATTATGGGAGTTGTAGTCTCATGTCTTTAGGTAGGCGCCTTGGCAGATCCTGACAGTATGTCCCCGCCCCTAGCGCCTCCTAGGGCCAGGCTTAGCAGGGAATCTCCGGTGGAAAGAGCGCACCGCCGCCGGAGCATGCACATCCGAACATGGCTCCCAGGAATCATCCTCTGCGGTATACCCTTTCCATGAAACCAGGTATTTAAGAACACCCCTGCTCCACTTTGAGTCCTTTATGCTCCTCACCTCGTATTCCATACCCCCATCACACAACACTGGCGGAGGGGCCGCCCTGCGGGAAGAAAGAGCAGGTTTCAACAACTGTACATGGAACACCGGGTGTATGCGTAAGGAACCAGGCAATTTCAGCTTGTATGTGACAGGGTTCACCTGCTTTATGATGGAATAAGGGCCGATAAACCTGGGGTGGAACACACTGCGCAACTTGAACCTAATGTTCCTGGTAGACAGCCAGATCTTATCGCCCACCACATACTGACGACTCTCTATCCTGCGGCGATCCTCCCACCTCTTGTACACTTCCTTAGCTTTGTTCAAATGTACCTGAACTCCCTTATGTACCTTCCTCAACATCAACACCCTTTCCTTGACAGAGGGTTGGTCTTGGAGATCGAGGGGTATGTCGATCGGCAATGTTTTCAAATCAAATCCGAAAGTAGCCTTGAAAGGCGACATCCCTGTTGAACTGTGCCAGGAGTTATTGTAGGCAAGCTCCGCCATCCACAAAAGGTCTACCCAGGATTCGTGAGCTTCTTTAGAGAAACATCTCAAATATTTCTTTAAGGTCTGGTTCAGCCGCTCTGTTTGCCCGTCTGTTTGTGGGTGGAAGCTGGTAGACAGATTGGACTCAATATTCAGGGCGCGACACCACATGCGCCAGAACCTGGCAATGAACTGGGGTCCCCTGTCGGACACTATCACCCGAGGAATACCATGCAACCTGACAACGTTGCTAGCTAGTAGTTGTGCCGTTTGACTGGCATTCGGAAGACTTTTACAGGGGATGAAGTGTCCCATTTTGGTGAGGCTATCTACTACCACTAACACAGCGGAAAATCCCTTGTCCAATGGAAGGCCTGACACAAAATCCAAGCTTATGTGCTGCCAGGGTTGGTTGGGGGTAGGCATGGTCATAAGCTTCCCCGCTTTTTTAGAGGTTAGTCCCTTCGCTCTAGCACAGATATCACACCTAACTACCCATGCCTTGACATCCTTACCCAGAGTAGGCCACCAGAAATGTCTGTGAACAATTTCGAGGGTTTTACGTACACCAGGATGTCCCGCCAACTCTCCCTCATGCCCCCAAACAAAAGCCTTTTTCTGCAACGATATTGAGGGCAGAAACAGTTTATTCTGAAAAAAAGGCAACCCATCTCTCACCTTCCTCTCTGCTATGCCATGAGCCCATGACATCCAACCTCCAGGATACTGATAAGCTCGTACATCATCCAAAAAGGTCTCGGCTCTGACTATGCACAGAACTTTCCCTTCCGGAATGATGGCCTGTCTTTCTTCCACACTATCTGAGGGCATGGACTGCCGTGATAGAGCATCTGCCTTTCTATTTTCAGACCCAGGACGAAAAGTGACCACAAAATTATATTCGGCAAAAAAAAGCATCCATCTCATTTGCCTTTGGGTTAAGTGTCTAGCAGATGACATAAATTGCAAATTCCTGTGGTCGGTATACACTGTGATGGTATGAAGGGCCCCCCAAAGGTATTGCCTCCACTCCTGAAAAGCCCTTTTTATCGACAACAATTCTTTCTCAGCTATAGTATAGTTGAGTTCAGCCGAACTCAACTTTTTTGACAGAAAGGCCACCGGGTGCAACTGTCCTGTACTCCCATCTCTCTGTGACAACACCGCCCCTATAGCTTCATCCGAAGCGTCAGCCTCAACAATAAAGGGATGGTCTAAATTGGGATGTGACAACACCGGGGCTGTAATGAATGAGGTTTTCAGCGTTTCAAAAGCCTCCCCTGCTTCTCTGGTCCACTCGAAAGGCTTACCCTTCCTCAACAGTCTAGTAATCGGCACCGCAGTCAATGAGAAATGTAAAATAAAGCGGCGATAGTAATTCGCGAAGCCCAGAAAACTCTGGACCTCTCTCACGTTTCTCGGAACAGGCCAATCACGCACTGCTTCCACCTTACGTTCAGACATTTGCAACCCCAATGGACTGATCATTACTCCCAAGAACTCCACACTATACACCCCAAACTCACATTTGCTGAGTTTCACAAAGAGGCTATGTTCTCGCAACCTGTCCAGCACCTTGCACACATGTTCCACATGACAGTTCTCGTCCATCGAGTACACCAGGATGTCATCGATGTACACGACTACAAACAGGTCAATGTACTCTTTCAACACATCGTTAATCAGGAACTGAAACGACGCAGGGGCATTGCAGAGCCCAAACGGCATGACTAGATATTCGTATAGCCCATACCGCGTCTTGAAAGCCGTCTTCCACTCGTCCCCCTCTCTTACCCTGACCAAGTGATAAGCCCCTCGCAAATCCAAGCGAGTATAAATCACTGCTTCCCTCACCTGGTCGATCAACACTGTAATGAGGGGGAGAGGATAACGGTTTCTGATGGTATTTTTGTTCAAGACGCGGTAGTCCACACATGCCCTCAAATCCCCATTGGCTTTTGCTATGAAGAAAAGGGGAGAGGCTGCGGGGGAACGAGAAGGTCTTATAAAGCCAATGCTCTCATAGTGAGTGATGTACTCCCTTAAATGAGCAGTTTCAGGTACAGACAACGCATATACACGACATGTAGGAATCACTGCCCCATCAATCAAATCAATCCTACAGTCATAGGCCCTATGCGGCGGTAGCTTCTCAGCTCTGCTTTCGCTAAAAACATCCTGATAAGTTTCGTATTTTTTCGGAAGTGCTACCTCCTTCTCGGCTGCTGTAGCCACCATAAATTGCAAGGCTAACGCTGTCCCTGGAGAAGATACATAAGGCACCAAATGTTCCTTGCACATCCCCGAAGAGAAAAGCACTGTACGGGATTTCCAGTCAATGGAAGGATTATGATATGTGAACCATGGCATTCCCAGTATTATTTCATATTGGGGAGCATCTATGATGTTCAATTCCACTTTCTCCACGTGTCTCCCTTCTGATACCTCTATAGACAACTCCACCTCAGCTGTTTTCTCGGTTATGAGACCCGATTTAATGGGCTGCCCATCGACCGCTAAAACCTCCTCGGGATTGCCTCGGGGTACCCTAGGTAACAACAGACGGTTCACCAACCCGTTGTCAATAAAATTCCCGGTCGCCCCGGAGTCCAACATCACCATTACACAATGGGTTTTTTGTTCGCACTCCAAGGACATCTCTAACACCAAATGGGACTCAGTTTCCCCTATTCCAGAGGATGCCAAGGAGGTAAGTTTCCAATCGGGGACCTCTTCCGCCTTAGGCAATGATGATTGTACTTCTTCCTTCTCCCTTGCCGTGCTAGAAGCCACCACCCTTTGATTCTTATTCCAAGTATTAGAGGTCTTGGGTTTTGAAGGGCATTCTCTTACATAGTGTCCCTTCTTTCCACAATACATACAGAGACCCTGGACTCTTCTACTTTCTCGCTCAGTTTTCGATAAAGGGGGCCTAATAGCTCCGATTTCCATTGGCTCCACCCCTGCCTCTGCAGAACCCGTAGCTCTAGAAGGAAACCCTACATTACGGGCATAGCCCCTGTCCCACTTCCTTCTATCCCCACTCCTCTCAGTCAAACGACCATCCAACCGCAACACGAGATTCACCATGTCAATACAAATGGTTGGCTGTGGGTCTATGTGCGCCACTGCGTCCTTCAGTTCATCTCTTAAACCCTGATAGAACAGGGACATTCTTTTACCCTCAGGCCATTCTGTTTCAGCTACTAAGCGATTGAAAGTAGTCAAATACGTTATCAGATCGCTTCTCCCCTGACGCAATGACAACAACTCCTTATCCGCACTGAAATTGGTGGCCCTTCTGTCAAAAACTTTCTCAAACTCCTCCCTGAACATATTCCAGTTGGACAGCATTGCATCATCATTTTTGACTAAGGGCACAGCCCAATTGGCTGCATCCCCCACCAGGTATGACAGGGCAAACGCCACCCTAGAGTGATTCGTAGGAAAAGACGCCGGCTTACAAGAAAAATGCAGCAGAATCTGCGTCATGAAAGCCTGTGTTTTGCGTGGATCCCCCCCATATCGTTCCGGAGTAGCTAGAGGAATAGGGGGAGGAACAGTAACTTGGATCTGCGATGCACCCGAAGAAAAAGGGTTCTTGGACAATTGCTCAACCCTATCCTTCAGAGCTACCGCTTCAGCCTTGGACGCCACTAGTTCTTGCTGAACCAAAACCAAAGCCCTCAACACATCATCCAAGGTGGCCATATGTACCCCAACCGGACCAGGCAGTATGTAATTCGTGGGTTCGTAATTCTGTCAGACTCCACACTGCAGGGTCCGGATGATGCACATAAACTCCACCTCCCGATCTCACCAACACACTGGTAAAAAACACAGTGGGTTCGAGCGATAGGGCGAGGGAAATAACAGGATACCAAGGAAGGGAAAGGAAGGGGGCTGCTGGGAAGGGATGGCTGAAAGACAAGAAAAACAATGCACTGGTTATATCTGGTCACTTCAAACCCCTGTCTCTATACCTCTGTGCTACTTGTTGTTAGAGGGTTCACCTTTCTGGAATCAACGCTCTCCTCCTCCTCCCAGTATCATGGGTGTGTTTAACCTCCTCCCTGTGCAATGGTTGTGAATAGGGCTGCACCAAATTCCTAAGGAATATAAACAGTAATTAGGTCTAACTCACCCCTATAAAGAATGTAAAACTATTGGTATCGTGGCAATACCTACCCCTCCTTTGAAAAGAGTGTGCCTTAAATAAACGTGCAATAAATCCCCCAAGTAAGTGTTATCAACTCAAACAAAGTTATGTTCTTCAAAAGAGTATATATGTGATGCCAGTACATACAATATTCTCCTTCAGGAATACGGCAAGACGTAGCATCCAACTACTGTCCTCCGCTCCTTTTCAGCAAACTCCAAATGTCTCTCAAAAATCCAAGGCTCCAAACACGGCAAGATGTAGGACTTCCCACTATCTTCCGCTTTGGCACTTAACACAACGGACACTAGTGCCTACTTCGTAGCGGCAGTGCGCAGAGTCTGACCCCACTACACTCCGCTCTCCGACGACAAAAACAAATGGATTCCAATACAA
The DNA here is from genome assembly GCF_964263255.1 of Lissotriton vulgaris. Taxonomy (NCBI): domain Eukaryota; kingdom Metazoa; phylum Chordata; class Amphibia; order Caudata; family Salamandridae; genus Lissotriton; species Lissotriton vulgaris. The sequence continues at coordinate 192,754,329 of NC_141694.1, forward strand.
GTCTTAGACAGTCAGCAGTTCAATGTCTATGCATCACAGTTTTAACTTTCACTACAGCGTGTTAATTTCAAACGTTGCGTGTAAACTCACAGTACCCAAAGACGCTTCCTTTCGGTTCGCCTTTCATCCGTGGCTCTTCCTCCAGATTTCAGTCCCGATGATTAATGGCCCGTCTGACCGGCCGGAGACAATCAAATGTAAGGGAAACTCCGTTCCCGTTTCCACAGGCAAACGACCAAACCCCTTGCGCGTCCCTCAATCACTCGCGCTGGAGCCAGGAAATAAACTGACAAAACTTCTCTGATAACGATCCCAAGAGAAGACAGGAAACAATGTTTTACTAGAACCAAAAAGCACTGTCGGTCACAAAATTACGAACAGGAAGCAATGAGTCCACCTGACTTATATAGGACCCCGCCCCCTGTTTAGGCATTATGGGAGTTGTAGTCTCATGTCTTTAGGTAGGCGCCTTGGCAGATCCTGACAGAATATGCGTGTTCTCTACTAAAACCTTTCAACATACGACATAACAAAACATCCCCCAGCAAGTCTTGACCCCACCATAACGGTCCATAAAAAGAAATCCCAGCCAGTTTCCCAGAAATGGTTGTGTGAGACAAACCCCTGCGAATCAAATACAACACAATCTGTAAAATGAAAGAACAATAGTTACTTACCTGTAATCTTTGGTTCTCTAGTATTGGTGTCTTTCATAGATTCACATGCCTGAATCATTCCCCGTCGTCGGAGTGGGAGTCCCACAGTACATAAAAAAGAAATAATATGCTATAATAACATAGAAAAAACGTGGTAATAACCAACCAGGAAGTAAAGTAGCCCAAGCTACAGGAGAAAAAACTTCCACACCCATGACTATCCTAGTCATTTTGTATAGCCCAAACTGCAGCCAATTAGGCGACAGCACCAACCAGAATGTTCTCCCCAGAGGCTCAGGCTATCAGATTTTCTCACACAGGAGTGATGGTAAAGCAATGTAGCCTATGAGCCTCTGCGGGGAGGTGGGCGGGTTGCATGTGAATCTATGAAAGACACCAATACTGGAGAACCACAGATCACAGGTAAGTAACTATTGTTCTACTCCAGTATTGGGGTGTCTTTCATAGATTCATATGCCTGAATCAGAGTAGATAGCAGTGCATATCCGTGCTTGAGCCGGAGACCTGCATCCATCGCAGGTTGAGTTCTTCTTGAAGAGGCCTCATCCTGAGACGGCAATTCTGTATCAAAGGAATGCAAGAAGAAGAGACCATCCCCAGAAAAGACTTGCATTGTCGGACTGAAACTGACTTTCTTGAGAGTAAAGTCCGAGCCATGTCCTGTATTTTTTCTTGCCTCTCGTCCGATACGAAAGCTCAGACCAGATGTGTGTCCAAGGTTGCTCCCAAGAAAGCTTGTCTTTGGGATGGTTCCAGCTGTGACTTGCTGAAATTGATAGAGAGACCCAGTGACTGGAAGAGAGACAGACACCCCTGGACATGGTTGTCTTTGTTTGCGGAAGAACTCGCCTTGATAAGGCAGTCGTCTAAGTAGGGAAATATTCGTATTCCCTCCAGCCGGAGGTGTGCTGTTACCGGAGGCAGGACCTTTGTAAACACCCTGGGTGCCGAACGCAGCCCAAAGGGGTGGACCTTGAACTGATAATCCCTGCCAGCCACTCTGAATCGCAGGAACTTCCTGTGACGAGGTAAAATGGGGATGTGGAAATACGCATCTTGGAGGTCCAAGGTGGCCATGTATTCTCCCTCCGAAAGAAGATGCAGTATTTCTTGGGGTGAAAGCATCCGGAACGTTAGCTTCTTTAAATACTTGTTTAGGGCACGGAGATCCAGAATTGGACGCCATTCCCCAGACTTTTTCTTTATTAGAAAGAATCTGGAGTAGAATCCTGCTACTCTCTGAACCTGAGGAACCTTTTCGATTGCTCCTTTTTTTAACATCAAATTGATCTAGGAAAACAACTCCTTTAGATGAGCTGGAGGTAGGCCCCTTGGGGGGACGTTTGGAGCAAACTTTTCGAATTCGATGGCATGGCCCTTGGCCACAATGTCCAAGACCCACCTGTCTGATTTTATTGAGGACCATTTTGAGTAGAATTTTGAGATCTTTTCTCCAATTTTTATGTGAGACTGCGGCAGTAGTGGTGGCAGGTGATGACGCTCATTGCCTTTTATCCTTTCCGCAGTAGGCAGGCTTTCTTTTGTTTTGGGAGTAATTAGTGTTGCGCTGGCTGTAGGACTGATAACGTTTGGTTTGGTAACGTTGATTACCTTGTCTGTAGGAGGACTGCTGACTATAACCTCCTCTAGTAGAGGACGATCCACGTCCTCTCGCACCTCGAAAGGGCGGCTTTCGAAAAAGGTGCCCAGGGATCTAGCTGTCTCTGTGTCCTTTTTTTATGGTCTGCAAGGCTTCCTCTACTTGCGGGCCAAACAAAAACTCCCCCTCATAAGACATGTCCAACACCTTACCTTGAACCTCCTGGCGGAACGAAGACGCTCTTAGCCAGCCTTGCCTGCGCAAGACAGCAGCTCCTGCTAACTGCCTGAAACCAGTCAACTTCAGAGTCAATCATCTCAGCAGAGATCCTGTCACCTTCCTGCAGTATTTTCAGAGCTTCTGACCTGGAGGGCTCTGGAAGCATGTTAATATATGGCGAGATGTCAGACCACATTTGCCGGTCATATCTGCCCAGAATGGCTAATGAGTTGGCAGCCCGGACTGTAGTTGCTGCCATTGGTGATACACGCTTTCCAATAGCATCCAGACGCCTGCCGTCTCAATCCGGTGGGGCTGCGATTGGAGAAGAAGGATTTCTAGATCGCTTCTGTGCATCCTGTATGATCACCAAATCCAATTTTGGATGTCCTATAAGGCAAGCTGGGGACTTTTCAGGAGTCTTATATTTTTTATCTATCCATGGCAGTACTGGAGGGATAGATGCAGGAATAGACATAACTTTAACTCCCTCTTTCCAGATGAAATCTATAATAGGCATAGACTTAACCTGTCTCCTTGGCTGGTCCTTGAAATTATAGAGGAAGCATTCCTGCTGTGTAGTCTACATGTCAATATGGAAGCGTTTTCTTGCTCTTTCCATTAGAAGATGGAATCCTCCAACGTCTACTGGGGGTGAATCACCAGTTACCGGAGGTGAAGGAGAAGGTGTTTGGACCTGATAATCGTCCCACTCCGACATCATGGATCCGTCATCGACTTCCCCTTCTTCTCTCTCTTCTTCGTCAGCAGAATGTTGTTCTTCAGGCTGATGGGACGCTACACGTGGAGGAGACTTTGGTGGTCTTAAATCAGATATGGGCGTTTGCACCACAGGTGTAGGAGGCACAGAGTCCGCTGACTCAGACGGTGGAAAACGCCTGTAATAATCATTTAGCATGTGCTGTAGATTTGTTAGCAATGCTACTGGCATCTGACCTGAGGGGACATTAGCAACAGGTGATGTCTCATGCTCAGGCGAGTTTTGGTCATCTTGATCATCATCTTGGTACTTGGTGTGTAATTCTGAAGGGCTTGTAGACATCCCAAACCTTCCATCCATGTCAGAATCCTCCTCACTATCTTCAGAGTCCACTAACTTGTCAGGGAACGGTAGGGGTACCGTTTGAGGTGACATGCGTAGAGGAGATAAAGGTTCTAGGCCAGAACCACGTCTCTGAAGCAAGGATGGCTTCGTTGTTGACGTAAAAACCGTAGACGGTGACCAAACTTGCATGGTGGTAGATGGAGACAGTTGCAGTGTCGACAGAGGCCCCATCGACGGGCTCGTCGACGGGGGCTTGGCTCCAGACGATGAAGAGGTCGTCGTCGACGATCGAGTTGTCTTCACCGATGAGGAAGGTTTCGTCAACGACGGTGTTTTTGTCGACGACGGTGTCCTCGTGCACGGTGGAGTCTTCGTCGACGGTACTGGAGTCGTCCACGAGCTCGTCGACGACGGGATGCTCGGCGACGGCGATGGAGCAACCGTCGACGGTGGCGTCGACGAAGCTATCATCGACGGACTCTTCTTCAGCTTGGCCGTCGACGGGGCACTGATGATGGCAGATGAAGATTCTTTCGTCAACAAGATAGGCCTAACAGTGACATAGACCATCGTCGGCGGTGAAGACTCTGTCGACATTGACATCTCAGGTTTCGGTGAAGAGAAAGTTACAGTAGATGTTGCGTCGACAACGGCATAGTCGACGACAGGGTCTGTTTCTGAGGTAAAGTCTTCTCAGAAGTCGTCTTTTGAGGTAATTTTTTGGTTGTTCTTCTCGGGGATGTGGAGGGCCCAAGTTTGCCCTTAGTAGGGGGAGTAGCCATAGAAGTGGAAGGCTTCTCAGAACCACCAGAAGATTGTTGCCTCTTTACAATCTTGGCCCCAGGAGAAGACAACACATCTTCAGCAGCTCTCTTCCTAGAAGCTTTAGTAGACCCAGAGGCAATACTGCCTACCTCAGAAGCAGGATAATCTTGATCCTTGAGCTTTTGAGCCACAAAAGCAGGCAGAACTCTCTGTCCCTGAGGGTCTTCTGAGGGAAGGTCCTACATATCCTGCAGTCCTTCACCTGATGGTCAGGGTATAGGCAGTAGATGAACTTCTTGTGGGGATCTTCTTTAAAAAGCCGGAGCTTACCACAAGAGTCACAAGGCCTGAATAAAGATTTCTTAGATGAAGACATCTTCAAAACCAGAATCCTGAAGGAAAATAGAGAAGTACTGAGCAGAGCTCAGGGAGACTCCCTTCACAAGACGTGTGGTAGAAAATGCGAGAGCCTGAGCCTCTGGGGAGAACCTTCTGGTGGGTGCTGTCGCCTGATTGGCTGCAGTTTGGGCTATACACAATGACTAGGATAGTCATGGGTGTGGAAGTTTTTTCTCCTGTAGCTTGGGCTACTTTATTTCCTTTATTTTCTATGTTATTATAGCATAATATTTCTTTTTTATGTACCGTGGGACTCCCACTTCGACGACGGGGAATGATTCAAGCATGTGAATCTATGAAAGACTGGAGAACGTTTGTTACCAATTGGTGTCCCTTCAAAGCTGTGAGATTTAGCATAACTTAAAAATTCAGTCCAGGCCTGTGATAACTGCATCTGGTGGAAGGAGCTATAGACTTTTTGACCAACCTGATGATCCTCAATCCTCCAGCACCCAGATGTCTTGCGGAATTGAAGTTTCGAAGTTGCCCGTCCCGGCGCCAAATTGCGGAATTTCTGCCAATTATAGCAAGACAACTCTGTAGCATGAAAACCCGCAACAGGCGTAACACCCGCAGATCTTTTGCTTTTTGGTTATTAATGAGCTCCACCACAGACATATTATCGAAATGAAACAGCACACACCTGTCTCGAAATTCCTCACCCCAGAATAGGAAAGCTACAATGAGAGGAAACAATTCCAAAAAAGCAATACTGCGTGTAAGGATTGCAGGTAGGTTCCACAGGAGCGTCAGGAATCCGAAGAATATTCCACAGCCTTCCCCTACGGCCTTCCGACTATCAAACACTAGAGTACGAGAGACACGCCAGGGGAAAACAGGGAGACAAAACAAGGAAAGTTGGGGGAAGAAATGTGCTTGATGGTGATCTTCAGACTGGATGCGTGGTACTTCAATGTGGGAACTGGTCAACAGGTGGGCTGCAATAAAAGGTAAGTAAGTAATCTATCTAAGGACAACACTAAACCTTTAATCACTAAGATACCTTTATGTACAGAAACATAACATACCCAATGTTTTCTAACTTGTCGCTGAATTAAACATGAGGAGTCTTATTTATGGAACTTCATCTGGAGCTGTGGCAAAGATGACATAATGCATTAGTGAATAACTTTTGACTTACTACTAGTAGGATAAATATAGTCAACTTGTTACACTTCTTACTTTAGCTGTTTGTAGAAGACTTGAAGAAACATCCACTAAATGATGGTATGCAATGAACCTATTGCCACTTCTCTGTCGGATTGTATGACCTTCTATGAAACCAAAAACATGTAATCAGTCTTCTGTATGACAAGTCCTAAGTATAATATATAGAAGTAGCGCAAAAGCGCTGTTCCCGCGATTCCCTGTAGTGTAGATGAAGCTGCACCCACTCTGGTCCACGCAAGAATCTCACCAAATACACAAAGCTAAATCCCAGGACCAGAATCCAGTAAGGGGATGCACATTAACAAAAGGGGAGGGTCAGACTAACAGAAGAGGACGAAAATTGGGAAAGAAGGAAAGGAACTAACTAGCTATCTGAAGGGTAATGTAGAAAACCCAACCGGGCAGCGGAGACCCAGCCCGGCTGCCGGGTAGAGGAATCCCAGGGAGGCGGTGTCAGAAATAAGCGCGGCCGGACAGCGGAGAACAGGCCCGGCTGTCAGGCGGAGCAATACACCGGAAAGAAACACAAGGCTGAGCCCAGCCGGATGGCGGAGTAAAACCCGGCCGCCGGGCGGGACTCAAGGGCGGGGGGAAGAAAGGCTCACGGACAATACCGTGAACAAGCAGCAATCTGGAACTAGGCGTCCAATATGATAAGGCCTACAGACAGCTGACTGCTACCGATAAAAAGCGCAAACCGGAGCCCGCACAGGAACGCGGGGGCCGGGGACGCTCTCTTCGGTACAACAAACAGGAAGATCCACAACAAAGCGGAGGTCAGGCAAACAGGAGCAAGACGGACACGGAAACAAATGGAGCTTGACGCTAGAACGTGAAGCGTCGCTCCTTGGTTCATGCTGATCTAAATAGCTCATTTCTTAAAGGGACAGTGTCGTAGGAGGCTCGAGGCATGACACTGCGTCCCTGATGGAGCCAATGTTGAGGCCATTTCTCCGCACACCAGCGACCCTCCCAAAATAAGCCAAAACCATGAGCCCCAGAAGCATCTGAAAATATTTGTATCTGCCAAATAGTTTTGTCCTCCACAAAAAAAGAGAGAAACTCCATTGAAGTCTTCCAAAAATGTTAGCCAAACCAAAAGGTCCTCCTTGATGGCTTTAGTAATTCTAATCCTGTGATGAGGGAGGTATGCTCCTGAAATTGCCATTCCTAACTGTCTGCAAAAAGTTCTGCCAACCCTGACCACCCGACAAGCAAAGTTTAGGTAGCCCAACAAAAGCTGAACCTGCCTGAGCTCGATTTTATCCTTGTCAAGAACCTCCAACAGAAAGGACCTGATTTCACCCACCTTTGCAAGCCGGCAAACGAGCCATCATAGCTTCAATGTGGATCTCGATACCCAAAAAACTGAGTTTGGTACAAGGACCTTCAGTTTTTTCCAGAGCCAGCGGAACACTGAACTCCTCAGCCATGCCCTGAAAAATGCCTAAAACTCTGCGACACTGATCTAAATGTGCCTCTCGAATGAACATAAAATCATCTAAATAATGACAAACATGTTTGTCACCACTTCGTGAAAGACACCATTGTAAGAAAGTGCTAAGCTTTTCAAACAAAGCACAAGACACTGAACAACCCATAGGGAGGACTCTGTCTACATAAAATGCTCCATTAAAAAACATGCCTAGGAGCTCAAAATCCAATGGATGTTTAGGTAGTAAACAAAAAGCAGACTGAATACCGCATTTTGCTAGTTCAGCACCAGTCCCAACCATCCGCACTAATCTTAAAGCATTCTCAACAGAAGCAAATGAGACATTAGAGTCAGTAGGGGAAAAGAAATAATTAATAGATTGGCCCTCCGGCCACGATAGATGATGAATTAATCTGAATTCTACAGCCAATTTCTTGGGAACTATGCCCAACGGGGACACCATCAAATTCTGCAAGGGACACTGACTAAAAGGGCCCGCTATCCTGCCAGCTTTTAACTCAACATCCTGTTTCTTCTGAACAATATGTGGCAATTCTTTGGCGGATTTCAAGTTGTCAGCCCATCTATGATATTGTGTCCCTTGATAACCTATCTTGAAACCATCTTTAAATCCCCAAGAAAGTTTAGAAGCAGGTTCTGAGTCGGGATACACCTCCAACCATGGTATCAGTAACTGCAGCTGAATTGGGATATGAGCCATTTGGTATAAATTGATGAACTGCACCTCTACCTCTTTGGAACCTCCCTTGATTCCCGAAACTCTGGTTTGTGAAACATTGGGTAATGCCATGTTTTCCTCCACATTGGGAACATTCATGCTTGAACCTGCAAAATTGCCTGGTGCCTACACCTCGGTTAAAATTCCAACAGGAGCCCGATGTAGGCAGGTCTTCGTTCAGAGACCCCGGCCGTAACACAGAAATCCGCACCTGACCCGCCTTGTGTAGATGATACATTACCGAAAGCCGCAACCTGCTTCGTATTCACAAGTCTGGAAACACCAGAAGCTGGTTGAGAGACTGTAGGTGATGCAGACTTCCAGCTGCTCTTGCCAGAAGCTGCTGACAACTTACCAACTCCAGAAGCCTGTACCAAGCTGGCAAGCGCGGACGATGAAGGAGCAGAGTGCTCAACCCACACCCACTGTCCACATTGTGGTCCGAATGAAGAATCAAAAGTAAACTGAGGGTGACAGGGAGGGGGGTGAGATTCCGGAAAAATAGATACAATGCTCGGCAAATTCCAAAACTGGTCTAAATGTGAAGAATCATGTTCATTCTGCGGCCACCCTTCAACATCATTCAAAACCTTAGAGACATCATCACCCAGAGCTGCCTCTGACATTTCAATATGACCAGTGTTAACTGTTTTTTGACTGAGCAAACTAGATTTTGCCCCAGCAGGGCCTCTAGGCATAGTAGACAGCACAACATCTGAAACAGCCCCCCTCCCCGATGCAGACCCAAAAACCTGCACATTTTTAGAAACATTATTATGCATAATAGAGGGGACAATGTTTGATAAACAGCATCTTCCTCCCCACTGTCACTAGAATAATCCACTAGTGTTGCAGAGTGTCCATCTGAAAAAACAGGAGAGGCTATATTAATTAATGACATCCTTTTGTTAAAATGAGAGCTCTTCGCACGCACCTTGTCACCAAATGTGCCCTTTTAGCAGAGGGAGAAACTGACAAAGGAAAAGAAGTAACCTCCCACTCAGCAGAGCCCCTCCCCCTCCCAATGCTCCCTTGAGTAATTGATGCAGGAAGGCTTCTGGAGGCAACGCTGCCCCTACTGCTGACACGCCTCCTCGTACGGCTCACACGAGGGGCGGAGACCGCCCCCAACGGACTCTCCTCCACTGCAGACAAGAGCAGTGGGGAGATTGCAGCCTAACCCCACCGCTCCGACGCGAAGGGCGTCTGTGGTTATGGGATTAAACAGGTAACTGATCAGTGCTAGGGGTCACTAGCTGGGTACGGCTTTTTGAAGATAAATATGCCGCCACAGCTTCCGTGACACTCAGCGCCGCAACACACTTTGGGCGCCTCACGCCCGCCGCCAAAGACGCCGACACCCCAGGCCGCAACAGATCCTCGCGGCCAGCCTCATAGAGAATGCAGAGCGTGTCATTTACAGCAGCGCTTTCCGCCATTTCACCAATCAAAATTTGTGCTTCAATCTGAGGAAAAGGTTGAACATCAATAAAATGCTCGCCTAAATAAATCCCCTCAAAGTGAAGCTTCCTGCCCAAAACCCCTCTATAAATAACCTAGCTACCAGAACCCGCCCCTTACCTACCTACACCTATCACGCTGCGTGGATTGTTCCACCGCGCGAAAAAACCCAGGAGGACACTGCCACGCGCCAAGGTCCCCCTGGGTTCCCATTGTCATGTGGCTGAGAAAGATAGTGTGAATGTACAGAAAATATGCTCCGCATTGTAGCTTCTGGTGCACCTTCCATAACCTCTATGGGAAAATCACGTAAAACTGTTTTCTCTCTAACATGATTTATGAAATCCCAGGAGAAGGCTTTTTCAAAATGTAAAATCATCTTAGAACACACCACTATTCTTAAAATGAGCATGGCACCATCAGCAGATGATATATTTTGTAACTAAAATCTGTTATCACGGTTTATAAATTCTCCTTTTTGTGACCCTGAAAACCTGTCATTCACTACAATGCATTTTAATGGGGTGATAGCATGTATATTGGTTTTAAGATGGCTAGCAACACTTCCTGGTTAAAGTGTTGGCAACCAATCAAATTACTGTAGGTTTTGGGCTACCAGATATCTATATTTTTTTAAACTTGAATATCTCTGAAACTACTGACCGGATATACACCAAATCACAAAAAGCACACTTTCTGGACCAACATCTAGCTTCCTGCCCAATTTGGTGTAATTCTGTACAGCGGTACGGGCTGTAGTCATTTTCAAAAAATGAAAAATCCCCGTAGACTTCACATGGGGAAAACGCATTTTGGGACTCCCCTTTTTGCTCAACTCCCGCTTGACAGATCACCTCAAAACTTTCAATATAGCAGCTGAACCAGAAAGGGGACGCTTTTTGAAAATTGAGAAGATTTGTCATTTTTCATTTCATAGAGCTTTATTCGGAGCATAAAAACATGTCCATAAAAGCACAACATTTACATAACAAACATTTCATTATTAAAAGATACAAAACATGAAAAGAATACACATATTACAATAATAATCCAATGTGAGATGGAATAAATAGTTAAAACCAAACTTAAAAATACATACTTTTCCTAGCACCAATAGCTTTGAGTAGGAAAGTAGCTGTAAAAAAGCAAATGTCTGGATGGTGCATATTAAAAAGCAATTTCATGGATTCAGTGATTGTTCTTACTCCAAATCTTTTAAAAATAGGTTTTAAATAAATTTTCCGTAATTCACTGTACAAGGGACAAGAAAAAAGAAAGTGCGTAGTACTCTGTTCGGTCTTACAATCACATGGACATGGTCCCACCGGGCGTGTTTTTACATCAGGGCACGCGACCAGATGATGAGCTGTTCCCATCCTTAATCTAGTGAGAACAAACTGATGTGAGACTCTAGACACCTGAGTCAGATAAGGGTGAAGTCCACTATACTCATTCAGGCCATTGTACAAATTACAAGAAGAGAGTTTTAAATCTTCTAGGGCACGCCTCTCTTTACAGTAATTCAAAAACATGATTTTCATATTTGATTTGGAGTTATCAGATACACAACACCGATCAATGATCACATTATATCCAAAAACATTTTGAAAATTTTCGATATTATATTTAAGCCAGGGGATCCTTAAGTGCTGGTCCAAGGTGAGGCAATCCTCAATGATAGCTCTATTTAATGAGGTGCCTTCATTTAACCAAACAGATCGCCACAACAATAAGGGTCTTAGCATGATTAAATCGTTCAAGAAATGTATCCCCGCTTCCTTGTGGACCAGGGTATTAGATGTAGATTTGGGTAGACAAAGGAGCCTTTTCAAGAAGTTGTTCTCCTCTATCTGAAGGCTCCCAGCATGTGTCACACCCCAGACTCCTGCCCCGTAAAGGGCCGCAGATAGGCATTTCGATTGATATATTTTTAGCATATCTGCTATACGTCTATTTCCCAATTTCTTTGCGAAAACGAAAACCCCATTGGCACTTCTGATCATCTTGGAGAAGATTTGTCAAGTGGTGCCAAAAGTAATAAACGCTTTTTCTATGGAAACTTTATTCCTAATTATAACTACTTACTGGCGACTGCCAGTAGGTAATATGTATATAAGGGGGGCAGGGGGCGTTCCATGGGTGGTACAGGGGAGCTCCCATGTAGTCACCCATTGATTTTGATACAAAGTCCTATCTACTAAAAAAGATTGGCAGGGCTTTGCGCTGAATGTTAATGCCTCCTCGAAGGCAAAAGTAAAGTTTGAGAAAATTTTCTTTAACCAAAATGTTTCCAACTTTGCACGTGTGCTGCACTGAACAGGCTCGTACAAGGTGGGAAAAGTGCAAAACTAGGTCTAAGTATGGTGTTTTGTAGTAGAACAATGCCCTTCTTGTACAAAATCTATTCTTGCTGTATGGGGCAAGGGTGCGCAATATCACACACACCCTTGCATATGGCACAAATAAGGCTATCTCACGCCAATGCATAGTATGCATTGGCACAAGGCAGTTTTAACTGTGCCAGCACAGAGGGAGAGAGAAACAGCAAGATATGGCCCTGTTCTGCTTGCCTCCTTTCACACAGCTTAGTAAATCTGTCCCAATGTTTCATCCATCGTGCCATCCACTGATATGCTCCTTCATGTTTACATGTAACTCTCCTTACTTGCCGGTAACGAGCACTCACGGTCCCTTGACTGACTCCCTGGAGCTCTTTGCTTACTTTCTTTAGAAAAACTCAGGGGCAGATTTGCGACCCTATCACACAATGCAGAGCAGTACCTAAAGTTGCTTAGCTGCACTGTGTGGCAGGGAGAGAGGAGGAAAGCGCTATATCTACTCAGATACAGCACTAGCCTCCTCTCTCCTGAGCGCTGGTGGACAATTAACCTTCCGAACACCATTAACACACCTTTGCACCATAGATTTTATACTGGAAGGTGATCCTTCCAGTACAAAATACTATGCCTAGACAAACTCTAAAGCTATTCCTACTTAATATGTATGCTGTACAGTACAGCACACATGCAAAGTCAGAAACGAAAGGAGAAATAAAAGTATTTCTCCTTTTAACGCCTGTTTCAAAGTGGTGTTATGTTTTGGTGCAAAACAATGTCTACTATTGTTAGTAGATAGGGTTTGCATCAAAAGGCGTAGATGGTAGCACAAGAACGTCCATGTACCACCCATGTAATGCACCTCTGATGCAGAGTAACACAAAGCAGCCCTTTGCCTCGCTTTGTGTTTCTTTTAGGTAGTAAATAGAACGAAAACGTTTTGTGCAGGTTTGAGTCACCTTTGTCACACAACCCCATTGCAAAGGCTTGTAAATCTAGCCCTTAGAATGTACTTTGTTTTTGTATATTGAACTGGCTCTTGAGGCCATAGGAGGAGAATGGTTGTTGGTATCATGTTAGGGGCAGAAGTGCGCTTTACACAATCAGGGAAAATAGAACCCCAGTCCCACCCTGCATTCAGAGCATAATACCTTCACTGATTACATAAGACCTGTAAATGGATTATATGACTGAATATCGACCACTAGAATATCGTGGTTCGAGAACATCAGAACAGAATACCAAGTAACAAAATATCAAAAGGTAAGCCCAGATAGGGAAGTATAGATTTACTATTCCTACTCCTCATCTACGTACCTTGAAAATATCTATAGCGGGTAGGTGTAGAGATATGGAGTCTAGAAAATTTAGAATTACTTATCAGTCGATATTTTTCTTCAATATTTTGTCCTCGATATTATGTCCCATTGGTATTCTAGGGTCGCTATTCAGGGTGCACATTCTAAAAATGTATTGATAATATTCTTTGTTTTTTAGAACTTAGGCAGGCAAGCTTTTATCATTGTTCGCGCTTAGATTAGCAGCTTTTCATCGACTGAAATTATTTGAAGTCCTATTACATGTTTATGTATCTGTACATTTATATGCAAAAGCATGTTATCACATTGTAATTTGTGCATTATGCGGCATGCTCACCTGAGATTTCCACAGGCTTTGGCAATAGCTATGTGGTCCACTGACCGGATCTCATCATAAAATTATCGCCATGCATGTCTGTTGGCTGTCATGAGGCTGGAGTGGAAAGCGCAAGGGGACGTTTTTATGAAGCAGGCATTCTCATGAAAATGTGGGACTTAAACAGATTTCTGGCTACTTCTATCATGTTTTGTCTGCGTGCCCTAAACTTCATAAATCTACTTCAAATCTGTCCGGAAACCCACAGGAGTAGGCATCTAACTTTTTCAGGCCGGCCTTTGTGAATTGGGTCCTGACTGGTTAACTTTGCTGTTTTCATCCAGGCTTTGCTCTGACATGGGTTATTGTTGGCACTGAGGTGCAAGCATTAAGCCTACGCTCGTACTTTCACAACGCTAAACATACATTGCAGCATGTCATCTTCACTATGTACTCTTCCACACCCTTTAATAACATCTTTTCTAAGTAGCCTCTGATCTTTATTTAGTATCAGGGCCAATGCTGCTGGGAAGAAAGATGTGGAAACAAGAACGTCATGTCCTGGGGCTCTGCCTGCCAATATTTACCTTGAAACAGGAGAGCGGCGTCAAAATGGTGCTCAAAATGGGGCTCAAATGAAAAATGACGCAGCCACGTATTTATAACTATAAGAAGCAATGAGAGATTTTTCTATAAGTTGCACCTTCAAATTTATTATCATTTTCTGCATTTCCGAAGGTGCTATATTGCCTAAAACTAAGAGGAAATGTCAACAACAACCTTAATTCCCAAAATTGGAACAAACCTGTGCCCCTTGAAGACTTGATTTTGGGAATTTAAAAACGGGGCACATAAGGGGTGGTCATGCAAACTGGTGAATACCTGCAAATTCAGATTATTGTTTTCCATAGCATTCCACCCTCTTGTGGAAAGTGTGCTTGCCAGCAGTGAATGGAGTCCACCCCAACTGCCTCCCAAATAATTGTGTGAGGGAATGGGGTTTCCCTACAGGGTAAACTATTTCGGCTTTAGAAAAGAAATGAAGAACAGTTGTATGTACAAACAAATATTTCTACTATACTAACTAGTGAACTTTTCCCTGGCTGACATTTCCCATGAGTAATTAGGTTCTGAAAAGGAGCATACAATTGAACGCAATACCTTCATTAATTATGCACAAGCATTTAATTAAACATCTTTTTTTCCCAAATTATACAAAATGTTATGGGATCCACAAAATACATGCAAAAAGTGACGTACGTTTTATTATTGTTTTATTAGCCCTGATGAAGTCCATGTTGGACGAAACGGGCTGGGCTGATGTATTTGACTACAAATAAAGAATAATTGAAAATAAGAAATCTCAAGACTCCTTGCACTTCATCATTGCATGTATTTTGTGGATCCCATAACATTTTGTATATTTTGGGAAAAAAATATATTAATTACATGCTTGTGCATAATTAATGAAGGTATTACGTTCAATTGTATGCTCCTTTTCAGAACCTAATTACTTTGAGAGAAAGTCTTTTCTCTTATATTTGTGACTTTCATCATCGGTGGGGTCACGGGAAGTTGAGCATCTCTACTATACATATATGAGAACTAAATACACTGGTGCTGCCCCTATTGCCCACACTGCTGCTTGCATATCTTCAAATTTCCATAAGTAAGTATGATGCAGCTGGAAAATTCCAGAAAATCTCAGATCTTCCTAGATTTCCAGAAGAACTTCTTGGGATTTTTAGTGAACTGCACTGTTGGTTGTCAACTTGTGAACGTACAAGGAAAATATGGAGACAAGTGATTTCTGTTTAAAAAAATATATATATATTTCTGAATTCAGTCAAGTGGTTACTCGACTGGATCCACTCCTTCCTTTCTGGCGGAATGCAGCGGGTCAGGCTCCCCCTTTCCTCTCGGACCCTACAACTACCACCTGGGTAGTCCCCCAGGGTCCTCCCTCATTCCTAAGCTCTTCAATGTCTACATGGCTCCGCTCGCCGCCATCGTCAGAACCTACGGACTCAACATAGTGTCATACGCAGACGACACCCTACTCATCCTCTCCCTATCAAACGGACCCAACACCGCCAGACACAACTTTCGAGAAGGCACAGAAGCTGTCGCCAAATGGATGAAAAACAGCTGCCTACAACTAAACACCAACAAAACGTAAGCACTCATGAGCCCAACTTCAGACGCCTGGACTGACACCTGGTGGCTCCCCTCCCTCGGACACCTGCCCACCCCCACGGACCACACACGCAACCTGGGAATCATCCTGGACTCTTCGCTCAAAATAGACCGTCTCGTCCTCCTGCTTCCACACCCTCCGCCTCTTACATAAGACCTTCAAATGGACCCCCCCTCGAATACAGAAGGACCGTCACTCACGCCCTGATCACCAGCAGACTCTACTAGGGCAACGCAGTCTATGCCGGAATAAACAAAAACTTCACCCGCAAGCTACAGAACATCCAAAATGCTGCAGCAAGACTGGTCCTCAACCTGCCAAGATACTGCCATATCTCCCAGCACCTGTCCCCTTCGAAGCTAGAGTCACCTTCCAGATGCTATCCCACGCTTGCAAGGCCCTCCACGATACCGGACCAGCATACCTGAACAGCCGACTCAAATTCCACGCACCCCAAAGGACCCTACGATCAGCTCAACTTTCCTACACCGTGGTCCCCTGTGCCAAAAAGACCAGATCAGGAGGCTGCTCCTTCTCCTTCCTCGCGGCCAGAGCATGGAACGATCTTCCGCTCCACCTCAGACAGACAACATCGCTCCCCATCTTCGCAAGAAACCTCAAAACCTGGCTCTTTGACAGACCACCTCCTTGATGGACTGGAACCTGCGACCCCCCCGTCCCCCCAGCGACTTGAGACCCTTACGGGTGAGTAGTCGCACTTAACAAACATCTGATTGATTGATTGATAGATTGACTCTACACCGTTGCAATGCAACTTTTAGGCCCACATGCATCATTCCGGGATTTTGCGAGTTATAAAGTGCAAAAAATAGCGATTCGCATTTTAGAATTCGCAAAACGGGATGCATGATTATTTTCGGTAAATTTATGCGATTCGGCAAAAATCGCAATTTTTACCGAATCGCATAAATTACCGAAATACAATTTGCGAATTCGCTATTCCCATTAGTTCCTATGGGCCAAAAGGCCCATAGGAAGCAATGGGAAGGCATTAGCAAATTGCGATTTTCACTTTGAAAATCGCAATTTGTTAATGCATTTCATGGGTGCAGGGGGGGGGGGTCCAAAGGACCCCCCCATGCACCCCTGAAATGTATTTTTCGCATCATGTTTCACACACACATGTCCTAAGGACATGTGTGTCCGTAACATGAATGTTGAAAAAAATGCATTTTCAGCGTTTTAAACACTTTTTGCAAATTTACCGAGTGGTTCAACCACTCGGTAAATTTGACCCCCTAATTGCGATTTCGCAATTTTAAAAGTAATCATGCATTGCTTTTAAGAAATCGCAAATTTGCGATTTCTTAAAAGCAATCGCAATTTTAGAAATCGCAAAAATGTTGCGATTTCTAAAATTGCTTGATGCATCCAAAAAAGCATTTTTGGAATCGCAAACGGCCGATTTTAAGGAATCGCACCGTTTGCGACTCCAAAAATGCTTGATGCATGTGGGCCTTAATGCCTTGGTCACAAGCCCATACATGGTTATAGACCTACCTAAGGATTCATAATATCCAGATTGTGTTGAGGTGGGGATACTTTATTCCACAGATTATGTCAGCAACCACAATGCATTAGTGTACAAACTTTACATATTTCATAAGAAGCACTAATAAAATTAGACCTGCATAATGCATTTATTATGTATATTTCTAATATTATTCTTCGTACAAATAATTTAGATACATGTCTGCCCTTAACATGCTCGTACAACTAACACTGGACCAGTCGGGTGCTATAGAGGCCGCGGTCAGTTACTCTGCCCAGAACCCATCGACCCTCCTCACACATACATGTCCTTACCCTTGCCCCCTACCATTCATATCAAGGGCCTCAAAAACCCCTCTACTCAGTAATGTAGTCACTAGATCATTACGTTTGTGTGTTGCAGTGGCACCTTAGAAGATTGCTACTCCTAACAGTGTGAGACATTTAGCTCATTTTCCCAGATCTTGTTTCTTATTGCTGAGACCGGCAGCAAACATGAATGGTGCTCTCGACACTGGTACTCCATGGCAACCAGCACTACCTTACCGATCATTTCAACTGAAGAAATTATGACTTAGTCGTTAAAGTTATTAAATACCAGCATCACCTTTCTGTACAAGGGGCCCATCATGTGTTCCTGAACTTTAGCTATGAGAGGAGAAGTGGCCCAGATATGTGGTGGGAAATTAATAATGCCAAGCATCAGTGTCACTGGATTTAGTAGTGTGCAAGGCACTGGTTGGCAGTCATTAAAACAGGTGTTAGAAAGTAGGTTACTAGCTGACTGGGGTGCGAGTCCTGGTCAAGCAGCAACCAAGTCACGGTAAGCCTCAAGCAAACCCCAAATTAACCTGTGCTCAACCCACTGGTAGCTTGGCACAGAGTTGTCAGACTTAACTTAGAGGCAATGTGTTACGTATTTGTGCAAAACTGTTAAACAGTAAAAACATCACACAAAAGATCCCACACCAGGTTAGAAAAACAGAGCAAAATGTAATAAATAAAACAATACCAAAACAACAAAAGTCCAATCAGTAGAACCAGAGTTATGTATTTTTAAAGAATACACTGTAAAATAACGCTTAAAAGCACAAAGCGGACACTGGCAAATCCGGCTGCACTGGACCAGGTCAAATTCAAAAGTTCAGGCTGAACGCGATGGAGCGCAGGTCACATACAGTCCCATATTAGTCCCACTGAAGTTTTACCTTTCAGTTTTTGGGCCAAGAGTCCTGCTCGCGTGGAAGAGGATTGTGTGGAGCAAGTAGTGCGTAGCAGGCAGTGGCAAGTGTGGCGTGAAGAGCAGACTGGGCGTCATGGACGGGAGGGCTGCAGCTTCGTGGTGGCGATCCTCTGCGGTGCTGATGCTGGAGATGAGCTGGCACCAGCTTTCGCTGAAAGCCAGTGGGAGAGCCGTGGTTCTGGTGCAAATAGGCCTGTTTGCAGTTGCAAAGAACCTAAACTCTTGAATTAAGAGTAAGTATGGGCGAATTTTGCAAATTCGCGGTTCGCAAAATCGCTCGAAAGAGTACTCGCGGTCCTCAAAATCCACAAACTTTTGCGAACTTGCAGATTTTTTGTTTTGCGTGTTCGCAGGATTTTTTCAGTACGGCTACCGTGAAGTTGCCCATGCAGTCGTTCATGGGCGCGGCCTTCTTGTTTTCAGTGTTCGCGTTGCGTATTTCCGTTACCGCGTGCTAGTTGTATGCTCGCGTTGTGCATTTCCTACATGCGGGGCGCAATTGCGTGTTCGCATCCGTTTTTGCGTGCTCGCAGGGGAAATATCGCGTGAACTTACCCACGTGGTCGCAATGGGCGCGGCCACCTTGTTTTTCATTCATTGCTATGGTTCTGGGCATGCTTTTTCAATCCACCTTCAATGTTTGTAGTCCTTTGTTTCTTTGAACTTTTTTACTCATTATCTATCACTATATTTTTGTACATCTATATTTTGTGTTTTTTTCTACTTTTCGTTACTTTAAAACTACTTTTTTTAACTCTCTTTTCTTTTATTTACTTTATCCCTATTATTTCCTATTTTATTTTCCTTTAACTGCCCAGGACCATGGCAAAGGGAGCCGGCAAAAACCTGGAGGGAAAGGGTCCCACACCCCGTAGCCGGCTCCCTTGAGGGCGCTTAAGGGGGGCGGGCAGTAAATGCCTGGGAGATCTTCAGCGCGGTGGAGGTGGCCGCACTGGTCTTCTTCGTGCAGGCCACCTCCCAAAGAGCGTCGCGGCAGGCAGCAGGCCCGGTACCGGGTACGGCTTCCGGGAGCGTCGCCAGCTATGGGGGAAGGTGTGCCGGGCCATGTATCGGGAGTCTGTTGTCCGGCGCACCTACAACCAGGTGACGCACCAGTGGTTGGACATACTGGACTGGGAACACGACCTACTTGGCGTGGAGATCCCTGGGCTTGGTGAGTACTAGTAGCTCTTTAATTACTACTTCGTTGTCTTCTGCTCTGTGTTATGATATTGCAACTATATATTTTTTTTCCGAAGAGCAAGAATGCTGCTGATTACATTGCAGGTAAATTAATGTTTCAAAAGCTTCTGTGATTGCAGGTGCTCGCCTGCTCACTGGCAGTGCTACTATGCTTACTTGTTTTCAATTTTGTGCTCATTTGGCCAGAGTGATTATGTATGAGTGTACTTTACAGAACTGCATAATGCTAGACACTAGAGATTACATTGCAGGTAAATTATGTTTCAAAAGCTTCTGTGATTGCAGGTGCTCGCCTGCTCATTGGCGGTGCTACTATGCTTACTTGTTTTCAATTTTGTGCTCATTTGGCCTGAGTGATTATGTATGAGTGTACTTTACAGAACTGCGTAATGCTAGACACTAGAGATTACATTGCAGGTAACTTATGTTTGAAAAGCTTCTGTGATTGCAGATGCTTGCCTGCTCACTGCTCACTGGCGGTGCTACTATGCTTACTTGTTTTCAATTGTGTGCTCAGTTGGCCAAAGTGATTATGTATGAGTGTACTTTACAGAACTGCGTAATGCTAGTCATTAGAGACTCAAGTCCAGTCCTTCCTTGTACTCCTGCCACTAAGAAGAGATAGTGGTGGTGGATTGATAGTTTGAGTATATTATGACTGGTTATTCAGTAGGAAACTTTTTATTGGTCTGCAATCATGGCGGACTGTGTCTGTCACTTCGCGTGCTGCGGAGTGCTACCTGCCAGTCCTAGTAGAACCTTTTTGTAGTTGGTTTACTGAGTTACATAACTTTCCAAGTAGATGGTCCGTGAATCCAGCAATACTAATATCCTAGTAGACCACATTAGATAGGTCAATAAATTTAGTGCAATTGTTGTCTATTTCCCCGAAATAATTTGTTATTGTTGTTTTGAAATGTTTGATTTAGTTGACAACAATCATCCATGTTTGTGTCTTTCTTTCATGTACATCAGCTCCCCCCAGGGGCAAGAGGACAGAGGTGGCAGTGATGGTGTCGGCGGAGCAGGAAGGCCAGGATCGGTCCGCCGAGGGCTCCTCTGCTGGCCCCAGTAAGTTTTCCTGTTAATATTATAATTATACTTCCCTAACTTTTACAGCACCTATTTATTCCAAACGTTCATCATAATTCTATTTTTTCCTAAATCGTCTTTGATCTTCTTGTAGACTGTTTCTAAATTCTTATCCTGCCTCTACTATGACTCTCTATGCTCCTACTATTTTATTAGTCTGCCTGTGTAGCTAGCTAAGCTTTCACAGTTGACAAAAGGTGTTAAATAAAACTCCTTTTCAGCAATAGCTCTAGGCACTGAGTGCAGTCCTCTGGGTTGTCCATATTGTCTATTGACGTCTTCTTAATGTTTATGCTTTGACAATTCCCAACAATAAAATGTCAATGGTCACCAAGAATAAGATACTAGTTTACTTTTTTATTGGATAGGAGGACATACTACTACTGTTGCAGGGACCATTCTGCACATACAGAACTATGGAAAAGAAATAGGGTATTGGTGATAATAGGCGCAGTTAGACTTTCCACATACCTCAGTCATAACAGAAGTTGAACCCCCAATCTCCTTACTGACTAGCTAGTGTGCCAGTCATTATTTAGCTCCTGAATGCAGCGATGATCCCCAATGATTACACAACCCAGAACATAAGATTAAGAAGTTAGAGTCCCGACCTCTCAGAGTCACGGACTCATGCTTGCAAATTGCAAACCCTTTCGCTCACTCACTCATGACCAAAAACCACAGAGTCTATGTAAGTTTTAAAGCTTTATTAAAAGTAAAACAACTAGCTCTGTGTGTACTCTGTATATCACATTTCAATTGTGCATTATATAAAAACATTTATTAAAATCAACTTCATAAACGCTGAACGCTTGAAAACTGAAAAGTGTCTGATTTCACACATTAATTGTGGGAGAGCCCTCACCTGGTTGGAACTTAAAGTCTTGGTAGTGATGATGACGACTCTGACTAACATATGATATTGGTCTTGTTCGTAGAAGGGAAGCTTCTGTCTGTTATGAGAAAAATGGTGCGAGTTCAAAAGCAAGCATTCATCAGTTGTGCCAAAAAGTGTAGCATCACATGTTATGGCTAAGCATAAATAAAAAACACCCTTCCCTTAAGAAAAGGGACATTTTTAGTTTAGACTAGAGAGTCACAAATTATTACATTTGTTTATGTAGTACTAGTAACATATTTTTTCATTCCTATACAAAATAGGGAGTGGTGTTTATGGCATCTAAAAATATTAAATGTATTTTCTAGGCGTAACGCCATTGGCACAGCCCACTACCAGTGCTGGGGCCAGCGCGGAGGTGGTCACTCCAGGGGCGGATGCGGTGCCACAGCCAGCAGGAACTGCTGTGGGGGATGCCACGGTTGTGGCGGGCAGTGGTAAGCTATTATATTCCTTACTTATTGAGATTGCAGAGCAGGCTCTCTGCAGGGGTGTATATGTTGTACAGTACAAGTACACTTTGCTGTTAAGAAGACTTACAAATTTAGAGCTTAGTTTTTGTCAACCAGGTAGAAGACAGTCACCCTTGACTTCGCATTAGCAATAGCATTAGCGGCTGGAGTTGACGAGTAACCAATGGCCTCCTCTAAATTTAACTTCAACTCAGCTGTGAAAGTTTTATCGAGAAGCCGTGAGATCAGAGATGAACTTGATGGATGGGATGAACGAAAAGGGAAAAAAGGTGTAAGGAAGGATGAGCGAGTTAAAATTAATGACTGGCATAGAATGATACATGTTTTTGAATGCTGCCCGAGGTGGCTGGGAATCTGATGCATGGCCGGTTGAAGGCTGAAGCAAGGTTGGGTGGAAGGAGAATGAAAAGAGGACTGCCTGAGTGGGTGAAACAGAAACTGTATGTGTGCGCAATATATCCTTTGGTTCAAATTCAAATGCAAGTCAAGCACAGATGCATGGCTGGCGGTTTACAAAATAAAATAAAAAGGTTGTTTTTCGGTGAGAAAAAGTAAGGTTTGTCCAGTTGAGACATTAAGAAGAATGATTGACATTTACTTTGAATGGATGGATGCCTGGATGGTATCTTCCTCATAGATAGCATAGGTATATGTAGACAGAGTAGACGGTAACTGGATGAAGACTGTTACTTTGAAGAGCATGTAACACTGCACATCCGTAGCAGAGCAGCAAAGCAGAGGAAAGTAGAAGTTGTAATTTCTCAGAATATTCCCTTGACTAACAGTAGTTTGCAAGCACAGCATATGTGTGTATCTATATTGTATAGTTCACATTATCAAGTCAAGTCACAACTCACAAGTGCCTTCCTCCGGCGATTACGGGGACCACTCACTACCTCCGTTAATGATTTTTTTACAACTCTGTCATTCATGTGTGGCCTATCGGTGTTCACTCAAACAAAAACAAAGCACCTAAAGTCATCCCATATGTAAGCAAATATCCTGTGAAGGGATAGATGATCATGTTATTTATCTTCTTCATTTTCCTTTTGTAGTAGTCAGGGGCAGAGCAGGGTGAAAGTTAAATTAACTAAGCAGTAGCCCTTGTAACAGAGTATGGCCAGGGCCACCCATAATAGAAAAGTAGGAGCTTCACCACCTGCATGTACTGGACTGGTAACAGTAACGCAAGTCTGTGTTATCATGGTTTGCGTCTGTTTTTCTCAGGTGCAAGTTGACTGCGCTGGCATTGTGCCGGCTTCCACAAGTTTACGTACCAATTTGGCTAAACAAGAGAGAAGAAGAAGACTGGTGTACTGTCTGAGTCTAATGTAGTGAGTCCATATAGTGCTAGTAGATTTCCTGAAACTCCCACTAATGTTAGAGCAGAGGCCGACGAAGTGGGAGGTTAGATAGATACATGCCACAAATGTTATGTACTGTGCTTGCAAGTTGCTAGTGCTACTGTGACACAACTTTCTGCTGAATTATTTTGTGTTAATATTAAAGAGCTTTGGTTACAGTATGTTTTTCTTTCTTCACACAGATACTCCTTCTAAACTAACAAGGAAGCAGTTGGCTATATTGGCCAGGCAATGGAAGCTGGAGGCAATTGTCGCCGAATATCGGCGGCTGGTGGCCCAGGAGGAGGACGATGACTCCCAGTCGCAGTCAACAACATCCACGACAGCTCCATCCTCCTCCGCTGCCCCTGGGTCATACAGTCAGCGCAAAACTCCAGCGGCACAGAGCCGTGGTCCAGCAGCCACCCTCCGCCGCCGAGCAGCAAAAACAACAGCTGCCCCCCACAGTACCTGCAAGTGCAAGGCTTGTGTGCACCGATTGACCTTGCGAGTGGCCTACCTTGAGCAGAGGTGGCGAGGCAGAAAGCACTGCTCAAGGACCTCCGGAGAGAGTTGCATGACCACCTGGCCACAGGAGGACATCGCCGGCGAAAGCAGAGAGACTGTCCCTTGCCCCTTTTTTAAAGACTTTTGTGGCGGGGTGGGAATTGGGCGTTGGGTTTTTGGACTTTTGGGGACATTTGATTTCATGGACATTGGTTGGGGTTAGGGAGGGGGGGTGGGTCGGGTCTTCTTGTGGGATAGTTTATTTTTGTTAGGGTCAAATAATTATTTATTTCAACTTAAACATAGCATACGCATTTTTTTTATGTTTTGTGGGGGAGGCAGGGGGGGGTTAACTATACGTTTGTGTTCCTGAAACTTAACTGGCTGGTTGATTCAAATTGTC
This sequence comes from Lissotriton vulgaris, assembly GCF_964263255.1. NCBI lineage: Eukaryota > Metazoa > Chordata > Amphibia > Caudata > Salamandridae > Lissotriton > Lissotriton vulgaris. The sequence continues at coordinate 192,778,702 of NC_141694.1, forward strand.
TAATCGCCCAAATTTGTACAAAAGAGCCACGGACAGAGTTTGTGAATTCAATTGTCCTACTACTTTACTAGTACTACCGTCAGTCTCTCCTCTCCTCCTACTCCATTATTCTTCCTTCTCCAAAATGCTTATCTTACCTGTGATTCGTGTTTGTGAATAGGGCTAGGCACAGGGCTGGCTGCATGGCAAATGGCGATTAAGGTTGGCTATGGAATCCTGGACGGATGAAATGGCAACGTTGTGGTGGTAGCTGTAGTGGTACACACTGGCAGTAGCAGCATATGAAAAAAAAGGAAATTAAACATTGAGTGGCCTGAGCGGGGCATTAAACAGTACGATAGATAGTACAGTACACAAGTACAGTGCCATAAATTGTAGACTAAGCAATGCTAAAGTATTCAAAATATAACTACTAGTTGCGTGGAGTATGGCTACTACAAGAAAGAGTACTGAAGGTGAAGGACACTGCAGCGTAAGCATTCGTCACGTGTAGTAGGAGGATGTTGTTGATGATGAATCCACTTGATGGCCTAAATTAAATTCTGATTTGATTTGCAAATACTCATGGGTTTGTGTCAAGCAGAATAAATAAGAATATAACCTCGGATTCCTTCACCAGCCTTGAAATTGATTTTCTGTTGCTTTGACCTTATCCTCCCAAGCAAGTGTGTGGAATTATTGTTGTCATTTAGTCACACCTCAATGAAAACCACACAGCCTCGGGGAAGAGGGTTAGGGTTTGAAAATTGGATGGGAATGGGGGTTTTTGGGAAGGTTTTGTGGAGAGAGGGAAAAAACACAGCACGGACAAACAACAAATGAAGAAAAACAAATCTTTGGATACGAAGATATCCATACATCTTTTAAGGGACATAAAGGAAGTGCACTGCATGCATGAAGTTGTTTGCTAAATGGATGGTTAGGTTCCTGAAAAGTAGTACTTACTACAACTTACTAACTATGAATAAACAATTTGACAGTACAGGGCTGCAGTAATTACACGATTTCACTTGCCTATCTGCCCTCAGAGAGAATAAACACTTATTAGTACATTAAATTAGTTTTAAAAATAGCAAAGAAACTTATCAAATAGCTGTAGGGATGAATTGGAAGCAGAGAGCAAACGCAGAGAGTCGCACTCTTAGAAGTTCACAACAATAACATTATTTAAAAGATAAGGAGAAGTGAAGAGGATACTGTAACTGTATGTTGTAGTTGTAATGTTCTATTTGGGAAGTTGCATGCATCGAGCGATTCCTCTTATTCGCCGTACTACTCCATTCCATCTGACGCTCTGTCGATCAATCTTGGTGACCAGACACACTGTCCACTGCATGCCTGGGGGATGCGGAATTGCGGATTGCTATGGTAAGCCTGAGTTAATGTTTTTCCCATCGCACAGGGTAAAAGCTGGCCTGTAATTGTCGATGGATAAAACAGGAAGGGATATTAAAACACCACGGATAAACAATATAAGGTACGGTGTGTGGTGTAAAAGTAACACTTTCACTTTCAGAGGCGACAGTATTACATACAAGCATCATTTCTAAAGTGCGTACTCTGAGTCTCCTTTTCAAGGACAGTAATTAGCACACAGCAGGCTAGGGCCATGCAGACGGTCAAGGCAGGCACCACTGAGTGAACCAACCTCCATGTAGCATACCTCTTTGACACAGACAGACAAAGCAGATCTAATTGTATGCAGGAAGCCACATAGCCGCAATTTTACATGAACTGCTGTCTGGACTCTGGAATTACAACACTACACTGGCTCGACCACTCCATACCACTACTAGACAGACATGTAGTTCTGCGGTGGTTGTTGTTGACTTTTTTACCTGTTTGCGACTCACGAAATGGCCATAGTTCCTCCGTAAACCGACGATGAAGATCCATCCATCCCAGTGAGTGACTGTAAAGATATTATGTAACTTTGATCATCAAGACTCATCATCATCATGGTATTGGCAAACTCAATGTTGTTCATGCAGTCACAGTCTAAACACAGTGAGTCCAAGGACATTTTCAATATTAAAAAATGCGTAGTGGCCCCTGCAGTAGAAGTATAATTTGCATTAAACAAGGTAAAAACAGAGTAGACTTGAGTTACTTTTAGTGTGTAAAAGATTAAATAATAACAGAACACATATGATTCATTTCATGCACAACAAACAAACAGGGATTGCTTTCATCAGAGCAAGACAGCCAGTGTTGTCCACTGCATGCCATCTCATCATTCAATACCTGTTCCACTTTTTGTCCTCATCTTATTCTTAAAGTGAAGGCCCACAGGGCAGCCTCTCATGTCAATTTCAGAAGTAACAGTCAGCATATAGTCTGTAATTCCAGTCTCACTTCTTTTGAGGGGACTCGACTACGAAGCGACAGTTTCTTGATTCTGCGTAATCCAGCCATCTGCCTTGAGGGAAATGGATAGGGGGGAGTCTGGAGTAAGCATGAGCGAATTTTGCGGATCTCGCGTTCGCGAATTTTGCGGATTTGCGGATTCGCAATCCGCAAAATCCGCGAATTCCCGCGAATTTGCGGATTTTTTTTTTTTTTTGTGTTCGCCCGTGTTTCTGCCAGTTCGCGAGGGTTTTGTACACTTTCGCAAATTGCGAACTTACCTGTCGGGTCGCAAGTTTCGCGAACTTGTTGTTTCTACGTGTCCAGCCTGTTTGGGACACTCTTCTTCATCACTGCCACTCTCTGTCACCACTGCCACTCTCTGACTACTCATGCCACCCTCTGGCCCACCCATGCCACCCTCTGTTTCATCACCACACCCTCTGGTTGTCCAGTGTACATTATTTTCGGCAAAGCAAAGCACACCTTCCCTGCCTCAAGTGACCTGAATTAATTTGGGGCTGATTCATGTGTCACAGAATATTTTTTTAGCTGGCACCTGCTTCCTTAGTGCGCCCTGATTAGTGATCTTTTGCACTTGCTAAGTGCTTTCATTGTTGCAAAATTAGTTACAACACCTGCCCTGCCCCAACTGACAATAATGAATTAGGGGCTGATTAATGGATTTTAACTTCCAGCCTGGCTCCTGCTTGTCTCCCTTAGCTGTAATTCAGGACCTTTGTGGCATATGTGTAACTATTCTGAGGTTCAGAGCAGGGTCACATAATAGTTTCAACTGGCAACTGAACTCTGGAGGGGCCCCTCAGGAAGCACTCCAGGAAATGGCTACTAATGATGAGCCTGAACTTTTGAACCTGGTAAGTAGTTACTTTCAGTTTTGCTAAGATCGTATTTCTGCAATTTTGCACTTATTCGCGGGGCGCGAACTCACGCGAACAGTGCGAGCAGTGCGAGCAAAATCCGCTGCTCGCGGATTTGCGGATTTTGCGGGAAATTCGCAAATCTCGCGGATTGCGGATTTCCCGAAAATCCGCAAAATCCGCGAGCGGAACGGATTTTCCGCCCACGCCTAGTCTGGAGGAGGAGGATAGAGGAGCATGAATGAGTTGTGAACTTGTGAACTTCAGGAATGGAGACAGCGGCACCTTCAATAAGGAAATAAGACGTAGACCATGCTTCTGATGGATTTGTTGTGACTAGAGCTTTGTTGTGGTAAAAGTTGCAAAACAAAGAAAGACACACAGGAATAAAAGTGAATAAGGACGAAAAAAAGAAACTCAGTATTTCAGGCCTAGGTGTCAGGGAAGTAGAGCTCGTCCTCAAACTCTGTGAATTGAAATGGGTGTAGGTCAGCTAACAGAGAAGAACTTCCGTCACCTAAGTCGGTGTCCTCTTCTTCCTGTGTGGATTCACGTATTTTGTAATCTGGTGGTATGAAGTACTGATTCATCTTGATCCTTGTTAACCTCTCCACATTTTTGGGCGAGAGGCGGGCCCTTTTTGAAGTTACAATGGCACCAGCAGCACTGAAAACACGTTCAGAAGACACGCTTGCGAGTGGGCAAGACAAATAATTTAGAGCCAGCTTGGTGATCAGTGGCCATTGATCCCTTTTCCCATACCAATAAAGCAATGGGTTCTGATCAATGAAGACCTCTGTTGGGTCATCCAGATAGGCCTGCACCATCCACTCAAGGTCATCCAGGGGTGCTCCACTTTGCGTACCATCTGTAGCCTTTGCATCAACACTGGAACGAGCAAACCCTTGATGAGTTATGCAATCCGCTTCCGACAATATTATAGCTGGGCCTGGTACAGGTGAGGATGATGATACGGTTGCTGGTGTCGGTAGCGGCTCTGAGGGAAAGTGACTCCCTTCGGCCAAAGAAGTGGACCTTGACGCCGGATGGCCTGCCAATTCACTAGTACTTGTGGCGGTTCCTTTAATTTCCTGTCGCTCTTTTTTTCGAACCGAGTGGCTGACAGAGCTAGCCAATGTTTGTACTTGGAAACATCTGCTTCAGAAAAAGGAATGAATGTATTGCTGGCCAGTGCCTTTTTGTACCGTGGATCCAGAATAGTGGCACAATGTATTCCTTTAAGCCTTGCATTGTCAAGTAGGCGGGTTAATAAGCTCTCCGCCAACTGATATGCGTCTTGCTTTTCAGCATCATCTTGGAACGTTGAAGACACCGCTTTCAGTTGGTGCGCTAGCATGCGCAACAATGGGATAGCTTTGCCCAAATTACAGTCCTCCCTGCTGACTTAACACGTGATGAACTCAAAAGGACAAAACATGTCTGTCAGGCTTTTAACTAGGTCCCATTGCTCCACCTCTAGCCTCATGTCTTTCATGGAAGCACCCCGTGCGTTAAAGACATACTCATTGATTACAAAGTACTGCACAGACGCTCAAGCATGAGTTGAGTTTCAACGTGTTGCCACCTCCTGGAGGATTCCTCTGACTGGCACGCTACGGACATGTTGAATGAGCCTCAGCTGCTTCCGGGCCTTAAAAGAATGGCTGAAATTTGTGCAGATTCTTCGGCAGGTGGTCAGTAACTTGCTGACTTAGTTCTCTTTTTTCAAGAAATCTTGAACAACAATGTTAATATTGTGTGCCAAACACGGCACTCTGAAATAGCCGCCATCCGACATGGCCCTAACTATATTACTGCCCTTATCCGTGGAAACATAACCAATCATGCGCTTTCTTGGATGCAGACATTTAAAGACCTTACTGTTAAACTCCTCCAAAATGTTTACTCCAGTATGAGATTTCTCCATGGAAAACATGGCTACTGTTGCATGTTTCCGAGTAGCTTGAAAAATGGTGGCACTGTGACCACCTGCAGCAATCTTGTCTCTAATTCCTGCAAAAGAGACCCAGTGTGCAGTGATGCACATGTAATAAGCGGCTTGGCAACTGGTCCACATGTCTGTTGTCAGGCGGATAGTGTGAATAGCACTCTTCTGCAAAGCTGCCCCAATCACCTCCAGCACATCTTGATGTAGTGCTGGAACCGAAACTCTGGCAAAATAGTACCGGCTAGGAACCTTCCATTTAGGGCAGACTGTTGCCACAAATTCTAGAAAAGCCACCCCTTCCACGAAAGAAAAAGAGAGAAGGTCCAGCGCTAACATTTTAGCAAGCATTGCATTATAAAGACTGGGTGGTTGCGTTCCAATGGCGCCTTCGACCAAAACATGCTTTTAATGGTGGTCTGGACTGTTTTCATATGTGATGAGGATCCAGACCTCTTCAACCCAGTTAGGCTCATTGATGCACTTTTCGCATTGGTGTCTCTACCAGACTACTGTGCCTCCTTGATGTTGCTGGGGTAGAGGAGGGTGTGGGCGCTACCACTGCAGTACTGCTGCCAAGGGTACTGTGTGTACCAGAAATAATGTCTCTCGGTTGTTCACCTTCCCCCTGCACGATCAGCTCCTCCTCGTCATCAGATGCAATATCAATATCTACATTTGGATTTGTACTTTTGGCTTTCCGGATGTTACTTAGGTGCACCTACAACTGGATAATGTGGTGTCTTTTGAGATGACCTCTCTGGCCTCCAGTACCATAGTTAGTACCAAGCTTACCCCGACTAACTACTTGTTTACAAATCGAACAAATGATTAGTTTTCTGCCTTTTTGCTAATACTAAAGAAGTCCCAAACTAGGGGACTGGAGATTTCTGGTGGTGGTGTAGGTGCTACTTTCAATGCCAGGTGAAGTGGAGGATGGGCGTGGCGGAATTTGACTCTGTTGTGCACTTACAGCACCACTACTTGAGGTAATGGAGGTCGAGCTGGATGGAGGTCCCTGCCAGCCCTTCTGACGAGAAAATATGGAAGCTGTAGGTCGTGTTGGTGTACTAGTTACCTGTGTTGGTGGTGGTACCACCAGTGGTGACACGCCACACACATCCTGCACAGCAGCATTTTTGAATAGAGTAAAAATGTCTGTCTGCAGCATTCCCGCTGTGGCTGGAGTGATGACTGTGATGACTGGGTCGTCATCGTCAGACTGTTCATCAGCAGCAGAATACACTACTTCTACTTCTTGTTCGTCATCACCCATAAGTGAAAGCTGTGCGGGAACCTTCCTTTTAGCTAGCTTTGTTGTTGGCTCATGGCGTGCCTCCCTCTCAGACTGCATTGGTGGGTGCCAATCAAGATCTAGATCATCAGAAGGAAGGGGGCTTGAAGAAGAACTTGTACTAGCCCTCCTTGACCTTTTTCTTGCTGGGGATCTGGAAGACAATGGATCATCAGGAGGAGTGGCTTGCTCGGATGATACCTCCGCCTGAATCTCGATTTCCTGATGTGCCCCTACTTCTGGAGGAACAAGCATTGTGGGTAGTTGTGCCTCTCCATGCGCCTCTACTTGCGCCTCTACTTGCGCCACTTCTTGCGCCACTCCTTGCACCTCTCCTAGTGCCACTCCTTGCGCCTCCCCTTGCGCCTCTCCTTGCGCCTTTCCTTGCGCCTCTCCTTGTTGCACCTGTGGTTGTCGTTGCAGTTGTGGTTGAACACTCGTCAGATGAGTTACACCCTGTGTTGATTGGATGCTACTTTGCGATGAGTCAATGCCAACATCACTGGTCTTTGGAGAAAGAGCAATTAAAGAGTCTCCTCTGCGGCACTCATGGACTTGGGCCTAACTTGGCTTGGTGGCACTGAGACCAATGAAGCGGAGGTGCTGTTCCCCGCTTGTTCCCCGGCAGACACCGCTGCTGCAGGCGTAGTTTTTTTCACCCCAAAAAAAGTGTCTGTCGGCACACCAGTCTCCTTGGTAAGTGGCGCCACTTGCTTCTTCTGCTCCTTCTTACTGGCAGTGGCGCTGGCAACTTTCTTGGTAGAGGAGCTACGGCCACCTTTCTTTGGGCCCATCTTCTTCTGATGTCAGAACAGCAGGACGCAGTTGCACGAATTGCAGAGTTGTCCGTGGCCACCACACGTGACGTCACATGACGTTGTGCACACAACGCAGCAGGACTTCTTCCTCGCACTACAGCAAGTGATGATGAGGAGGATGATTCCTGGTTGTCAGTCTTTGTGCACCTAAAGCAAAGGAAGCCAGAGGAACATCAGTTAAATAAATGTTGCATATGTCGTGCATTTATTATTATTAACACAACACACCCAAAAACGGATAGACCCAAAATAAAAATTGTAATTCTAGACCAAAATGGATGTTTTAATTAATAGAAGAGAGACCACACATAGAGAGTTGTTTCATGCACCACAGAGTACCCCTGGGCATAATGGATGAAAGCAAGGCAGACTGGGTGCAGGCCTATGGCACAAAGCACACTGCCTGGCTTCAGAATGGCCCTAAGACCCCCACCCACATGGCCAGGCCCTGGACCAGGCCTCAAAATGGCCCCCACCCACATGGCCAGGCCCTGGACCAGGCCCCAACAACACCGAAAAAATCGAAATACACACAAAAAACACCCCAATCCAATGGCATCCATGCCCTAAATGATGTTTAAAATCAAGAGAACACACAGAGAGACTTGGCCCATGCATTACTGACTACCCCTGGGCATAATGGATGAAAGCAAGGCAGACTGGGTGCAGGCCTATGGCACAAAGCACACTGCCTGGCTTCAAAATGGTCCTTAGACCCCCACCCACATGGCCAGGCCCTGGATCAGGCCTCAAAGTGGGCCCCACCCACATGGCCAGGCCCTGGACCAGGCCCCAACAACACCCAAAAAATCGAAATACACACAAAAACCACCCCAATCCAATGGCATCCATGCCCTAAATGATGTTTAAATTCAAGAGAACACACAGAAAGACTTGGCCCATGCACCACTGACTACCCCTGGGTATAATGGATGAAAGCATGGCAGACTGGGTGCAGGCCTATGGCACAAAGCACACTGCCAGGCTTCAAAATGGCCCCTAGACCCCCACCCACATGGCCAGGCCCTGGACCAGGCCTCAAAATGGCCCCCACCCACATGGCCAGGCCCTGGACCAGGCCCCAACAACACCCAAAAGATACACACAAAAATCACCCCAATCCAATGGCATCCATGCCCTAAATGATGTTTAAAATCAAGAGAACACAAAAAAAGACTTGGCCCATGTACCACTGACTACCCGTGGGCCTACTGGCTAGTGTGGCTTTAACACGCACCCCAAATTTACAAAAAACATCCTCATAGATATAATAACAGTGAGCTATTCAATTCCATGCCATTCATGCCGTAAATGACATTTAAGTTCAACAAAACTCACAGAAACAGTTGTATCATGCACCCATGACTAACCCTGGGCCTACTGGGCCTACTAGATACTGTTGCTACCCACAATATATTTGTAATAATTTTTTTTAAAGTTGTGACAAAGTTTATAAATTGTAGTTGCAGCAACTGCAATGCCCCAAACAAACACCAACTTACTTGTAAAATCTCAACTCCAAAAGTGATCCAAACAAAAAGTATTCAAATAAAAATATCCAGCAGCAGCCACAAAGAGTAATCCTTTCAGCTCCAGATCCATATGAAAAGTGACCAGGACATGGACAAAGCAGTGGGAGGAGCCTGCTGGACAGGAACAGGAAGTTGGAAACTCTGGGGCACTTCTTTTCTCCCAACCCCCCAAAAATGCACTCCTTGCACAAAAAAATGCAGCCAAATGTCAATCTGAGGAGTTATTCTGATCCAAATCATCAATTTCAGAAGGTTTATGCTGCCAGCGATAGATTTCTTGTGCAGAATTGCAATTTTTGCTATTTCGGGAAAGCGAGATGTTCAAATATCCTGCCGGATGTCAGCTGCGCGGCGCATCTACGTGTTCGCAATTGTTTACTCTCGCAATGCGTGATCGCGGGCCCTTATGACATATTCGCATTCTAAAAGTCTCGTAGTGCAAGATGGCAGGACGCTATGATGTACTCGCGGTCGAAAAGTCTTGCGCGATCACGCGTGACGTACTCGTGGTCGAAAAGTTTTGCGCGATCACGCAGCAAGATCGAAAATGGCGCAGCGCATGCAAACTGGGAGGAAAACAACTCCGCAAACTCAGAATCACGGTAAGTCAACACCGCGAGATTGTATTTTTGAAGCGCGACCAAGCAAAAAAAATCCGCCAACTCGCGAATTGCGAATTCTTTGACAATTTCGCACAATTCGCAGACCACACTTAATTAAGAGCTCGCTGAGCCACACAAAGTGTCCAGGACCTGAGGGGCACGTCTTGATGGTCAGGAACTCACTGAAGACGAGTCCAAGAGCTAATGGGGAGCCATTAATGTCCCTGAGGCTAAGATCAGGAGACCAGCAGAATAACTCTTTGAGTCCCTCCGGGGTCCTGGGATCAAGATGGAGGATGCAGGTCCAGTTCTTCTTCCCCAGGCAAGAGGGCAGGAGGTCAGTACAAAAGGGCAGCAGCTCCTTCAGAGTAGCAGTCCAATAGAGTGGCAGTCCTTGTTGCAGCAGAGCAGTCCTTCTTCCTGGCAGAGTATACACAGGTCCAGAAGTGTGCTGAAGTGGTAGTGCCTGAGGTCCTTCTTTTATACTCCGGTGCCCTGATTCTGGAAGGTGGAATAAGCTTTTAGACGGTGGCTTTGAAGTGCATGGAATTCCCTTCTTCCCCTGCCCTGGCTCCAAGCTGGCTGAAGTGACAATGCAGGGTCATTCAGCTCTTTGAGGGAAGACAGGACGCAGCCATTTCAGGTGTAAGTGATGCTGGCCCAGCTCCTCCCTCTCATTCTGCCAGTGATGGCCCATCTAGTCATTCCCAAACTCCCATTGTATGTGGCTCTCTAGGAGGACTATGCAATGCCCAACTGGCAACTACACACAGTCTTGTGACCGTAGGCAGGCTGCAGGCACCAAATGGCTATAGCAAGAAGATGCCAACTTTCTAAATGTTGGTACAAGAAATTGGGTCAACCCAAGAAGTCACTGGCACCTTGGTATTAAATGGTATAGAAAGAAAGGGGTCCCAGATCATAAGGACTAATTTAAGAAAATATGCAAAATACTCTTCTTTTAATTTTTGAGAACACAATGTTATTTAATCACATAGTGTTCAAGACATCTTAATGTACATTATATTTATACAGTACTTTTCGAAGGTTATAGTGCCCAATGGTAGAATAGGGGAAAGGGTAGTGAAGTGGTTGGAAGTAGTGAAGATAAGGATTGTGACATGGTCAAGCATACATTATTGATATGCAAAGCATAATTACTACTGGCTTCCCAGGGGAGCCAGGCGAAAATACACCAAATGTTGCATTTGTTTACATAGCCATACTTCTATGATTAGCGTTGTAAATCACACTTGTGTTAGAAGTTGGTGAAGGGGTAGTAGTCTACGTTTCGACCCAAAAGGTGGCAGTTTAATATCCCTTACAAAACGGGTCTTCTTCAGGACAGGGGGGATGGGCAAACTTCCTAAAAGGAACAGGTATATAAACACATAGTTAGATGTGCCCTGTATAGTGATCCAAAACAACACAACACAATAGGGTAGGGAAGAGGCTATATCAAAAACCACAATGTGTGCCATATTCTATTCATAACATTTGCACAAACTAAATCTTATTCTTATGAAGACCAAAAAGGGAAAGGAGAAGAACAACCCATTTCAACACAGTCTCAAAATCCTACAAAACACCATGGTATTACAGAAAAGAAACTCACATGTGAATCAAAGCACGAGGTTGTTGTGCTGATTAAAAACGCTGTGGGTCTGGGGGGAGTTAGACTCCTCTAGAAGTACAAAGGCCACATTTAGAAAAGAGACTCAAATGTATACTAACCAAACAGATGAACAAAACGAAAAAGGAATTTACCTGACATAGTTAAAATCGGGCTAGCTTTGGTGAAACGGTCCCGTCCGAAGCTCCTCACCTGTCGGCTATTTTGGTTGTTCAATGGTAGACATATAGGTAGGCAACTGCTATGTTAAAAAGCTAACATGTTCAAACCAATTGTATTAAGATTTGGCAGGCATGATGTTGCCATCAATTGCATCCACTTTTGGACAGCCTATTCTTTGAATCAAATTAATTACCTGCAATAACAATAGCAAAAGTTAAACAATGCCTTACTGCGTCTGCCAGGAACACTAACTATTCAATCATTTCTTTCTACTGACTCTCTAGGTCAGAGTTGCTCTATGCTCACTGAAAGGGATTCATCAATGACATACAGCACTTAGTAAATAAAAACGACATTTTAATATCAACTTCACTAACATGTCATTCCAAAAGGAATTACGTCAACTTTCAGCAAACTGTACATTTTTTAAACTGTTTGGTGGATGGGTCTGATCTTGTCAGCCTATCACCAAATCACCTATTCCACAGTGGATAATGTGCAACATGAAATTGTTCTCATATACTCATGTCTCCCCTAAATGGACTTTCATTACCAACCCCAATCATGAGTATCACTAGAAGCTAGAGCATAGGAGTTCACTCCAAATGGCTTTACGCATGCCTGCCCTTCATTCAGTTCATCAAGTAGGTGGTACTCTTGGGCAATACTGCATGCATCTGTCCTGTAAATTCGAGTTGCTCTTTTATCTTGTAAGGTACAGCAGCTATGGTCCTAGGCCTACCCCAGCGACGGTCACAGCATCACAGGGTCCAGCAACTAGTCCATGCCAGGTCATAGTTGGTTATATACATGCCCTATTTCTGGATTACTCCGATGCTAAGTATCTTTCCTAATATTATCTGCATAACTGAATGAAAACACTTACGCAGCACTCTGTTTTGCAATCAGCCTTCACAGACTAGTCAACAACTGCATACCAAGCGAGAAAAGAATTTAAAGGTGATCTGAACTCTGCACAGGTTTTTTATGCATACATGTGTGAGAAAAACATTCCACAAACTACTTTGTTGGCAATGGAGGCCATAGCTCCTAATGAATAATAACCCATCTGCAATTTGAAGGCATGGGGTTCTCTTGCTGTCTCTCATGGGTAGGTTTGAACAAATACCATTTTTCAGATGCTGGGACCTTGAGTCTTCTTTATATTTGTACACAAGACATAAACCTTAATTTGTTTTTTTGTTTAAGTGAAGTCGCTCAAAGCTTTTTTTAGGAGCCCACAGCTGGTGCTGCCAAATTTCAGAGTTACAAAGTACAAAGGCTGCCTCAGCTTGATGCCACTCCATGCTAGATTTTGTCTTTTTATCTCCCTCTTGCAGGTTATTCTTCCATCCACAGTTTTGTCTTTGTCTCTGTTTTTCATTCCTCCTCCTACTCTTTCTCCATTTTTAAGCCTTTCTCTCTCTTGTGCTGGATGAAAGACTGACACCAGTCTTAAAAAAAACGAGTGCCAGTTCCCACCACCTGCATCTAGTGGCTCAAATTAATAAACAACCTCGAAGCCAATGGAACTTACAGTGAACCAGATACACAAATCCTTTGTTAAAGACTGATAGCCAGCCAGATTTCAATGCTATGCTTCATAAATGTCCCAGAAGATTTTCAGAGATGTTAGGGGACAGTTTGTAGGATGTATCTGAAGTGACTGAATGAAAGAATGTTGTCCACAGTTACCACTTGTGAATTCATAGTTATAACATCATCAAACATAATCTTTACTTGATGAGCTACGACTAGCATATTTTTAAGGAACTTGTAGGCAGAGGCTTTATTTCCTTAGGATCTTCTCTGTAGTACCTCCAAACACCTATCTGCATTCACTTGTTTTCTTAAACATGTTATTGCATTTTTTAGACAAAGAAGTCACATACATATCAAACATAGCCACACAAATTAGGAACTTGTAAGCAGAGGCTTTATTTCCTTAGATGTTTGGTGGTACTACAGAGAGGATCCTATCTGCATTCATTTGTTTTTTTTTAAACATATTTTATTGCATTGTTTTAGACAAAGAAGTCACAGACATATCAAACATAGCCACACAATGTATTTCAACCATACTTAATAGTAGGCAGAGAGCATCTTCTATGAACACTTGTGCATAATCTGCAACATATTAGATATGCTGCAGGCAACACAGTTGTCTTATGCAAACAGTCAGGAAAAGCAATGAATAAAAGAAACAAAACATAAAACTTTGTTTTTTCAACCCCCCCCCCCCCATACCCCAAACTGCCATCGTAAATCCACATTGCCTCCCGTATATCTAGAGGCCCAATGAGGGTCATGTATATGTATGCTCTTGTGGAAAGTCAGGTGCTACAGGCACGGAGGCACTACTGCTGTCATGTAGATGGTGGCTATTATTCACTGTCCTTCTTTTATCGTCTCCAATACATCATCTTAAACTAGTGCTATAGGTCGTTTATGTAGACCTCAATATTCCCCTTTGCGTAATGCATAACTTTCAGCTCTGCCCCAAGTATTACCTCTTCTCGCCACCCCATTACGAGGGGCGCTCTAGAGAATTTCCAGCATCTGGTAATTTGTCATTTGGACAGAAGAAGCTCCAAATCAACAGGTTTTTAGATTCCTAGGCCTGAAGTAGAGGCTCAAGAGGCAGTGTTCAACCCTATCCCAGTGAGTAAGTGCCGCAAGCGCAGAATGTGCACTATTTATATCCGCCCAGTAAGACGTCAGTGAGGGGCATGCCCATAACATATGCAGTAGATCTGCAGAGCCTGCTTGACATCTAGGGCAATAAGGTTGTGACGCAGGGAAGATTCTGTGGAGTTTAACAGTGTTAAAAATGCTTCCTGTAAAAGTGAGAATTTAATAAATTTGAAACATGAATTGCGTGAGAATGTGCTTGGGTATTCAAGGAGAAAGTGCCACTACTTATTATGCAATGCGCGATTCAGATCTTTTTCATATTTAGCCATATGGTTCTAAAGATGTATGTAAATGGGCATGTAATCCTCTGTATAGCCACTTAACTAGATATTACCCATGACCCATTTCATATACTGCTTGTATCAGTGTGTGTGTTTCTGGTGCCTTCCCCATTTGTGTCCAGTGTGTACGGACATATCAAAGAAGATGTGTTAAGAAAAGGGAGTCTGGTAGACCATGGAGTTGTGTAAAGTTGTGATGGGTCACTAGTGCGTCCTCCGTGAACAGGTCCCCCACTGTTGAGATCGTCCCATTTTCCCAGGGTTCTAACCTGATTGAAGTGAGCATGCCGACTGGTGTGGGCAGAAACTTCATTGGATTATTAGGGGCGTAGTTGGGGGTGAGTTTGCTTACCGGAGAGCAGTATGTCAGTGGATTGCTAAGCAGCAGTGGGAGGTGAGGGGGCCGCAGCACTCCCGGCAATAAACATCTATGTAGAGTGCCTAGTCGTAACATGTGTGGTGTTTAACTAATGTTGTTTAAGTCGAAATCTGCCAACCAGTAGGACCGTCTTTGTAGTTCCCCGGTTAAGCAATAAGCTTTAAAGTCTGGGGCACCCATCCCTCCTACTACAGGTGGCAACTGCATCTTGAGTAGGCCAACCCTACACCGCCCCATACCCCATATTAATTCAGTCAGTAAGGAATTTGTTTTGAGAATTGTCCCGGGGATGATGACAGGTAAGTTAACAAAGTAGTACAACAGATGGGGTAACATCACCGTCTTAGCCACTGCAATTTGGACTACCACTGATAGCGGTGATGTCATCAAAAATCGTATTTGGGATTTCAGCAAAATAATGCCTTTTATTAAATTTTCGTCTAATAAATCTGTGGTGGTTCTGTAGATCTAGATACCAAGGTATCGAAATGTATGGTGTGCTGATTGTATGTTTTGTGTGCCCAAGGGAAAGTATTGCAGTCTATGTTATCCTGGAACGAAAATGAATGGGATTTAGAGTGGTTGCCTCGGATACCAGACAGGTCAGCAAACGAGTGAAGTAAATTAGATATGGGTGATAATTCCACTCCAAGGTCACAAACGTATACAATCATGTCATCTGCAAATATGGAGACAGAATGAATCTGAGGGTCCTGTGGGATTCCCCAGTCACCTGCTATCTGCCTAAGTCTTTGTGCCAGGGGTTCCATTGCAAATACAAATAAGAGAGGTGATAGTGGGCATCTCTGCCTGGTCCCAAAGAATATTGGGTACTGGGACAATATATGTACTCCTGTCCTCGCTCTCGCAATGGAGTTAGTGTATAAGAGCCTGACCCAACGGATGAAGGAATATTGAATTTAGTCAATGCAGCAAACATGTAATTCCACCCCAATGTATCAAATGCTTGCTAAAGGTCTATGGAGAGGCAGCCTGATGCGGGATAGCTTTCTTTTGCCAACTCCTTGACCTGGCACAGGCATCGTAAGTTCAATGAAGCGCTTCGCCATGGAGCAAATCCGCATTGATCGGCATGTATTAACTCGGGGAACAGGGGAAGCAGTAGTCTTGCCAGTACTTTACTCAATAATCTGTGTTCCATGTTTAGAAGGGACAAAGGTCTATAAGAAGATAGGTCTTCTGAGTTACGGCCAGTATTGAGTAAGGGTGTAACTAGGAATTGTTGTGTGGTGGGTGGTAGTGAGGCATTAAAGAGTCTTTCCAATGTGGAATTAGCCGTGAGGTGAATGTGGCATAAAATGCGATGGGTAATCCATCCCTGGCATCTAATTAGGAGCCAACTTATTGATAGCGTTGTGAAGTTCGCCCGTTGTCAGAGGGGCCCCCAACCCTGCTCTATGGTGAGCAGAGACCTGAGGCAACTGTAAATCATTCAGAAAGGCTTTGATGTTGCTAGAGGTCCGGAGGGAGCGAGCGCTTTAGAGCTCAGCGTAATGTTTGTGCAAGGCCATATTAAAATCCAGTTGGGTGGTGCAGAGAACAATAGTGAGTGTAATCACCGAGAGGACATGTATAGTTGGTGGTGTCGGCTGAATCATACGGGCAGGAGCGTACCTGCTTGATCTCCTTCTATGTGTACTTTTTTGTATAGGCATTTTAATCTATGACTCACAGGCGCTCTAGGAGTTCTGCGTATTTAATTCTAGGTTCTTGCAGCCTCCTGCACGTGTATCATCATGTACTGATTGGTGTTCGAGTAGCCCCAGCTGTGTTTCTGTAGATTTGAGGTCTTGCAGGACAGTATGCCGTGACCCCATGCTGGTGGCAATAGACATCCCCCTTATCACCACTTTAAACGCTTCCCATTTTTAGCATCAGGGATAAAGTGGTGTTGGAATCTTCTGCAAAATATGTGTCAATAGTGTTAGCTGAGGCATCCTTACAGACAAGATCTTTCACAAGAATTGGCTGTAAGTGCCATGTTGGGATAGGTGTTGGGACCTGGCTCCAGGCTACAGTCAGTCAGTCAGTTCCAGGGGGTTGTGGTCTGATGGTGTTTTACCCATGGAGGCTGCGTTTTTGATTTATGCTTGTAATGATGTAGGGCAAAGGATGCGATCTAGACAGGCATGTAGTTTATGTGGGTTGGAGTAGAAGGAATATTCCTGCATCCCTTTGTTGTGAGCCCGCCATGCATCCATCAGAAACTAACCTGCCACCCAGTCACTCAGGGTACTGGCTTCGTCTGACAGAGGTAGTGGAGCAGACTATATATATCCTACTGCGATTGAGCTGGGTGAGGATTGAATGATGTTTGTGAACGGATCCCATGCCCCTAAAATTTCAAGTTAAGATTCTATAATTATTTATGACATCAATATTTGAGCAAATAACATGCATCCCAACTAGGTCACTCATTAGACATACTATGCAACCTGGAAACATGAGACAGTTAGATTCAATTGATGGAGAAAAGGTAAAGAACAGTTACCCAATACTAGATCCAGCGAAGAACAATCGTTCAACCAAAACCGTAAAACCATGCTAACAAGGTATTATCGTGTGCAACTGCTATAAGCCAGCAAGGATCTCACAGTGAGATAAAGATGTACGAAAGTGCAACTGTGCATCAACCCCGCATGTGTGCCTCAGGAACCCATAAGTATGTAAATGTAAATGTAAATGTGTTTCGATTTATATAGCGCACTTTAACCCAGGGGTCCCAAGGCGCTTGCTTAGGGAACCCGTCCTGGTATTCCCCTGTGAGATATCCCGGCCGGGTATTCACAAGGTGAAAGCCAGGCATCCCGCCGCGAGGGGCCGTTGTGGAGATTAAGCAAGCTATTGCCCAGAGTCGCAGAGTGTGACCCCGTGAGTCGAGTAGGCACCGGAGCGAGAATTGTCGACTCCGTGGAATTTTTGAGCCCGAGACCCGCCGAGGCGGGGAATCGAACCCTGGTCCACGGCCGATCTCAGCTTCCGGGTCTGTCGCCTCTAACCACTGAGCCACGCTTCTCCACATATAAGGCACAGTGTAGAGTAAGCAATGGTCATATTGGTATGGGTTTACTCCTGTGAGGGGAAGGAAGAAGGAACATATCAGATCTTCCCCTGCAGGAGTGTCCCCTTGGAGAGAACTGAAAGAAGGAGTGGGATGACTCCAGGTGGGATGGGAAAGCACAGACCCATGGGGGTGGAGAGATACCTTGCTCAGTCCCCTGTGTAATACCATTAGACACACAAGGCACTCCCAGTTTCCTGGGGAGGGTACACCCACATGGCGAAAGTGCATCAGAGGACTCCCGCTAGGCTGTGCATAAGAGCTGTGCCAACAGAGTGAAATGGTGATCAACTTATCTACCGGCTCAGAGTACACTGTCTGCTTTTTAAAGATTTGTTTTGCAGATGGGAAAAGACCCACACTGGTATTAGAGTCTGAGTCAGAAGCATCGCTCACTGAGGAGCTAACACGGGGCAACAGCTGCTGCGTTCTAATGGAAGACAGTGTGGTGATCAAGCCCAGTCTACCCTCCAGGGCTTGTTGTGGGGAGGGGACTGCTCTAGACGACGTCAGTCAGGCTGCCCAACGCTGGCATCACCGGGGAGGCTCCTGCGCCTCCTGAGATGATGGCTTCGAGGGAAGGATGATGTGCGTTTGGGTAGTGGTGCTCCAACCAGTACCACACAGCCTCTTGGGTGTCAAAGTACAGCGATCACTGTTCATGGATGGCTTTTAACAGGGCTGGGAACATCATCACTTAGTTGAGGCCCTCTTTCTGGAGTTGTTTTTTGGCAGCCAGGAAAGACACGCGCCGGTGCTGGACCGCCAGTATGTAGTCCAAAAGCCACCATGTTTGCATTATCCATGATCATTGGTACATTCTCAATGGCTTTCTGTAGCACCACGTCTCAGTCTCTGAAATTGATAATGCAGGCCATAATAGGACTCGGTGGTGCAGACGGCACGCCGGTACAAGATGTGCCCTCTCCACTGTGAACAGGGCAGAGAGTACCTTGTCTACAGCCAGTTTTCACTGAACAACATGGCATTGGACCCCTTCGGTCCTTCCAGTAATCCAATAATGCATACATTATTGTACCAGACTCAGCCCTCAGGATCTTCCACTCTATCATTAAAGCCCTTGATTTGTTTACGAAGGTCATCCATAGTGGCAGACTGTTTGGCTTGTTTGGAGCGAGCGTGGACAGGGCAGTTTAAGCAGATTTCACCCTGTCAGCTTACGGTGGTCATTCCTGAGCATACTTAATCCCTGGAATCCCGTAATCCTTATAAGGTCTAGTTTATCAGAGTCATAGCTGGGCTAGAATCCTCCACCGTCTGGATCGATGAGCCATCAGAGTGGCTTTGTTGAGAGGCCCCCAGCCTAATAATTGTGTCATTCTAGTATTTTTGGTGCGGCACGCGGAGCACAATAGCTTCTTTGGTAGGAGACACCAGGTCACCTGTAGTTGAATAGTGACAATGGTAACAGATCCAATCAGACTTGTGCCTTATGAGTTTGTGCTGCAGTTGCCGCCAGTGTCCTGCCATGCCCTATGTGAGGTTTGCAAAGTGTAATATGCCTGTGGCTGAAGGTAAAACTGTCACAACAGTCGGGTACCTTAAGTAGGTACTTTGGGTTAGGAGGAGACCCCTACAAGTTGATGTCTATCCCAGGGGTCAGGAGAGGGCCAATATCACAGCAGTCTATCGATCCCTACAATGAAGTTTCCACAGGTGGCAGCAGCAGTATGACAGTAAAAGTATGGCTGAGGCTCCTCACCAGGGCCACCACATTTGAGGAGGCTACATTGATATTCTGGGTTAGAGGGGGCCTCCCAACACCATGTTTCTCATCCCCTGAGGCCCCCGTCTAAGCTCACCTGCTTCCCCTGACTGACTCCTCCATCAAAATGTCTGATCAGTGCAGCCAAGTGGGTTGATGGGAAAGTGTCCAGCAGTCTCAATCCACTGCTCCCTGCCTCGCCAGCGCTCCTGGCAAGCCAGCCATCAGCCACACGTCGGGTTATTCAAATCCACAGAACCGGCTCATGTCGCTCTTCACATTCATATTTCTTGGTGTCTCCACGTGCGGACCGCACTGCCCTACGACCCTGTGTGCAGGCGTCCAAGCATCACCCCGTTCCTGTGACAGTTCAGGGAAGCCTAGGAGGAGAACAGCGAGTTTCCCTGTCACTCTGAGGTGTTTCCAGTTGCCTGCCGGGGGCCACTAGAATGGCACGAGGCAAGGGGAGAAGCCACCTGGTATAGGCGCTCTGCCGCCATCCATATGGACTTCAAGGGCCGTGTTCGTTTGCCGAGTTGGTGGCCTCAATCCACCAACCCCGGCCCTACTGGTGTACCCAATGGGCCTACCATCTGCCATATATCAGGTGAGTCAATTTCCCCATGTCACTCGTTACTGCCGTCTCTCCAGATGCTTCCTGTGTAGGCTGCACTGATTTCGGAGTTTGTCGGTTGGCGCCCAAGCTTCTCTCTAGCTCCCCGACTGGTCAGGGAACACAGGGGAGATGATAGAGAGGGCCCCCTTCCCTCAGTAGCCGTCGGCTAGGGACCATCAATGTGGTGCAAGGGGAGTCTCTCAAGTCGCTCGGTGTAGGTGCCATACATGCAGCCTGCATGGACCCTGTTCGCTCTCAGGCCCTGCAGGAAAATAATTTGGTCACAAATGCCCCCGGCGGGAGCAATAGGGAAGTGTGTCCGTCATCTTTGTACTCATTTATTTGCATTCAGCTGTTTCACATCCATTCCTGGAATTTAGTTTTTTAAAAAAGTTTCTTTAAAATAGATGATTATAGAACTGCTCCTCGTGCCAAATAGTCCTCACGAATAGCTGTGTATCATCAGCACATGTTTGAAAGTGAAGACCATAATCTGTGCCACGGTTTCCAATCTATGAAAAAGTGTTGGGTGCTGCATAGTATTGAAAACTGCAGACAAGTAAGCACCATCAGTAGAGATGGATTCCCCTCACTAGCCTATTTAATAGAGCATCTAAAGCTAGGGTTAGGCAAAATATGTGTTTCTATTTCATGGAATGCAGAAGTAAATTCTGACAAAATTAGCTTCTGGCTACTATGGAAGAAAGAGAGACCAAGAACCAAAAACAGACTGGACTGCGCAGTTTGATTTGTTCTTCCTAACAAAATTAGGTAAAGAGAGAAGCACGCGGTCCATAGGCAGCTTGTGCTGTTCTCCCTGTGTCTCATGTTACCAGGAAGAATAAGAAAGGGACTTGATTAAAAGCATCTTGTTGATGAAAATTCCCTGATCAAACATCTGTTTGCACAGGGATTAGAAATACAAGTGGTGAAATGTTATCACACCTTACAATTAACCAATGTAATAAAGACTGCAACTTCAAATTTTCACCCCTGGCAAAGTTCACCATGTAAAACTTAAGTGAAGAAGAGGCCTGATAAAAACCAGGACATACAGATTTTGATGCCAAAACCACTAAAATCCTCATTCTATGCCAAACATTTGAAGGCTGAACTTGTAATAGTTGCACAAGTTAAATATCACACCATTATCCAGGGCACTCGTAATCGATTCCCAAGTGCAGAAACCCTAAAATATGTATTGTTTTTCAGTTTGCCTGAAGAGAATATCTGGAGGGTTTTAGACGCCCAATTCCACTCTACAGCTGAATGAAACATTTCCTAGCTATCATAACAGAAAGTTTCAATTCTATTAAGGACTCGGAGGTGAGGATTATGCCTTCTTTTCTTCACTATATTCAACAGCAGCCATGTACAATATCAATAAAACTACTTTTCCCATGGTACATCGGGAAAAAAACGTAGTTCAAACAACCAATCAGAACACCAATGTCCTCCAATCAGCATATAGATAGTCCCATATAGTCCTTACTCCTTGTCTCCTTGTCCTCTTTCGATGTGCGGAGTCAGCCAAAAGATCCCCATCAAGTATCCTGTTTGTTAGCATCAGAACTGCACTACTAAAAAATCTGTAGAAAGATACCTATCACAAAATAGTTACATGCTGTAAACCAATACAATATTGAAATACATGGTTAAAATGTAGGAATTACATACCCCACCAATATAATATTCAATAAACCTGGTTAAAAGGATCACTTACTCCAGTACGGGAAGGGTGATCTCCTTGAAGGCATCTCTAGGGTTGGATAATCCTCACCTCAGAGTCCTTAATAGTATTGAAACTTTCTGTAACGATAGCTAGGAAATTTTTCATTCTATCTTAGGACTGGAGGCGAAGATTATGCTAGTTTAAAGCTTATTGACCACCAAATGTGCCATGTTAAGCAACGGTTTGAAATAAAACTGTTGAAAGGTGGAGTCCGAAGACCAATCTGCTGCATTTAGGATGTCTTCCAAAAGGGCACCAAAACCGAAAGCTATAGAAGCCATCGCACCTATGGCCGAGTGTGCCCCAAAAATCCTGAGATCTATCCCGGATTCTTGCATCACCCATTGAACCCACCGAGCAATAGTGGGAGAAGAGAACCCTTAAAAGGTTTACGGATATCAATGAGTAGTTGCCGCTCCCCAAGAGGACGGATTTCCTCCTTCATCTCCTCATATGCTTTAAGGCATCGCACTACGCATAGCTTTGGAGCTTCTGGAAACTCGGGATCAGAAATAACTCTAGTATGGCATTTTATCCTTCTATGCAATGTAAAGGTGACCACAGCTGGAGAAAAAATGTGTCCTGTGATATCCAATGCCCTTCCATCAGAGACACGGCGACAAGAAATGATGAGACAAAGTAACACAGCCAGCTGGCTAACAACTCCTTCCTGGAAGGAAACCAGTTAAGTTGCCATGAAAGGAAAATGTTAAGGACCTGTTTGATATCCCAAATAGGATGAATAGCAAGATTCTGGGGGTAGTGACAGTCTGATATCGCGAAGTAATCTGCAGACCAAAGGATGTACGGCTACTGCTGCATCATTAATCAGAACGTGGCCAGTCGAAATGACCGATCAGAAGGTATTGATAGGCCTGTATGCTAAGCCTCTCCGAGCCAGATGAGCCAAAAAAGTAAGGATATGGACTACATCTGCGTTCAAGGGATTGAGATCCCTTAGCATACACCAGCCGGACCATCTGCCCCAAGCAGCGGACTTGTACCTCTTGATCGTGGAGAAGTGTGGCTCACTGGTTAGAGGAGGCAGACCTAGAAGCAGAGGTCAGCCCGGGACCAGGGTTCAATTCCCGGTTCGGCGGGGTCTTGAGTCCTAAAATGTCCATGGACTCGACAATTCTCGCTCCGGTGCCTACTCGATTCACGGGTTCACACTCTGCGACTCTGGGCAATAGCTTGCTTAATTTCCACAACGGCCCCTCGCGGCGGGATGCCTGGCTTTCACCTTGCGGATACCCTGCCGGGGTTATCTCACAGGGGAATACCAGGACGGGTTCCCTAAGCAAGCGCTTAGAGACCGGTTGGTGATTTGCGCTATATAAATTCCTGTACATTTACATTTACATTTACATCGTACTATCCACCCATGCTCTGGACATGAGGACTTCAGCCATCTCCGAAAGTCCTGGGATTTCCCAGCTTCTCCGGTAATCAGTCACGCCATGTGCCACAGTGAGATCTCCCGAAGGAGAGGATGAGGAACTTGGTCTGGACTCCTGAGGAGAGTCGGAAACTGGGGGAGTAGGATTGGAGAATCCCAGGAAAGTTCCAGAAGAATTGGAAACCAGACTTGAGACCTCCAGAGGGGGATGACCAGAACCACCTCCGCCTCTTGCCTCCGGACTTGTGCTGTCACTCTTGTGATCATCGCAAAAGGGGGAAATGCATACCCCTTCTCCTGACTCCAATCCTGGAGGAAAGCATTCGTGGCTAAAGCCTGCGGGTCCGGTCCCAAACTGAAGAAGCAAGGAAGTTGATGATCCAGTCTTGAGGCAAAAAGGTCTATGGAAATCGGACCCCACCAAGAACTCAGAGTTGCAAATACTTCTGGGTCCAATTGCCAGAGGTTGGCATCCCTGAGATTGGAAGTCTACCTCCTGGTTCTCGCACCCCAGCAAGCCTTCTGCCATGACCGAGACCAGATGGTCCAGGCAATACTGCCAAAAGGCAGTTGCCAGGTCCGATAGAGCCCGCAACCAAGTGCCTCCCAAATGATTGATGTAACAGACCGCAGGCACGTCGTCCAGCTTCAAGAGGACACACAATTTGATTAAATCTCTTGTCAGAGAAGGCACTGTGAAAGAACCTACTAGAAGTTCTAGGCAATTTATGTTTAAGTGTTGTTCTTCTGGTGACCACAAGCCTCCCGTGGAAACTGTGCAGCATCTGGCCCCCCAGCCTGTCCTGCTGGCATTTGACTCTATAACTAAATCTGGGGATGAACCAAAGATCGCTCAGCCATTCCAAGCCTCCATGTGGCACAGCCACCATTGGAGCTCCTCTCGAGACTCCTCAGACAGAGAAACCTTGTGAGGGTAAGGACAACCGCTGAGCAAGTGGGACTCTTTCAGACGTTAAAGGGCACAGAAATGTAAGGGATCCGGGAAGATTGCTTAGATTGATGAAGAGAGGAGGCCCACTACTCAAGCTATCTGTCTAAGTGTTACCTGAGGTCTGGACAGAGTACGTCTCAATATGTGATGAATTTTTGCCATCTTCCTGGATGGAAGATTTAAGGCAGAGGAGGTGGAGTCTATCACAAAACCTAAAAATGTTACCGACTGAGAGGGCATCAAGAGAGATTTATTCTCGTTTATCACAAAGCCGAGGTTCTGCAAAAGATTTACTCTCAGGTGAAGATGTGAGAAGAGCCATTGGGAGCAAGAGTCCAAAAGGAGCAGATCGTCTAGATACACCATCAGTCGTACCCCTCGAGTCCTGAGGTGCTCCACCACCGGTTTGAGAACCTTGGTAAAGCACCATAGGGCCGAGGAGAGACCGAACGGAAGGGATGCAAACTCGTACGTCTGACCCACCCAGGTCAACTGTAGGAATTTCCGGTGAGGTGGGAATATCGGGGCTACTAGATATGCATCCTTGAGGTTCAAATGGACCATCCAATCCAGAGGCCTCAAGACATCTCGAAGAAGGTGGGTCCTTTCCATTTTGAAATAGTGATAAACCACCCATTCGTTGAACTCGCTCAGGTTTGTTACAGGCCTCTGGCCACCATCAACTTTTTCGACGAAAAAGATTGCTGATGAAACCTGTGAATTAAGGTAGGTAGGCCGAATAGTGTCTTTGGAAAGAAGAGAGTTTACTTCTTGATCACCAGAATGGTATTTTGCTGAGAGAACTGGAGCGGACGAGGTCACACTCTTTGAAATGGATTCCGAAAAACTATAAATGGAATCCCTGAACCGTCTGCAGGACCCATGCATCCTTTGTGATAGAAGTCCATGCTGGGAAAAAATTCGCTAGATGCCCCCCTGAGGAAATGGAAAATCTTCATTCTCAGGGGTCTTACTAATATCAATAAAGAACTTGGCACAGAAGCTGAAATATGAAAAAGACATCTTTATTAAACTTAATTAAGTGAGGCTACGTCACCCAACTGCCTTAGCAATTGAATGAGGCAGTCTGAGGAATACAGATAACAGAGGTCTTATATATGTTTTAGCATTACATGACTCAGCACAAAAGTAAGGGACAGTCCTACCTTATGCAAGCATGCAAAAAACCCAACATACCTTCCCACACAATCTGGACAAACCCAGATCGTAAACAGGTCATAAAAAGGAACAGAAACAGATGAGAGGTAGGATAAGGGGTGTGTACGTGCATACCAAACTTTACAATCTCCTGTTCTTTGATCTCTATCTGACCAGCTGCCTAACAAGGAACTGGCTCAACAAGTTTAGCCTCGGGCAAGGGAGTCAGTTCGGCCAGGTCACACAGAAGTCAGCTAAGGTGTATGTGTCCCTAGAGACTTGTTTGGCCACAGTCATCCTGTAGTCATCAGCCTATGTGAGGGCAATCCACAAAATGGCTGCCGCACACAAAATGGAACCCGAAGGTTCAGGACAAAATCGTCAAATGCACAGTGAATCCATCGGTGTAACATGACGAAAACACTCATGCATACCGCACTCGTCATTTGCGGTTCGCTGATACCAAAATCGTCTAGATACGACAGCCTTTATTGAACAGGTTCAGGATTCACGGAACCTCACCCCCTAACTTTAAATGGGGAGAACGGAGTACACTCACCTGGGCTTGAGGATGAATTTGCTCCTCTGTATCCTCTACCCTTGCCACGGCGTCCTCTCGTTGGGTAGAAGTTGCTGTACCTTGTCTGGTCCTGGTACTGACGGGGGCCTTGTCCCTTTTGCTGGTACTGGTTTGCACCACGGCCTGTCGAGTGACCCCTGCCTGGCCCGGCCCTGCGGAAACCCAGAGGAAACATCTTCTTGATTGTTGTCTGCGCCTTGTCTAAGGATGTGAAAGAGTTAACAAACTTTCCTACTTCTCTAACAAACGGTTCTCCAAAGAGACCACCTTGCGCGACAGCGCCCGCTTCAGAATCCGCTAGATCTCCCAGTTTTGGGTCCACTTTTATCAGGAGAGAACAGCGTCGCTCAGTTGATAGGGCACAGTTTGCGTTGCCCAGAAAAATTAAAGCACGTTGTGCCCACCCAGAAAGGGTCTCAGGGGAAATAAGTGCACCAAAAATATTGGCTTCCTCCGCCATATCAAGGATTTTAGTTAGAGGTCCCAAGGCATCCAGGAGTTTATCTTGGCATGCGCGCCATGAACGATCTATCCCCTTCTTGGGGTCCTTCATAAACTTTTGCAAGAAAGTGGCCATGGGTGGGTCTATCTCTGGAGTTAAGGCCACTTTCCCCTCTAGAGAAGGGCACTCCGCACATTCCGAGCCTCTTTTACAAGAGGTCTAAGTATGCAACTTATTACATAGCAAGCGACCTTATCGGCCGGTACCCCTTCAGAGGAGCGGGAATGAATTATATCCTCCGGGTCCAACATGTCAGATATATTATTGGCTTAAGTGGACGGACGTGAGGAGCCATCGGGACCAGATGGACCAGGAATCATGTCTGGATCTCCTGCACCCTTAGGGGTAGAGGGAAGAGTGAAAGGGGCCAAATCCCATTCCTTGGTGGCAAAGCGGGCTGAGTCGCCATAAAGGCTTGGCGTAGCCTATTAAAAGCATCTAAATCCACCCCTGCATCATGGGTATGATTCGCATGGGGCCCGCTAGATCAACAGACACAGGCGTTGGGGCAGGTGGTACTGACGCAGGAGGTGGAATCCATTTTTCGAATGCCTGGGCAATTTGGAGGGAAAGTCTTGCTTCCAAAGGAGTCATAGCCTCCTCCACTGCTCTATATATTGAAGCATCAACCGTGTCATAAAAATCGTCATCCCACGGGAGATCTGCCATTGGGTCCACCACACCGAGATTCATCATCATACTCCATTTTAAGCAATTAGCCCAAAATTAGGTACACCAAAAAAGACTGGGAGTCAATTTGAAAGTCTGGGTTACAGACTGTAAGCCTTTTATAAAGTGGCCCTTTTATATGAGGGACTAGGTGTCAGTCCAAAGGAATATTGCGAGAGTGTCGCTGTTTTAACGATGGGTGTCAGCCCTGGGACACAGCCTGGAGCAGATACAGGTTACTCAGCAGTTTGCAAAGCCGGGGGGAACGTGTCCCAGACAAGGAGCCAACAATGGCCAGTACTTGACCTCAATGAGGAGTCAAGAATACCACTACCGACTCTGCTGGATATAAAAACAGAGCTTAGGCTTAAGCTTGTCTCACGGTATAAGAATGCGTTGTACGGACCCTTCACGGGCGTCACCCTCACCAGCAGACAAGCAGCGGGAAACGCGCGAACAATGAAAATTCCTCTGAGAGGAATTCAAAGTGCGCGCCGCTCCCGCTGCGCCTCTCGCGCCCTCTAGAGGTGGGGGTCAACTGTGCTCCAGGACCGGATACGTAAGAGTGAAGAACCGCTCTCGCATCCCGAACTGCCCGCTGTGCTTCACACAGTCAAGTAACGGGCAATACAGAAAAAATGCACGGAAACCCATGACGCGAACCTGAGCCACAGGAAACAAGCAATTGTACCACAAAAAAAAGGGAAATATACCACAAATCTCAAAATCAGTCAATCAGAACATATGCTACAAGAGTCGCGTCACGCCTAACAAGTGGTGACGGCTCCAATTACAAGGAGTAATATAGCAAGAAATTAGTCAAATCGAAGAGAGAAACCACAGAGTACTTATCTTGGCTGCATCAGCGAAGAAAGAGGACAAGGAGACAAAGAGAAAGGACTATATGGGACTAACTATATGTTGATTGGTGTTCTCATTAGTTGTTTGAACTACGTTTTTTTCCCGCTGTACCATGGGGAAAGTAGTTTTGTTGATATTTTTTTGGGCTGCTGTTGAATAAAGTGAAGAAAAGAAGGCATAATCCTCGCCTCCAGTCCTCACACAGAATTTTAAAAAGCTCAGTTTTCTCTATTTTTCATTTCACAAAACAATTTAGCTTATAATATCCATGAGCTGGTCTCCATCCTATGTCGAAGGAGAAAAACAGACTGGTTAAGGTCATGAATACTAGAACAGTGCGTTTGGAGCTAACAAGGTACTACATTTCTGATCAGCTTGCAGATAGCAATGCCTGAAATTAGGTGTTAACTGCTAGGGTCCTCACATAAATGTTTAGGTTTTTTTAATAGAGGAGCTATTTTTATCATCATCCATCCTTGTTATGTACCTTCCTGTAGTAACCTACTGGTCACTTTTCTAGTTGTTACTAATGGAAAAGGCAGCCAG
The DNA here is from genome assembly GCF_964263255.1 of Lissotriton vulgaris. Lineage (NCBI taxonomy): Eukaryota > Metazoa > Chordata > Amphibia > Caudata > Salamandridae > Lissotriton > Lissotriton vulgaris. Next base: position 192,807,092 of record NC_141694.1, read on the forward strand.
GTTTTTAGGAGGATTGCACCGCCCAGTCTAGTCACTATTCTTCTAAAATATTGCCCACTTCAAATGGCCAGCTGCCACATGACCATAAATTAAAACATTCATACAAGGGGTATGAGAAGCAACATATATATACAGTAGATGAAAAGGTGGGAGTTAATGAAAAAATGAGTCCACTTTGTTGTTTACCTTGCTGCGCAGTAGCTGATACCACCGAACACCGACCACACTATCTTCTTTTTCACAACCACCCCTTGCCTCTGACACGGAACATCGCGACAGAGCTTGAGCACCTTGGTCGCTGACCCTTTGGACCACTGGTTACTATTACATTGAGGGTACTTCCTTTATTTCACGTCCTGCCACGGACCAGAAGCTTAGAGGAACCCTTATTATCTTGGCAAGAGTACAGCACCATTTGACCGCCCTGAAGAAGCCCATGTTTGGGCAAAACGCGTTGGCTGTGCATCCATGAAAAATCCAGCATTTCTAGAATAAAGACACACCAAGGCTCCAAACAACAAAGTGGACTCGTTTTTTCATTAACTCATGCCTTTTCATCTACTGTATATATATGTTGCCCCTCATACCCCTTGTATGACTGTTCTAGTTGCTGTCTGCGCCAGCCACTCGCCGAGGGCTGGCTTACACCCTACCCCGCACCCATCCAACACAGGCATCACAGGACATGTGACCCTGGCAATAAAAGGGGCCGGCGCACATGCCCTGGGCCAGTTCTACCCAGTATCATACTGTGTCAGTGTCATTACTAATACTACATGGGGCCCCAGAGTATTACATTGGCGACAAACAGGTTGGACCCGCGTGTGCTGCTGCCTAGTGTGGTTGAGGGAGAGAAAGCATTGCCTGTGCCGTGGGCACCCCGACTCACATTGAGGCGAAAGGCGCAGGTGTTGTGCACTGAGAGTACCTCTAGAAACAAAGAGGGGCGAGCTGGCCGTGTGGGACACTTGTAGCGACTCTATCGCCGAACAGGCGAAGAGCTCTAGCTGACCAACAGGGCGTAAGGTGAGCCTGCGGAGTGCAGGAAATGTTGTGGAGCTGGGCCAATGCGATGCCGAAAGAAAATGGATCTGAGCGGGAGCCCAACCTGCATGTGAAGTGCCTGCAAACCCAGCGGGCGTGAAGTGAGCCCGGGGGTTAAGGGACGTGCAGCGAGGGGGTTATCCCCCCCCCGATGAAAAGAAGAGTGGGAGAGGCCTCCCTATGTCCAGTCAATATGCCCAGCAACTGCAATCCAACAATGGAAGGATCGAGTGGAGCGGTGTGAGTTTGTTCCGGGTAGCAGAGAGACCTGCTTTGAAGGGAGAAAATATGGATGCTTCTTGTCTGCAAATTCAGCCCTGTGTAGCCCAGGCGGTAGGAGAAACTGCTGTGGAGGGGCGAGAGCAAGCGAAAGGGCAGAGCGGCGCTCGGCCACACAGCGGTGCAGATTATGCACGACCTGGAGGGGAGAGAAGGACCATCCTCCACTCCGCGGCCGCGTGTGCCATCGCGCATGGACTAACAGAAGAAAATAAATAAATGTACCAGGAAAAGGAGGAAAGACTGCCGCCACGTGGGAGGCCCGAGATAGAGTGGACTGGTATTCAGCCTGGGGCTGAAGTGAAAAAGCAGACACTTACCAGGACAGCGGGAGCCCTGCTGGCAGCATGAAGAGTCCTGAGGAGGTGCTGCCGCCGGGTGAACACATTCTGCGGCCAGCATGGTGCGAGGCCCCTGCGCAGCCGGTGATGGTTAAGAGAGCGCTGCGTGTGACGAAAGTACGCCTATGGCAGCCTAGCCAGGCAGAGTCTGTGGCCTGGAGGCTGAGGAGAAGAAACTGTGGCAGCGCCACCTATTGAAGTTTTGAAATTGCAGCGGACGTGCAGGATTGAATACCAAGGGAAGCAAGAGGCTCTGCAGCGTCTGCGCTGTGGGAGCCCCGGTAGAATGTCGAAGCTGCCTGGGATACGCAGCAGCCCAGCAGACACCTGTCACCCTGCTGGCAGAGAGTTGCGGTATGGAGGACCATCCACCTCCAAGGCTCAATTGCCATGGATAAAGGAGGCCTGCAGCATCAGTTAAGCAGCAAGGGCCTGGGAAGATTGTGGCACTGCCATCTTGTGGCTGTTTGATGGGACTGGACAAAAAATACCAATAAACAGAAGGCATGGCGAGGGACAGGATCCGTGCAACTGGGCACTGCAGTTGGAAGTCACAGGAGACATGGAGACAAGGGGATGAACCACTTAACAGCATGAGTGAAAGCCCCATTGAGCCTCAACTGCCTGTTTTGGTGTACAGGAAGAGAGACTCCACCATAACAGTGCAGGCCTTGTAGACTTGTGTGGAAGAAGAGCAGGTGTTTGTCTAGACGGAAAGGTGGTGCCACCTAAAGGCCATAGGCGGTAGCTGCACCCTTACAGTGAACAGTGCACATAAGAAAGGCCCAGAGGGAAGAAAAGAGTAGTACCCATAGCCAGGGTGTCCCGGAATAAGTACTAGACACGTCCCCTAAGTACCACAGAAAGAGGCTGACCTAAATAGAGCCACATGCATCAGGTTAACTGCTGATCATGTGGAAGGAAGAGGAGTGTCTACCTCCTAGCAGTTGAGTACAGCCATCACAGTTGTGAAGAGTGCTGACTGGGCGCCTAGTGGAGAAAGGACGCTCCCTCAAAAAGAGGAACACCATAAGATGAAGAAAGGAGACCGCAAGGATAGAAGAGCCCCAAAGATACCCTAGATACTGACAGCACAGGCTGGAGCCCGAGAACGAGAAGTCAGTGTGGATGACCAGCGAGGTCAGAGAGAGAAGATGACCTGCGAGAGGGAAGAGAAGGCCTACAAAGAGATCAGTGAAGATGACCTGCAAGAGGTCAGCGAGGATGACCTGCAAGAGGTCAGGGAGAAGATGACCTGCCAGAGGTCAGGGAGAAGACAACCTGCCGGAAGTCAGGGAGAAGAAGACTTTGGCAATAAAAGAGGCCAGGCGCACAAGCCCTGGGCCAGTTCTACCCAGTATCATACTGTCTCAGTGCCATTACTAAAACTACATGGGGGCCTAGTGCCCCACATCCCTCTGCATGATGTTTATATAGAATCAGAATGATTTAGCCTACCTGTGAGTTCAACTAAGTCTTCCATGGTAACAGCCTTGGTGCCAAGATCATTAGTGGTGTCTGTGAATTGATCGGCTGGAGTGACCAGACAAATTGGGATGACATCTCAGAATACGGGCATTAAAATCAGTGACATGCTTGCCTGGAAACCGCCGTCAAACAAAGGCATAGCCCCCTTTTAGAGAGATTTGCAAAGCAGCAACATCAAGGCATATCCATTTGTTCACTCAGAAATCTATGGGGATGAAGTATTAGTTATTGCATTGTGATCAGCATTGACAGATTTTAACATATTAAAAGTGTAAAGGGTACTTAGCCTTGCTGTGATTGGAGGTGGTGTAAAATGTATGTCAGAATATGTGTAGCTGGATATGTCATACAGCTATAAAAAAAAAACCAGGAAATATACCCTGGAATCACAGTCCAAAGGTGTGTTGAATCAAAAAGAGCACGTGAAACTACAAAGCTGGAGAACCACGTTTGCTTCTTGGCGGGAAAAAGAAGGGTCGGGGCGTGACAGTTCAAACCTTAAATTATTCATGTGCGCGCGGTCGCCAACTACACGAGCAAATAACGGGGCAGACATTAATTCTTATTTACTAAAGTTTTGTGCGAGAGCTAGCTCCGCACATGACGCAAACACAGCATCAATTAGCTAATCCCACAGGGGCGGGCGGGGGTCCACGGCTGCTTGTCATTCGTTTTCAATGGCAAGCATGCTGTCTACATTATTAGCCGTGTCATCACATCATTCAGGGGAATGATGTCGAAATACAATCTTATTATTTGCACGCAAACTGCTTGTGTTTATCTCCGAAATACTGAAGCTAAGTTCCCAGGATGAAGGCCACACGATTTGATGGCGGAATGCGGAAACACCGACTGACTCACGAGAAAAACATAAACAAAAGCTCCCTGTTTGTTTGTCTGCCTGCCTCCTCACTGGGAAACAGCAAAAAAAACACACGAGCAGGCCTGAGAGGAACTCGCAGGGTTCATGTTTGCAATTATGATCCAGAGGACACGGAACAAAGAGTCTCTATTTATAGCGAGAAGACGTAAAGCACTTAATATTACGAAACACACGTAGCCATTGTCTTCGACATCAGAAAGAAAGGAAAGCCAGGGGCTATGAAATTATCAATGTTACTCTCTGAGTGAGGGAAAATTGGGATTTACTCAGAGTGTGAGACAGACTACCAAAACAAAATGTGCGCATTTCACATGTAGTTCCCAGGTAATCTGGCCACTTACCAAAAGACATTGTTTGTTTTTTCCAAAACGGTTCGCAACATGTTCGTCAGATATTATGTAGGTTTATCTAAAGAGAAGTTTTTCCTTACCTATCACCTGAAGTAGTATAGAAACGTCCGTTGGACCACTGCGCGCCCACTTAGGAGATGGCCCCCTTTTGTCTATTGGTGCTGAAGCGTGACAGCCACAAAGATGGCAGCAACAACGAGCAAGTGAAACCGACGGCACGCGCTCCTTTGCATTGATGAGGTGACGCACGTCTTGGACGCATGCGTGGCGGCCATTATGAAAGGGTCTGTCCAGCAAGCATATCTTAGTGGACATGACGTTCCTCTAAAAAACAAACGGGAGTGTCCTAAACTGGGACGTCGGTACTTCATAAACACAGCCTGACTACGTCACAACACAGTTCAAAGAGTATACTCTCTGCTTGACTTCTAGGCGCTACAGGACAAGCAAGAGGCCATTCCACAGACAAATGTGTGTTAAGGTCAAATAGCATAGCTGCCAAGGTTTCAAATGGCTATGTGTGACATTTTCAAAATGTCAGTGGAATTATGAGTGACATTTCAACGACTAGGACTTACACCTTTGCCCTCGCAAAATCCAGTAATGAAGACGAGGGAAACATATAATGAATTAAATTAGAGCAACAATAAAATTGTAAAACTGCTGCAAAGCACCAGAAAGGCATTAGGCCTCAGGTTGAGGGACAGAGAAGTCTCAGGCATAGCCAGCAGCCAGGGCACTGTAGTGGTATAATTTTACTAACAAGTCTCTCTCAACACTTACACAGGTGTTTTGAAGTTATTCAAGGAATGGCCGGTTCAACTTGAGGCCGCCTAGCATGAATTAGTTAATATACAGAATGAAAGTTCTGCTCCACGTTCCATCCACATGCTCCGATAACTAAGTACTTTTGATGCGCTTCAACTCCAGTTTGAGTTAGACATTTGTGTATGACACGTATACGTCCTGCCACCAAAAGTCTCACAAACACGGTCACCACCTTCAAGAGACACCCACCCTCCTCCTCTGAGCGCCGGATTTAATTGCCTAGCATGACTAAAGTAAAGTACAATTGGAGTTTGTTGGCTGGCCCACAGAGAAGGGAAAACTAATTGTAGCAGACTGCAGCATGCACGACGGACATTTGGGGCATGGCAGCCGAGTCGAGCCAGTGGGCAATTATATGTTAGATCATGTGTTGTGATTGGTAGAAGTCAAGTGAGTGTTTATGTGGCACAGAGAAATCATTTTACATTAGCTGAGCAGGCCTGAGAAAGGTGTCATGCCGTGCAAGTTGTGTGTGCGTGTGCAAGTTTCACTGACGATGGGCAAGTTTGTGTGTGGATGCGAGTGGGAAGTGTTATTACCTTGAACTCGGAGAAGGTCGGAATGCAAAACCGGGGGCACTGATCATTTTGACATTTATTGCCAACGAGTACTCTATTTACGCCCCTCTCTAACTTCAGGACTAGAAACTGCACACTTACGTGAGAGCAGCTGTATTTCAGGCGATTCTGTCCACCTAGCTCGCCTCTCGCTGTTGTGACCGGACGCCGGTATCAGGCTAGCTCGGGCCGGCTGGCTCAGTTGCACAGTCCTGGTGCTCTGGCATTGCGAACAAAACACTCGGGCCATCGCAGTCTGCCCGGGTGTTTGAAGTGACCCACTCTTCCGTCCTCCGGGGGCCGTGGTGAGACAGGCTGGGTCGGGCGCGCATGTTGCAGCGGCCGCGGGATTCATTACCGCGCCGGCTGTGACCTCACCAAGACCAGCCAGAGCCCCGAGCCGCCGGCGCCGCATTCAACGAACACAGCAGGAAGCCTGGGCAGTGCAGATACATTGCCAGGAGCCGCTGGTGGCGCTCATGACACAGTGGTGGCAAAATGCGTGACAATGCATTTCAGTGCGGTAATGCGGATCACAGCACTGAAATGCATGAGTGTCACACCTGTTGCGTGACGCTTGGCAGGACTGAAATAGTACTAAACAGTATTAACTTTAACAACACAAAGTAATGGAATCCCCATACTAATTTAGAAAAGTAAAACAACCCATAATGGATTACAATCGAACAAGCAGAACCTAAGATATAGATTTTTAAACTTCTAAGGCAAAAAGCAATCAAGAAACGATACACAGTCAACTGAAAGTCACAGATCACGGATGACGGGAACCTGAGCAGGATTTTGTAGCAAATAAGGTGGTCCAGACACTGTGAGTTTATTAGAAGATCCTTTATTGTAGAGCTGAGGTGGGCAAGAGCAGACTCTTCCAAGCTAGGAGACAGGAGTCTAACTGCTTTGGAACAGAACGTCAATTAGAGGGTAAACATAGAACAGGAATGTATGAGGATTATTAAATGCATGAAAAATGGTGAGACACCGGGCAGTCCCGTTGTCTAGGTGGTAATGTTCTGCACACTTTCACTTGAACCACTTGGTTCTCTTCAGGTATACTCATAAACAATAATAATCCATGAAATGATCCTTATTTCAAACTTTCGTGTTTATTTCATCATTTTAATTAATGCGAATCCTTTTATTTCCAGGACATCTCATATTAACATCTCCCATTTACCCAATGCATTTCGGGTCTATGGTGACCCTTCCTCGGGGGTCTCTATTAGAAAAATCAAGAAAAATGCAATCAGCCTCATAACCATCTTAGTATATACATTTACATTCAGATGCATTTATATCCACTCTGTTATTTTTTGCAAACAAACATCAAAAAATCATGGCATGTAGTCACATTACGATCCCTAAATAGCCCAACTTGCAGTGTTCATCCTGTTCCCCAAAGAATATGAGCAAAGATGTCCGTTTTTTAAAAAATAGCGCTGAAAACGTAACAAACACGGAGTTCTAAATACACGCTCCATGCAAGCCTAACTTAACCTAGTCTAACAAAAATAATCTTTAACAAAAAGAAAACTAGTTGAGCCCAACAAACGCCCTACTCCTCCATAGCGCTTCACTTACTAGGAAATGCAAACGTCCCTCGTTTACGCGATGTCCACCAATCCGCTGCTCCCTAACTTTCAATGTGAAGCTATTTAAAGCTACGCGCGCTCTAATTGGCTCAGCATGCGATCACGTGATCGCGACGACGGACTGAAGTTTAGTCCTCATCTAATTTCTCAAAACAGACTTAAATGTCGGTAAATTGATATAAAGGAATACCTAAATAAAGTAAACTGTGGTAACCACGAATAACTAATGCATAAATAAATTTCAATGCGTAACTCAAAGCATCTACATTGTCAATATAAAACAAGCTGCATATTATTGATAATTGTGATTACACAAAGTCTGTTACTCTGAAACACTGCATCATGTTGAACACAAATGTAATAGCGCATATGTACAAAAATAAACAGTTGCTACAGAAAGTGGTGTCGGCCATTTTGGGTAAGGAAATTCACACTATTCGCGTCATGCAAGGAAATATTATCGGCTTCCCAAGTCTATTTACAAAAAGCAGGATCATTCTATCCTGTCATTCAGTCCATTCGGTTGTAAGCTGCCCATCTTCTTTATCCAAAAGTATTCTGATCTCAATCTTAATTTATGTGAATCTTTCTCAGGGTGGTGTTTGATAACTTCCAGTATGGTGAAGCGTAATTGTGCCACACTATGTCCTGCTTCCAACCAATGTGCAGCCAATGTAGATTTCAAGTTTTTCAAGCGGATGTTACTCTTATGCTCTGTTATTCTTACTTTTATTTTTCGTTCAGTTTGACCTATATACGATTTTCCACACGGACACTTAATTCCATAGATAACATTTTTGGTGTCACAGGTTCCTGAATGTAACAGAGTCACCTTCTTGCCAGTCATTGGATGTGTGAACATTTGTCCTACGATCGCATTGTTACAATGGATGCAATTTTCGCATCTCTGCATACCTTTATGATTGGTTTCATTAGATTTATTTTTATTTTTCTTCTTTAACAGTTCTTTCAAGTTCTTGGACCTGTTAAATGCAAACGTTATCCGATCGGCAAAAAGTGGTTCTAGATCCGGTTCTCGTGCTATCAGTGCCCAATGTTTTCTCATGATGTTGGCTATTTTTACTGATTGTATAGAATGTTTTAGAACACATACTGTCTTTTTTGTTTCACCTCTCTCTTTGGTAACAAGTAAAGACTCTCTCTTCATATTCAAGACTTTGATTTTGGATTCTTCCAATAAAGGTATGGGATAGCCTCGTTGTTGATACTTTAGGATCTGTTTGTCGATGGTGGAGAGTAGATCTTGAGGATCAGAGGTAATCCTTTTTTGGCGAATAAATTGAGATGTTGGAAGATGTTTCTTCAAAGAAAAATGATGGAAGCTTTCATAGTGTAGACCACTGTTTCTATCCGTTTCTTTAGTGTGCACACTAGTTCTTATCTTGTTCTGTTCAAGATGAATTTTTACGTCTAAAAAAGCCAATTCTTTCTGATCCATTTGATGAGTGAATTTGATACGATCATGAACTCTATTCAATCTTTGAATGTTGTTGGTTAGTTCTTCCTTCTTGCCCTTCCATATGAGGAAGCTGTCGTCAATGTATCTTTTGAATACCATAAGTCCTGTTGTCCAATTTGTGTTTTGGATTATATGGTCATGCTCGAATTTTGCCATAAAGGTGTTTGCGTAGGACGGCGCCCCAGCAAAACCCATGGAGGTCCCACTGCACTGTTCATAGAAGTTGCCTTCCCAGTTAAAGTAACTGTGTAGTAGAGCAAACTGTAACAATTCCAACATCAGTGTTTTTTCTCCTCCACTCACTTCATTGTTCAGTAAACACCATTCCATGGCTTCAATTCCCTCGCTGTGTGGGATTGAAGTGTACAGCGCTGTCACGTCAATAGAACATAACCATATTTCTTCATCGGTTGGAATGTTTATTGTGGATAGCATGTTAAGAAATGCGGTGGTGTCCTTTATGTGTGTGCTCCATTTTTGGACTAAAGGCTGTAGGAACCAGTCCAGGTATTGACCCAGTGGTTCTGATAATGATCCACAAGCTGAAACTATAGGTCTAAAAGGAGGTCTCTTGGGATCCTTATGTATCTTCGGGAGCATGTAAAATTGAGGTCTCCTAGGATATTTAATGTGTAAAAATTGATATGTTTTCAAAGTGATCCACTTCATCTCTAAGGCTTTGTCTAGAATTATTTTGAGTGTCATTCCAAAAGTTTCAGTCGGATCTTGTTCCAACCTATGGTAAATATTTTCATCTTGAAGATGGGCCTGTACACTCTCTTTGTAGTAGGTAGTGTTCATTACCACTATCGCTCCCCCTTTATCCGCCTTTATTATAGTGATGTTGTTGGCGTCTCTCAAAGTTTGTAAGACTTGCCATTCTTTTCTGGAGAAGTTGCTGGTAGTGCCACTGGAATAGTTGATTTTTTGGATTTCAGATGTTATAATCCGTTCATATGCATCAATGGTTTTGTGTGAGGTAGGAGCACAGAATGTGCTTTTAGGTCTAAATTCCTTCAACTCCATATCTGGTCTTTCACTCGGTGGTAGATTGTTGAAGAAGTTCTTTAATCTCAAATTCCGTAGGAATTTGTAAATTGATATTTCCGTTTCTTGGGCATTAGATTTATATCTTGGAACAAACGTAAGACCCTTGTTCAATACCTTAGTTTGAGCTTCCGTTAGTTGTTTATCAGATATGTTGATAACTAAGTCGGTTTCGGTTTTTTTTATTTTTGTACATATGCGCTATTACATTTGTGTTCAACATGATGCAGTGTTTCAGAGTAACAGACTTTGTGTAATCACAATTATCAATAATATGCAGCTTGTTTTATATTGACAATGTAGATGCTTTGAGTTACGCATTGAAATGTATTTATGCATTAGTTATTCGTGGTTACCACAGTTTACTTTATTTAGGTATTCCTTTATATCAATTTACCGACATTTAAGTCTGTTTTGAGAAATTAGATGAGGACTAAACTTCAGTCCGTCGTCGCGATCACATGATCGCATGCTGAGCCAATTAGAGCGCGCGTAGCTTTAAATAGCTTCACATTGAAAGTTAGGGAGCAGCGGATTGGTGGACATCGCGTAAACGAGGGACGTTTGCATTTCCTAGTAAGTGAAGCGCTATGGAGGAGTAGGGCGTTTGTTGGGCTCAACTAGTTTTCTTTTTGTTAAAGATTATTTTTGTTAGACTAGGTTAAGTTAAGCTTGCATGGAGCGTGTATTTAGAACTCCGTGTTTGTTACGTTTTCAGCGCTATTTTTTAAAAAACGGACATCTTTGCTCATATTCTTTGGGGAACAGGATGAACACTGCAAGTTGGGCTATTTAGGGATCGTAATGTGACTACATGCCATGATTTTTTGATGTTTGTTTGCAAAAAATAACAGAGTGGATATAAATGCATCTGAATGTAAATGTATATACTAAGATGGTTATGAGGCTGATTGCATTTTTCTTGATTTTTCTAATAGAGACCCCCGAGGAAGGGTCACCATAGACCCGAAATGCATTGGGTAAATGGGAGATGTTAATATGAGATGTCCTGGAAATAAAAGGATTCGCATTAATTAAAATGATGAAATAAACACGAAAGTTTGAAATAAAGATCATTTCATGGATTATTATTGTTTATGAGTATACCTGAAGAGAACCAAGTGGTTCAAGTGAAAGTGTGCAGAACATTACCACCTAGACAACGGGACTGCCCGGTGTCTCACCATTTTTCATATACTTACAAAGTGTTTTCAGACTAAAACACTGGGTTAATGTTGCACAACAACGAATGGATTAAATTGAAAAGAATACTAAAAACCTGAGTGCTGGATGGACTCTATCAAAAAAGATTATTAAATGCACCCACAGCAAACTTACAAGGCCACAGAAGATGCCAACTTGAGGCTGCAAACACTGCTTGTCCACTCTTGCCAACGTCACCGTGCTGGGCTCCGTTCTGCTCAGCCTCTGACAATTGGAACAGGAATTGCGAGTCAGGAAACGGAGAAAGATCTGCATGCCGGGTTCCTCGAATCGTCGCCAAGATCGAAGGTCCGTCATCTGTCTGCCACCTCTGCCGCATTTTTCTTACTTGTCAATAGCAGGATACAATAAAGATGGTGGAGAGAGCAAGGGACCAATGGAAAGTCAATACACTATCCTCCTAGTTAAAAGTATAATTTCTGGAGATTGTAACATGGCGATACATCCTCCACACCTGGAAAACGAGTACAAATAGCAAAACCCTGGGCCCAAAAAACACAAAACCTATATCCTACTACTCCAAGCCCTGTGACTCTGTCTGGCAATGGTGGATGAACAACAACACAATGCATAATAAAACGGTAAGAATGTACAACAATTTAAACTATTTTAAATGCACTATGTTTTCTAGCAATGTCACAGAACCTAAGTTTATATACACCAAGCCACATCTAACACAATTGACCCTATCTGGCCACAAGCCTCACACTTGATGGAGCAAGGTGAAGAACAAAATTTTGTTCTAACTTGTGAAGTTAATCTCTCATAATGAATAATCAAACTAATAAGCATGTGGTGAAATTATTAATCAACTTAGTTTAAAATTGCAATCATCAGTACATGCGGGATAAAACGAATGTGCTTTGTGTTGCAAACGCGAAGAAGAAAAATAATAAACTAACCTTGTCTATTGTCTTTGGCAGTATTAAATGCGGCTGTTCAACTAATGGCATGTGCTTATTATGTGTGCTTATGTTATGTCTTTCTGTGACGAAGCCTATGGAGTTCGCGTAGTTCCTGAAGGAAGAGTAAATATAAAGCTGCCTGACTGTGCTTCTGCTAGGTAACACAATTAACAGGGTTAATTAGTAAAGGGGGAGGGTAACAGAATGGGTCTCAATTCTTTATTTAATTAATGTCTTGTGTTTGTTTAATAATAGTTTCCAAAGTGAGGCCTGAAATGTGGCACAGAAATATGGCTGACAGCACAGCAGACGTGAAACCTTGTCCAGAGTGAAGTATTGGCACGTACGCAGCTGTGAGGATTTTTGCTGCATTTACATTATTAATTGAAAAACAGTTTTTGGTCAAGATGAACGTGCGCATGAAGAATAAGCTTCAAGGACAGGATTTGTGAAAGTCTGCCAAGGTTAGGAAGTGAAAATTACAAGACTCGAAGAAAAGTTACTCTTTTGAGGAAGCCAAATATTGTGGAAATGAAAGACAATAGGGCTTATGTGAAGCCTGGACTTGGTCGAGGATAAGAGATGATGTAATTTACGTTATCATGGTCTGACACAGGACAGCCAATGAAAAACTTGAATTCGCTCTAAGGAATGTGAAATCTAGAAAGTTTAGCTAGAGAAAAAGGTATAAAATCTGACACTTGTGTCAGGAAAAAAAATTCTCTTGCTTCCCGATTCCTGAATGACGTGACGTGCTGTTGGACTTTTGGTGCAGGTAAGGACAGCAGTCTTTAAATTATATTTTCCTTTTCAGGTGAAGTGAAAATAGATAGGGAAATAGATTTAGGGTATGGAAACTGTTAATTGCTAATATTTCATGTTTCTGATCTTGCTTTAATTATGTCAGTTTATTAATTCATTTCCTAATAAAATGCTGCTTTCTTATCTATACTACTATTATAAAGGAAGAACTTTGAACCTTTGAGGCGGGTAAACTCGGGAACCACAGCGCCAATCCACACACCTGATACATCGTTGTAATTGTCAGGGTGTGCAGATGGACATAGGCTATACAAATTAAAAAAATATAAGTTATTTAAAAAATTTACGAGAAAAAAAAAGTAGTCCCATGGAAGTAGCGCCGGCCGCGACGTGCGTGCTGTCATCAGACGTTGGTAACTAGATATTGACTGACCTTGAGCGCCGACAATGCCAGTCACTGGGCTGCAAACAGTAAGCTTTTGTTACAGTGTGCTGCTTCATATTTACTATCAGGGTCCGCGGGCGATGTACTGGAAATTAAGCGGACTCCTAAACGGTTCTGCCTCAAAAAGGATGGACGCAATTTTTTTTATACAACTCGTGCCGAAGTTATAGGAGCGCTTTACAACAGCACACGTTACATTACATATGGACACGGGCGGGTGGCGGTGGACACACTGGGATCTCGCCCGCCCAGTGTCTGAACCCTCGACCCCAGGCCTATCTGTGCTTTACTCGAGTGAGGCACCTGGCAGGCAGGCCTCATGATTTGTCGGCGAAGCAGTGCAGCAATAAAGGAGCAGAGCTCTTAGTGGCATCTGACTTTCCGGAGTGGATCCGATACCAGCTTGCAGACGCAGCACAAGCAGCGGGGCTCAGCTGCCACAAGAAGTCATTGGTCATCAGAATGAAGTTCGTACTAGAGAGAGAGTGCCGGTATGTTTTAAAGTTAACACTTCTGTGCCATATGTGTGTTTAGACAGCCTGCTGCATGACACGCACTGGTGCAAGTACTCTTAGGTAGCGGGGTGACATGCCACTGAACCATAGCCAGGGCTGACGGCCGCGCAACTATTTAAGAATATTACTGCTCACTCTCTCAAAAAGTGTATTTTTTAGATAATACAGCTTACAGTCGGGCTCTGAAGTAGGATATGTGTACCTCAGTCAGTCTCTCCTCCTGAGGCTTGCCCTGCCCCCCTCCGATGCCTTACTGTGTCGTATGTTATCAGACTGCATTGCGCCAGAGAGTGAGTGACAGACAGGTCATCCAAGGAAGCTGGGGGTCAAGCAGGCTACCACAACACGCACGGATACCTTAGACGCGGGTTCCTCCCCGCAGCGCAGAGGGCAGGGGGCTCTCCCACTGGGATCTGGGAAACACTCATTCTGTGTGAAAAGGATAAACGGAGGTTAGGCTGAATATCAGATGAATTCAGCACGGGTAGCACAGGAGCAAACGCGGGGAGGGCATAGTGGAAGTGACAGTTAATGAGATTTTTCTGTAAAACACATGCTCATTTCATTTTCTGAGCAGATACGAGACTCATACATGGAGTATATTTTCAGATATGCAGTGTAATATTGTGTTTATTACCTTCATAGCGTGTGAAGAGGGGCTTCTCTCGAGTCATGCCACTCCTCAGCCATCAATGGCAATAGACCGCATACAGCACACACCTGCACATTTACACATCTGCGCCTTTTATGTTTAAACTGCTAGACTCCAGACTGATAGAGTGCTTTACTGCAAAGGGTGATAGGACTCAACCGGGAGCAATATCGGAAGGGGGAAGAGGAATTACAATAGTGAGGAAAATGAGGCCCATGCACTTTTGTGGCTTGCATCAGTATAACCCTAGGAAATTAAAAAAATATATAAATAAGTGGTCAGTAGAGAGAGAACATACTTCGAAAGCAGCAGTACAAGTGCAAGCGACGTGCAATATGTACATTTGTAATAACCATCAGCTGTTGGAATGAGGAATTTAGATGTATTGTTTTCTATGTGATACGTGCTCTTTTACGAGCTGTGCAAGATTCAAGTGTTAACCATTTCAGGGAGCAATTTTCTCGTAGGGATGATCAGCCGGACTGCAGATTGGACAGTCAGCTGGGATTTCTTTGATTTGAAGTCAAGATTGAGGGAGCTATCCGTGGTGACATCTAGGTATTTAAAATATTTCACAATCTTAAGGAAGATGTCTAGGACATGTAACTTAGCGATCCAGTCAGAAGGAAGGACCTTATAGCTATCTATACTTACTATTATAAAGGAAGAACTTTCAACCTTTGAGGCGGGTAAACTCGGGAACCATAGCGCCAATCCACACACCTGATACATCGTTGTAATTGTCAGGGTGTGCAGATGGACATAGGCAATATAAATTAAAAAATATAAGCTATTGAAAAAATTTACGAGAAAAAAAAAGTAGTCCCATGGAAGTAGCGCCAGCCGCGATGTGCGTGCTGACATCAGGAGCGCAGGGAGGAGTCGCGTCCAGGAGCGCGAGGAGGAGCGGCGGACATGAGCGCGGGGAGGAGCGGCGGACAGGCGGGGAGGAGCGGTGAGGAGCGGCGGGTAGGCGGGGAGGAGCGGTGGACAGGCGGGTAGGAGCGGTGAGGAGCGGCGGACAGGTGGGGAGGAGCGGTGTGGAGCGGCGGACCGGTGAACTCAGGAGTGCGGGGAGGTGCGGCGGATGAGGTAAGGCTCCGGGGGACCTACGGACAATGTCGGGGCGGGCGGGGGCCCTGAAGCCAAGGTCGGGACAGGCTGCTACTTCGGGAGACCCACAGACAATGTCAGGACGGACGGGGGCCGGGGCGGGCAGGGGCCCTGAAGCCTGATTGCCCCTGGACAAGGGCGGGACGGGCTGCTATTTTGCTTATAAAATAAAGATTCTAAAACGTAAATGCTCTTTCTTTATGAAGAATAAAAATTAGATTTGAAAAGACAAGCTGGTCTTGTTTATTCATGGTCTAGTTACTATCAGTTGATCCAATCACCTTAAGTGGTCTGATTTAATAAATGACAAATGCTTAAATCCATGGTAAAAGATGATAAACTGCAGTTGAATATAGTATTGTAAATATCATGTGAATAGTTTCATAAATCATACCACTAGATTCAGTTGCTCAAAAATTGTGTCATTGGTGTTATGGGCCTGTATAAGTGTTTCATAATTAATGGTGAGTATTGAAGTGATAGGTAGCGTTTGTGAGAAGGTTTTTCTATAGGAGCGCTGGATCAATTACTTGGTAGCAGAGTTCGGTTACTATGGTAACTGACATGTTACATGGTAATACATAGGATTCATGTCTAAAACATGTTAAGTTCGTTCAGTTGTTATATGTAGTCAAAAGGTTTTTTCCAGCAGTGTGAAAATTCCTGGTTGTGCCAGCATGAGTAGTGTGACAGGTGAAGTTACACAGTGCATTTGTTCTGTTTCAAAATAGTGGTATCGCTGTATATCACAAGTGTTGTGGTCGTACAGCACAAGTTCAGGGATTTTAGGGTGTGTAAGGTAGAATGTATAGCGAGGATTGTCTATGAAATAGTAGCTTTCGAGTATAGGGACTTCTGCCTGTTTTAAAACTCACTGTGATAAGAGTAGTAGAATTTATCTAAGCTTGAGTGAAGGGTAAGGAAGCGTTGTCTATCTTACTGGCGAGAGAGAATTTCTGTCAGTGGGTTAAAGTCCTACTAAAGATTTATGTATGCATGGTTAGGGATTTTTCCGTATGAATGTGCGTAAATGATTGTGAAAAATAGCGTTGTCTATTTCATGTGGAAGAATACTTGAATGTTTGGAGAAAGCTATCACTTTATTTTAGAGAAACAGACAAATGGTTTGTTTTTATGGAGTTATTAACTGAATTCAATTGAAAGCTTTGTAAATATGGCGCTGTGAAATTGTTTTGTAAAGGAGGGGTCAGTGTAAGGAGCGAAGGGAGAGACAAAAGCTGCAGCGGTAGCATACGTCACAAGAGTCGCGCTGTGATTAGCTAACATATGTCACTGTATTCGCGCACAGATTGGTTCACGTGACAAGACGAGCTTACAGCTGATTGGCTTATCCTGAAAAACAGTAATTCTATTGGTTGAGCAGAATAGTAACGAAGCTTAACCTGATTGGTTTATTAGTTAGTTTAGCGCACGGATTGGTTTTTATATCGGAATAACAAGGAAATTGTTACGATCTTTACCGAAGCAAGGAAAATTTGTTTAAAAGTCATGGATTAATATTATTTGAAAGAGAAAAAGAAACTTTCATGGTTTCAGAAGTTGAAAAACAAAATTAAACCTGACAAGAAAATTTCAACGCGAGGTGGAAGATTACTTCATAAGTACAAAACACCTGCAGCTTATATGTTAGGTGAATATGGTTATCATACTTGTCTTTGGATTGAGAATTGGATGAAATATACTGAAAATGATGGTATATTAGCATGGCCGGAAGATGGATCATTTAACATAGCGGTCTTGAGAAATTTAAGAGAAAGAATGATGGAACTTGTACCAAAGCCTAGACCTACTCAATTTGAAGCTTTAGTTGAATGGGAGGATGAAATGTTTGAATTAGAACGAGAGAGAAGAGGGATACCAAAGGGAACAGGATTAGGTCTTGATAGGGAAACACATGAGGATAGAATGCGTCGATGGAGAAAGGCAGACTTGTGTGATGGTTTGTACCCAGTGAGACTAAGTGATGAGGTAACTGGTAAAAAATGTTCCCAAAAGAAAAAAACATATTAGAGAAGAAAGTGATTCAGAAGATGTGGTATTAGAAGATATTTATACCAGAAAGCCGCCACCTTATCAACCAGTTTGTACATGGACTTCTCCAAGTGCCCCACAAAAAGAAATAATTGATGAGACATATTCTGAAACAAACCAGAATAATAAAAGAACATCTGAAAGAGTAGAGACATCTCCTGAGACAAATCAAAGCAATAGAAAAACACCTGAGAGAGTAGAAACAGGATGTAATTCAAATATATCAGGAGAAAATAGTAATTTTACTGAAACTCCAGTTCAAAGAAATGAAACCCCAAGAAATGGAAATAGAACAGAAAGATATGAGGGATTACCAAATACATCAGAATACATTCGTTCTGCAAATGAATTAATACAACAGTTAACTAAAAGCATGGAAGCAGTAAGAGTGCCTGTAACAATTGGACCTGTTCTTCCAGTGTTTGATCAAAAAGAAATTAGACATTCAGCTTTAACTGTTCCATTAAATTCAGAAATACAGAAAGTGACTGAAATTTTTTATTCAGATTTAACCAAAATACATCAAGAAATAATGATGATGCCTGATTTAACTTTTAATCAAAGTTTGTCATGTAAAACCCCAACTGGTGCAGATTCTGATTCAGGATCTCCGGTAAAGAGTTTAAGTAAAATAGATTTAACGCAAACCGCAGAATGTAAATAACTTGATGTTGCAAAATTGAAAGCAGACATAGAGGAATTAATAATTGGAACAATTGGAACTGACAGATTGAAGGCATATCAGGATGATGAATTATTATTTATTTGCAAAAGCATAACATGGAAAACAAAAAAGAAATATGACCAATTAGAGGACATGGCTTTTGAATTAGAAGTAGATTTAAGCAAGCAGAAGAGTTTGCAGAAAAATTATAGAGTGGATTTCTCTGAAAAAGACATTGAAAATATGAATACTAGGGGAAGAATCACTCATATAAAAGATTTAATTGTGATTTTGAGAAAATGGGGTGAATTAAGTAAATGGAGAGCAAAATGGGCAAAGAAAAAAGATGAAGACACAACAAGCTTAGCTTTTCCTGTCAGAGAAAAGGAAAAAGTAGTGAATGAGTTTCCAATGAGAGAAATAGCAGGAGGTCGGTATGTGCATGTTCCATGGACAAGGCAGGACATTTTAATGTTTAGAAAGGATTTTCCTCGATTAAGAGAAAAACCTGTAGAATGGTATCGACAGGTAGACAGATTTGTGAAAGTTTCAAAAGTTTTATGGATTGATCTTGATGGATTCTTTGACATAGTTGTTCCATCAGATCATTGGACGGAATGTAACATTTCTATAGATTGGCCTAGAGAAGAATTTGAATGAGATAAAGCAACAGGTGCTCCTTCACCAGAAGTAATGAGAAAATATGAACAGGTAATTGTAGTTTTGAAAAACAAGATTCCCCCAAAAGAGGTAGATTAGGTTAAAATAGAAAGAACAACGCAAGAGCCAAAAGAATCAGTACATTCATTTTATGAAAGATTACTGCTGGTATTTAAACAATACAGTGGCTATGAACATTTAAGTGAGAAGGATATGAGCCATTTTATATACAGATTTGTATATGGCTTAAGACCTGAAGTTAGTGAGATGGTAAGAACTGGAATAGTTGGTTGGCAATCACTCACAGTAGATGATATTCTGAGAAAAGCAAAATACTGCAGTGATGAAATAGAAGCTAAACAAAAGAAGTTGAAAGAAAAAGCTATGTGGGCACAGGTAAAAGTGGCTGAACAACAACTGGCAACTTTAGGAAATAAGAATGTTGATCAGAATAAATAAAGCTCTCCACGCGGTGGGA
This sequence comes from Lissotriton vulgaris, assembly GCF_964263255.1. Classification (NCBI taxonomy): domain Eukaryota; kingdom Metazoa; phylum Chordata; class Amphibia; order Caudata; family Salamandridae; genus Lissotriton; species Lissotriton vulgaris. The sequence continues at coordinate 192,826,466 of NC_141694.1, forward strand.
GCAAAATACCTTCAAAAGAGGCTGGGTTTCTATCAACCGACCAGGTCTTTGAGGTCGGAATCTCTGTTTTTGGCGGTTGTCCCGCATGTGAAGAGAGCTCGCCTGGGAGGCCGCTCTTTTGGATTGCTGGCGCCACAGTTGTGGAACTCTCTGCCGCTTGCTCTGCGGGGAGCTACCAGCCTCCTTGCTTTTAGAAAAGGCCTTAAAACCTGGTTGTTTACCCAGTAGCCTGTTTTCCCTGTATGTACTTGTTTTGCATTCTGTCCTTTCTTTTATCGGTGTTATGTTATTGTGTTGCAGCCTTCCTTCTCCAATAAAGCGCCGGGACACTCTTTTTGAGTAGCCGTGCGCTATACAAAAGAATAAATAACATAACATAACATAACATAACATAACATAACATAACATAACAGAATCAAGGGAAATTCAAAGGTAATTATAATAAACCAAAATTGATGGGAAATATTGAAGAGTTAAAAAAGAAACTCCCATGTTTTAATTGTGGCGAAATTGGACACTGGAAGCGCAAGTGTAAGAATCCGCCCAGAACTTTTGTAAAAAATGCATCATTAAATCCACAGATGCAGAATGAGATAAATGAGCAGCAACGGTTACAGCGACAAATAGTGAATCAGCAAAGTCAGTTACCACAACCGCCACTTCCAAACTGTGTAAATTTGTAGAGATACAATACGGAAACAGGATTCAGCGGAGGTGAACAGGTAAACAGATCACCGAGAGTAAATGTGTCAAATGTGTCTCAACAATTTTGGATGAAAGAAGATGGAGTGAATCTGAGGATTACTTCTGACGGTGCCTGAGAGAGGAGGAAGAGTATGTGCTTGGAGCCACTCTTGAGGTAGATCAATCTGGTCCATTTGTAAATGGTAAAGTGAATGATATAGAAATTACTTTCCTAGTGGATACAGGTGCTACCCGTTCTACTGTTAGATCAGTGGAAATAGAAAACCTTCCTCTCTCTGGTGAAAAAATCCAAGTAGTAGGTGTAGCTAATCAGCAAATTAAAACAGATCTAACTGAACCAGTTGAAGTTGAAATAGGTAAATTTAAAGACATGCATAGATTTGTAGTTTGTGATAGCAGTCCTGTAAATCTATTAGGAAGGGATATTCTCTGTAAGATGAATTGCGCAATATATTGCTCACCGGATGGTATTGAGCTGCAAACTCCAGAAGAAGATGGACTTTACAAATTAACAATGTCAATGGTTGAGGCAGAAGAAAGTAAATTATGTCCTGTGTTTGATAAAAATAATTTACCTGAAGAATTAAAAGACACAGTGAATGTAAAAATTTGGGACTTCATTGGAGATAAAATGGGTTTGATGAAAAACGTAGATCCAGTACAAATATCAGTAAAACAAGGAGCAGATTATCCAAACATTCCTCAGTATAAAATGAAAGAAGAAGTGATTGCAGGGGTAACTCCTGTGATAGACAAATTCATAAAACAAGGAGTTCTAAAAGAAATCGAGAGTAGCCCATGTAACTCACCGATTATGGGAATTAAAAAACCAAACAGAACTTTTAAAATTGTTCAGGACCTGAGAAAGGTAAATAAAATTGTTGTTCCATGTTGCCCAGTTGTACCAAATCCAGCGGTAATACTATATCAGATTCCGAATGATGCAGAATGGTATACAGTTATTGATTTGTGTAATGAATTCTTTACTGTTCCATTGCATCCAGAGAGCCAACAAATTTTTGCTTTCCGGTTCAAAGAGCGTATATTAGCATGGTGTAGAATCCCTCAAGGGTACACCGAGAGTCCATCCATTTTTAATCAGTTGTTAAAGAAATCCTTGGAAAATCTAGAGTTACCGTGAAAATCTACGTTAGTGCAGTATATTGATGATCTCCTTGTAGCTGCAAAAACAAGAGATAACTGTGTAACATATACCATTACTCTTTTAAATCATCTGGCAGATGAGGGACATAAAGTGTCACCTGCAAAATTACAGTTTTGCAAACAAGAAGTAAAATATCTTGGTCACAGAATTGCAAAGGGAATCAGACAAGTGACAACAGAAAAAATTAAAATGATTCAAGCAATACAACCTCCAAAAACACAGAGACAGGTTAGAATGTTTCTAGGAATGGTAGGTTATTGTCGCTAATGGATCAGTGGATTTTCGGTAATAGCAAAACCATTGCAAAGACTGACAAAAGCAGACATAAAAGACCCAATTAGATTAACAAAAACTGAATTAAAAGCTTTTGAACAGTTAAAGAAAAGTTTGTGTGAAGCTCAGCATTGGGAATGCCTGATTATGAAAAAGAGTTTGAGCTGTATTGCAGTGAAAGAGAAGGATGTGCATTATCAGTTCTGATTCAAAGACATGGAAAACTGAGAAAGCCAATAGCATATTTCTCAGCTGTTCTTGATCCTGTTGCAAAAGCATTACCAGGTTGCTTAAAAGCAGTAGCTGCAGCAAGTGTGAGTTTGGAACAAAGTGAAGGAATAATAATGGGATTTCCAGTAAAAGTTTATGTACCACATTCAGTTGAGATTCTCCTCACCAGAAGCAAAACACAGCATTTGACAAACAACAGGTTGACAAAATATGAAAAGATTATTCTTGGATCAGATAACGTCTCAATTGCGAGATTTGTGAATTTAAATCCTTCCACAATATTACCTGACACTACTGAAACAGAAGTCAGAGATGAGGTTGATCATGAATTCCTGGATGTATTAGAGTATTGTACAAAACCAAGGCAGGATATTAAAGATGTCCCGTTGCCTGAATCAGATTATGTTTTGTTTGTTGATGGTTCATGCTTAAGAACAGATGATGGTGTTCTGAGTGCAGCTTATTCAGTATGCACTGTTGCAGACGTAATTGAAGCCTCCAGTCTCAAAGGAATTCGTTCAGCTCAAGTGGCAGAATTAATTGCTTTGATTCATGCATGTGAATTGGGAAAAGATCAGAAGATTACCATAGTGAGGGATAGTCAGTATGGTTATGGTGTAGTCCATGACTATGGCCAGCTTTGGTCTCAAAGAGGTTATTTAACTTCTGCGGGATCACCAATAAGAAATGCTCAGCTAATTAAAAGACTGATTGATGGAATTCAGCTACCAGAAAAGATTGCATTAGTAAAATGCACAGCTCACAAAAAGGCGAAGATTAAATAACTTTGGGAAAGGCATATGCTGACACAATAGCAAAATTTTGTATATAAACAAAATGTGTCCATAAATCGGGAAAACAATAATGAACATGTTTTGAACTCACTTATGCTAATATCTGTAGTTGAAACTTGGCAAGGAGTAAAACAGTTACAAGATGAGGCAAGTGATGAGGAGAAAGATACATGGCTAAAAGCAGGATGCAGGCAAAGAGAGGAAGATGAGATTTGGGTTTACAAAGATGACAGACCAGTAATGCCAGACAGCATGATTTCTGACATGGCACGCATGTATCATGGTCCAGGACATATCGGAAGAGACTCAATGATTAGATTATTTAGGCAGAAATGTACCATCTAAAATTCAGAATAATTGCAGAGTCCTTTTGTCAGAGATGTCTTATATGCCAGCAGATTAACCCTAACAGAAAAACTGTTGTAAGCATGGGAACCATAGGACAGGAGGGTGGTCTATTTACCAGAATACAGCTTGATTTCTTTGAAATGCCACCTCACAACAGACTCAGATATGTTTTGGCGATAATCTGTTTGTTTTCAAGATGGGTGGAAGCATTTCCAACATGTCACAATGATTCAATTACTTTGGCAAAATTACTTTTGAGAGAACTCATACCTAGGTATGGTTTTCCATTGTCGATCGAGACAGATCGCGGCACACATTTTGAAAACAGATTGCTAAAACTGATTTGTGAAGCACTAGGAGTAAAGCAAAAGTTGCATTGTGCCTACAGACCAGAAGCATCAGGTGTTGTTGAGCAAGTGAATGGTACAATAAAAAACAGGTTAGCTAAAATGTGTTTAGCAACAGGAATGAAGTAGAGAGATGCACTTCCACTTGTTTTGATGACTTTGAGAAGCATTCCAGATAGAAAAACAGGATTGAGCCCCCATGAAATACATATGGGAAGGGTCATGAGACAAGCATTTGTTCCAGTTGATAAACTGTTGAGCATTAATGATAGCGTCATTATGGATTACTGCAAAAATCTATCTGACGTGGGGACTTCTGTGTTCCATCAGGTAGGAACTGAAGTACTTTTAAAAGAGAAAGAACAAGCTCATGATCTGTTACCAGGAGACTGGGTAAGGACAAAGGTACTTCGAAGAAGAAATTGCCTAGTACCAAGGTGGCAAAAGGCAAGACAGGTGATATTGGTCAAAACAAATGCAATCAAGTGTAGGGGATTGAAAAGATGGATTCATGCTAGTCATACCATACGTGTGCCTCCGCCTGAAAATCCTGACAACGAAGGTGATACAAAAACTGATTCAGATTCAGAAGAAGAACCTGAAAGAAATCCAGATTCTGAAGATCGATAAGAAAGTCGAGATCTGGAAGATTCAAATGCGAATGAAGCATTGAATGAAGAGAATCAAGAAGTTGTAATACAAAATTCTGAAGAAGAAAATTATATTGATCTGCTAAATCAAGTAGCAGAAGAGGAAATTGAACAAGAAGTGATTCAAGATCAAGATCAGGAGAGTATTGAAAAGCAGATTGGAAACTTTGGAAGAAGGAACGAAAATTCTGAAACTGGTGAACTAGAAGTAATTGAAGACGAAGAAGAAATTCCAAGTACCAGCTATAAGGATGCTGTTCCTAACAAAGTGAAACTGCTGAGCAAAGAAGTACCTGAATCTGAAGAAGAATCCGATACAATAAAACTGATAATTAACGAATCAGCTGATAACACAGAAAGTGAAACAGATGACAGTGGAGATGAATCAAAAGTGAAAAGATCAAGGAAAAGAGCTTGGAGAGTGGAATATAATTTGGCAGAACCAAAAAGGAGGTTAACAGGAAAAGGAGACAATTGGACAAGTGAAAACGAAGGCCTAAAATTCAAATTGGTGAATAAAGCAAAAGAGCAGGTGAATGAGATTACAAGTCAAAAAGAAGAAGACTTGAATAAGAAAAAGCAAGCAGGAAAGAGAATAGAAGTGATCAGCAACAGGCCAAAAAGAACAATAAAACCAAATCATAAGTATAAGTCACCTGAGTGGACTTATATAATAATCCCACCAGTAGTAGAAGTAAATAGTAGTCAAGTTAATTTAGATGATGAAAGTGATAATGATTGATTTTTTTCTTTAAAGTGACACAAGGTCGAAAAAATTGTGTTAGGAGACACAAGGTCGAAGAAATTGTATTAGCTGAAAAACACATTTGATTTATGACATAAGGTCGAAGAAAAGCTGTTAGAAAACAAAGTTATCTGTTGAAAAGAAAAAGAAAAAAAGAGGGGAATATATTTAGTAATTATTCAATTTTTTATTTTTTATTTTTAGGTAAAGATGCCTTCTTATAATAATAATTCGAGATGCTCAATTCTCAAAAGATGTTGCAAATTGTCTTTAATATGTGTAATTTTGATAATTTTAGTTTGGTTAATTTTAGCTGTCATTTTTCCTTTTGGAATCGATAAAGAGATGTATAAAGCTAACATGACTAGTAAAGTTGTGGTCAATCATGACAAAATTGATGACCCTGATAAAGTTATTGTACATAAACCAGAGATTCATCAAGATAGATCTGTGGGAGATTTTTCTAGAAATACCTTTTCAAGACTTTTATCTGAATATGTTAAGGTGATGAACGCAAAAGATTGCTATGTTTGTGTGAAATTACCAACTTCTGTGTCTGAGGGCGTCACATATAATATGCTTCCTCTTACTTATGGTATAACATATGAGGGAATTTTTCTTAGTGACTAGTGAACTTACTTACGAGTATGCTTTTAGAAATAATCTAACATGTAAATTGAGAACAGAAGAGAAAATGTTTTTAAATATGGTGGAAGAGAGAAGGGCAATTTACAAGCGAAATGAAATGTCGAAACAGACTAAGTCTAAATTTTGGCAGGTGGAAGATGAAAAGCTTAATGGTAGAAATGAAAATGTTGCAATTCACATAGATAAACCTGTTAGTGGAAAATTTTGTATAAGAAGAGATAATGCCATGTTTGATAATTATTTTGTTGGTGCAAGTCAATGTGAAGACACTTATCGTATTGTAGGGGGTTGGGGATTTAAAGGAGGCAAAGATCCAATTTTTCCTGGAATTTATTTTATTTGTGGGGATAAAGCTTATTACAATCTCCCAGACCACTGGTATGGGACGTGCTTCGTAGGTTTAGTTTTTCCCAAAAAATTTCATGTAGATAGAAATGCAAAGGGTGCATTTGAAATTGGTAATCACTTGAGTAGATTTAGAAGGGAAAGCTTTTCAAAAATAATGGGAGATATATTTGGTGCATTAATACCTATGGTAGGAATAACCCTGAATGCAAACAAAATTAGGAAAATTTCCACAATTGTTGACAGATTGTCATCAGACACTGCAAGTGAATTTCAATTAGTAGACACAGAACTTGTTGCCATGAGAACCATGGTAATGCAAAATCGTCTTGCCCTAGACATTTTGCTAGCAAAAGAAGGTGGAGTCTGTGGAATATTACATGTTCAACATTGTTGCACATACATACCTGATACGAGTCAGAATATAGAAATATATATAAAGAATATTACTGAGTTACATAATGAGATAGTACCCTTAGAAGATGAACGTTTTTCAGAACGTTTAAGTAAAAGATTTACAGCTATTAAACACTGGTTTCAAGAGATTGGTAGTTCAATTATAGGTAAAATAGTTTCCCCTCTAATAATCATAGCTATAGTGATACTTTTGTTAAAAATTAGTTGCATGATACATAAGAGAAGAAAACATGTGATAGAAAAGAAAATAATTTACAAACTCAGAAAAGAAAAAGAAATAGAATTAGAAGAGTTTCAGAGAACTCAATATGAAAAATGCAGAAAAACAGATGAATCTAAAGTTTAGAAATACTAATATTAAGAAAGTCCAAAACATGTTCAAGGGTTGAAAATGTATAAATTTTGGGTATTGTTTGGTGATTTTGAAATCACCAGATGAGGGAGTTGATGGAGCAAGGTGAAGAACAACATTTTGTTCTAACTTGTGAAATTAATCTCTCATAATGAATAATCAAACTAATAAGCATGTGGTGAAATTATCAATTAACTTAGTTTAAAATTGCAATCATCAGTACATACGGGATAAAACTAATGTGCTTTGTGTTGCAAACGCGAAGAAGAAAAATAATAAACTAACCTTGTCTATTGTCTTTGTCAGTATTAAATGCGGCTGTTTAACTAATGGCATGTGCTTATTATGTGTGCTTATGTTATGTCTTTCTGTGACAAAAGCCTATGGAGTTCGCGCAGTTCCTGAAGGAAGAGTAAATATAAAGCTGCCTGACTGTGCTTCTGCTAGGTAACACAATTAACAGGGTTAATTAGTAAAGGGAGAGGGTAACAGAATGGGTCTCAATTCTTTAATTAATTGATGTCTTGTGTTTGTTTAATAATAGTTTCCAAAGTGAGGCCTAAAAGGTGGCACAGAAATATGGCTGACAGCACAGCAGACGTGAAACCTTGTCCAGAGTGAAGTATTGGAACGTACGCAGCTGTGAGGATTTTTGCTGCATTGGCATTATTATTGAAAAACAGTTTTTGGTCAAGATGAACGTGCACATGAAGAATAAGCTTCAAGGACAGGATTTGTGAAAGTCTGCCAAGGTTAGGAAGTGAAAATTACAAGACTCGAAGAAAAGTTACTCTTTTGAGGAAGCCAAATATTGTGGAAATGAAAGACAATAGGGCTTATGTGAAGCCTGGACTTGGTCGAGGATCGGAGATGATGTAATTTACTTTATCATGGTCTGACACAGGACAGCCAATGAAAAACTTGAATTCGCTCTAAGGAATGTGAAATCTAGAAAGTTTAGCTAGAGAAAAAGGTAAAAAACCTGACACTTGGGTCAGGCAAAAAAACTCTCTCGCTTCCCGATTCCTGAATGACGTGATGTGCTGTTGGACTTTTGGTGCAGGTAAGGACAGCAGTCTTTAAATGATATTTTCCTTCTCAGATGAAGTGAGAAATAGATAGGGAAATAGATTTAGGGTATGGAAACTGTTAATTGCTAATATTTCATGTTTCTGATCTTGCTTTAATAATGTCAGTTTATTAATTCATTTCCTAATAAAAATGCTGCTTTCCTACTTGCTTATAAAATAAAGATTCTAAAACGTAAATGCTCTTTCTTTATGAAGAATTGAGTTAATAAAAATTAGATTTGAAAAGACAAGCTGGTCTTGTTTATTCATGGTCTAGTTACTATCAGTTGATCCAATCGCCTTAAGTGGTCTGATTTAATAAATGACAAATGCTTAAAACCATGGTAAAAGATGATAAACTGCAGTTGTAAATAGTATTGTAAATATCATGTGAATAGTTTCATAAATCATACCACTGGATTCAGTTGCTCAAAAATTGTCTCATTGGTGTTATGGGCCTGTATAAGTGTTTCATAATTAATGGTGAGTATTGAAGTGATAGGTAGCGTTTGTGAGCGCTGGATCACACTACATACCCATATCAAATAATGCAATTTAATTCCCCCTCCACTAATCAGTAACCAAATGTATTTTTAAAAACATGTACATGCTCAGACATTATTGTAAATATACTATCCAAAGAGTTTTCATTTTTTTTTTAAATTTAAAAAAGCATGCATATTAGTAATAACTGTAAATTAAAGTGGTTAAAACAACTATTATGAGGCTACCCTTGATCTCAGTTTACCTACTTACCTCACTCTCCACAATCATATGATCCAAGTGGATATTACCAGATAACTCACAGATAACTGACTGCTTTGTTACTTTTTGCAATAATATAAAAGACAGGACACCTGCTCACAGGCCAGATATTGTACCCATGCTCTCAATCTAGGTGTAGGCATACTTAATGTATGGCAGGTACTCTTTGTGAACCTCAACACCTAAATGTACGCCTCCATTTTAACAGCAAAATAATAAAGCAAAACACTAGACCCCGACTCTCCCAGTTCCTCTAATGCTCATGGTAAAGGGAATAAACTACATTTCACATAATACAACACATGGGATCTAAAGGGTTACCCATAAGCAAATACGGAAATGCACGATCCCATATTGCGAACATTATAACATTTTCAATTCAGCAACAACCAATATCTACAAGCAAACAACAAACAACACATTTTCAAGTTTAAATTTTTATAAAATGTAAAAAAGGGACAGCACAAATGTTCATCCTTTGTGTGATGAAAAGTGTTTAAACAAAAAAAAAATGACAGAAAATAAAAGTCCGGGGTGAGAATAAAAATAGTGTCCAATCACAGTCTGTCAATCAGCCTCATAGCCTTGTGCTTGCCTCCAAACCTCTGCAGCAATGCCCTCTTCATTGGGTTCTCCATCCTCCTGGAGCAAGTGGAAGAGTGGGCACCTATCTTTTGGTACGGGGGGAGATTTAAGATTTTGTTTCCGGGTCAAAGGAGAAAGGGGCTAGGATTTCTGGAGAGGAATATTTATGAGAATTTTGAGGTTTATGAGAATTTGAATATTTCCGGTGCAGCATGATTCAGAAACAGGAGGAATAGTGGAGGGAGGAGGAGAAATTGGATTAGGAGGGGAAATTAAGGTGGACTTTGGAATGGGGTCAGGTGTTGGAGTGTGGTCAGGTAGTGTAATAGGGTGAGGGGTTGCAAAAAGGCAAAATAATGAATAGGGGCAGGTGTGCCGGAAGCACTGGTGTCAGAGGATCCACTAACAGAGACGTGCTGTGCCCTGTCTATGTGACAGACAGGGCACATCACATGTCATCCAGCATATCAACCACTTGAGTCAGTTACTGAAACCCTGAAAGGCATGCAACAATGATGTCTGCCCCATAGAGAGGTTCTTAAAAATGGCCTATGATGGTTCGACTGCCATCACAACGGTCAAGCCAGAGTAGTTGGCCTTAGAATCAGATGGTGAAGTGGCCTCCCGGTCAGTGCCTTCGCCTTCAGTAGCACTAGGTCCTACAGTGTCAGTCGCTCCACCTTCCAACTCCCAGTGGCCCTCCAGATGATCTCCCAAAGTGTGACCTTTGTCTCTCTTGAAAGCTCCAGAGGACGCTGGTAGTAGGCAAATGCAAATCAGTTACAAAGGACAGAGTGAATTAGCAGAAAGAACACACATCAAGGAGGTCCTCAATTTATACATTGAAGTGTATTCTAAAGAAACAACACCCCATGTGGCAGTGCAAACAGCCTGAATTAGAATTTGGCAGGCCGGTTGCTCAGTCACAAATGTCTTGGCTATCCCATTTGCCTTATCACAAGTGCACTTTATCCTATGGTACTTGTAATAAGGTGGACGAGATATCCCTCACTCTCGTAACTAAGTGTCCATCTGCAAAATTCTAAATCATGCACAATATCTGAAAATGCACACATGTAAAGTAAAGCTAACATTTACAAAGTATGTCCAAGTGTCTATGAATCACAAGTACTGTGTCCCATCTATTAAGTTTGATGGGTGGGAGGGGCACTCTGTCACAAATCTGACATAAATTTGACTACAATATTACAAGTGCCATACACTTTAATGCATTTTGTAATATGGTGTATGTGTTTTCTGCCATGTGCTTGAAGAGCATGCCACCAGCCAAATTCAAAATAAGGCATATATTGCTATGTTCATTGTTTGAAAGTTTGGTGAAAACGTTGTCATATGGATGGTGTAGACTCCAATCCCTAGCCTGGCATTCACATTTGTAAGTATCTGCTGTCACATTTTCTCTACATGGACCTAAATTCAAACTACTATCACACTTTCTGTACTATTTGGAGCTAAGCTCAAACAAAACGTGTGTGTGTGTGTACATGTGTGTGTGTGTGTAAGTGTGTGTGTAAAGGACCACTCCACCTTTGTGATAATAATCTGCTCATACATTTTCCCTGGACCTGAATGTCCACCACAAACATCACCCTCAAGTAATGGCCAAGGGATATTATTCATGTCGCAGAGTAGTTAAATTAGCATAGTGGTGTCAACACATCATGTTTATTAGAGATCAGAGCATGACACCACTTGTTACCTGAGTGTGAGCCTTCTTAATCACTTTATGAATGATCTGGTTTAAAGTCTGGTGAAGGGGATACTCCTTCAGTAACGTGAGAGATTTCCCATAAGTAATATTACAAGTGCATTATTGCCTGTATTACTTAAAATAAAGTAGATGGGGTATCCTTCATGTTCGCAATGTTAAATCCCATCCTCAAAAATTTAGAAAACTAGCAGCCCGTCCCGACCTTGTCCGGGCGCAATCAGGCTTCAGGGCCCCTGCCCGCCCTCGCCCCCACCCGTCCCGACATTGTCCGTAGGTCCGCCGGAGTAGCAGCCCGTCCCGACCTTGGCTTCAGGGCCCCCACCCGCCCCGACATTGTCCGTAGGTCCCCCGGAGCCTTACCTCATCCGCCGCACCTCCCCGCGCTCCTGAGTTCACCGGTCCGCCGCTCCTCCCCGCCTGTCTGCCGCTCCTCACCGTTCCTCCCCACCTGTCCACCGCTCCTCCCCGCCTACCCGCCGCTCCTCACCGCTCCTCCCCGCCTGTCTGCCGCTCCTCCCCGCGCTCATGTCCGCCGCTCCTCCTCGCGCTCCTGGACGCCACTCCTCCCCGTGCTCCTGATGTCAGCACGCACGTCGCGGCTGGCGCTACTTCCATGGGACTACTTTTTTTTCTCGTAAATTTTTTAAATAACTTATATTTTTTTAATTTATATAGCCTATGTCCATCTGCACACCCTGACAATTACAACGATGTATCAGGTGTGTGGATTGGCGCTGTGGTTCCCGAATTTACCCGCCTTAAAGGTTCAAAGTTCTTCCTTTATAATAGTAGTATAGATTACTCTTCAAATTTTTTAAATGATGCTTGTTAGGTAGCCTATGATGGAAGTGACCTGATTAGGGCCACCCATATCACTCGCGACCATCTCTCAGCCTTCCTAACAAATGAAGAGTCGGTCAGACAGTAGAGAATACAAACCAAAGTTATTTATTAGAGGTACACTCGAGTGGAGTCCGGACTGACCAGCCTCCTTAGATAGCTGCAGAGCGACTGACCGCTGCCAACACGATAACACATATTGTACATCTTCAGAATCACTAAAGACACGCCCAGACTGGAAATTTCTAGTTGGTAGCTGGTGAACAAAGTAGATATTAGTAAACAAGAAAGGAGTACCACCTCAAGGGATTACTCGAAAGGTGATCTGAATGAGGACAGATGATGAAGCTGGACAAAGGGAGACAGGAGTCTTCCTTAGGTTATAATAAACCCCTCACTCACCACCTAGTGGTGACATGCTTCATCATCGGGGCCACCCCGAAGGCCGAGTGCCAACAGGGTGTGCTGCAACACCTGCAATACAGTGGAGCGGGTTCTTGTGAGTGGTGCAGAAATTTTTTTAAAAAATGTCCTGGTATATCATGACAAATGGATTTTATTTTAAGATTACTGGACAATAAAAAAAAACGTGTTGCGATACAATTACAGTGAGTTATGACTGTGTGTATCAGTATGTGCAAGGTCTACATGTTTCAACCCATACATAGCAGTTAGCCGGGTTTTCTTCAGGACCGAAAGGAAAATGGGGGTCAGAGTACACTAACACCCTGCCAGCCCTAGATTCCTGAGCCTTATCTACAAAAATCTGTAGTAGGCTGAGGCTTCAAAACCCTAAAATAGGATATGAAGAAAATATAAAAAAAGACCTGTGGAGAGAAAAGGATAATTAAAACGAGATCGCTACAAGCCTGTAACGTCGTGCAGTGCTCATCACGTGCGTCTCATATTTTCCTCACACAGTACTCATTCAGACCTTATCACGTTGTAATGTGAGCTAATTGGGGGGAATTGATTACCCCATGTCAGGAATGCTCCAGGGAGATAGCACACTAAGTCAAAGAGGTGCAGTGTATGGTGAGTTTTGGCTCATACACCGGAGTCTTTTTTGATACAACACACCTATCAATATTGTGATGTGCTGAGAAATACATTATGCGCACACTCATCGATTTTAAAGTGTGTGACTCGGCCCTTTTCAAAAGTACACTCAAGTCGGAAAAGCGGTGTGAATTATCAAAAATCAAACAACCTTTCTGGTGTGGTTTTATACACTAAACACAACAAATACGAACAGACACACATAAAAAGACGTACTCCTCACGGGGAGTCTTAAGGCATCACGGGATGGAGGGAGGGAGGCCTCCGGTTTAGAAACATATTCTGGCAAGGAAAGTAAGGCGAGATTTAGGACGCTGCAGTCACGCATCTGGAAAAGAACTCCATCATGTAGATGCGAGTAAAGGCAAACGAGTGATGAAAGGGAGCCTCGTTGCCAAGAAATAGAGGTTTTACTTACAGTTATCCAGGAGGAAAAAGGCCCGTCACCTATACACCTCTCCGTATGCCCGCAATGGAGGGTGCCGGCAGGCTCGTATACATTGACCCTTCCTGGAGGCGGAGTCGCATCTGTGCACAGCACGTGACCGACTACGGGAGGCGCGGGGGGACAGTGTGCTGCCTCGGTTGCTAGGCAACTACGCAGGGAGCCGGGGTTCGGTTCCTGCTAAATGAAGTAAAATCCTTGACAAGTTTTTAAATTATATTAAATGCCAGAAGTTAAAAGGATATTCAAGGTGTGATAAGTACCGGCATCTGCACAACACAGTGCCGGCTGCAGGAGGTGCGAAGGGGCATGGTGCTGCCTGGAGGCGGAGTTGCGTCTGTACTCCGCATGTGAACAAGTACGGGAGGCGCGGGGGGCAGTGTGCTGCCTAGGATGCTAGGCAACTCGCAGGAAGCCAGGGTTCGGATCCTGCTGCTGAATTAAAAAACTTAAAGAGCTTTTAAATAATATTAAATGCCAGAAGTGAAAAGGATATTAACGGTGACATCTACATAAAACATGGCCAGCTACGGGAATTGCAAAAGGGCATGGAGCTGCCTAAGTTATAAGGTATCCCGTCCGGGAACCAGTGGTACGGTTCCTGCTCATGATGTAAAATATACAATTACACTTTATTAGTTTTGAAATGCCAGAAATAATAAGTGGGAAGATACCCAGGGGTGTAAACTGCATAGAACAGTAAATGGGAATTGGAAGGCACGGGAGTGACTGAGCTGGGGACCGAGGTGCGATCCTTACTCATGGGATTGTGTGAAGGTGCCAATGCCAATTGGGATTACATATGGGAGGTAATGACAGTGTCGAATTCATAGGGACAGTTTAAAAAGTAAAGGAGGACCCCGCACAGACTAATAGGGGACTGGGGGGATAGTAAATCTTCAAAATGAGAGACAGGGGCGTCCCCACGAGAAGACAGTCTAGGACTGTGTTTCACACCTAGTACCTGGACTCTAGGGTGAATATTCCATTTTCAAAGAAACAAATTTATAAAGCATGCCAATAATATGGCGGGAAATGTAAAGTTACAGTGATTTATACTTGATTACTATCCGTGTATGTTCAGAAGAACTATGTATATTTACTGTTCTATTTACTTATATCCCTGAAGATGCCAAATTTTCTAGGAAAAAGACTGTTGCCTCACCGTATAGTCAATTCATACACACACATTAAGAACGACAGTTTTTTAGTGATACCCACAATGAACATAAGACTTAGTTTTAAAAAAAGGATATACAAAAATCAATGTTTTAAAAAAGAAAGTTTACCACACCATGAGTTACTCTGTTGCACATTTATTATACATACAAATTTTAAAATTTCATCATTACAAAGTATACAATTATTTAAAGAAACAATGTTAATACATTTGCATAAAAAACATTTAAAAACAAAGAATCACAGGTCGACGCGGCGTTTCGGTTTCTTGTATTTCTACCTTCTTCAGGACAGATTCTTAAAACGAGTGGAGTGAGATCCCCCACCAGACATTACTTTCTGCTCAGAACCTTGTTGCCATCTGGTTTTTGGGCTTATTTTCGGTTTCTGTTTGGTATATAACCTCTTGTAATCACACTTTGTACGCTTGGTCTTGGACTACCAGGAGGAGCCACCGTATTTTCCGTTATGGGTTTCTTCAATGACCCATTAAAAATTACTGCTTGTCGCAGTTCCTTGGGTGTTCTGAATTCCAGGCACCTCGTTGTGGATATCAGGGTTCGTGCTTTTAATCTGCAAACGGCCTCCCTGCTCCTGGGTCCTGGTAGCCTTTCACAGCGTCTCTTCGCCGGTCTGCTACGATCCGTCACGAGAACCGAAAATAAGCCCAAAAACCAGATGGCAACAAGGTTCTGAGCAGAAAGTAATGTCTGGTGGGGGATCTCACTCCACTCGTTTTAAGAATCTGTCCTGAAAAAGGTAGAAATACAAGAAACCGAAACGCCGCGTCGACCTGTGATTCTTTGTTTTTAAATGTTTTTTATGCAAATGTATTAACATTGTTTCTTTAAATAATTGTATACTTTATAATGATGAAATTTTAAAATTTGTATGTATAATAAATGTGCAACAGAGTAACTCATGGTGTGGTAAACTTTCTTTTTTAAAACATTGATTTTTGTATATCCTTTTTCTAAAACTAAGTCTTGTGTTCATTGTGGGTATCACTAAAAAACTGTTGTTCTTAATGTGTGTGTATGAATTGACTATACGGTGAGGCAACAGTCTTTTTCCTAGAAAATTTGGCATCTTCAGGGATATAAGTAAATAGAACAGTAAATATACATAGTTCTTCTGAACATACACGGATAGTAATCAAGTATAAATCACTGTAACTTTACCTTTCCCGCCATATTATTGGCATGCTTTATAAATTTGTTTCTTTGAAAATGGAATATTCACCCTAGAGTCCAGGTACTAGGTGTGAAACACAGTCCTAGACTGCCTTATCGTGGGGACGCCCCTGTCTCTCATTTTGAAGAATTCATAGGGACATACACAATAGAGAGTTACTGCCAGAGGCGACTCAAGTAGCAGAAAAATAGGATACAGTCAATATATGAATGTGATTGACTAGATTAAGGGTTATAAGACAGTTGCCCAGGGGATATTATCGTTCAGCCCCAGTATGTGGGTAGAAAGTCTATAAACCCATCTTTGTTCCTTTTCGTAAAGACGCTTCTGTAAATTAGGGCCTGGAGTGACTTGTTCGATGACCGTCCAGGTCATGTCATTAGGAGTGTGATTGCTTGAGATGAAATGATCGGTCAATCTCGTTGCGCTTTTCTTGCAGCGAATGGTGCTGCGGTGCTCACATATACGTTGTTTAATTTTTCGTGTTGTCATTCCAATGTATCTTTTTTTACATGTGCATTCGATCAAATAAACAACGTTGCAGCTATTGCAGTTGGTGTGTGCCTCTTGCTTCCACGCCTTCCCTGGTTCAATCTCGAGCTCTTTGGTATCAGATGTCAGGTGACACACACTACAGTTTCCACAGTGATAGTGACCTATGACGTCAGGCAGCCCCCATGCTTGAGTGATGGTTTGGTCTCCTGGAGGTTGTTTTATGATTGGTCTGGTGTTTACTAGACTGTCTTTTAGGCTACGCGATCTCTTGAAGGAGAACAATGGTTTCTCCCAATGGAGTTTCCCAGTGTTTATTATCGACCAATGTTTATTTATGCTCTTCGTCACTTGGTTGGAGATGGTGTTATATGTGGTTACACAGGTTAACGGTATGTCTTTATTCTTGGGCACATTTTTCTCCAAAAGTGCCGCTCTAGGCTGGTTCCAAGCCCTCTTCTGGCATTTCCTGATGGTTTTGGCTGGGTAACCACGGATAGTCAGTTTGTTACTTAGGTCCGTAGCCTGTTCGTTATATTCGCTCAATTTGCTACAGTTGCGTCGCAATCTTAAAAACTGACCGTAAGGGAGGTTTTCTCTAAGAGGGCGGGGATGAAAACTCTCGTATCTCAGGAGGTTGTTCTTTGCCGTTGGTTTGTAGTGCGTCCGAGTTGATAAATGGTCAGTTTCTTTTGTGATAACGACATCCAAGAACACCAACTCTTTGTTGTCAAAACAATGTGTGAACTTTAAATGCTGGTCACAGGTGTTAATCCAATTGATGAAGTCATTTAGTAGTGTGACAGGTCCCTGCCAAATCGCCAACACGTCATCAATGTAACGTTTCCAGAACTTTAGATTCTCAAAGAAGGGATTGTGGTTGCTCAGAATGAATTTTTGTTCAAAGTTGAATACGTAGAGACCCGCTACGTTCGGCGCGAAAACGCTGCCCATGGATGTACCGCCTGTTTGTAAAAACAGGTCTCCTTCAAACTCAAAGAAATTGCGTTTTAATGCCAATCTGGCACATTCAAGGAGGAAGGCTCTGGGTGTGTTGAAATTCCAGTCGGTGTTATTCAGGGTTTCTTCCAGGACTCTGATAGTGTCGTCCTGAGGTATGCTTGTATATAAGCTCTCTATGTCAAAGCTTAACAAGATAGTTTCATTGTTTATAGTAAGGTCCTGTAACATTCCGAGTAGACTTTTGGTATCTTGTAGGTAGGTCGAGGTACCCTGAACAATGGTTTTTAGGGAAAAATCACAAAACCTAGATAATGGTCCCAGCAGTGAACCAATACCTGAGACGATTGGGCGTCCTGGCGGTGGCAATTTTCCTTTGCGCATTTTCGGCAAGATATAAAAATAGGGTATCTTGCCTTCAGACGTACATAGGTAATCTGCTTCTTGTTTTGAGATACCTCCTAAGCTCTCAGCACTTTCCACAAGTTGAAATATTTCTGCCTTCAGGTCCTGTGAGGGGTCGGATGGCAACCTTTGGTAGTTCCTGTCATCATTAAGAAGACGTGTGCATTCTGTTCGATATGTATCCATGTCCATGATTACTACCCCACCACCCTTATCAGCTGGTTTGATTATAATGCTGTCACATGATCGGAGATTTTTTAATGCCAGGTTCTCTGCATGGCTCAAGTTGTGGAATGTTGATTTAGTCTCCATTTTTTCAACATCATTATAAACCACTTGTTCGAAGGTAAATAGTTCTACTGGGATGGCGTGGGAGGGTGGAATGAAACTTGATTTGTTCCTTAATCCACTTTCATTAGGGATTTCTGGTTCCACAGTGGCTCCTTGTTTTTCGAAAAAAGCTTTTAATTTAAGCATTCTAAAGAAACCTGCCAATTCGCAGTGTAGTTGGAATTTATCCAGGCGAGCTGTGGGGACGAAACCTAGTCCTTTGTTGAGTACACTCTCTTCTAGGGTTGACAGAGGTCTGCTGGAAAGGTTGGTAACTAGGTTCTCGTGTTGCTTGTCCCTGCCTTGTTCCTGGTGTGATCGCTCCCAGTTGCTCCCAGTGTACTTGATTCGGTTGTCTTCTTCTTCCCTTTCCGCGCCCGCCCCTGGATAAAAAAGGAGGCCGGAATTGATTTTGTTGGTAGGATTGCGGTGGGAAGTTTGGTTGGAAAGGTGGTTGCCAACCATACATAGGAAAGTGGGGAGGTGGTAGGTTAAAGTTGCCATGGAACATAGGTTGATTGTACTGTGGCCATTGGTTTTGAGGTCTACGGCCGCCCCTAGACTTCTGTTTGCCACTCCCTGTACTTGAGCCACTACTGTGGCTGGAAGCATTGCTTGACGCATCAGAGTCTGAGCCTTGTTTTGCAGGGCTCACATAGTCAGGGTCGGAGTAAGGGTATGTCTTTACGAAGGAGAACCGTTTCAGGTCTTTCTGAAATTTGGTGACCTTCTGTTGCGTTAGATTGTCCTTGTATTCGTTTATTTCCTTGTTAACTTCATCTAGTCTTTTCTTGTATCCAGATATGGTTGTTTTGATATGCGCCTCTGTAGCTAGGATTTCAATCTGTATTTTTTCGGAAAGTCTCAGGGCAGTCTTGAGTATTAACATAATCCAGTCATGAGTGCAATGCCAGGCTATTAACGCCCAGTCCTTCCTGAATGTTGGGTCATCCAGAAAAATTTGTGGGGCATATTTTAGGGTTTTGAAGCATCAGCCTACTACAGCTTTTTGTAGATAAGGCTCAGGAATCTAGGGCTGGCAGGGTGTTAGTGTACTCTGACCCCCCATTTTCCTTTCGGTCCTGAAGAAAACCCAGCTAACTGCTATGTATGGGTTGAAACATGTAGACCTTGCACATACTGATACACACAGTCATAACTCACTGTAATTGTATCGCAACACGTTTTTATTTAATGTCCAGTAATCTTAAAATAAAATCCATTTGTCATAGATATACCAGGACATTTTTTAACATTTTTTCTGCACCACTCACAAGAACCCGCTCCACTGTATTCCAGGTTTTGCAGCACACCCTGTTGGCACTCGGCCTTCGGGGTGGCCCCGATGATGAAGCATGTCACCACTAGGTGGTGAGTGAGGGGTTTATTATAACCTAAGGAAGACTCCTGTCTCCCTTTGTCCAGCTTCATCATCTGTCCTCATTCAGATCACCTTTCGAGTAATCCCTTGAGGTGGTACTCCTTTCTTGTTTACTAATACTAGTCCAGGGGACGAGGAGTACTCTCCATTCACACCCTTGTGTGAATAAGCTTCCCTTACTCTCTTTTTGTTTAAGTGAACAAAGTAGATACACAAAGATGAGTTGCAATCCCAGTTCTGGGTAACTGCTATCTCAGCGTCAAGGTTACTCTGCCTGTGCCTGCCACTCTGAGGGTGGGAGCAGGCCTATCTAGTGAGAAAGGTATGTGATGACTAAAACAGTCTATTCATTAGCACAGCAAAGCTTAACCTTGGAGTAATACAAGAGAAAATATTGCAGCAGCTTTCTGCTGTGGCAGACAGTGTGAGACAGAATTAGTTTAGATCATGGCTCAAAATGGCAGCTGAATACAAAATGGTGCCACGAATGGTAACTTAAGACATGCAATGCATAAAGAATTTGACTAAAACATTTTCTATTCCAATACCTATTGTTGGAAAGTGGAGTATTAGTAGGGGCAAATGTATATCTGCCACTGGCAACAAGGCCACTAACACAGCATTGGGCTCAGAATAGGTCTTAGAAAATTATTCCTATGCTCAACCCTTGGTAGCTTGGCTGCGAGCAGGCAGGTTTAACTTCAAAGACAGGTATGTACAGCATTAAAAAATACCAGTTTAGTGAATAATTAAGACACAATGCACAATAAAATTCCAAAACCAGTTTGTAAATATAGAAAACATTTTTATCTTTAAAATGACACCAAAACGACAAAAATCCAATGTAGGGAACCAGAGATATGAATTTTCAAAGAGTTAGCATTATCTACCACATAGAAAACGATACCGCCTTATCGGGACATCTGGTCGCGATCGACTGGGTCAAAGTTTAAGCCCGACCTCAATGGATCCCTGCTTGGCTACCCCTTGTAGGTCTTGTCACGGTTTTTACCTTCAGACTTAGAAACTTTTCTGAAGCTTTTCTTCCCGGGGTCTCTCGAAGCTCTCAGCCAGTCTGGATTTGGTGAGGGTTTGCCAGATTGCCTTGCGACGAGCTCCCGGTCAAACTTATGGAAGTCCAACCTCCGGAGCATTCCAGCAGAACAAACCAAGGATCCAGGCCAACACGCGGTTGAAGGCAGGTGACCTTTTCTTTGTTCGGATTTAGAAACTTTAACAGAGCTTTTTCTCGCGGGGTCCCTCGATGTTCTTCACCAGGCCGGATTCGGTGAGGGGTCGCCGGCCTCGGATTTCACCTACTCCAGGTCAAACTCTGGAAGTAGGACATACAGAGCTTTTCAGTGGGACAAACCTGGACAGAAGGCCGATGCGCTGTTGAAGGCAGGCGACTTGGATGGCCAGGTTGAGTCAGTCCTTATGGACCTTTTTTCCAAGTTGCTCCAAAGTTCTCCAAACTTCTGGAACTTCTTCTTGAAGCTCTCCAAAGGGTCAACAATTGTCTCAAAACCACTCCAAGGGTCTGGAATCTCCACGATGGTCCTTGAAAGTTGATGACTTCAGTTCCCACAATCCACTTGGACAAAACCCATACATATTGACTGGTAGTTGTCCAGGTTGAGGATTCTTGGTGGTGATGTACCAGGTGAGATCTGTTAACCTGTAGCTTGAAGGGAGTCCATTTTATAGTCCTTTTACAGCAAGGTAGTGCACAGGGCTGTAGTTCTGGAGGATGCAGAAGGCGCAATCTTCAGAGTGCAGGCCTTAGGAACTGCACATCAATCTTCTCAGAATGGCCCATCTTGCTTCCTTAAGTTTCAAGCAGCAGATCTGAGAGGATATGCCCCTCTCAGATACTAATTCCAAGTTCTCTTGGTCAAGCGGAAGGTCCCTCCTGTCCAATGGGCTGCAGGGTACCACCTAAAGATCTGACCACTTCCTGCAGAAGGTGGCCCTATTTTGAACCAGAGTGCAATTCTTCAAAATGCATAATGGCTGATTTTCCAGCAGGAAGAGAAGAGCTGGCTAAACGCACCACTAGGATGGCTAATCTCCATAGTCTCTCCCCCCTGCATCTGCTCATTCCCTCCTTAATCCTAGCATCTGTCTGGGTTCAAAAGAGTAGAGTGGTAAAAGACACTGGGGTCTTCTCCTTCCCTTGAAATCCATTGCTTACGACTCCCCCCCCTGCTCTGGCATTCATGTGCAACTGGACACGGCCTTCCCAGCAGAGCTGGTCAACCCTAGGCGCTCTTTATCACCTCTTCAAAGAAGTCTGACTAATCCACTTAACTCTGACCAATCAGGACAGACCACTAGAAGGCTGAATTTGGGCTTACAAACAAGAAAGTCTTATAACTTCTTGTATGTACATTTTAGGAGACATTCAACAATATCATGTTGTTGAGTTTATTAGTACCATCATGTGAAGTCTTTGTATGGTACTTTTAGCTTTCTCCTATCAAGAGTTATTAGTTAATAACTTCCTGCCATGTTAACCTATGTGGCAGGGGATTTGCAATGGGAAAATGGCTTGGGCCATTTCCCCAGCACCAGGGCTTATAAAAACATAGTATATAGGTACTCTGCCTATATCTACAGGTATACTTTAGGTGTTCTGAATATGTAGAAATATTGCAGATCCTCCCTCCACAGTGCTCCTAGCACCAAAGTCGATTTTGTGAGGCACTTTATCACAATGTGGGCAGTGAAATGTGCAATTTCACTTAACCCAGGGCATATAAAACTAATTTTATGAGGGTCCTCCTGATAAATACCAGAACCCCTACCCCTGGAAACCTAGGGGAGACCCTGGGGGTACCTAATATGCCCTAACATTGTAAGTTATCCATTGTAAGTGCCCCAAACACCAAAGTCGAGATTGGGCACAATTAACTTTTTAAAAGCAATCCTGCAACACAGGATTACTTTTAAACTGACCTCATGCTCAGCAGTGCACACATGCAAGTGCAGAAAAGCTGCTGGCCTCTAAACTGCCATGCCCTATTATATGCTAGGGACTTAGAGGTAGTTTCAATCCCCCTGCCTTATTATCTACTAGGACCTTCCAAGGTAGGTCATGCCAATCACAGGGATACCCCCAACCCTTAGTGTACCCTAGTGTATGTAGGTGTTTTCACTGTATTCTAAGTGTTTTTCAGAATCGCACTGGCCCTGGGTCTGGTTAGGCAGAGCCCAGGGACAGGGTCAGTCCGAGTCAGTTACCACCAGTATCAGTCAGCAAAAAAGTTGGGGGTGCCCACAGCACAGGATGATTTTGCAACACCTATGCATGTAGTAGTACATATATTCATGTTCTAAAATGTTTGAATATTGAGATTCAAACACAACTTGACTAGTAAAGTATTGTTAGTATTAACATAGAAACCCTTGTCAAGACGCATAGGGCTTGATTTAATTTTAGTTGTTTGGGTTACACAGCAACTATTGTGACAGACATGTCATCCACTTTATTATTATTATTATTATTATTTATTTTTGTAGAGCGCATAGTCACCCTGAGGTATCCCAGCGCTAGGAACCCTAACTCTACAGTACAGCGGGCATGGGGCAGAAAAAGGGGGAGGAGGAGGGGTGGGGGCGGGGACAGAGACTCAGAATAAGGGGAAGGCATAAAACATTAGGGAAAAAGATGAGTCTTTAGCTGCTTCCTGAAGCGCAGGTATTGTGATTCGAGTCGCAAGTCGCGGGGGAGCGAGTTCCAGAGGCGAGCAGCTTGGACCGAGAAACGTCTTCCTCCAGATCGGGCTTTCCTGAATCTGGGGGTGGTAATGAAGTTTTCTGTGTCTGAGCGGAGGGATCTTGTAGCTTTATAGGGAGTGATGAGTTTACTGAGGACTGGGGGACCTTGATTTTGCAGTGATTTGTGGACTAGGCATAAGGCCTTGAATTTGACTCGCTCCTTTATGGGGAGCCAATGGAGGAGTTTGAGAGCAGGTTTAGTGGAGGTTCTGGCAGGGGTATTTGTGATGATCCGGGCAGCGGTATTCTGGATTCTCTGAAGCTTGTGAGGGTTGCTTCAGGAGCGCCTAGATAGATTACATTACTGTAATCAAGCCTCGATATTATTAGGCCTTGTATTAACAATTTTTGGGAATTGAAGGGTAAGAGGGGCAGGACTTTCCTCAGAGATTTCAGGAGCCCAAAGCAGGTCCCGGCTACCTTTTTTGCCTGTACAGTGAATGAGAGGTCGGTGTCGATCCACACACCCAGACTTTTTACCTCTGTTTTTGGGTCGGGGGGGGACCCAGACAGGCTGGCCAGATGTTCGGGGAGAGTGACATTCCTTTCGGGCCAAGAAGAAGGACTTCCGTTTTCGTCCCATTAAGTTTTAGGGCTGACCTATTCATCCAACAGTGGACCTGCGTAAGGCAGTTGAATAGGTCAGCTGTTTGTTGTCTAGGGTGAGACAGAGACACCACTAGTTGTGTGTCGTCAGCATAGCTGACGACGCTCACTCCGAATGGGGTGATGACCTCCTCCAATGTGGACATATAGATATTGAATAATGTGGGGCTCAGGGAGGAGCCCTGAGGCACACCACATTGGAGGGGCATTTCGGAGGAGCGGGCGTTCTTCTCCCAGATCTGGTAGGTCCGTTGGGCTAAAAAGGATGAAAGCCAGGATAGGGCTGAGCCTTTCACACCAACTCTTTTGAGTCTTTTGATGAGGAGTTGGTGGTTAACGGTGTCGAACGCCGCACTTAGGTCGAGGAGGATCACTGCCACTGATCCTCCCCCATCCAATAGCGCATTTGTTTTTTCGGATAGCGGTTTTATAGGATAGAAGAGAGGTGGAGTAGATGTTTTTGTTAATTTCCGATTTGTCTCTTCTCCAGGAGCGTTCCGTTCTCTTACACTCCTGGCGCAGAGCTTTGAGCTCTGGGGAGTACCATAGAGCAGGAGATAGTCTTTTAGGATGTTTAAGGGTCGCAGTTTTTGGGAGCAGTGTGTCTAGGGAGGAGGTAATCCACTCATTAAACTGCTTGTCAGCCATGGCAGGGTCGGAGGAGAGCTCGGGGATGGAGTCTGTGAGGGCGGCGGCCCATTCCTCAGGTGCCAGTTTGCGCCATCGTCGGTCGGTTACCTGAATTTTAGAGGTTCGGGGGTTCGTAATGGGAGTTTCCCAGGAAATAGGGACCAGAAAATGGTCCGTCCATGGAAGGGTCACGGGTGGTTTGGTGGTGATGGTTGCTATATTGGTGAAGATGGGGTCCAATAGGTGTCCCTTCTCATGGGTGGGCTCGTTGTTCACCAGTCGGATATTTAGTGATGTTAGGTCTTGCCGAAGGTCGGAGGCTAACCGATCCGTAGGGTCCATGAAGTGGAAGTTTATGTCACCTAGCATAAGGAAGTTAGAGGTGGACGAAGCTAGTTGTGACACTGATTCGATGACGGCATTATTAAAATTCCCAGGAGCACCTGGGGGGCGGTAGATCAGTAGCCCTGCCAGGGAGTGAGCTGGGGAGGTTTGGATGGAGAATTGACAGCTCTCGCAATCCTCGATATAGGCGTTGGAGGTTCTACAACTAAATTGTTCCCTATAAATTATAGCTACCCCCCCTCCTCTCCCTTTGGGTCTGTGTAAGGCTTGACAGAGATACCCTGGGGGAAGGGCCGTAACAATGTCCGAATCAGTGCTATCTGATAGCCATGTTTCCGTTAAAAACAGTAGATCGAGATCCTGATCTTGAATTAGTAGGTTGGTTTCGATCCCATGTTTAGGGAGGGAGCGGCAGTTAAGAAGTCCCATCTTCAATGCGGGTTGTGTCGAGTTCAGGGGGGTCGGATTGCAGCGCTTACAATTAGAGAAGGTATTACCTTCAGTATGCGTGTGGTAGCAGGCAAGGATTTTCTTAGGTTGTAGGGCGCGCAGTGCATCTCCCGTATACATCACTCTAACCTGAGGGCCATCTGGCAGAGTCACTGGGCCAGGGGCCGTCTGGGCCCGGACGGGCCCAGACGGGCTTGCCTTTGGCGCGCCTTCGGCGCGCTGACGGCGCGCCCGCTGCGCCCGTCCGCTGCGCTCCCTGAACTGACACATAATTTATGGACGGAAAGAGAATTAGTCGGAGGTGGGCGTGGCCACCCGGAGGGGGCCTGTCCTAGTCTCCTCGCTGCCGGTAATGGCGGCGGGCGCGTTGGTCCTGGGTAACACAGCGTTCAAATCGGCTGTTTACCAGTGACACAGGTGAGTGCAGGGGGAGAGGTGCAAAGTGATTTAAAAAAAACACAGATTCAAAAATTTTAAAAAGATCAATCAATTTTTGTTCTTAGCGTCGCTCCCGGCTTCCGCCTCAGGAGAATTAGGGTCAAGTGCAGCTCTCGTGGTCAGAGCGCACTTTTATCTGTTTTGGTTGGCGGTGGGCGTGGCCACCCGGAGGGGGCGTGTCCTAGTCTCCTCGCTGCCGGTAATGGCGGCGTGCGCGTGGGTCCTGGGTAACACAGCGTTCAAATCGGCTGTTTACCAGTGACACAGGTGAGTGCAGGGGGAGAGGTGCAAAGTGATTTTAAAAAAACACAGATTCAACAATTTTAAAAAGATCAATCAATTTTTGTTCTTAGCGTCGCTCCCGGCTTCC
Organism: Lissotriton vulgaris; assembly: GCF_964263255.1. NCBI lineage: Eukaryota > Metazoa > Chordata > Amphibia > Caudata > Salamandridae > Lissotriton > Lissotriton vulgaris. Next base: position 192,852,542 of record NC_141694.1, read on the forward strand.
GCCTCAGGAGAATTAGGGTCAAGTGCAGCTCTCGTGGTCAGAGCGCGCTTTTATCTGTTTTGGTCGGCGGTGGGCGTGGCCACCCGGAGGGGGCTTGTCCTAGTCTCCTCGCTGCCGGTAATGGCGGCGTGCGCGTGGGTCCTGGGTAGCACATCGTTCAAATCGGCTGTTTACCAGTGACACAGGTGAGTGCAGGGGGAGAGGTGCAAAGTGATTTTAAAAAAACACAGATTCAACAATTTTAAAAAGATCAATCAATTTTTGTTCTTAGCGTCGCTCCCGGCTTCCGCCTCAGGAGAATTAGGGTCAAGTGCAGCTCTCGTGGTCAGAGCGCGCTTTTATCTGTTTTGGTCGGCGGTGGGCGTGGCCACCCGGAGGGGGCGTGTCCTAGTCTCCTCGCTGCCGGTAATGGCGGCGTGCGAGGAGACTGAACTAAAAGATTAAACGTATCCCCTTGTTGTTGCTCCATAGTTTCGGCTCCCCATTGATGGGGTAGGCCACTGACAGAATGTGCCACATCATGGGGGTCAGCAACTGCTGCACTCAGTGGCGGCTCGTCCTCTATAGATGAGGAGCGTCACCCCAAAAGAAAGGAAAAATAAAATAATAATAACACAATGTTATTATCATTTTATTCTTCCCTGCTGCGGTTGCATGAAGGTGGGGCTGCTCTGTTGACAGAGCAGGGAAGGAGTGGTGGGCCCACTCAAGTCCTCATGACACTTTGACTGGCCCTCTCGAGACGGCCAAACAGTCATGCGCACTTTAGCATGTAAATTAACAACGTGGTGCTAAACTAATAATTATTGAGGCCTTAATATTTTCTAGAACAATCATATCATAATTACTTCGCTTTGTGAAACAACACAGAAGTCCCAGTAAATCTAGTTCTTTTAAAAATAACAAATATGTTTTTATCTAAAACTAGCTAATTAAGTAGTGTCTAAATCCAGTATATGGATTGTTACAGATTTTAATACATAAACGATAAAGAATCACTGCACATCTTCTTGATCCAGTTTTGTGCCACCAACCAAACTCATAATGTAAGCATGAATAAAATAATTAACCACTTAGTTGATACAGGGCTATTATTGGGATTTCATGATCTTATCCTCTCTACTTTCTATCTCATATCTAGTTAAGATACTCCTTTGATCATGTTTTTTTTCATTTGGTTTGTTAAATGAAGGCACACATAACATCTTTGAAATAATGTTAGAAACGGGGTCCCTGGCTGGCCAGGGCTCACGCCAAAGTCAGTCAGAGACCACCACTCCTAAGTCAGGGCAAGGGAGTTACACGCCAAGATAACCCCTGCTCACCCTCTAGGTAACGTGGCGCGAGCAGCAAGGCTAAACTTGGAGGCGGTATGAGTTAAGTATTTGCGCACGCACCCCAGCAACAACACCCAAGGCCCACCACAAAGGAAACTCCACACAAGGTTATATAAAAAAATAGCCTTTGTATTATAGTAAAAACACATTAGATAACACACAAACTTTACAATGTGCCAACAGGCACGGGTAGAATTTACAAGGGATTATGCACAGGACAGGGCCACATGGACCACTGTCAGGGGTAGGCACTTGTTAGAAATAATACTTGTAGGTATACACTTAGCACATACACATATAATGACCAGCACCAAAATAGTACATGTAGCACACAACCAGTAATCACTGGTAAAGAGTAAATACCTCCTACGCAACCCTAAACACTGTGGGAAAATCACGCAGGGAACTAGGACCTTATCATCAGGACCTAAAGAAGGAATACCATCACCTAAGCAGGTCACATTTAGCAAAGGAGATAAACATAAAATACCTAAGCAGGTCACTTCTAGCAAAGGTAATGGGACAAAAAGAATTGCACATGAGGCATTAAACACATTCAGAGGTGCAGGTAGAACATTTGCGCAAGAATCACATACATCAGGAAATTACAATGTGCAGGGTGCATGTAGCACACACTAGAACTTGTCCCTCAGGCCAACTGGCCTCGCAAGGGGCTGAATGCCCTGAGTCTCAATGTCAGGGAGTCTGCGCAGGCAGCACAAACCACAAAGCCTAAGCGTAGCAACTGTCCACTAAGTGCTGGACAGTTGTGAATTACAGCTGGGCAAATGTTGGAGCCACGTGGGCTCAAGAACCACCACTGTGGCACTGCTGAGCCTCCCTGGGCTCTAGAACAAATATGCACTTAAGAGCTCAGCACTCTAAAACGATGAAAATGCCTCCAGAGCCTTTCCAAGGGCTCTAAATCAATGTGTGCTGGGGCGGGAGCCTTCTCGTGGCTCAACAAACAAATTGCCCCCAGGAGCCTCGAGGCTCCAAGCACCAAAAATGCGGGTCATTGGAGTCCCTCACGGGGGACTCAGAAACAGATAATGCCCCAAGGATCGTTGGAGCGGCCCTCTGCCAACTGGGGCCGCTCGGGAACCAAAAGAGGAATGGCCAATGCCCCACGAGCCTCTCGGGGCTCGAAACTACTGGGCGCCCTGTGAGCCTCTCGGGGCTCTAACACAACCGGAGGGGAGGGGCGGGCACCGGCAATGTGCCCCGGCGCCCTCCTCCCTCCACTCGCTCTTCCAGCCCCACTTACCGGCTCTCTGCTTCCTGGGCGGCTCTCCTTTCCCGCAGCGCGGGGCTCCTCTCTTCTCACGGGGAGCCTCGGGCACGGCCAGCTGCCTCTCTTCCTTGCTGCTCGGCTCCGGGGGCGGGACTTCCGGTTCGCCTCTCCCGGGCCGCACAGCAATTGGCCGGCAGATCCAGCACTTCCGGGTCGTCCCAGGCAGCGCGGCGGCCCAGGGGGGCTGCACACACTCCTGGGCTGTGGCGGTGATTTCGATACGCACAATTCCTCTGGGGCAATGCCGGGTGGGCACCGGCCTCTAATTAAAGACAAGGAGAGGTGGGCACTCGCTCTGTCGCAAATCGGCAAAACCAGACGGGCAGATGCCGGGTGGGCACCGGCTGCCCAATATAAAGCGCTCACAGCGCTAGGAGCCAAATAAAGCGCTCTCAAGCGCTAGGCAAGGGATTCCAGCGCTCCCCAGCGCTGAAGGACAGAGAGCAGCGCTCTCTAAGCACAAAGTCAAGCAAAAAGTCTCCTAGGCAGGCAGGGGGGCAAGGCAGGGCCAGAGCCAGCTCACTGGGTCTCCAGGCAGGGAGACAAGCCAAGTGGCGGTCCTCCTGGCCCCAGCAGCAGCAGCAGCCCCCCTCTGGCAAGGATCCAAACAGAACCAAGAACCAAATTGTATGGGGACACAGACCCTTCTTATACAGTAAATTCCCTTTGTCTGTAGGTGCAGGGTGGGGGAAAACCAGTCGCAGCTGGTTTTGAAGTACCCTTGATAGCCCAACCACCCATTTCATTCACTGGCAGGGCTAGGGACATCAGTCACACTACAGGGGGTGGAGCCAGCATTGTGTGGGGAAAGTCCAGGCCCATCAGGGACCAGGTGCACTCCTCCCAAGCCATCAACATGCTAATCTCACACTCACCACCGGGCAGACCCATCCAGCCTTCCTGGAGCCAGGCTCACCAGCCAGCTCCAGCCAATCACACAGCAGGCATATTTTACAGTAATATGCCAAGTCCTAGAAGTGGCATTTCTACACATGACACACACATGCCACATACACCATTGCGAAGCATTCATTCTCACGAGCTCGCACATACCAAATTCGAGCATGCACTCCCCACGCATCAGGAACTACTAGGGACACAGACATTCCCCATGCATTCCTATGGGAGAGCAGGCCAGCCTAACTCCATGCACGCACTTTACTCTGGGACACAGGGAAAAAGTGCGCACAGACCAGAAAATCATCCACACAGATCACAGATCTAAAGCAAAAAGATTAGGGGTGAACCTGCCTTAAGGGCCAAGTCCAACAAATAATGTATAATTAAGTATCTCAGTGTCAATTTCTAACTGTTATCTATATCTATACTACTATTATAAAGGAAGAACATTGAACCTTTGAGGCGGGTAAACTCGGGAACCACAGCGCCAATCCACACACCCAATACATTGCTGTAATTGTCAGGGTGTGCAGATGGACATAGGCTATATAAATTAAAAAAATTATAAGTTATTTAAAAAAAAATTCTGAGAAAAAACAAAGTAGTCCCATGGAAGTAGCGCCGGCCGCGACATGCGTGCTGTCATCAGACGCTGATAACTAGATATTGACTGACCTCGAGCGCCGACAATGCCAGTCACTGGGCTGCAAACAGTAAGCTTGGTGTTACAGTGTGCTGCTTCATGTATACTGTCAGGGTCGGCGGGCGACTTACTGGAAATCAAGCGGACTCCTATCCGGTTCTGCCTCAAAAGGACGGCCGCGCAACTATTTATGAATATTACTGCTCACTCTCAAGCAGGCTACCCCAACATGCACGGAGGCCTTAGACAGGGTTCCTCCCCGCAGCGCAGAGGGCAGGGGGCTCTCCCACTGGAATCTGGGAAACACTCATTCTGTGTGAAAAGGATAAACGGAGGTTAGGCTGAATATCAGATGAATTCAGCTCGGGTAGCACAGGAGCAAACATGGGGAGGGCATAGTGGAAGTGACAGTTAATGAGATTTTTCTGTAAAACACATGCTCATTTTCTGAGCAGATACGAGACTCATACATGGATTATATTTTCAGATATGCAGTGTAATATTGTGTTTATTACCATCATAGAGTGTGAAGAGGGGCTTCTCTCGAGTCATGCCACTCCTCAGCCATCAATGGCAATAGACCGCATACAGCACACACCTGCACATTTACACATCTGCGCCTTTTATGTTTAAACTGCTAGACTCCAGACTGATAGTGTGCTTTACTGCAAAGGGTGATAGGACTCAACTGGGAGCAATATCGGAAGGGGGAAGAGAAATTACAATAGTGAGGAAAATGAGGAATATGCACCTTTGTGGCTTGCATCAGTATAACCCTAGGAAATTAAAAAAATATATAAATATGTGGTCAGTAGAGAGAGAACATACTTCGAGAGCAGCAGTACAAGTGCAAGCGACGTGCAATATGTACATTTGTAATAACCATCAGCTGTTGGAATGAGGAATTTAGATGTATTGTTTTCTATGTGATACGTGCTCTTTTACGAGCTGTGCAAGATTCAAGTGATAGCCATTTCAGGGAGCAATTTTCTCGTAGGGATGATCAGCCGGTCTGCAGATTGGACAGTCTGCTGGGATTTCTTTGATTTGAAGTCAAGATTGAGTGAGTTATCCGTGGTGACATCTAGGTATTTAAAATATTTCACAATCTTAGGGAAGATGTCTAGGACATGTTACTTAGCGATCCAGTCAGAAGGAAGGACCTTATAGCTATCTATACTTACTATTATAAAGGAAGAACTTTCAACCTTTGAGGCGGGTAAACTAGGGAATCACAGCGCCAATCCACACACCCGATACATCGTTGTAATTGTCAGGGTGTGCAGATGGACATAGGCTATATAAATTAAAAAATATAAGTTATTTAAAAAATTTACGAGAAAAAAAAAGTAGTCCCATGGAAGTAGCGCCAGCCGCGACGTGCGTGCTGACACAGGAGCGCGGGGAGGAGTGGCGTCCAGGAGCGCGAGGAGGAGCGGCGGACATGAGCGCGGGGTAGAGCGGCGGACAGGCGGGGAGGAGCGGTGAGGAGCGGCGGGTAGGCGGGGAGGAGCGGTGGACAGGCGGGGAGGAGCGGTGAGGAGCGGCAAACAGGCAGGGAGGAGTGGTGAGGAGCGGCGGACCGGTGAACTCAGGAGTGCGGGGAGGTGCGGCGGATGAGGTAATGCTCCGGGGGACCTACGGACAATGTTGGGGCGGGCGGGAGCCCTGAAGCCAACGGTCGGGACCGGCTGCTACTCCGGGGGACCCACAGACAATGTTGGGACGGGCGGGGCGGGGGCGGGGGCGGGGGCGGGCAGGGGCCCTGAACCTGATTGCTCCCGGACAAGGTCGGGACGGGCTGCTAGTAATATATAATTGTTTTGCTATAATAAGTATCAATGTTTCTCAGTATATTTTTATCCTTTTCAGATAATTTTGTGGCAATTCCTGATGAAGGCGCACATCGCCCCGAAACGCGCGTCGAAGACTTAATTTCTGCCACTTTTGGGGTTTTGACTTTAATTTTATGAATACCAATTATGTACTGAATAAGTATTAAAATATTGTTTTTAATGTCCACATATATGTATTTTAAAACAATGAATGGTCTCCGATTAATATTGAATTTGATAGTTAGAGATACAATTATTTGATTCGAATATATCCATGCATTTTTGATCTTTTACACTGAGTTTACTACTATTGTTTAATATATCAATCTGTGAAGTGTTACTATATGTAAATTGCCTAGGAATTTATTTTCTACTGCACTTAAGCATGTTCTCCATGCTGGCTTCATTGCAGCCTGCATGGAGAACATGCCCAGGTCCCCAGGACCCGTCTGAGCGCCGAACCACGGCACTAAGACCAATCACAGCGCTGCATTGCAGCGCTGTGAATGGCTTAGGGGAGTCTGGCTGTTCCTGTTTGGCGAGGGAGAGACGACGTGGGCAGAGCGACAATGAGGGAAGTGAATATATCTTTTTTTAGACTTATACCTCCTTAGCCCCCTGCCTTACCACCCCAGATCAGTGCTGGCTGCCACTGGCTGCACTCACTGTTTCTGCTGAGAGGATAGTCCCAGTTTATTTACCCCTATGAGGTAGATCCACAACTGAAGGTCCTCCCAAATTTTGAGGGATAGGATGCTACAGTGTCTGAAGATTCCTTGTTGCTACACTCTTCTTGCAATAGCCCACCGGATATTCTTTTATTGGGGGCTGATCTCACAGAGGGAGAACATAAAATAAAATAAAATGTTATTAATAACCATGTATTGGTAAACCACCATTTTTATAAAATCAATCCATAGATATGATAAGAATTTGACTTAACATACTTTGTTGTAATTTCATATCGTTGACAATTGTTTGTCTTGTATATGCATATATCCTCTAATAGTATTTAATCAACTAGTCACTACAATTTCTTTCAGAGTTTGGTATTTTCAGTATCTTAAAAACTATATTCAATGTGATAATGTATTTGAATGTAGACTAGAATAGTTTCATAATCACACATATAATGTTGACCATGTATGATGACAAGTTATGTTCAACAGGCATTGATGTTGACTTAGAAACCTTTTTTAAATGCCAAATGATAATGGAATGTTATCCATAAAGGAATAATATTTCTTCTTGATCGTTCCTAGGCCGCCTTGTCCTGCCATCTGCTGAGGCACTAGCAAGTCACTGGTGGATACTTGGAAGTGTTATATTGTTTTGGAGAGATCTACAGGGCAAGTTACCTCATCATTGTTAGAATGGTCCTGAAACAATTAGCTGTACGCTTCCTCTCTGTCATGGAGTGATTCCAATGTACATGGGTTTGATCAAGGTACCCGACACAAGTGGTGTGTGTGTCTAAGACTAGACCACAAACGTAACATTATCAGCTAAAGCTAGTTTGTGGAAATTTGGTGTTGTTTCTGACTGTGTCTGAGCATAATGTTTGTGGAAAACATGAGGATAGCGGAGTGATTGGCTAAAGACTAATATTTGTGTTCATACTGTAGCTAGAAGGGCTAGTTGTTACCAATAAGGAACAGTGAGTTTATATCTTCACAAGCAATGGATTCATTATGTACCTTGCATTGTCATACATTGGAACAGTCATATTTAATTGTTCATTATACTTCATACAACTTTTCTTTTAGGTCTGTACCTCCATATCTTATATATTTTCAACATAGTCTGCGTGTGTTTGTACATATTGTTGATGTGTCCTTCTCCATTCCCGGGCTTTTTGATATCTAAAATTTTAATCCAGAATCTGAATTTTGTCAAACCACAATTGGTGTTTTATGTACAGATATTTGTTTAAACAATTAATTGTGTGTGTAGACCACATTAATATCAAATATAACATCTATGATGTGATGTATATATGGTTTGATAAATAAAAATCGATTTTATTCTAAAGAATTAATAATAAAAAATAGGTCATTATACACATTATTTGTATTCATTAATGCATTTATTTACATTACCAAAAATATTGTTAAAATAAATGCATGCCCTTTAACATTCTCAGAATATATTGGATGGGAAATTAATGTTCAGACAATTTCCTAGAGTCCTTTTAAAGACAACAGTCAATGAGTGGATAGGAAATGCGTGGTCATCTGGTGGCTAAGGAGAATAGCCCAGGCGTTCATATTAGGGCATCACTTTTCACATCACTTGGTGGTAGGTTTGTTGGTGTTGTCCTCAACCAGGCGAGATAAACAACTCCCCCTAAGGATCACATAAATGGTTGAGTGACAATGTGGGGTGGTGACAGGTGGCTCCTTGGGCGCATGCTACTTTCAGAGGAGGTGCCAGCTGCATAGGTATCTGGAGATGGTACCTGCCAATGGAAAGTGGCAGGTAAGTCAGACACTGCTGCAGAAAGTGTTCTGAAGCCATCCTGCCCCACCCCAGAATGTAGAGTTAGGACTCTGAGATGATGTTCCATGAGATCATTCTGGGCCCTCTGCATATAATTGTGCCAGGCCCTGAGATCGTTCTGGGCCATTAGGAGGGTAATAATGTGGCACAGCAATCCTCCAGCCACTTAGCTGCACTCATCAGGTCCCTACTCATGAAGGCCACATTGCTGACCATACCCAGAGCCTCCCTCCCTGCATCAGGTCCTGCCACAGCCCTTTCCACTCCTTCCTGTGACCTTGACTGGGTTGGCACAGAAGTACTGTATCTTTGGTGTGCAGATGATGTTACGTCAAAGGAGCCAGGGCCAGGGTGGCTACAGTTGTTGGGGGTATGGGGACACAGGTAGCCTGTGGGGTCAGTGACATAGGTAATGATGACAGGACTCTGGTGGAGATTGCTGATCTTTTGTCATAATGGAGAGGAAGAGGCCTTGGGCACTGCCCACACAAACCTGGTGGGGCTGGCTGGTCTTGAAGATCTTCCTCGTCGGCACAGTGATGCTACCGGGTGTTTCCTTAGGCAGTAGACAATGCAGTTGAGGTTGATGACCGTGATCTTGCTGCATCACCTTAAAGAAAAGAAAATATTGTGATGTTTTTTGTAAATGAAAAACATAATTTGCTATGGTATGCTAGGCTCATCAATGATTTCTGTCACACTACTATTCTAAATGATGGGCTTGATTTAAAATTTAAATTATATGCCTAAAAGTACTGTGTGAACTATTAATACTCCTTGAAGCCAAGTGATTTGGGGTCCACAGGTCAGAGTTAGCCTAGTGAGTGTCAACAGTAGAACCTTGGGTTGTTTTGCTGTCCTGCCTCAGGTTCCACCCGATTATGCCTTAGCAACACTGTGCAAGCTGATCCCCCTCAAACACAGTTTTGTCAACAATAGTAATGGTGATCAATCCTCAGCTTCTTACAGAGTGTAGTGTGGGTGTCCATCACACTCAGACCACAACAAATGGGCTAGGGTGCATTAAAAATAAGCTTCACAATTATTCCTGTTGACTTAAAATAAAAAGTGTTGTATTGTAATATATACACATCACACAAATACACTCATTTTCTGATAGGCAATATGCAGGCGTGAGAAGACATCTAGGGATGCTGAGTCGATGTAATTCAACTAACTCGCTTTTGTAGAGTTAGGTCTATTTACAAGATACACAGTGCATGAATAGGATTAAACCGTAGTTCTTACATACTTTTTATGACATTTTTTTTCAAACAGACTGCCGAACAATATCTGGATATCAATAGGCAACAATGCGACACCAACTTACAATCCGTTACCATAGGTATGTTGTGCCACAGGTGAGTGAGACAGTTGAACTACTCCGGCCAGCAGACCTAGGCCACTATGCATTGCTTGTAAGTGACATATGTATACCACTGTATTTAAACATCATTGTGGATGAGTCTATGGATGTGTGCTGGTTTTTAAAACTATTTACAACAAGGGGTGGTGAGGGACAGAGTCTCTGAATTAAGCAGAAAGCTCTCACCCAGTCAAGAGATCAGGGCTAGATCCAACACCGTTTTTTAGCTCACTGCACCATCCCAGTTTCAGAACCTGGCTGTATGCAAATTAGTCTGTTCCTGTCCCAGTGCATGATGGGAACAGGGCAAACCAAACTACAAAAGCCAATTCTTACACTGGGAAGGAAACAAGCTCCCGGGGACCGGTTTCTGGCATTACAGCCGTCTTCGGCCCGGTTTGCTTGAATCCTGCTGGTGCAATGAACTAAGCTGAGTTCTCCTTGTACTTTTCAAGGCCCAATCTACTCAATGTTATGGGAGAGATTGACGTGTCACCGTAGTGTGTTACTTAAGAGATGGATCATTGTCACTGTAACAGCACCTTTCCATTCCTTGGCATTTCTTTATAATCTAAATGGTGTATTGTTCAATTGTCAATTGTCAAAATAAAATTAGACTTGCAGAATGCAGTCATATATTAATTCAAAACCCCAAACTGGAAAAGTTCTGACCTGGTGATATGGATTCATTTGTTCTGACTTGTGCTACTAGCATTTTTTAATACAGTGTTGTAGTTATTAAATAGAATGTGACTATGATGAGTGGGAGGAGTTTATAGTGGTATAAGTAACTTGATAGATGTTGTTGATATATAGGGGACAGGGTGTGATTTTTTTTTTAAGTTGTATTTTTCCAGTTTTCTGCATACATGAATATAATAATCATTACATTGCAGAATATAGCATTGGCAACAACATAAAACATGCATACCAAATCAAATGTTAAATGTTTACAGTTACTGATGTAAGATGACAATGCATTGCGGGCAGGAATCAAAGACATACACCAAAAGTGATCAATAAAGTGAGTCTCAGTACATGGAGACAGTAACCGCTACAAATACAAAAACATCATAAATAACATCACATTGATAGCGGCAGCTAGCAGAGGTTGTTCGATCACATGAACATTTGTTCCATAACTCGCGTCTAGCCAACCCCCTCAGGAACAATACCGCTTGTTATCTGTGAGTTTTGATCGGATTGTTTCTTGGCGATGTAATCCCTATTTGGGCCCCAAATGTCCACTGGTCGTGATGAGCTAGGGATCAGAGTGGAGTATTCTTTGCAGTTAACATTGCAGAATGCCAAACTTCTGAGCCATGCCTGTAGTGATGGGGTTCTCTTGCTACCCCATAGTAAAGCAATCTCCCACTTAGCTAACAGGAAGCCCAGTACTGCCAGTTTCCTGACCTTCTGAAGGAAGTTAGCCACATAACCCAACAGTGCAATCTCAGGGGTGGGTAATAGCTGCATGGAAAGTATGTCCCCTAATGTGATGTGGACTAGGGACCAGTATTGGTGTATTTTGGGACATGTCCAGGCGAGGTGAGCAAAATCGGCAAATGGAGCCAAACACTTCTGGCAGTGGTGGGGCCTGTTGTGGTCTATTCTATGTGAACGTGCGGGTGTGGGATACATTCTGCGGAGGAACTTAAAATTAAGTAGTTTATGCCTGCTGTTCAACGAGACTTCTTTGGTTACCCTACAGCATTGTTTCCATTGGTCATCAGCAATGGGTCTACCCAAATCCACTTCCCAAGCCGCACGTACCTTAGTGTCAGACACAGGTCTAGATGCCCCACATTGTTTGTATAGCTTCGAGATCAAATGTGCACCAGTAGGAATTTTGATAAGCAGCGTCAGTGGTGGGGTTGGTTCGGGGGCCGATAGGAATGAAGGGAACATGGCCCGGAGCATGGAGGGCATACGTGTCAAAACAAAGGTGTCCATAAAGGAGCGCTCACTGAATCGGACCTCCTCCACAACCGAGAAGACATGACCCTCAGGGAATAGGTCACCCTTCAGTGTGCGTTGGATCACCCGTTATGGGAAGCAATGAAGGGTTAGGTAGGGGTAGTTCTGGAGAATACAGCAGCTCGAGTCCCAGCAGTCTACGCAGCCTGTCTCATGCCCAGCATGTGGTGGATACAGTTTGAATGTCATGGGGGTCCAGAGGGAAGCCCATGGGTAGGATAGTGGAAAGGTGACGAGGGAGCACCAGGCCCTCCTCCGGCTTCAGATATGGGACGCGTGCGCCCGGATGGAACCAGACATGTGCCTAACAACATTGTGCTATTAGGTAATACAGATACAGGTCTGGGACCCTTTCATACAACAGGGTCACGGTCTGCCAGTTCACCTGAGGCGTCTTGTACCCCCAGACGAGGCGCAATAATATTGTACGTAATTGCAAAAAAAAAGTCTTGGTAAGAGGGATGGGGGATGTTATTAAAAAGATATTAGAATCCTGGGAGGACTACCATTTTAAGTATAGCAACTCTCCCAGCCATTGATAATGGCAGTAGCAGCCATTTCACGATCTGCGATTCCAGGGAGCTAACCGCCCTACCGTAATTTAGCCTGATCAAAGTAGCGGTATCTAGGTGGATATAAATTTCAAGATATTTGACAGCGTCTTGGCACCACTCAAGCGGGAATTCACATGCCCAAGAAGTCGTGCCGGCTGTTAGAGGGAAAATAACCGACTTGTGCCAGTTGATGATGAGCTCAGAAAACTTACTGAATCGAATAATTTCCAAAATCAGGGGTTCAAGATTGACATGGGGCATCCTAACTTATAAAATAGTATCATCCGCATAAAGCGAAACTAAAAGGGGCCCAGCGCGAAATTGTAGGCCGCGGTGCAAGTGTTTTTCCTGAAAGTGGTGAACTAGAGGTCCATCGCCAGAATAAAAAGCAATGGGGATAAGGGGAATCCCTGCCTCGTGCCACGAGACAGAGTGAAAGGGCCGGAAAGAGTGCCGTTCAGGCGCAGTCTAGCAGTTGGTTCGGTGTAAAGAAGAGCCACCGTAGAGACAAAGCATTCGGACATACCCATACGTCGCATGATGGACAGGAAAAATGGCCACTCAAGGGAGTCAAATGCCTTCTCCGCATCAAGTAGGACAGCGGTAGCAGGCGTGGCGGGATAGATCCTATTCAATAAAGTGAATAAAGGTCGCAGATTAAGTGATGTGGATCTATGAGGCACGCAGCCCGATTGAGCCAGCGAGATGATGGATTCCATTAATGAGGCCAATTGTATTGCGATTACCTTAGCCAATATTTTGTAATCAAGGTTTAATAAGGACAATGGCCTATAGGAGCTGCATAGCTTTGGGTCTCTGCCTGGCTTGGGAAGGAGAATAATGACTGCTTCTCTGAATGTTGGAGAAAGGATGCCCACCTCTAGCGCCTCCGCATACACCTCCACCAACCGTGGAACTAAGATATATTTATCTATACTACTATTATAAAGGAAGAACTTTGAACCTTTGAGGCGGGTAAACTCAGGAACCACAGCGCCAATCCACACACCTGATACATCGTTGTAATTGTCAGGGTGTGCAAATGGACATAGGCTATATAAATTAAAAAATAGAAGTTATTTAAAAAATTTACAAGAGAAAAAAAAGTAGTCCAATGGAAGTAGCGCCGGCCGCGACGTGCGTGCTGTCATCAGACGCTGGTAACTAGATATTGACTGACCTCGAGCGCCGACAATGCCAGTTACTGGGCTGCAAACAGTAAGCTTGGTGTTACATTGTGCGGCTTCATGTTTACTGTCAGGGTCGGCGGGCGACTTACTGGAAATCAAGCGGACTCCTATCCGGATCTGCCTCAAAAAGGACGGACGCAATTTTTTTTATACAACTCGTGCCGAAGTTATAGGAGCGCTTTACAACAGCACACGTTACATTACATATGGACACGGGCAGGTGGCGGTGGACACACTGGGATCTCGCCCACCCAGTGTCTGAACCCTCGACCCCAGGCCTATCTGTGCTTTACTCGAGTGAGGCACCTGGCAGGCAGGCCTCATGATTTGTCGGCGAAGTAGTGCAGCAATAAAGGAGCAGAGCTCTTAGTGGCATCTGACTTTCCGGAGCGGATCCGATACCAGCTTGCAGACGCAACACGAGCAGCCGGGCTCAGCTGCCACAAGAAGTCATTGGTCATCAGAATGAAGTACTTACTAGAGAGAGAGTGCCGGTATGTTTTAAAGTTAACACTTCTGTGCCATATGTGTGTTTAGACAGGCTGCTGCATGACACGCACTGGTGCAAGTACTCTTAGGTAGCGGGGTGACATGCCACTGAACCATAGCCAGGGCTGACGGCCGCACAACTATTTATGAATATTACTGATCACTCTCTCAAAAAGTGTAATTTTTAGATAATACAGCTTACAGTCGGGCTCTGAAGTAGGCTATGTGTACCTCAGTCAGCCTCTCCTCCTGAGGCTTGCCCTGCCCCCTCCGATGCCTACTGTGTCGTATGTTATGAGACCGCATTGTGCCAGAGAGTGAGTGACAGACAGGTCATCCAAGGAAGCTGGGGGTCAAGCAGGCTACCACAACATGCACGGAGGCCTTAGACGCGGGTTCCTCCCCGCAGCGCAGAGGGCAGGGGGCTCTCCCACTGGTATCTGGGAAACACTCATTCTGTGTGAAAAGGATAAACGGAGGTTAGGCTGAATATCAGATGAATTCAGCACGGGTAGCACAGGAGCAAACGTGGGGAGGGCATAGTGGAAGTGACAGTTAATGAGATTTTTCTGTAAAACACATGCTCATTTTCTGAGCAGATACGAGACTCATACATGGATTATATTTTCAGATATGCAGTGTAATATTGTGTTTATTACCATCAGAGAGTGTGAAGAGGGGCTTCTCTCGAGTCATGCCACTCCTCAGCCATCAATGGCAATAGACCGCATACAGCACACACCTGGACATTTACACATCTGCGCCTTTTATGTTTAAACTGCTAGACTCCAGACTGATAGAGTGCTTTACTGCAAAGGGTGATAGGACTCAACCGGGAGCAATATCGGAAGGGGGAAGAGAAATTACAATAGTGAGGAAAATGAGGCCTATGCACCTTTGTGGCTTGCATCAGTATAACCCTAGGAAATATTAAAAATATATAAATATGTGGTCAGTAGAGAGAGAACATACTTCGAGAGCAGAAGTACAAGTGCAAGCGACGTGCAATATGTACATTTGTACTAACCATCAGCTGTTGGAATGAGGAATTTAGATGTATTGTTTTCTATGTGATACGTGCTCTTTTACGAGCTGTGCAAGATTCAAGTGTTAGCCATTTCAGGGAGCAATTTTCTCGTAGGGATGATCAGCCGGTCTGCAGATTGGACAGTGTGCTGGGATTTCTTTGATTTGCAGTCAAGATTGAGGGAGTTATCCGTGGTGACATCTAGGTATTTAAAATATTTCACAATCTTAGGGAAGATGTCTAGGACATGTAACTTAGCAATCCAGTCAGAAGGAAGGACCCAATAGCTATCTATACTTCCATACTACTATTATAAAGCAAGAATTTTGAACCTTTGATGCGGGTAAACTCGGGAACCACAGCGCCAATCCACACACCCGATACATCATTGTAATCGTCAGGGTGTGCAGATGGACATAGGCTATATAAACTATAAAAATATGCGTTATTTAAAAAATGTACCTTAAAAAAAAAGTAGTCCCTTCGAAGTAGCGCCCGCCGCGACCTGCGCACTGACGTCAGGAGCGCGGGGAGGAGCGGCGTCCAGAAGCGCGAGGAGGAGCGGCGGACATGGCGCGGGGGAGGAGCGGTGACCAGCGGCGGACAGGCGGTGAAGACCGGCGGACAGGCGGGAGGAGCGGTGACGAGCGGCAAGGAGCGGCGAACTGCGGAGCGCAGGGGAGAAGCGGTGGCTGAGGTAAGGCTCCGGGGGACCCACGGAGCGGTGAACTGAGGAGCGCGGGGGAGGAGCGGCGGCTGAGGTAAGGCTCCAGGGGACCCACGGACAATGTCGGGGCAGGCGGGGGTTGGGGCAGAAGGGGGACGGGGCAGGTGGGGGACGGGGCAGACGGGGGCCCGGGCTGCTGGACAATGTCGGGGCGGGTGGGGGTCGGGTGGGCGGGGTCCCGGGCTGCCGGACAATGTCGGGGCGGGCGGGGGTCGGGGAAGCCTGATTGCTCCCGGACAAGGTCGGGACGGGCTGCTAGTACTATTATAAAGGAAGAACTTTCAACCTTTGAGGCGGCTAAACTCGGGAACCACAGCGCCAATCCACACACCTGATACATTGTTGTAATTGTCAGGGTGTGCAGATGGACATAGGCTATATAAAAAAAAATATAAGTTATTTAAAAAATTTACGAGAAAACAAAAGTAGTCCCATGGAAGTAGCGCCAGCCGCGATGTGCGTGCTGACATCAGGAGCGCGGGGAGGAGTGGCGTCCAATAGCGCGAGGAGGAGCGGCGGACATGAGCGCGGGGAGGAGCGGCGGACAGGCGGGGAGGAGCGGTGAGGAGCGGCAGGTAGGCGGGGAGGAGCGGTGGACAGGCGGGGAGGAGCGGCGGACAGGCGGGGAGGAGCGGTGAGGAGCGGCGGACCGGTGAACTCAGGAGCGCGGGGAGGTGCGGCGGATGAGGTAAGGCTCCGGGGGACCTACGGACAATGTCGGGGCGGGCGGGGGCCCTGAAGCCAAGGTCGGGACGGGCTGCTACTCCGGGAGACCCACGGACAATGTAGGGACGGGCGGGGGCCGTGGCGGGCAGGGGCCCTGAAGCCTGATTGCTCCCGGACAAGGTCGGGACGGACTGCTAGTATGCTTTATAAAAATCATCAGAAAAGCCGTCAAGACCTGGAGCCGAGGCGCCCTATAACGCTTCGATGGCCTCCAATATGCTGTCCTGGGAAATGGGAATGGACAAAAAGTCCTGCATGTACCGTTTAAATATAACATTGCAATCTCCACCAAAAATTACCCCTGTTCCCGCAGATCCCCATTAATTCTGGAAGTGTATAGTGCTTTGTAATATGAAAGGAAAGAGTCGCATATATCTGGGGTAGAGTGTAGTAGGGTGTAATTTGGACCAGCTATTTCCGTGATGTAAGCTGAGTCTCGCGGGGGGCGTAGGGTGTGCGCTAATATTCTACCAGGTCTTTCGCCCTCACCGTATCGCCGTGCGAAATGCTGTTTATTACAGAACAATAACTCTTGTTCCGCTGCTTCCCTAAATTCGAGCAGCAGGGCCAAGCGTCTTGCCTCCATGGTACTGGATACCGTGACCATTAACTCTCGGTCCAAGGCAGCGATGTCTGTTTTAATGCGATTCAAAGTGGAGCGGAGATCCCGCAAGTCTCCAGCATGTTTAGCAATACAGACTCCTCTGATATAGGCCTTGAACCCCTTGCAGAGAACCACCCAGGTGTCCACCAACCCAGTGTTAGTTTCAAAATATTCCTCGATAGCCTGTCTGACTTCCTCATTAAAAACCTGATCCAGAAGCGCGCTTCCAGGAAAGAGCCATTGTCTTTCGTAGCCACCCGGTCTGGGAATATTCAACTTGAGCACAACCGGAGAGTGACCCGAAAGTGTACGGGGTAAAGTAAGTAACCCTCCCAGCCAGCCAGCAACTCCCGGGAAACCAAACCTCTACACCCCCTCCCGCCAGCTGTGCTCCTCCAACCAAGCCCTTGCTGCTGTACCTCGCATCAACAAAACCACCATGGGAGGAAGATCCTTCTCCTACCTGGCGGCTAAAACCTGGAACTCACTTCCCATTCACCTTCGCCTCACTCAGAAACACCTAGCATTCAGAAAGCAACTTAAAACCTGGATATTCGACAAGTAATTCACCACCCTTCTCCAAGCGCCTTGAGATATTCGACAAGTAATTCCCCACCCTTCTCCTAGCGCCTTGAGACCCTCTGGGTATGTAGCGCGCTATATAAATTAATTGAATTGAATTGAATTGAATCCTGGTCTACATATTATGAAACCCCGAATAGTGTGTGAATTCCGGAAGATGTGAGTGCAGTTTGTTTTCAACATCTATCAAAGAAAAATTAGTATATATTTTGTTGAGGGCTTGTCGTGAGCGGGGTTTCGTGCCAGGGGAAGTGGAAGTGCTGTCCCTGGATGGATCCAACAACAAATTGAAATCACCCCCTATTATCAATAGCCCGGGATCAAGTGACAGAAGCCGCACCTGCAGATCATGGAAAAAGGCTGGGGAGTCCACATTAGGACCATAAACACCGACCAGTGAAATCCTGTGTCCCATCAGTGAACCAGTAACAATCAGAGTTCGGCTCTCAACATCAATCAAGGTCTTGTATAATGAAAAGGGGACTTGTTTGTGTATGAATATGGCAACTCCCCTAGCATACCGACTGTAATTGGTAAAAAATCTATGGGAACCCCAACTCGCCGCAACAGGAGTATGGCCGGAGTTGGACAGATGCGTCTCCTGCATGAACACAATATCAATCTTATGTCTGACAATATAGTTGAGGACTTGCCTTCACTTTCTAGTATTGTTTAGCCCTCTAACATTCCATGATATCAAAGAAAGCCCGCAAGGACCGGGCTGATGCCCTAGCTTAACCATTGGAAAACCGTCACCTCAATCGCACCACAATGCATGCCAATCTCCTGCCGTACACTAGCAACCAGAGCAATGATTCTGATAGCAACACTGAAACTGAGCAAATAACACCCCCACCACCCACCACCCAGCCTCCAACCAACCCCAAAGAGGCATACCCCAACTTTCTTAGCCAAATGCATGTGCAATGAAATCGAGAGGGTGTGATTTGTGGTTCAAATGTATGTTTGATTGTGTTTCCAATGTGAGTTGTGTTACGGAGAATTGTGTAACAGAATGAGTAAATGGCAGATTATTGTTACATAGGGAATGTAGTGAGCTGTGTGAATGGGTTGTAATTAGTGTTGCACTACGGATTAGGAATGACATAGAGCAGAGACAGTAGATTTGTTTTAGTAAGAGAGAGATAGTGTTTGTACTTACGAATTAAACACACAAGATGATGGACAGAATGTTGCACTATTGCAAAACATTCACCCCCAGTCACAGATCTGGGTTTAATCCATTGTTATTTTGCTCACCAAGCCACCCCAGTTCAGACATGGCCATATGCAAATCAGTCTTGACCTTGTGCCTCATGGGAACAGTCCAGCCCGAACTGCCAAGTCATGTTGGTGAGCAAAATAATGATGGATTAAACCCAGATCTGTGACTGGGGGTGAATGTTTTGCCATTGTGCAACATTCCGTCCATCATCTTGTGTGTTTTGCTGTACTTACGAGTTTCCACTCCGCCTGCAATTCCCAAGAAGCCTTCAGTTTGGACAATGTCTTCTCCTCCCAGGTCATAAGGGTGAGGGTCCTGGAATATTCATCACCAGTTGCCAAGGCCTCTTGGTGTCCCAGTAAGTGAAGGAATGGATTCGCTATTATGGGTTGTTCCATCTATTGCCGATGTCTTCCTGTGAGCATCTGGTGTTGGAGACTGCAACCACTTTATACACAAATCTGGCCCACATTTCCCTTCACTGGCTCATTGTCATTGTCTGGACCTGTACCTCAGACAACTTGGGCGCAACCCAAATTATCTCATTTGTCTCTGTTAACTTGTTTTCTGAGAATCTGGGTTGACGTCTTCCAAATATCTTACCGGTCTATAATCCCTTGAATAATCAAATGAAGAGAGAACCACACTAGGTATATATATATAAAATATATGTATTTATTCTAAACACACCCCTCTAGTCTCTTTATGAGACTAGAGGCAAAAGTACAATACAAGAACTTAAATTGAACACAGTAAATTAGCACAGTATACGTTTTGCCCTAGGAGCCTCACAAACCATACACTAAGAAAGTGGTATAAGTACCGCTCTAAGCGTAGAGACAAGGCTTAGGGCCTGTAGAACCGCTGGGGCAACCAGGAACCACCCACGGTAAGGATGCAGGAGACCAACGGGGAACACGTGCAGTGTCTAAACAGAGCCGCGAATCACCATTGACTTCTATGGAGAAAGTTAAAGTTACAAGTTTAGAGTTTAAGGACACTTAGGAGTGGACTACGATAGAACCCCTTCAGAACTAAACATTTCGAGAGTCAACGCCCACAGGAGCACCAAAGTACTAGTTTTACCTCACCCAGGGAAGCCGGGTGCATAGGTGTCTTTTCATGTCGGGTTTCGTCGTCGTTTCCAATGGAGAGCTGCAAAGCAGTGATGCAGGCGACCAGGAGAAAAGTGTCCGGATGGATCCAAGGGTGGATCGGCGATCTGAAGAACGTGAAAGCAGAGGGGACAGAGCCTGGGTCACTAGCCAGTGACCAGGATGGCGACAAGCGGATGCCAGCCAATGTCGGGTGCTTTCAAGTGATGCAGGTGAAGCTTGACTCTTCAGCCACGAGGTCCAGGAGGTGTCGACGACAACCAGGAGCTGGATTTGAGCTGTGCCACGTCGGATGTCGAGTGCTGCAGTGCCGGTATCCGTATTGGACCCAACAAGCCTTGGCAACAGCAACCCATGCAAGATGACAAGATTGGCTTCGGAGCAGACCAGCAAGGTTTGAGGGACTCACCCTTTGGAGGGGAATCAGAGCACATCGGGAGCAACCAGGGAAGCCCAAGAAACAAAGGATTGTCCTTTGTGGGGACCCACCAGTCGATAGAATGTTGGGACGGGAAGTCTCCTGCATGTCTCTGGAGAGAGTGCTTCCCCTGCCTTATGCTAATCTCCAGGCAAGTCGCTCCAAAGCTACTGTATAGTTTCTAGATCCCTACCTCAGTGAGCATGACAATCATACATGTCCACTGAGGGTCTCCCTGTTTACATGGATTGAGACCCTAGAGCTTGGCTCTGAGGTGGAGGGGGCATGCCTCATGCACCCCTATTTTTCAGAGAGTGGCTACTGCCCTCTCTATTAAGGCTCTGGTAGACTGACAGTGGTGGCAGCAATACATCTATAGTCAGGAGGGGTGAGTCCATAGGCACCCTCCTGACCAAGTCTGTGCAGTTTGCCATGCCTGTGGGCCTGTTGCCTTTGTCTGACTGATGTGTGTTTGAGAGCCCGTGGGTGTACAGGGGAAGAATGGGGATTTGAGCCAGTGTGAGGAATGCGAGCTGTTCTGCTGGACATCCCAGCTCCCCGTGCCCCTCCCTATTTCGTTGGAAAGGCCTAGTGGGCTGGGGTAGACACTCCGCTCTTATATGGGTTTAGCTACACTAACTTTGTGGAGAGGACCCTCCCCCACTGGTCAGGGCCTCCTGGGCTGGAGTTAATTAAAATTACTCTCTAGGGCATTGCACAGCCTGATACAGAAAGGGACCTGGTACATGCTTTACCCATTCATTGAACACACGGTGAATGGTTTGTGATTGGAGGTGTATTCAGGATGCAAAAGTAGCAGACCCTCTGATTGAATGAGCCTATCAATCAGAGGTGATAAAAGTCCGGCCTGAGTGGTCAGCTGTTGTTCAAGACTGGTCTATGACTGACGAGGGGGCCACACCAGAGCCCTCTGAAGGTAGCCAGCTGTGACCCCGCAGTGTGAAGGCAGGAGATATGACTCTGTTCACTGCGGTCTGGAAGGAAGGCATCAGCAACATTAAGGACCAGCTGTTTTGTGAGGCTTGCGGGAGCCTGCCCTTTGGACCAAGGAAATTACAGACAGCTGCCCAAGGTGTGGAAAGGAAGCTCGCGGCACATCACCCAAGGTGTGGAAAGAAGCTTGCGGCACATCAAGAAAAGCTGATGGAAAGAAGCTTGCAGCACATGACGAGAGCCAGAGAGGAGGAAGCTTGATTCTAGTCTTTGAAGGTGAGATCAAATCCCCTCTAGGCTCCTCTCTTGTGCTGTGGGGGCCTGTACAAGCAGTAACTGGGAATAGAGGCCAGTGAAGCAGGCCCCCACCTTTCTTTTTGTGATCTCTGAGGGTATCAGGGTGAACTGGCACTCTGCCCAGCCACTACCCTCCTACAGCTAGCCAGTGGCTACTGGACTAGTGGGACTCCAGTAAACTGTGCCAAGATATCAGGCACCTATGATCAGATCCCTGACACCACTAGAGCGGTGTCCTCACTCACAACGGGAGGGCACTTCTGTTGCTTTGGGTGGGGAGTTATGGGGCTGATCAAGAACATTTGACTTCACATCATATGCTGAAACTATATCCTTTCAATCCAAAGATTGGTATCAAGGCTCTAGTGAATGAGAGCAACCCTGTGTAACATGATCTGTAATATGCAATGCTTACTGTGTGTTTTCATGTTAACTGTGTTTTTATAGTGCTTGGCGTCTAGGCGCTATAATACTGTTTGGGGTCAGAACACTGTCCCAGAGGGTTTTCATTGTTTATCCTAGTTTTATGTGTAGTATAATTATCTTATATGTATTAAAGTACTTTTCTTTTATAAAAAGTAAAGCACTGACTGGACATAGAGTTTATCAGCTGGTAGTACGGTTTACACTGTATTCTGAATGTCTAACCCCACCTCACCTCCTTGAGTAAGCCTTGGACTGCTCTGTCTCGCTACCCTGAGAGAGTCAAGTGCTGAAGAGGAGTACTTGGTTATCCAGTTTTGGGTCCCTTAGTACTGAGGCCCCAGGACACCAGTGAGGGAACACTCCAGTTGATGCGATTGGAGCGCAGTTACCCCTGAGTGCCCTGGTGCCCAGGAACTAGGGATCGCGTAGGCGCCTCGAGCTGAAATGCTGAAAGTGGGCCCACAGAACACTCATGGAGTGTTGGCCCACAATCTTCGATGCAAAAGGGGCTCAGGGGTTGGACTATAAGTAGCCCAATGCACAACTTTGGGAAAGCTCGGAAGTTGATGCACTAGCAAATGTGAAGGATGACCAGGAGCTCCGGTCCCACGTCTCGCGTGATAGCTACAGGTCTCAGCTTTGCTGGGGACAGGCGTCATCCTCAGAGATGTCTGGAAGTCCATGTCCTGTGTTGCAGATTCTTTGGGCTCCGTTGGGAGCCTTGAAAATGCAGACAGGCAAGATGCTTCTTTGGTACCTGTTTGAACAGGGGGAGTCCCTCCTTGGCATCAAGGGAGATTTCTTCAGTCTCCCAGTCGATATGGAATGCCAAAGGTCCAAGATTTTTGTTTCAGAGTTTCGTCCATGGTAATCTAAAGTCTTAATGACTGGATCCTATACTTATACCAAGTTTAGTGGTTGGACTAACTCTAGGGTCCCACCTATGGTAGGACCTGGGGAGGGGGTGGTTTCACCTCTTCCCCTTTGTCCAGTTTCGCACCAGAGCTGGGGCTGAGTGCCCCAGCAACTGGTATGAACTGAGAAATGCACGGGGACACCTTGTGTGCCCCAGGCACTGTCTGAAAAGCATTCACTGAATGCAACCCACCCTGCCCCAATACACTAAAGCCTGTCTGAGGAGGTGCTGGCAACTCACTGGACAGGAAACTTACTGTCCAAGCCTCCACTTTCAGAGTTTCGTCCAGCGGCAGGATGTCAGACTTGAGTCTGTGGCAGCAGCATCCATTTTGTGGCTCTTTTAAACATTTGCCGGGTAAGTAAGTGTGTACATGTCTTCTCCCTCTAGAAGGGTGGAATTCTAACCCCGCCGCCAGCACTGGCAGGGGGTAGGATTCCAGGTGTTTGACACCAAACACAACATGTTTTGATGCAGCCATTCCAAAGTTAGCATTTACGGCAAGGTTATAATGCACGTAAGAGTATATGGTATGGCTGTATCATAGAACAGCTATAAGGAAGGGATTCGAAAGTTGCAGAGGGGCTCAGCTTATGCTAGGGCACCCTCGCACACAAAACCAAAAGAACTCTGCCTTCAGGAGGGACTCACAAGGGTAACCCAGTAAGCAATCTGGAGTGTACCTAATGGACAGGTAACCAATTTAGAGAGAGAACAGCTAAGCTGTGGTCATGATTAGCAGGGCCACAGCCAGACTAAAGTCGATAAACCAGTGAAACACAGCAAAAAGGGGGGTAACCATAGGAAACACATCCTACTCTCCTATACAACCTCCCCCCAAATGCAGGGACATTAAACCAACCTTGATCAGTTGAGTCTTCATGTTCTAAGTGGAATTATCTGGAGAGTCCATCTGCATTGGCATGGTTACTCCCGGGTCTATGTTCCACTGTAGAGTCCATCCCCTGTAGGGAAATGGACCACCTCAAAAGTTTGGGGTTTTCAATCTTCATCTGTTTTAGCCATAAGAGGGCCTTATGGTCTGTCTGAACTGTGAAGTGAGTGCCAAACAAGAATGACCTCAGCTTCTCCAGAGCCCAAACCATAGCAAAGGCCTCCCTCTCAATAGCTGACCAACGTTTCTTTCTAGGGGTCAGCCCTCTGCTAATAAAAGCTACTGGCTGGTCCTGACCTTCATCATTCAATTGTGACAGCACAGCCACTACCCCCATCTCAGATGCATCTGTTTGGACAATGAATTATTTGGAATAGTTAGGACTTTGCTGAATTGGTGCAGTGCACATGGCCTGCTTCAGGTCATCAAATGCCTTTTGACATCTGACTGTCCACTGAACTTTCTTAGGCATTCTTTTAGAAGTTAGGTCATTCAGATGTGTCACCAAGGATCCATACCTCTTAACAAAACTTCTATATTACCCAGTCAGGCCCAAGAAAGCTCTGACCTGAGTCTGGGTGGTTGGAGCAACCCAGTCCATTACGGTCTGGAATTTGTTCTGCAATGGTTGAACCTGGCCTCCACCTACAAGGTGGCCCAGGTATACAACCTGACTCTGCCGTATCTGGCACTTAGTAGCCTTGATAGTTAGGCCTGCTTTTTGCAGGGCCTCCAAAACATTTTTCATGTGGATCAGGTGATCTTCCCAGGTGGAGCTAAAGACAGCAATATCATCTAGATAAGCTGCACTAAAGTCTTCCAGGCCTGTTAAGACTTTGTTCACCAACCTTTGAAATGTGGCAGGTGCATTTTTCAGACTAAAGGGCATTACCACAAATTGATAATGTCCACTAGGGGTTGAAAATGCTGTTTTTGGCTTTGCATCATCAGGTAGCCTGATCTGCCAGTAGCCAGCTGTTAAATCAAATGTGCTCAGAAATTTGGCAGAGGCCAACATATCTATGACCTCATATGCTCTAGGAATTGGATGGGCATCAACCCTAGTGACTGCATTGGGACCTCTGTAGTCAATACACAATCACATCTCTCTCTTACCACCCTGGGTGTGAGGTTTTGGTACCAAGATTACTGGACTAGCCCAAGGGCTATCGGAAGGTTCAAATACTCCCAGATCCAAAATGTTCTGGACTTCTGTCCTGATACAGTCCCTGACTTGATCAGGTTGCCTGTAAATCTTATTTTTAACAGGCAGACTGTCCCCAGTGTCCACTTCATGAGTGCACCAGATAGTCCGACTTGGAGTCAGTGAAAACATATGTCTGAACTGTTGGAGAACTTGTCTGCAATCAGTTTGCTGCTGATCAGTGAGGCTGCCTGCCACGGTACTCCATCATCTGATCCATCATCAGGGTTCTGAGAGAACAGGTCTGGGAGAGGGTCACTCTCTTCTTCCTGTCCTTCATCAGTAGCCATGAGCAAGCCCATTTCTGCCCTGTCAACATATGGTTTCAATCTGTTGACATGAAGCACTTTATGGGGGGCTCCTGGGAGTTCCAAGATCTACCAAATAGGTAACCTCTCCCTTTTGGTCAACAATAGTATGGGGTCCACTCCACTTGTCTTAGAGAGCTGCTGGGGCCACAGGCTCCAACACCCACACTTTCTGTCCTGGCTGATAAACAGTCAGTACAGCCTTTTGGTCATGTCAGGCTTTCTGTAATTCCTGGCTAGCCTCAAGGTGTGGTAACCTCTTTCTACCATCATATATGATGCGGTGTATTAGGTGGTGGAATAATATTAAATTTTCTTGTTTTAATGGCTTTATCCTTTTTGAACTAGTTCTTTATTGTCTTAAAAAACATAATTTTTCTCTTTTCTCCGTACATGATATAAGGTCTTCTTCTTATCTGTTGTTCTGTCTCAAATCCTTAATATTTTCCATCAGGGCGATTTCCTATAAATGCTGAATCTAGATGCCACATATAATTTTTGTACTGAAATTCGAATTATTGCAACTTACT
The DNA here is from genome assembly GCF_964263255.1 of Lissotriton vulgaris. Taxonomy (NCBI): domain Eukaryota; kingdom Metazoa; phylum Chordata; class Amphibia; order Caudata; family Salamandridae; genus Lissotriton; species Lissotriton vulgaris. Next base: position 192,878,580 of record NC_141694.1, read on the forward strand.
CAGTTGTTTACTTTACTATAAATGCTTCTCCAATACTAGAGCGGTTATATGCAAATGACCAATCAACATTTAATGTTCAAAATGATTCACCCAATGGTTGCGTGGCTTTTCCTGTGAGATGCGTTCTCACGCTCCAGCCCCTCCTTTACAATATTACCTCAGCTATACACCCGCTGTCTCAACCAATACCAGTACGTCTCTCTGTGACGTCAGCGCAGCACCGCGACTGACTACCTCCTTTGCAAGGTAATTTGAGAACTTCATTCTTTTCACCTTCGATTGTAAAATTCATTAATTAACAACATAAAAACATTTGCTACTATGCCTGATTGACTAGATTCAAAGGAAAGATAATTTCTTTTACTGCGAGTATATCCCTTCCGTTTACCCTTCACTCACTAAGAGTAAATCTCTTCCATTTACTCTTCACACAAGCATTAGAGAACCTGTTACTCCTCCAGGTTTACCCTTTCTAGGTGATATAAGGCCAAAGTTTCACCAGAGAACTCCTTTGCTGTCACTTATTCTCACTTTTACACAAGAAAACCCTAATTAGTGCTTCAAGTTCTACCTAACTTTACGCACTTACTTCATCAAGCAAGTAAACTCACTGCAGTTTGGCTTCCATTTACCACCCGCTATTCCATATCCCCGGGGCTTCGAGACAACACTTAACAATATGAACAGGTTTAGGTTAATACTTGAAATTAATACAAAATCAGTAATCAATGTACAACTAACTACCTATCTTAACTTAACCTTAACCACTACTCTGCTACCAAAGTAATACTGATGGCGCGCGGAGTTACCTGCTGAATTACCAAACTCACTTGGGCCAATAAACATACACACTTTGAACAGGTAATCCTGCCTTTACCTTTTGCCTATCTGGATTTATATTACTTTAGGACTTATACCTATACACATTGACTTACCAATCCTTGTCACATGTATTTAAAGTCCTAAGAGATCGAAAAGGTGTTAGCATAATAGGTAGAAAATAACATTTACCTTAATAAATAACCACGACTCTGGAAACGTTTCAACACTTTATCTATGCAAAGTCTATATGTCAGAGTCCAGACAAGAGCAGTTAAAGCCTTTTCAATTAGGAAAATAATAACTAATACAATGATATGTAGAAATATTACTAGATTTCTTTTAGACATTAATACCTGGGAAGGGTGAGAAAGGGAAACAGTACAATGGCATACCACACAGTTTATATTTACCTAGAATGGTGTGAAGACCAACCCTGGCCACGGCTGGGGCAAATAAACAGGGCTCCTGACAAATCTGGTGCCAACAGGACAGGACAGGTACAGTTCAGGTCCTTGAAACTTGGGCGCTAATCTCAAATAGATGTAGCAGAGACTGGATGCTTTTAATTATCAAAACAGCGCAAGGGTTAATCATCCTGGAAAAGGAAGAAATCGATAAATTAGAAGATGAATTAAAAAATAGTCCTGCTCTGGAAGAGGCCAAAAAGAAATTGGCAGACATCAACAGAGATGTTGAGGGGTACAGTACTTATCTGTTAAACAAAAAAACCAACAAGCTTAAGAAAGACATTGAACAATATGCTGAAGATAAAACCTACCCTTTTCTAAAAGAAAATTATTATCAGAACAAATATAGTGGGAATTGGGATCGACCCCCTAATAGGCAGCTATACTCTAGAGGGGGTAACAAGCATGTTACCTTTTCGAACTCATCATGCTCTGGCTCAGAGGAAGAAGAGGTCAGTGAAGTAGGTAGCAACAACTATGACCAGGGTTTTTTTTTAGAATCGCGCCCGAGGAGAGGACAGACCTTCAATGGGAACCGAGGCCAGGGTCACTACAACCGAGGGAGACAACAATACCAAAATCAGGGACGTGCCCAACAAAATTACAATCAGGGACCTCCGCAACAGAACTACAACCAGGGACCCCCCCAGCAGAGCTACAACCAAGGACTCCCCCAGCAGAGCTACAACCAAGCACCTCCTCAACAGGCGTATCTAAGTACCCGGAACAAGAAATACTGGAAACAAACAAACTACCAGTAATTAACTTATCAAGCAAAATCCTGAGTGATACAGAGATAGGGATTCTTAGTAAAGGCTTTAGTTTCGTTCCATCCACCCACCTGGATAAATTCCAGTTTGAGAAGGACTTACGTTCCTTTTTCAGGAAGATCAGACTCAGGAGATTTTTTGAGAACAGAGAGAGTAGAGAGAAAATCAATATCTCTGGGCTGAAACCTAAGTCCAAATTTACACCTACCCTAAGCATGGTAAATAAAAACATAGAAGCCTTTGAAACAGCTGTTGAAAGTGGTATCCACAAACTATTTGAAAAGGAGAAGCGGTGTTACAACCATAATAGCTCGGCTAGTGAAAGAGGGGCCCTTAACCGGTTGAGGGAAGATGGGTCTCTCACTATCAAACCAGCAGATAAGGGGGGCGGGGTGGTGGTCTTCGACACCGGAGATTACGAGCAGCGCATGCTCGGTCTTCTTGGAGTTGGTGAACACTACGTTCGCACCACCGAGGCTAGTCTGAAGGAAGTAGCTAAAAAATGCATAGCACTACTCACAGAAGCTAAGGAGGCTGGCTATATCTGTGAAGAAGAATTCTGTTTCCTTAACAACCTAGAGCCCAGAACTCCGGCTATTTCTGGCCTGCCTAAAGTGCACAAGAATAAGCTTAACCCACCTATGCGCCCAATAGTGAGCAGCATAGATTCTCTTTTAGAGCCGGTCAGTAAATATGTTGACCATTTCCTAAGACCCCTTGTATGTAATTTAAAATCATATGTGCGAGATTCAGCGCACATTATATCTTTGGTTGAGGGTACCCCATTCTGTGAAGAGACTCAGTGTCTGGTTACTCTAGACATTGAGTCTCTTTACACCAATATCCCACAGATGGACACTATTGAGGTCATAGATGAAGTTCTTTCTGGCCATGATCTTGGTGGAGCAAATAGAGAATTTATAGTCGAATGTGTGAGACTCATTCTCACCAACAACGTGTTCCCTCTTAAGAATGACTACTATAGGCAGCTCAAGGGGACCAGTATGGGGGGCCACCTGTGCCCCGAGCCTGGCCTGTTTGTATGTGGGTAACTTTGAGAACATACACATCAATAATGAAATGGCACCCTTCTTCGAAAATGTAGCGGGCTGGTATCGCTACATAGACGATATCTTTCTTATCTGGGAAGGACCTATGGAACTACTTGAAGAGTTCCTTCTCTGGATTAACCTAGGGGACCCTAACCTTAAATTCACATCATCATGTAGTACCAGCAAGGTCGAGTTTTTGGATCTATGTATTAAGAACTGTAATGGAGTGCTGGCAGTTGAATTATTTACCAAACCAATGGCAAAAAACACATTGCTAGAATTTTCCAGCTTCCATCCGAAGTCACAGAGGGAGAGTATCCCCTTTAGTCAGTTCCTTCGTCTCCGACGTAACTGTTCTGACATAAACGATTATTACAAACATGCGGAAGATCTAAGAATGAAATTCAAAAACAGGGGTTACCGTAAGAAACTCCTTTCCAATTCTATGAAAAGAGCACGGTTCTATGACCGGGATGTTCTTATTCATAACACCCCCAAAGAAAAGGAGCCCCTAAACAAAGTTGTTTTTGTGAGCAAGTTTTCAAATTTAAGCAATCAGATTAAAAATGTCGTGAACAGGCATTGGCATATCCTGAACCATGAAGAAGAATCATTGCTTGAAAAACCACTATTTGCGTTCAAAAAGAATAAAAATCTCCGTGACCTGCTTGTTCACACCTATAAAGAGGAATTTGTGGAGAAACAAAAAACTATTGATGGCACAAGGGTCATTGGAACAACCAAATGTGGTAACTGTAACATCTGCACCCAGTGTATTGTTGGTTCAGAGATTGTATGTAATACCAAGAAAATATCATGTAAGACCCATAACAATTGTAAGAGTAAGAATGTCATCTATCTGATCCAATGCCCGTGCGGCCTCTGCTATGTTGGAGAAACAGGCAGAGAGGTACGCACGAGGCTCCAGGAGCATAGATCAGCTATTAAAACCAAAAAAGTTACTGCTCCCATCGTTGCCCATTTCTTAGAAATGGGACATAAGGAATGTGAGTTTGGCTGGTTCATTCTGGAGAAAATCAAGATAGGTAAGAGAGGTGGTAACATTGTCTCCAGAAGAAAGGAAAGAGAACAGTGGTATATCTCCTATCTTGACACAGCTAAAAAGGGCCTAAATTCTAGGGAAGAGTGGGACCGCATCATTGGAGCAGTTTAATTTTTCTGCTTCATTGTGTCTGTATCTGATTTGTTTAGGACACTAGATGATGGTCTAGTGACTATTTATGTGCACTTATGTGCACTCATGTGCACTCATGTGATCGAATAATCACGAATCTAGGTATCATGGCCTCTCTATTATGAATACCTAGCAACCACCATCCACATTACTTTTGGTATCACTAGCTAGGTACCCATTTGCACATAGATTAGACTGTGTATATCGTCTTTAACATGGGTTTTTCATCATACCCCTAATTATGGCATACAATGCCTGGGTTACACATAGGTGTAATTATACTTTGTTGGTAATCGGCTTATGCAGTTTTACCACACTCTTTCCAAAATTCAGAATATACTATGAAGCACACTATATCTATATATATATATGCCTTTGAGCAAAATAGGTATGCTTTAATATAGAAAATTCCTTTTTATTGCCACAAGGATTATTAGGAAATATGTTTATAAATTACTTCTCTTTTTAAACATTTAAACGCGGCATACATATCGGAAGTCTTTCTTCATTGTCCATCACTTCCGCGTTCGTCATCGTATACGCCTACGGCTAATGAGCCACGGTACTTATTACGGCGTGGTTTCGGCATTTGCTAGTATCCGGCACCACGAGTAGATATCCACGCGGGACGCCTCGGACCTACTAACAAAAGGTAATGGGTTGGGAAGGAATGCGGACAGAATTGTTATGCGCTACTATTGGAGGACACGTTTTGAGACACAGCTTGTGTCTGTTCTTTGCCTCCCCTCAATTTGCAGGGTCAGCACGGAGGTATTCCCTCGTGTCGGGTCGAGGGTATTCTATTTGAACCCTGACTCCCTGGAAATTCGTTAGCGCTCCCATTGTGAAGTGAAAGTCGCCATTTACATCAGAGTTACCGCGTGCGTTGGATGCGGCGTCTTTTAACTCTTTGTGAGTATATCCAGAGACTTGTTTAAATAGCTACTGTTTAACAGTTGGTGGATGTTTAGCTAACAACAGCCTATCTCTTATTTTCAGCTTCCACCTATTACGCTGGGTGTGGCAACAATTCAGAATCAATGATAGAGGCTCTCGCTACTAGTTTTAAGCAGTAAGTAATAAGGGTGAACAGCCACCACTCTGTGTATTTTCCCCTATGAGTCTGTTTGATAACTTGGCATCTGCGAAATATTACGTACATAGATATGACGGTTTCTTTATAATCTGGCACCATTGGCCCGACTTGCGCAGATAGATATATTAGGATTGTGATAATTATCTACATCTTCGCACTATAGAGGAGGTTGCTGGCACAATATATTGCTACCCATACAGGTGGTAGACACAAGATGTTGTCCATGAAGACTAGGCCTACATCTTAGTGCAATTATTTTTAACTAGACCAATAAGAAGCGTGTTTGTGAGAAATTGGATACTTGCCACTTAACTAATGTATGAACCAATCGTGCTAGTCATAGAAGTAAGCATTGTCCTTTATATGCGCTAAATGTGATATTTATCCATTTTTGCAACTAGGAACTCTATGTTTTTAAAGAAGATATTTCGCTGGACGAATATCTCCAACTTATGATAAGGAGGCAGCATACCCCTTATGATATACTGCGGTATCCTTTGCTTGTTCGAGGTAGGTGATAGACCATGACTCCTAGCATTACCACCTCTCTCATGTTTATCCTATGTAGTGATCTCTTCACCAAGACCCAGACCATGCAATAATGTCTGACCACAATTCATTGTATTTGTACTTGGTGAGATAAGAAAAGCTATTTATACTGAAGTTAAAGATGATGAGCTTAGCCATTTTAATGAGCTTAATTATGTGATGATATGAATTTATTTGTTTATGGCTATCAATTGGTAGGCCTTGTATGTAATTGATGTTGTTTGTTTTGTATATTGGAAGCAATGTTTATGTGTATTTAAACTTAGTCAGATACATTATGTTTCTTAGGGATACTGTTTATAACTTCTGTTGTTAAATTTCATCTGTTGTGTCTATTAGTTATGACTAAGACTGATTTTATTTAATTTTCAGAAGTATTGGGAAACATTTATACACATTTTCCTGATGAAGGCGGGTTCTATCTGAACACTCCGCCGAAACGCGTCGATGCAAGGAGTTAATCTGGGAAGATAAATTGAGGGAAATTCAAAATAACTGTTTAGTGTTTGAGTTTAGTCCTTTTTCCCCAAAGCTCCTTTTTTATTGGAATGTTGATTTTATTGTTTCATCCTGTATATGTTTCCCGATTTTTAGTTTTTAATTTATGTAATGTATGCTAATAAATTATTTTAATCCCTTATTTCTTTAGAGTGTTTTCACATGTTTTGAAGTTTTTATCTATTTTCATTGCTTCCTTGTTCTATGGTCGGTATTTGTTTGATCACTGTTTGTTAGTATCTATGTATTTATGTCAATTCGCCCAAAGGGAACTTTTTCTTTGACTTGTGACAGTTCAGGACAGGACAGGTGCAGATCAGGACACGACCTCAGCTAAGTGCAACACCAGCGTCATACCCCTCTCTCTCTGCGGCTAACACTTTGACCCTTACTGGGTCCTCGATTCTTCTCCCTAAGCAATTTTCCGATTCTTCTGACAGAGTGCTCGGCTAGCACCTTTGCTCTCAATCTCCTTCAGCAAATGTTGGGTCAGTGACAGGTCTGTGACAAGTCAGACAATCTAACTAGCTAGGCCTACCTTAGTTATACCATTTTCCAGGGCAAAGTACCACCCACCAGTGTTGCAAATTCATTTATTCCCTTGGTTTGATTGGTGAAAAGGAAAGGAAAGGTCATCACACCATACCAGTAGGAGATCATTTTCATTCAAATTATAAATCAATGTTCCGGCCCATAATTTACTTTCCCATGTACTTTTATTCCACCCAGCTATAAATGTTTCGATATAGTATACAATGTATTCAATCAGTTCATATTTTCTTCCTCTCAAGAGGTCAGGCGGTCTTCCCAGGAATATTTCAAACAAGTCAGGACTTGGCTGCTTGTCCATGTCAGTGTCTTCAAGGATTTATGATTTTCAGTGCACAGACGCAGCATTTCCAAAATGGAGTTTAGGATCATCTTTCAGGCCCAAACTAGAGCTAGTGACAAAGTCAAAGAGAGACATATTAGAATGCGAAAATAAATAATGGCACTGTTTACCACTTATCTCTACTCCATTCCCATTACTTTATTATAACTGTAGCATTAATGGTTAAGCAGAACAAACAATGTTTAGTTAAAGCAGGAGCATGTGCTTTAGTATGTGAAACATGAAGCAGCCATCTTGAATACTAGTGCACTGCTATAAGAAATTCCCACCAAAGCATAAGTCTGTCATACCACGTGAGTGTGGCAAATGCATGTGCAGTACAGTTCCCGTGTTTTCAGCAGCCTTTTTAGGACATTCGTGTTACTAGTAGTAGAAGCACATAGGCAAGCTTCCCCTTGATGCTAAAAATGTTGTGAAATGCAATTATTAGTAATACAAAACATATTGATTAATAGGTTAATTATTTTTTCTAGAGGATTGAATCCGAGCAAGTCTCTTTACGTATGAAACCTTGCTCCATCAATGCCCTGCATGCACAAATGCAAATATGAGCTATGATGATTATATACTTTTTTAACCTACCCGCATGCCAAATCAGTGCAGCTCAGAGGGTCTAGGTCTGCTGTTTGACGTCTAGTCATGCACTTGCCCAGGACCTGGATGTTCATAAGTGTGCCCTCAAGAAGTGGACAAGGAAATCAGGACTAGATGTAAGAAGTATTTTTGCGATTGTTGATGGCCCAATTTGCAGAATCAGCCCATTTGCAACAACAAAAATGTTTTTTCTGGTGTACAAAGCCCAAAGTGTGATTTGGTAACTTGTTACAGAATCGCAATTTCGGTTATGTGATTTGATATTTGGAATGGGGTGTGTTTAGGGCATCTGGTTCTTAATTTGCAAAAAGTGAAGTGTAAGGGCCTTCATCCGGAGGCCACTGCAGCTTACACCACCCATTGCCGCTGCTAGCGCTACCAATGACAGAACCAAACCAGCTACTAGCCATCACACACAAAAAATTGGGACAATTCAAACTGTTATGTTATGTTATAACATAACATAACATAACAAACTATGTGGCAAACTATGAACAACACGGTGATGGGAGGGTCCAAGGGGATGGTTACCGACCTGACACAGCTACGACCCCCAAACAAATCAATTTAGCAAGACATAGAGTAGCTGTGGGTCACACAACAAATTGTCAACTTTCTGTATACCTGACAAAAAGAGAATAATAAATAGAACCACATACTTAAGGAATATATGTGAGACAATAAGACAAACAGTCAAAAGGATATTTTCTGTATGTAAAAAATACCCATCAGTTGTCGACCGGAACTGCCCTTGTCATCATCTGGGATCCTTCACACCAGGAAGGGTGGGTGTTACAACCCTTACAAATGAATTGTACAATGAGTGTGTCCCAGTGAAGCAGAGGAGATATGGGCATGTGATGACAATTGTTAAGCAGTGCAAAAAATGTAAGTGAAATAAAAAGGAATAAAGTGCCAAGAAGACTAATATTGGAGAGGAAAGAGGAGAAATTTTTTTTAATCGGTACCTCTCTACTTCCAAATCAATAAAACCAGTGCGATATAGTAGTTTAAACAAATAGCTACTATGTGTGTTAACAGGTCAACATGTTTCTGCAGACTAATGGACCCTAGTAGGTGTCCTCTGCTTTCATTAGGACCAGATGACGCTACTGCTTATTAGGTGATAAATGAAAAAATTGTGTTATTTTAAGTGTTATTAAAAATAAAGACAGATTTCACCTGGGTATCCTAGGTGTTGACATTCTCCTAGTTGGTGATCCAGACATCAGAAGTGGTGGATTAATCACAGTCAGGTACATAGAAGGACAGACAAAATACAAACAGACATACATTAACATTTGGGTAAGAATTTCTCTCTATTATAGCCAAATGTGGAATGGAGACCAAAAATCTTATTGTTTTATTATTAAGCCCCTGTGTCAAACATATGTACACTAGTCCCCTATTAGGGACTCTCGCTTACCTAATTGGCAGGAGAGAAAAGCTCCACCTCACCTGGCTACGGTGCAGGTAAATAGAGCCCCGCTCTAGTAAGGTAAAACAAAGAAGAGAGTTACACAGGCATGTCAGTAAAAGTAACTTTGCAGACCCACTCAAACAGTGTGAGTACCCCGTGGGGTAGTTGCTGTTTCATAGCGTAGGGCATATATGTTTTTTCGGCCCCTTTTGTCACCTTTTAGCCTTATCATGCACAGGTCTTTAGATGACTTGTGGCGCCAAAAAGTCCCCCATGTCTCTCGTTGTCACTTTGGCAGTTGATCATTCAGACAGCGCCTGTACCCATGATTAAATTGCCCCGGGGCTGCAAAGCCACACTACCAGCGTGCCTGTCGTTATCTCATGCATTAAGGTATTGCTACCTATCGCAACGAAGTTGTACATTTGTAGTGCCAACAACTTTTACTGGTAATAGTTATTATGAGTACCCAGGGTTTTATGTGGAGCCACACGTGAAATATTGCCTCTTATGTAGTGGTGATACTGCTCCTACACTAGTAAGTAGTACTGATGATTGATTATAGGCAACACTCGCAGTCCCAAATGTTTACAATAAGCCCCAGCCTTAGCCAAAGTACTCCGCACCACGTACGTCTTATCCAAGTTGCAATGCCTCACCCTTAACGCTATTTCTATATTTAGGAGATGGCGCTGGCATCCTTGTATTTGGCTTACCTGACCGTCGGTACTCCGGGCGTCCCTCTGGGCCATCTCGGGGAGGTACCTGGTCAGTGGTCAGGCACGTATTTCATCCTAGCGCTGGCGGCCGGCAATGACGTCACGCACGTCAATACCGTGCTACGCCCTAAGAATCATGGGAGATGTAGTTTCAAGAGTCAACCACCCTTTTTTGATGCATGATAGTTTTTCTTTAGTCTGTGAGAGTTTCTTATTTACACATGCATCAAAGGTAGCAAAATGTTACTATGGCAAACAATAGTTACTCAGTGGCAGTAGCTTATCCATATATAAAAAGAGAATATGTAGCGAGAGTATGAATTGTGTGGATACACAACACGTAACTAATGAGCTTTGGCATATCAATGAAGCTCTGTAGTACACAGCCATACTATTAACATGCCTGTTCTTTTATAGGCATAGAGGCTTTATTATAAATCGCTACGAAGTAATATATTGTAGTACCAACACCTTTTATTGTTATTGCATATCGAATCCCCAAGATTATTATAAGTAGCCACACCCAGAATGTTGTTCCACTGGGAAATAGTGCTGGTTGGTAATAAACCGCACTCACAATCCCAAATATTTGCAAGAAGCCCCAGCTATTAGCCCCAGCTTAACACATTTAGGAAATGGTACTGATGTCCTTGTGTTTAGCTTGCCTATCAGCCGCGTAAAGGTTGCAGCAGGCAATGACGTCCCATACGTCAGTCCCATGATATGCCCCCAGCATCATGGGAGATGTAGTTTATAATCTAACCGCGCTCTTTTAAAGCGTGATTAGTTTCCTTAAGTCTGAAAGCTTTCATCTGTCAACACAAATGTCGCGGGTAATAGAAGTTTGCTTATGGCAATCAATAGTTATTTGGTGGCCGTGACTCATCATTAGTATGTATTAAAGTGGGTAAACGAAAACGTCACTTATGAGTTTTGACATATCAGTATAGCACGTTAGAATATCATCATGTTTAAAAGTCACTGTTCTTTATAGATGGAAAGTAAGCTATGGTGTGATTCTTCAATCGTATTCCAAATAGAACAGTTCTCCCACAGAACTAGGAATGGCCTCAAATTGAGCAGTACAATGCAGGCCAGTATCATGGAAAAGAACACTCAATAGGACCAATATACTTATCCTAATGATTGACCGCCTGCACTGCACATGCCAGACCCTCTGGTACCCAGATAGTCATTGACCGTTGGAGATGTATTGCAACCAATTAAAACAGACAGACTCATAAACTGTTATATCATCATTTGCCTGGGATACCCGATCTATTTGTTTACAACGACATCCACGGGATGTCCTCGTTTAGGCCCCCTTTGTCTGAATTGAGCTTCTAAACCCACTTTTGTTCCTTTTTGAAGAGAAATTTACTCACATCAGTCACTTGTGTAGGAATCAAGGGCTGCTCAATCACTGTCCAGACAAAGTCCGTGGGCGCGTGCCCCACCTCCAAAAAATGATTAGTCAGACATGTGGCTTGTTTCCGGGATCTGATAGTACTTTTGTGCTCGGAAATGCGGGTCTTAATTTTTCTGGTCGTCATTCCCACGTATTTGAGCTGGCAACGACAAGTTATTAAGTATATCAAATTGTGGCTGTTACAATTTGTAAAGCATTTTTGTTGCCAGGGACGATCACTCCCTACATCAATACTGGTGGATCTCGAGGTTTGCGGACAAGCCGCACAGTTACCACAGGGATGGTATCCTTCAACTGCTGGCATGTCCCAAAGCGTGCCTACTGATCGTGGGATGGTAGTCTTCGGTCTTGTATGTACTAATTGATCTTTGAGATTTTGGCCACGTTTGAAAGCAAACAGAGGCATTGGTAAGACGTCTGATCCAGTGTTCAGGATGGCCCAGCGTTTTCTGACAATCTTCTGTATGCTATTTGAGAGGGTGCAAAAAGTATTGACGCAAGTAATGCGATTCTGTTTCGCTTTCGGAAGTCCTTCTCGATTGTTGTTCGAAGCTCTTTTCATTGACTGTTGTATCAGTCGCTTCGGGTATTTTCTGGCTGTCAAATGTTTCTCTAATGTTTTGGCATGGTCGTGAAAAGTCTCCTTTGTAGAGCAGTTGCGCTGTATCCTCAAAAATTGACCATAAGGCAAGTTGTCTCTCAATGCCTTTGGATGACAACTATCATAACTTAATAATGAGTTACGGGCCATGGGTTTGCGATACAGCTCCGATTGTAATACTCTGGGGGTAGCTGTAATCAGCAGGTCCAAGAAAGCTAGATGGTGCTTATCATATTCTACTGTAAAACATAGAAAATTGTTTCTGCCATTCAGCCACTCATGAAAATACCCCAAGTCCTCTGCAGTCCCTCGCCACACTCCTAAGACGTCATCAATATAACATTTCCAAAGCCGTAAAGAGTTGTAATACGCAATAGTAGGTGTCAAATATGAGCCTGTTCGAATTTATGAAGGAGCAAGACCACTGACTCATTGTCAGTGAAGTTGCTCTCCCACCCTTGCAGCTCCACCATTAAGTGAGGTGCCCCTGCCCCTGCACTCTTGAGTGTTAGTGATCAAGGCCCTCCTCCACCCACATGTTTCCCTGCACCTCATCCCTGGTGGTCCAGTGGACCTCTGTCTCCTTTCTCTCACTCTGCTCCTTCACTTGTTTTTCCACCCTTTCTTTCACCCTTCTGCGCCTTTCTGCATCTCTGCTCTTTTGTGCCTTATTTCTGCCCATTTTCCCTTTCTCTCCCTCTGCTCCTTCACTCGTTTTCACTCATTTTTCTACCCTTTCCATCTTTCACCTTTCTGCCCTTTTCTGCATCTCTGCTCTTTTGTGCCTTATTTCTGCTTATGTTCCCTTTTTTCTTTATCCCTTCTTTCCTCCCTTTACCTTTCCCCGCCGCTGCTGTCCCCGCGGCCCCTCCGCCCCCCAGAGCGACCAGCCCAATCCAGCTCCTCTCCCCGCTCCCGCCTCCCAGCTGTCCAGCCCTTCCCGACCCCTACTTAATGGCGGGCGCGCCGCTGGTGCACCGAAGGCGCGTCAAAGGCAAGCACGTCTGCGCCTGTCCGCGACCTGTCCGCGACCAGCACCAGGAACCCTGGACCTCCGCCCGCCAACGCTACGACCCAGCAGCACTCCACGCACTCAACCCAAGCTGCAACAACAACTGCAAGCTAGCAACACTAGTCAACACCCATGGACCCTCAGCTGTCACCACTGCCGGCACACCTGCAGCACCGCCAAGAACACGGATCCAGCACAACCCGCCAAGAAGAACACAACCAAACCGAAGACCCTGCAATGCATCCTCCTCAACGTCCGATCCCTCCACAAACACACCACAGAAATCTGGGACCTCCTCGACAGCACCACCCCGGACGTAGCATTCTTCACCGAAACCTGGACCAACGCCACCTCAGGACCGGAGATCGCCATCGCCATCCCCCAAGGATACAAGATCTACAGGAAGGACTGCCACACCCACCCAGGAGGAGGAATCGCCATCATCCACTTTTTGATGGAACACCTTCACTTCAAGATACTGGCCAGCCCCACTGCCGCCCTCCGAGGAACCCTCATCTACCGACCCCCTGGACCCCGCGGACCCTTTGCCAACTCTATCACGGACATTATCTCCCCGCAGGCCATTGCATCCACCAACTACACCCTGCTGGGAGACCTCAACTTCCACCTCGACAATCAACTGGACCCCAACACCACATGCCTCCTGGACAACCTCCACAACATTAGACTCTGCCAGATTGTGACCGAGCCCACGCACTCAGCAGGACATACCCTTGACCCCCTCTTCATTACAGGAAACTCCATCACCTTCAGCCACACCACCGAACTCCCATGGACCGACCATCGTTGCGTCCACTTCACCTTCAGAACACCCACCATCCACAGACACCAGAACCTGCTTCCACAAAGAAACTGGACCAAAATCTCCGACGACCAGCTCATCTCCTCACTCAACAACTCCACCCCAACCATCGCGGAAAACGACGACCCCAACACCGCAGCCCGAACCCTGCATAGATGGATCTCGGACAGCACCAACACCATAGCCCCCTCAAGAAAAACAACAATACCCGTGCCAAGAAAGCCAGATGGTTTACCACCGAACTTCGAGAGTCCAGGCGCACATGCCGCTGCCTCGAAAAGGCTTGGAGAAACACCAAATCCACAAAAGCCCATAACAACTTCAGAGCCGCCACCAGCGCTCACCATCAACTCATCAAAGAAACGAGGAAAAAAGCGATTGAAGACAGAATCTCCACCCACGCACACAACAGCAAGGAACTCTTCAGCATCATCAAGGAGTTCGCCCAACCCACCAGCGAGTCTACCGACATCCCTCCCTCGCAAGACTTCTGCGACAAACTCAGCACCTTTTTCCACCACAAAATCAAGAGCATCTATGACAACTTCGACGAAGACAACTAACACACTGAACCCTCACCAACCACCCCCGACACCCGGAAACCAGCGATTGATGACTGGACAGCCCTCACCACCAAAGACACACGGAAGACAAGGAAGTCAATCCATTCAGGGGCCCCCACGGACCCCTGCCCCCACCACATCTTCAACAGAGCCGCTGACACTGAAGGACTGGGTTTTCTTAAGACCCAGCGGTGCCAGGGATAACACCTAAAACCTTCGTGGGTAACCTGTTCCGGCGTACAAATGACAGAGACACGGGACACTTCCTTCGGCGTCAAAGATTCGAGGTTTATTACTGCAGGGAACACAGAAGTCACAGGAAGTACAACACGTGTAGGTTCGAGGAGTCTGATTCGACTTGCCTCTGTGGATCGCTCCTTATATACAGTTTTCATGCATAAGATATCATAGTACACAAAGGTTTACAACTCGGTTCCCATCGTAAAGACCATAAGGGGTTGCTTTCATGTATTCAGGGCCCGGAACATAAGTACAGAAACGTTTGGTAGTTCCCAATTAAAAAAGCCCATCTTCCCACCATTAGTACATTCCAATCAGCAGTAAACAAATCGAGGAAGGGGCAGAAACAGGTGCAGAGGAAGACAGAAACAGTGGGGAGATCGAAAAGGGTGTAAAAGGGGTGGTATCGGGAAACACGAGCTACAGGCATCAAAGGGGACGCGCCTAATGAATGCACAACTAAGACAATAGACCGGCACGGCAAGATGAGCCTCGAGCGGGGCCATCTGCCTTACAGTGCTATCCCCCTCATCATAAAGACATTTTCAAAGGAAACATGTCTTCCGCAAGAGTTTGGGAATCCCAGGGTCGCGAAGCGGACAGCGTCCGTTCGCTGGCTACTTGAGGGCAAGAGACAAAATGGATGCCGCATCTAAGATGGAACCCGTGGGCTCGGATGAAGAAACCCACGAAACAAGCGAACGGTTTAGGCTAGCACAGCGAAAATGCGTACACCCACTAAACTCGTCATTTGCGGTTCATAGATACCAGACTCGACCATATTCGTGCGAGTCAAAAACACCACTTACGATCGTCACGGAACCTCAGACGCTCCTTTTGCCCTCATGTAGGCAAGCACTAGTCTGGATTCATAATCGATCTCGATATTTATCAGACCATCTAGATGTTGCTGTAACATAATTCTGTCCATCAGAGTTCCTTTGGTAACAGGTGGCTGTCTTATACACGTCTTAGCACAGAGGCCACATATGGCAGGACCACACTGCACGCAGAGGCAACACGTGAACAGGAATGCTACAACAGCCCCGATGATCATCAGAATTTTCCAACCCCAAGTCGACATTAGGCCCCAAAACCACCCAAGTAGCGTCCAATCCCCTACGTCCACGTGTATGGACTCAGAGATCTTATGCAACTTTGAGATGGCTTGATAGACAGTCGGAGCGTTGTCTGGAATGAAAATACAACAGCTTGAATGGATCACTTACATACTCCACCTCGATCGGCTAAGACAACGTCTAAAACCATACGGTTTTGTAACGTCATAAGTCTATCCGCCTGAAGCTCTGCTGTGATATTACCAAGGGCACTGGCAGTGATATTAGCTGTCGATTCCACCACTCAGGTCAACTGTCTCAGGTTCCTACTATTGACCATAGGTCCCCAAAACGGAAAGAAACCCTTGAAAAAGTCTCCTGCCTCTTGACCGGCAGTGTCCTCTTCGCTAATCACGCCCCTCACAATTCGGGTCTTGTGGTAATCGGAGGCGACTGTAAAAGTCGGTGGCAACAAGTTTGCAATATAACATGTGCCCGCAAAGTCAAGGGGCAACCATGTATATGCACGATCATAACAGACAAAGTACGTACCCTTGGCAGTCAGAAACACAGGGGAAGAGAGCATTGGTAAGACATTCGTCTCGGAGCAAGCACTCTCTCCAAGATGAGCTCTCGGGCTTCGGCCACGACCTTTTAGACAGAAATTACCGAGGTGGGGTACGATCCATATTGGAGACGAGCTTTTAAGCTGTCTTTCACCCACGAGCGCACTATACTCAGCCTCACTCAGAGCCCTATAAGCTCGCACCTCTTCCTCTGGGATGAGCGACGGCTCATAGATATCCCTATCTAAATCAGCAATCGCTTTGGCCAAAGGCTTGTGGTACGGACCGGGACCAAAGTGTGGAGGACGTGGCTCTCGATTAGGGTAGGAATCTAGTGCACTTCGAAACATTGTTTGGAATGCTCGAGCTGAACCCGGGGAACTATAAGGAAGAACCAAGTACGGAATTCCCTTATCGGTGGTATGTGGCATTAACCCACACACCCAACAATTGGTAGTGTTAACCACCAACTGATGCTGATGAAGGAGCTGAACGAAGGAATTATTCATAAATTCCGCACGTCTGACCTGCTCGTGTTGGGGTAGGATGTGGAAGGAATGAGGAGAAACAGTGGATGTAGGTTTAGGTTCAGAAGAAGGGATAGGTGAGGCAGAAGGCAAGAACGTCAGTATCAGGTAATACACCCCACCCACCAATAGCGAAGAAACAGTTAAGAACAGAAGGAACACCTGAAACATGAAGCATTTTGTACGAGCAATTTGCTGCAACTTGAATCTTTGGGCCTGAGCTTTTTCCAAATCCACCAGCTTAGAGAATGGCATCCTCTAAAACCGTCCGCAACGTTTTTGACGCACTTCGTTCCGTGTAGTAATAGTCAATCCCCAGGAGTTCCCAGGAACCGATGGCCTTCGACCTAGTGTCAAGACCTACTAACCAGAAGGAAGTACATGCGCGGCCCTACGGTCCACCCGGATGTAAGGTATTTTTATTTACAAATATATACAAAATCTCCTAGCTGTGGAAGCAAAACACATATATGGAAACAAACTCATATTACAAAAACCACAATTATACGAGTGTGTTTAGACTGAATGGTGTCAATAGGGTAACGTGAATGTCAAGGGAGAAAGCAAAGCTTTTATTAGTCTTTGGTATTGGATCGCAGAAAATAGCGGCTTCTCCCAGGACGTGTCTGTTCGTCAAACAACTGATCCGATGATGGGACAGAGTTCTGCTGATCAGTCAATTGTTCAGATCTTGAGTTTTTTGATGGCAAGTGTTCAACAATGTCGTTCTGCTGCACTGAGGGCTCTCTAACAGGCTGAGCGTCGCTAAAAGGGACGAAAGTCTGCACAGCTTCGGTTTCAGACGAGGCGATGCCCTTCCTCACCCACGAGTCTGCTGGTAAAGGTATAGGTACCTTTTTAGTATGGGTGGCGTGCACCCAGTTTTTGCGTCCTTCCAAACGAACAGCAGTCCTCGTGGCAAGAGGACTTGATAGGGTCCAGTGAAGCGGGGTTCAAGGTTGCGCTTCCGTCCGAAGTTTCGAGTTACCACCCAGTCTCCAGGCTGGAGCTGGTGGCCTGGACCCTTCGTCTGCGTCGGCAGTGCTTCAAAGACCTGCTGGTGAATTAACCTCAGTTTAGCAGTCAGATCATGCAGATAGTCAATCAACATTGGGTACTCAAGATCAGAATACACACTCGGTCTAGGGACCCCCCAAACATTCGCAGGGCGGCCGAACACAATCTCGTAGGGGCTAAACCCTACTCGGGAGTGTACAGTCGCCCTTGTTGACAAAAGAGCTAAAGGCAAAGCGTCAGGCCACGAGAGACCAGTCGTAGCCTGAATCTTCGCCAACTTCAATTTAAGGGTGCCATTATACCCTTCAACCAAACCTGCTGACTGGGGATGATTGGCGCTATGGAATTTCTGTGTGATTCCAAGGCCCTTACACACACTCTTCATCACACTCCCCACAAACTCACTTCCGTTATCAGACCATACAATTCGTGGCATTCCATACCGAGGAAAGTATTCCTTCAGTAGGATTTTCGCAGTGGACAGAGCAGTGTTATCTTTGAGAGGGTAGGCTTCGATCCATCGGGAGAACGCGCAAACCACAACTAAAACGTATTTCAGGTTATTGCATCGCTCCATATGGATGAAGTCTAGCTGAATCACTTCAAAGGGACATGAAGGGGGAGTAAAATGGCCAGGAGGTGTAGGGGTTCCCTTTCCAGGATTGTACATCATACATATCATAAAAATTCTTAACCAATCTCTCGGCACACTTAGCAATACCATCATTCTTCCAAACAGGGGACAACAACTTACAGATACCTTTCGCACTAATATGTGCCAAGCCGTGTGCCATCGTCACAACAGCTAGTACATACGCATCCGGCAACATCCACCTCTTATTCTCCGACAAATCAATCCAACAGCCATTCACATCCAACTTTCCCGTACTCTCTTTCCATTTCGTCTTTTCAGACTCAGTGGCCTCGTTCTGAATCGCTTTCACACTCTCGATGGTGTCCTCACACATGCCAGTCTCTGTAGGCCACCTAACCGAACTCGTCACATACATTCTAGTACTGAGATTCCGGGCAGTCTCCTTAGCAATTTCATCAGCGAACGCATTACCACGACCAACATCATCCGTCACCTTACGGTGTGTACTACATTTGATAATCGCCACCTGCTTAGGCAATGAAAGGGCATCCAAAAGATCATTCACGAGCTGTCCGTGCTGAATCTTCGTACCATGCGATATCATAAAACCTCTCTCTCTCCACAAACGTCCGAAGCTATGGGCAACACCAAATGCGTATTGGCTGTCCGTAAACACATTCACCCGTTTCCCTTTTGACAACGCACATGCTCTAGTCAAAGCGATCAGCTCTGCCGCCTGAGCAGAATTCTGATTCAATCTTGCAGTTTCCACAACAGTATTCAATGTCACCACAGCATACGCAGTCGTTACATCGCCATTCGGCAACTTAAAACACGACCCATCCACATACAAGGTCCCATCGGGATCTTCTAATGGAGTATTTTTCAGGTCTACACGACCTTTTGTTTCTTCCTCCGTTCGTAAGTAGCAGTCATGAGGTGCTACTTCGTCTGATTCCATACTGATTGGCAACAAAGTCACCGGGTTCAGGACGTTGCAACGTTTTATTTGAATGTGACTTGCCAAAAGCGTCAACTCGTACCCAGACAACCTTGCACTCGTCAGGTGTTGAGTTTTCGTACGATTCAAAAGAGTGTCAACTGCATGCGGAACCATCACCGTAAGCATATTATCCATGACCAATCCCGCAGATTGTCGGATGGACACCGCAGCTGCCGCCGTTGCTCTCAAACAACTCGGCAATGCTCTAGCTACTGGGTCCAAGGTCGAGGAAAAATATGCACATGGACGTTGCTTACCGCCGAATTGTTGCGTCAAAACACTCAACGCACAACCTTCCCTCTCGTGAACGTATAGTGTAAACGGCTTACGGTAGTCAGGAGTCCCTAACACAGGAGCCGAACACAACGCATCACGTAGTTCAGAAAAACTTTTCTGACATTCTTCCGTCCATGGTAAAGGAGTTGGAACATCCTTGCACGTAAGAGCCACCAATGGTTTCGCTAGCAATGAAAAATTTGGAATCCACTGCCTGCAGTATGACGTGATACCTAAAAAGGCACGCACATCTCTCTGAGTCGTTGGCACAGTCATTCGAGCAATCGCTGCAATTCTCTCTGGGGTCAACCTTCTTCCCTCCTTTGACAATAAGTGACCTAGATAGGTTACTTCTTGACAACAATATTGCAGTTTAGAAGGTGACACCTTGTGATGTAAGTCACAGAGATGCTGCAACAACGACACCGTAGCAAGTTTGCAAATGTCCTGAGTATCTGCAGCCACCAATAAGTCATCGACATATTGGATCAAGGCCGCACCGGCCGGCAACACAAACGCATCAAGTTGACCCTTCAAGGCTTGACTGTATATCGATGGACTCTCACAGTAGCCCTGAGGAGCACGTTTAAACCTGAAGCTACGGCCACCAAGAGAGAAACCGAAAAGGTCTCTACTTTCCTCAGCAATCGGAATGCTGAAGAAAGCATTCTTCAGATCGATCACTGAGAACCAAGATGCAGAGGCTGGAATCAGGGTCAGTAGAGCCGTGATGTCAGGCACCACAGGGAACTGAGGAATCACAATTTTATTCACCTCCCGTAAATCGATGACAAAACGATAAACAGGGGGTTTTGATGGATCAGTGCGCTTCAAACTGGGCAGTACTGGGCTATTGCACACGTTTCCCCTAGTCTCCTCGATAACATCTTTCTCAATCAAATCGTAGATGATGGCTAACAGCGCTCGTTCACCATCAAGGGAGATACGATACTGGGGAATACGTGGCAATCGCACATTAGATTTCAAGTGAACAACATAAGGGGAGATGTCAAGCAGGCCCACGTCATTAGGACCTGTTGCCCACAAAGATGCAGGAAGCGAACTCAATTCCGGTGGAAGCTTATCGATGGATAAGTACATATGAGAGACAACTCTCTCTCCCAACGTAAGCTTTACTCCCGCAGGAGAACAATACAAAGTCGCATACAGACGTTTCAGCAAATCCAGGCCCAAAAGATTTTCACCACAACCAGTAGTCAAAATCAACGGGGCTTTCAGTTCACGAGGCACAATAGTAAGAGGCAAAGGGCATGAAACCGGATTGCTAACAGGGGCGCCAGAGAATCCAACGGAAACATTTGTTAAGCCAGACAAAGGTGCGCCAGGGAGTTTCGAATGTATGATGGAACTTTTCGCTGCACCAGTGTCCAACAGAAAAGGCTCAACGATGCCCGAGGTGGCAACTGAGAGGTAAGGCCCTCTCTGATCAACCGGAACTGATACTACTGCCTCTCCTTGTCTATGGCTGTCCTAGTAATTACCGTCGTCAGCATCCTGATCGACGTAATAATCGTCCACATTGTACTGAGCAGATCGCCCTTGCGACGATCCGCGCTGATCAAAACAATTATTAGAATCAGAAGAATTGTTGGAACGATCATTTTGAGCACCGCGACCTCTACCACGTGATGTCTGTTGAGGACCACCACGACCTCCTCTAGATGAATTACCACTATTACGATCACGCAAAACTGGGCAATTGAATTTCAAATGACCCTCTTCCCTACAATAGGCACACTGATTGTACCCTAACGAAGATCTCTGCGAAGAGGAGTCATTTCGTGATTGTGACTTATTCGACTGAGACTGCGATCGATTCCGTTGTTGCGAATCATTCTGATTCGAACGTGGAGGATACGCCTGCTGCAACAACACTTTAGTTTTGAGTTCTTTCGTCTTTTTATCGGCACGATCATTCTCCTCTTTCTCTCTATTCTCATAGTATT
Source organism: Lissotriton vulgaris (assembly GCF_964263255.1). Lineage (NCBI taxonomy): Eukaryota > Metazoa > Chordata > Amphibia > Caudata > Salamandridae > Lissotriton > Lissotriton vulgaris. Next base: position 192,900,331 of record NC_141694.1, read on the forward strand.
GAGCCGTGGCCAATATTTGAGCGGAAGTGGAAACAGCCCACGCACTTTCTGAATTTCGTAATTTGTTGCTCAAGTCAGGCAACAGATTTGAGACAAACTTATCCACAAACAATCGCTGACCTCCCTCAGTACCCATATCTTGTCCACTATGATCAATGAAAGCCTCCTCAAATCTCGTAAAGAAATCGGAGACACTCTCATCCTTCTTTTGTTTGCAAGCGGACAGTTTGTCCCAATTCACCTTCATAGCTGGCATAAGCGTTTTCATAAGGGTAATAATTCTCTGGGGCAAAGCCGTAATTAGCTGTTCGGGCTTGGCCCCACCGACTTGCAATGCATCGGCAGCCCCCAATGCATTCCAATCACCGCCTAATTCCGCCGCATGGTCTTCCTGACGAATCTTTGCCCATACCGGTTGCGGCACGACATTGCCGAATAGCATATCGATATCAGCAAGATTCATTATCGTAGCATCCACAAGCTGCGATACTTCTTTATAATACCCTGCAGGATTTTTGCGAGGGTCAGGCAAAGATTGCTTCACCTGCAAAACTTCCGACCGTTTCCACGGAAGATGTATCCACACTCTCTGAAAATGTGGCAGAATAACAGGATTAGCCTGTGCATTACCAGGCATCCACACTGGTGGAACTTCTCGCATGGGGTACTGACCAGGCGCTGCTAATGGTCCCTCAATGTCTTCTAAAAACAATGCCCGAGGCATTATAGATGGACGAAAAGACAACAACTGCTCAACAGCACGTCGAACATTGGTGCCCACCAGCATTCCACTCGCAAACTGAAGCTGAAGATCAGTCAAAGCAGTCATGACATCGTCAGATGCATCAGCCGATATTTGGTCACGTAGAACCTTACACATTTCTTCGAAAACAAACCTTTGTGTCGGTATGTTGAATTGACAAAACGTATCTAACACCACACGTGGAGGATTTCTAAGGGGGTATTTCATCCAACCCATCGCCATATTATACAGTGTGTCACGTTCCCGACTACCGGGAAGCTGACTTCGTCTTTGAGGACCGTCCGAACCAGCGGACTCAAGAATAGGTCCAAGAGAATTAAAGAAGTTAGCAGCAACAGAGGGGGTACGACGTCGAACAGATGGAGAAGAAGAGTAACACAACGGGGTAACAAGTGAAGTACCAGGAACAGAAAAGACAGCAGAAGTAACCAGAACAGCAGAAGCAGCGGGAGCAGGAGTATGAGGAGGTACAAGCGGAGGAGCAGTAGGGACGGAAGCAGGTAGAGGAGCAGGAACGGGTTGAAGAACAGGGACAGGTTGTGGAACAGGAGCAGGAGGAACAGGGGCAGGAGGAACCACAGGAGTTACAGTACCCTGTGCGTACGGAGGTGGCGACTTCAAGAGATAGGACAACAAGGGGTCCTCTACCGATTCCTCCTTCTTATCCGTACCCGTCGGTAAAGCGGGGTAACACTTATCTACAGACATACGCTGCAATCTATCGAAAACTTCCTTTTCCTTTTCCTCCTTATCTCGCCGGAACTGCTCTGCGTTTCTTACCGTGGTAACAACACCTTCTCTCATATTACGTTTAATCTGTTTGATTTCTCTTTGTTTGGCTTCTTTACGCCACAACCGAAAGGAATCAAACATGGCCGGCCTTGCTTTCTTCTGAAACAATTTGGCTTCAAGATTGTCTAAAATCGGGGTCTCAAAACTACCATGAGGTGGCCAACTAAGGACACCGTCTTTTTTAGTATAGCGAACCCAACACTCATTGAATGTAATTGGACCTAAACCATGTTTACTGTACAGCTCATAAGTTGGAGTTCCAACCGGAGGTATCGGACACGAGTCCTCCAGTCGGGAATCCGCACCACAACTTCTAATGCAGCTAAACAAAGTACTACGGCCAGGCATCGCGCACACTAACCGAGTTTCACAAACATCAAGGGTTATAGGATTAACAATGTCCCTGCAAAGAGCAAAAACCCTCGGTTTTTGGCGACTGCAGGCGTCAAATATCACAACAAAGAACCAAGTACTAAGAACCATAAATGCAATGGAACCATGCAACAACTAAGCACCCACAACAAAGGAATCTGGGAGCGACCCACAAATACTTAACTCAAAGATCAATGGCGTCACCAGGAAGGCCCGTCAATCGTCTCGCTGTACCAAGGTCTACGCCAGGCGCCAAAACAGGTCTACAGTCAGGGCAGCAGTCCGTCGCAGCCGTCAGGAGGCGGGGATCTTCGCGGGAAAAGTCGTCGGGCCACTTGTTTAAACAACAGGATCGATGAAGCGGGGTGCACCTTCCCTCAGAGATTTCACACGAAGTTCCTCACGATTGTCGGGCTTGGACCGGTACCACTGATGCAGCCCTACGTTGGGCGCCAACTGAAGGACTGGGTTTTCTTAAGACCCAGCGGTGCCAGGGATAACACCTAAAACCTTCGTGGGTAACCTGTTCCGGCGTACAAATGACAGAGACACGGGACACTTCATTCGGCGTCAAAGATTCTAGGTTTATTACTGCAGGGAACACAGAAGTCACAGGAAGTACAACACGTGTAGGTTCGAGGAGTCTGATTCGACTTGCCTCTGTGGATCGCTCCTTATATACAGTTTTCATGCATAAGATATCATAGTACACAAAGGTTTACAACTCGGTTCCCATCGTAAAGACCATAAGGGGTTGCTTTCATGTATTCAGAGCCCGGAACATAAGTACAGAAACGTTTGGTAGTTCCCAACTAAAAAAGCCCATCTTCCCACCATTAGTACATTCCAATCAGCAGTAAACAAATCGAGGAAGGGACAGAAACAGGTGCAGAGGAAGACAGAAACAGTGGGGAGATCGAAAAGGGTGTAAAAGGGGTGGTATTGGGAAACACGAGCTACAGGCATCAAAGGGGACGTGCCTAATGAATGCACAACTAAGACAATAGACCGGCACGGCAAGATGAGCCTCGAGCGGGCCATCTGCCTTACAGTGCCATCCCCCTCATCATAAAGACATTTTCAAAGGAAACATGTCTTCCGCAAGAGTTTGGGAATCCCAGGGTCGCGAAGCGGACAGCGTCCGTTCGCTGGCTACTTGAGGGCAAGAGACAAAATGGATGCCGCATCTAAGATGGAACCCGTGGGCTCGGATGAAGAAACCCACGAAACAAGCGAGCGGTTTAGGCTAGCACAGCGAAAATGCGTACACCCACTAAACTCGTCATTTGCGGTTCATAGATACCAGACTCGACCATATTCGTGCGAGTCAAAAACACCACTTACGATCATCACGGAACCTCAACACCATCGCACCCATGCTCTGCCACACCATCAACCGCTCCCTGGCGACCGCCTCGTTCCCCGACGACTGGAAACACGCCGAGGTCAACCCCCTCCTGAAGAAACCCTCAGCGGACCCCACCGACCTCAAAAACTACAGACCCATCTCCCTGCTCCCTTTCCCAGCGAAAGTCATCGAGAAAGCCATCAACAGCCAACTCGCCACATTCATTGAAGAACACAACATCCTCGACTCCTCCCAATCCGGCTTCAGAAAAAACCACAGTACGGAAACCGCCCTCCTCGCCGCAACAGACGACATCCGCACCCTACTGGACAAAGGAGAAACAGAAGCCCTCATCCTCCTAGACCTATCAGCGGCGTTCGACACAGTCTCCCACCGCACCCTAATATGCAGACTCTAGGACGCAGGAATCCAGGACATGGCCCTCGAATGGATCTGCTCCTTCCTCTCCGGCAGGACGCAACGGGTCAGACTCCCCCCTTTCCTCTCAGACCCCACACCTACCACCTGCGGAGTCCCCCAGGGCTCCTCCCTCAGCACGACGCTCTTCAACATCTACATGGCTCCACTTGCCCCATCGTCAGAACCTACGGACTCAACATTGTGTCATACGCAGACGACACCCAGCTCATCCTCTCCCTATCCAACGAGCCCAACACCGCCAGACGCAACTTTCGAGAAGGCATGGAAGCCATCGACAAATGGATGAAAAACAGCTGCCTACAACTAAACACCAACAAAACAGAAGTACTCATCATGGGCCCAAACCCCGACGCCTGGAGCGACACCTGGTGGCCCACCGCCCTCAGAAACCTGCCAACCCCCACAGACCACGCACGCAACCTGGGAATCATCCTGGACTCCGAGCTCAAAATGGACCGCCAGATCAACTCTGTCTCATCTTCCTGCTTCCATACCCTCCGCCTCCTTCGTAAGACCTTCAAATGGATCCCCCTCGAACACCGAAAGACAGTCACTCACGCCCTGGTCACCAGCAGATTCGACTACGGCAACGCACTCTACGCCGGAATAAACAAAAACCTCATCCGCAAGCTACAGAACATCCAGAACGCTGCCGCAAGACTGGTCCTCAACCTGCCAAAACACTGCCACATCTCCCAGCACCTGCGCGCACTCCACTGGCTCCCCGTCGAGGCGAGAATCACCTCTAAGATGCTCACCCACGCACACAAGGCCCTCCACGGCACCGGACGAGCATACCTGAACAGCTGGCTCAAATTCCATGCAACCCAAAGGACCCTACGATCAGCCCAGCTCTCCTACGCCGAGGTCCCCCACACCAGAAAGACCAGATCGGGAGGCCGCTCCTTCTCCTTCCTCGCGGCCAAAGCATGGAACGCCCTTCCGCTCCACCTCAGACAGACAATATTGCTCCCCATCTTCACAAGAAACCTCAAAACCTGGCTCTTCGACAGGCCCCCTCCTTGATGGAATGGAACCTGCACCCCCCACCCCTAGCGCCTTGAGACCCTTACGGGTGAGTAGTTGCGTTTTAACAAACTCCTGATTGATTTGATTGATTGATTATGAACATATAAATTCGCAAGACTGGGGGCAAAAACACTGCCCATGCTGGTCCCGGACGTTTGTAAAAACATAGTGTCCTCAAATTGGAAGAAATTCTCTTTCATAGCCAGGCCAGCCAGACTCATAATCAGGGATACTGGGGTGATGGAGTTTAGGTCTCGTGCTAGTAGAAGATTCTCTATCACCTCAAGAGTCTCGTCTTGGGGGATGAATGTATAAAGAGACTCTACATCGAAAGACACTAGCCAATCTGTGTCAATGTCAAACTCTATGTCAGGCAGGATTCTGAGAACATCCTTGGTGTCCTGGGCATCTCTTGTACCATCGGTCTTAAGAAAAAGTCCACAAAAGTGGAAAGAGTTTCTAAAAGAGAGCCTATCCCCGATATTATGGGGCGTCCTGGAGGTGGTCATTGTGTTTTGTGCACCTTCGGGAGCACATAAAAGTATGGCATAATAGGTTGTGTAGCACATAAGTATTGAGATTTGTTGGCAGTTATCCAACCTTCTGACAATGCCTCTTCCACAAAATGGCCTATGGTTTTTGATAGCCTCTCTGTCGGATCGACAGTAAGTGGTAGATATTACCTTATATTGTTCAATTGCCTGAGGCATCCGTCCCGGTAGGTGACTGTATCCATCAATACTATGGCCCCTCCCTTGCCGGCCGGTTTTATTGTCAGAGAGTCATCTCTTGTAAGACTTTTCAGAGCATCCTGCTCTTTCCTAGGGAAATTCACAAAAGGTTTGTGATGTTGCTGATAGAGTTTTGTGATGTCACACTCAACAGCTTCTTCAAACGTTAAGACCTTGGCCGGGAGACCAATCGCCGTGGATTAAAGGTAGAGGGTCTCTTCAGTCCAGTATTTTTGTTAATAGTTGTTAGATCCAGATTTTCTTCATTATTTTTGGAAAAGAGAAAGTGTAGACAGACTTTCCTAAAAAAACTTTCCCATCTCAACTTGAGTGAGGAAAGGGTCACCTGTATTTGTAGCCACAAAGCCTAGTCCCTTATTCAACACTTTTTCTTCAACTTCTGTTAGTGTGCGAGTGCTCAAGTTAATCATGAGGCTGGCTCCGCTGATGGCCCTGTCTGCTCTTGAGGGATCTTCCTCCCACTCCACAAATCCATTGAGGGGGGTGGTAGATTCCAATGTACCTGACCCTGCTGTTGAGTCCGCCGCCTCCCTCTCGGCCTCCCCTTGCCAAACCCTAAAAAAGGCTGTGTGTTAAAGTCGGGATAGAATTGTTGAGGGCCAAAAGAACCTGTATGTTGTGAGAAAGGCGGGCTTCCCTGAGCCCAGGGATTGGGCTGCCACCACGGGGGAAATTGTGGTTGATTGTAATTCTGATTGAATCCCCTCCAGTTCCTATGATTTCCTCTACCTCTATTTTTCATGGTGGATGTGCCAGGATTAGGCGAGTCTGAGTCACTTGACCCATCATCAGAGCTCGATGTGCCATATGTAGAACCACCCTTACGACCGTTCCTGTTGTATACAGCAGGAACGTAGGTGTCACTGGTGTAAGGGTAGACTCTCTCAGATGAAAACTTGGCCAGGTCTTTTTTTAATTTTTCGAATTTTGAAAACAGGACAGAATCTTTAAACTCTTTGTTACTTTTATTACTTTCGTCTTGGTTTTTAGAGAAAAGCTTACCCGAAATGGTGGCTTTTATCTGGCCTTCCAGAACTTGAATTTCGACCATGATCTTATCGGCCACCTTTTTAGCTGTTTTAATTATAAGCACCAGCCAATCTCGGGTACATCTCCAAGCAATCAAGGACCAGTCCTTCAAGAAGTCCTTATCATCTAGAAACAATCTGGGTGCGTTGGTGACAATGAGCCCACTCGGAGCGCAGTTACCCCGTAAATACTCGGCCATTGTTATGCCGCTTAGACACGTTCAAGAATGACTCTTCTTGAGTATCAAAATCTTGGCCCAACCCTCATCGCTACTAGCCTGTGTAGTTGGCATCATGTCTAAAATACTAGGGTGCTCTGATAGGATAGACTGTATTTCGGCTTCGTCAAAAGCCAGACCAAAATTAGTGGCCATTATGAGACAAGGAATTCAAATGATCAGGGCACTCAACTTGTGCGAATAAGTTATGTATAGTTCGGAACTCTCTCAAATGTTCTCCCACCTGGGGTAAATCAATTTGTACAATTAAAATAAGGACCCGCAGCCCTAGCTGCACAAAAACATGAACAATACGGTGATGGGAGGGTCCAGGGGGATGTTTACCGACCTGACACAGCTACGACCCCCAACCAAATCAATTTAGCAAGACGTAGAGTAGCTGTGGGTCACACAACAAATTGTCAACTCTCTGTATACCTGACAAAAAGAGAATAATAAATAGAACCACATACTTAAGGAATATATGTGAGACAATAAGACAAAAATTCAAAAGGATATTTTCTGTATGTGAAAAAATACCCATCAGTTGTCGACCGGAACCGCCCTTGTCATCCTCTGGGATCATTCACACCAGGAAGGGTGGGTGTTACAACCCTTACAAATGAATTGTACAATGAGTTTGTCCCAGTGAAGCAGAGGAGATATGGGCGTGTGATGACAACTGTTAAACAGTGCAAAAAATTTAAGTGAAACGAAAAGGAATAAAGTGCCAAGAAGACTAAAATTGGAGAGGAAAGAGGAGAATTTTTTTTTAATCAGTACCTCTCTACTTCCAAATCAATAAAACCAGTGCGATATAGTAGTTTAAACAAATAGCTACTATTTGTGTTAACAGGTCAACACGTTTCTGCAGACTAATGGACCCTAGTAGGTGTCCTCCGCTTTCACCAGGACCAGCTGGCGCTACTGCTTATTAGGTGATAAACGAAAAAATTGCGTTATTTTAAGTGTTATTAAAAATAAAGACAGATTTCACCTGGGTATCCTAGGTGTAGACATTCTCCTAGTTGGTGATCCAGACATCAGAAGTGGTGGATTAATCACAGTCAGGTACACAGAAGGACAGACAAAATACAAACAGACATACATTAACATTTGGCTAAGAATTTCTCTCTATTATAGCCAAATGTGGAATGGAGACCAAAAATCTTATTTTTTCATTATCAAGCCCCTGTGTCAAACATATGTACACTAGTCCCCTATTAGGGACTCTCGCTTACGTAATTGGCGGGAGAGAAAAGCTCCACCTCACCTGACTACGGCGCAGGTAAATAGAGCCCCTCTCTAGTAAGGAAAAACAAAGAGGAGAGTTACACAGACATGTCAGTAAAAACTAACTTCGCAGACTCACTCAAACAGTATGAGTACCCCGTGGGGTATTTGCTTCTTCATAGCGTAGGGCATATATGTTTTTTTCGGCCCCTTTTGTCGCCTTTTCGCCTTATCATGCACAGGTCTTTAGATGACGCGTGGTGCCAAAAAGCCCCCCATGTCTCTCGTTGTCATTATGGCAGTTGATCCTTCAGACACAGCCTGTAGCCGTGATTAACCCCTTCCATGCGGCCGCTATTCCCCTGGTGTGCTGTAAAGAGCACGAACAGGGGCGGGCCGTGACGAACCCCAGCCGTCATCAGCACACGAGCACCGTAGTGCATGACGGCTGGGGTTCGTCATCAGCATGGAAGGGGTTAAATTGCCCCGGGGCTGCAAAGCCACACTACCAGCGTGCCTGTCGTTATCTCATGCATTAAGGTATTGCTACCTATCTCAACGAAGTTGTAAATTTGTAGTGCCAACAACTTTTACTGTTATTAGTTATTATGAGTACCCAGGGTTTTATGTGGAGCCACACAGGAAATATTGCCTCTTATGTAGTGTAAATACTGCTCCTACACTAGTAAGTAGTACTGATTGATTATAGGCAACACTCGCAGTCCCAAATGTTTACAATAAGCCCCAGCCTTAGCCAAAGTACCCGCACCACGTACGTCTTATCCAAGTTGCAATGCCTCACCCTTAACGCTATTTCTATATTTAGGAGATGGCACTGGCATCCTTGTATTTGGCTTACCTGACCGTCGGTACTCCTGGCGTCCCTCTGGGCTGTCTCGGGGAGGTACCTGGTCAGCTGTCAGGCGTGTATTTCATCGTAGCGCTGGCGGCCGGCAATGACGTCACGCAGGTCAATACCATGCTACGCCCTAAGAATCATGGGAGATGTAGTCTCAAGAGTCGACCACCCTATTTTGATGCGTGATAGTTTTTCTTTAGTCTGTGAGAGTTTCTTATTTAGACATGCATCAAAGGTAGTGAAATGTTACTATGGCAAACAATAGTTACTCAGTGGCAGTAGCTCATCAATATATAAAGAGAATATGTAGCGAGAGTATGAATTGTGTGGATACACAACACGTAACTAATGAGCTTTGGCATATCAATGAAAAGCTGTAGTACACAGCCATACTATTAACGTGCCTGTTCTTTTATAGGCATAGAGGCTTTATTATAAATCGCTACGAAGTAATAAATTGTAGTGCCAACACCTTTTATTGTTATTGCAAATCGAATGCCCAAGATTATTATAAGTAGCCACACCCAGAATGTTGTTTCACTGGGAAATAGTGCTGGTTGGTAATAAACCGCACTCACAATCAAAAATATTTGCAAGAAGCCCCAGCTATTAGCCCCAGCTTAACACATTTAGGAATTTAGGAAATGGTACTGATGTTCTTGTGTTTAGTTTGCCTATCAGTCGCGTAACGCTTGCGGCAGGCAATGACGTCACATACGTCAGTCCCATGATATGCCCCCAGCGTCATGGGAGATGTAGTTTATAATCTAACCACGCTGTTTTAAAGCTGGGACACACTCATTGTACAATTCATTTGTAAGGGTTGTAATACCCACCCTTCCTGATGTGTAGGATCCCAGATGATGACAAGGGCGGTTCTGGTCGACAACTGATGGGTATATTTTCACATACAGAAAATATCCTTTTGACAGTTTGTCTTATTGTCTCACATATATTCCTTAAGTATGTGGTTCTATGTATTATTCTCTTTATGTCTGGTATACAGAGAATTGACAATTTGTTGTGTGACCCACAGCTACTCTACATCTTGCTAAAACAATTCACACTATCCCTGGCCCCCAAAGATATATGGGAGGCAGGTAATAGGCATTTATAACATATATTGAGTTACTAATGAACTGTGGTTGTGCTCACTCTAAATCAGACAAACAGCCCACCAAGGGGTAGGCTGTCATAAGTGTCCCTGCTGCCAATGAAGTGGTGGTGCCCAGCACCAGAAACCACCAGCTCAAATTAAGCACTGAGAGCATCCCTTCCTAAAACCGATTTGCAGTGTTATGTACGAAAGTTATGCAACTGAAATGCATGTGCAAAACATTCACAATTTACCACAAATACAAAGTCGGTAAAAAGCAAAAGGAACTGGATCCTCAAAGAATCCCTTCAACTTTGAGAACGGTTGAAAACATATGTTTTTAAGAGCAGTCAGTGGTCCCACAAACCACTGCCTACTCTTAAAAAATGAAACTTAAATGTTTCATTTTTTTTATGCATAGCGTTTTCCTTTAAGGAAAATGGACTGCATTTTTAAAAAATTCTTTATTTAAAAACAATCACATACATTGTGATCTTTTGACCCCAGCAGGCCACTATCCCTGTGATGGCAGCAAATCCTAGTGTGTTGCAAATTGCGAACTACCTTTTTAATATGCGTGAGCTCGGTCTATTTGTAACCCACTAGAAATCGATAATGAAACTCAAAAAGAGTTTTATACGTTAGGAATAGCGATTTCTTGCTTGTAATTCTCAGGAAATTACAATTAAGTAATCACAAGTTTTCTTTTTTTGTGAGTTTTATATACGTATGGCCCACTTTCCCTGTCACAAATTCTTGAGTGTTGCACTGTGGTGACAGCACATACTGTTTTTCACAGATAGGAGCATTCCTGGGGCTTTTATCTGCCTACTGGCCCATTTTACAAAACTTGTGCTGATAGTGATGACCTCACAATCCTAGCTGTAAATGAAGGTCACATGGAAATATACGTATGCTGTATGATGATGGAATTACACATTGTTTGTTGGTATGCCAGAATCAGATTTTGATTAGCCATGCTGTTGCCTGGTCTGATGCAGGCATCGCTTACAATCATGAAGCTGGAAGGTGTGAACCTTGACACTGAAGAGGTGAAAGAGGAAACAGGATCCCCTTTAGAAGTTAAGGGCATTATTTTGTCTAATCATTAGTTTGCTGAACGGGATACTCAATCACATGGGATGGATGTTCTGTCTGCTGTATTACAAGTGCGTTATAGTCTATGGCACTTGCAATTCTTCAGATGGAATATCCGTCAAGTTTTGACAAAGAATGTAGATTCTCTACTTTAGTGAGAGAGAATCTGAATTTCATTAAAGACACAGAGGCTAGCATTATGCTTATTACTTTTAAAAATTCCAGAACTTAGAATGTCCCAATAACATATTCAAACTCTGTCACTGCAGCCATCTTCCTCTTTTAAGCTGCTTCAGTCCCATAATTCGCAACCTTTAACTCAGTCAAACGATGAACATAATCTTCATGCCCTCCCTTATTTGGTTATCTGAAACAAACAATAAACCATAATATAACTGTTCCTTAAAGAATCTTCGTATGTATAAGACATACCATAATAATTCAACTATCCCCTCCAAACTCTTACCTGGGAGGGTGGGATTGATAATGCTAGCCTCTGTGTCTTTAATGAAATCCAGATTCTCTCTACACAAACTTAGAGAATCTACATTTCATGACAAGACCAGAGGCTAGCATTATGCATGTTCATAGCAGTGATAAAACCACAGACGACACATGACCTATTGGTTTAAAATAACATTTTGCATACACATCAGCATTTGACCAATCAACCGCAAGAAAAATCTCCTCCAAACATCCACATGCCATGAAAACCTTACTTGCCATTACTCCTCTCACCGAATGAGCACCATACTACTGAAACTACTGAAAACTTACCCCTGCCTCAAGCATTCAACAACTCATCCATCTAGCAATTGTCGCAGAAGTTACTGGCCTAAAAGGCTTCACACACAAAATCGGTACAAAAGGGGGTGGTGATGGACGGAGCATCTGAATCAATCAAACACTCACACCCAGTCAAAAGATCTGGGTTTAATCCATCACCATTCTTTAGTCCACTCTGCCACCCCAGTTCAGACATCGCTATATGCAAATCAGTCTGACCCTGTGCCTCATGGGAACAGTCCAGCCCGAACTGCCAAGCCATGTCTTCCCTGGACCGGAAACAAGCTTCGGAGGACCGGTTTCTGGCATTCCAGCCGTCTTCAGCCCGGCTTGCTTGAATCCAGAGGCAAAGTGAGCAAGGGACTCACGTCTGAGCATACCCTGCCACACTTATTGCAATCCTTAGGTTTTTACACTGTTTTTCTGACTTTTTTTAAATTTATTATCTATTCCTCTCTGTCCCTAAGTCAATATTTTGCATTTTATTTCTACTTTCACTTTTCTACTTTTTTATATTACTTCCTTCTTTAAGCTCCTACTTCTTTCCCTAACTTTATTTTTTCCTTCCAAATTTTCTTTTCCGCCTCCCGCACACCACAGAACCATGGCTAAGGGTACCACTACGGGCTCCAAGGACAAGGGGCCTGAGCCCAAGAGCCGCCTGCCATGCAGCAGACTGCGCCCTACAGGGGAGCAGGCCCAGGAGCTTTTCTGCGAGGCGGAGGTGGCCTCCCTTGTTTTTTTTGTGCAGCGCCACCTCCCCTTGACCTTGGCAGCAGGCGGCAGGCCTGGCTCCGGGTACCCTACCCAGGACCGTCACCGCCGGTGGGTGAAGGTGCGCCGGGCAGTGTTTTGCTGCTCAGGGGTCCGGCGCACCCATTACAAGCTGCCCCACCGGTGGTCAGAAATCTTGGACCGGGAGCAGGACCTGCTGGACCTGCTAGGTGTCGAGGTCATGGGGCTTGGTGAGTAGCTAATATACTAGTAGTATAAGTATAGTGTATTATTTTATTCCGAATAGTAAGAATACTGCTGCTTACATTGCAGGTAAATTACGTTTCAGAATCTTCTGTGATTGTAGGACACAGGAGCTCGGCGCTACTCTTACTTGTTTGTAACTTTGCGCTCGCTTGGGCTGATTATATAAGAGTTTACTTTAGAGAACTTAAATTAGGTAATGCTATTGCTAGAGAGACTCTAGTTCTTCCTTTGTCCTTCTGTCAAATAGTGGTGGATGGATTGATAGGTTTAGTTAGTATTAGTTGGTAATTTTTCAGCGGTCTGCGCTTTTTAAAATATTTTATTTGTTTCACATCAATCATTAATGTTTTTCACTTTCATATTATATCTTACATGATCAGCCCCCAGGGGCAAGAAGACGGGGTCCAACTCTGCGGAACAACAAGAAAAAGATGCCTCCCATGGCCAGCCCCAGGACCGCTCCTTTACCAAGGACTCTGTAGCTGGCCCCAGTAAGTCCTCCAGTGGTTAATATTATTAATTATATTTCCCTAACTTTTACTGCACCTTATTTTTTCCGAACTATTCATTCTGGTTTCTAATTCTATTTTTTGCAAAATCTTTTTTGATCTTGACAATCTGTTTCTAAATGTTTGTTATCCCTGCCTCTAACTGCCTCTGCTATGACTCTCTGTACTACTACTACTATTAGTCTGTCTGTAGCTAAGCTTGCCCAGTTGGCCACTCTTTATTTAAAAGGTTCTAAATAATACTCAGATTGACCAATAGCTCTAGCCACTGAGTCCAGTTCTTTGGGTTGTCCTCTTCTAGTCTTCTTAATATTGAGACTTTTCGACAGTTCCCACCAACAAAATCCCCAACCAGATATTTGACTATTTTTGATAGACTATAGTACATACTACTTCTGTTGTGGGGATTCTGCATAGCCACATACAGAATTATGCACAAGAAAATAGGATGTTGGTGATGGGAGGTTGGACCTTCCTCACACCTCACTCAGAACCCACAATCCCTTTACCAACTAGCTATAGTGTCTCATTAGGTCCCCAAACCCCCCGAAGATACCCAATGATTAGACAACCCAGAACATAACACCCTTTCGCTCACTCACTCGTGTAAGTCCACCACACCAAATACCACAAAGTCTATGTGTAAGTTCCAAAGGTTTATTTTCAACTAACAAGCTCTGTATGTTGTTCTACAATTTAGTATACTATACGAGGCAGCTCCAACAGCAAAATGCATAAGATTAAAACAATAAACATTGTTACAAGTCCAAAGAAGACAAAAGATCTGTGCGTATTCTGGAAAACCCCTCACCTAAGAACGTAGAAGTACTGGTTACATCCTAAGCTCTGCAAAGCTCTGGTTCGTAGGAGGGAATTTTTTCGCCTGTTATGAGAAAAATGGTGCATGTTAGATAGTATAATGCAAGCATTTATCAGTCATGCCAAAAAGTGTAGAGCAAAACCAAAGGTGATGATGGACGGAGTGTTCAACATTGCAAGCACTCACACTCAGTAAACTGATCTGGGTTTAATCCCTCATCATTCTTTAGCTCACTCTGCCACCCCAGTTCAGACATGGCCATATGCAAATCAGTCTGACCCTGTGCCTCATGGGAACAGTCCAATCCGAACTGCCAAGCCATGTCTTCCCTGAACCGGAAACAAGCATCCTGGGACCGATTTCTGGCTAATCACCCGTCATCAGCCAGGCTAGCTTGAATCCAGTGGCAAAGTGAGCAAGGGATTCACATCTGGGCATACCATGCCAACTTAGGGCGAACAAAGCAAAACCAAAGGGGATGATGGACGGAGTGTCGAAAATTGCAAGCACTCACCCCCAGTCAACTATCTGGGTTTAATCCATCATCATTCCTTAGAAGTAGTGTGGCTCACTGGTGAAGTAGTGTGGCTCACTGGTTAGAGGCGGCAGACCCGAGAGCAGAGGACGGCCCGGGACCACACTCTCGGTGCCACAGTCGATTTGTTGCCCCTGCCTCACTTCCCCTTTGACCTCCATTTTGTTGTGTGTTGTTCTTCCCAGGCACGCCCCTCCTCCCCGCTACCGCCTCCCTGCTGCTGACCCTCCCACCCTCCGCCCCCTCCACCATCCATTTATGGCCAATGTCCCCACGCGCAGCGTCCACGCGCTTCGGACACGCCGAAGGTGCGCCAAAGGTAAGCCCGTCTACGCCCGTCCGCGCCTGGACCGCGCCCAGCGCCATACCCCCTGCCTCTTGCGCTGCCCAGCCCTCCCGCATCACCTACGATGCCGCCACCCTCCTAGCCCTTAATCCCGGTCGCGCCCCCAACTGCGTCCAAGCCGCTCCTGGACGCACCCATGGACCTTTCTCCTGCTACTCCTGCAAATTCAGCGGCACCGACAACATCTCCGCTAAGACCACACCACAGATTCACGACCTCAACCACCTACAATGCATCCTTCTCAACACCCGTTCGATCCACAGGCACGCCATTGACCTATGGAATCTACTAGACACCATTTCCCCGGACATCGCCTTCCTTACGGAAACATGGATGAACGCCTCCTCCGCACCAGACATCACCATTGCCATCCCTGAAGACTATAAGATCACCCGCAAAGACCGTACCAGCCACACAGGAGGAGGAATCGCTATCGTTCATAAGAAATCTATCCGCATCTCAACCAGCTCTGACGCCAACCTCGCCAACTCCGAACACCTTCACTTCCAGATCCACATCGACCCCAAAACAACACTCAGAGGCACTCTCCTCTACAGACCACCAGGACCTCGCGCAAAATTCAGTGAAGACATCACGGACTTCATCTCTCCACACGCGCTCCCCTCCAAAGAATACATCCTTCTGGGAGACCTCAACTTCCACCTTGAAAAGATAAACGACCACAACACCGCCACCCTCTTGGACAACCTCGCCAACCTCGGACTTAAACAACTAGTCACTTCCCCCACCCACATCGCAGGTCACACACTCGACCCCATCTTCACATCCAGCAACCACGTATCCTTCAGCCACACTACGGACCTCCTCTGGACCGACCACAGCTGCGTTCACTTCACCTACAACAAGCCGAAACCCATCAACCACTCCCAACCTACCCTGCAAAGAAACTGGAACAAAATCACCACGGACCAAATCTCCGCATCGCTCCTTCGAAACTCCCCAGCCCTCTCTTCTAACGCCAACGAAGCCGCCGCCAACCTCACCCTATGGTTATCCAACACCGCCGACACATTAGCACCACTGAAAAAACGTCAAAGCAAACCTGGCAGCAAGAAAGCCTCATGGTTCAACGATGATCTCAAGAAGTCCAAGAAAGTCTGCCGCTCCCTTGAAAAGGCCTGGAAAAAAGACCCAACCACCAGCACCAAGGACGCCTTCAAAAACGCCACCCGCACTCACCACCAACTGATCCGAAAAGCCAAGAAAACAGCATTCAAGGATCGACTTGACAACAACGCCCACAACAGCAAGGAACTTTTCAACATAGTCAAGGAATTTTCCAATCCCTCGGCCAACTCCAACGACATCACCCCCTCTCAAACCCTCTGCGACTCCCTAGCCTCTTTTTTCCACAACAAGATTGCAGACATCCACAACAGCTTTGACAACCAACCCGGAAACCAACCCAACCTACCACCCGCTGACCATCCTCCCCCCGTGAACACCCTTAACGCCTGGAACCCAATCTCCACCGAGGACACCATCCGCCTGATGAATTCCATCCACTCAGGATCCCCCACAGACCCATGCCCTCACCACATCTTCAACAAAGCAGACTCCGTCATAGCACCGTACCTCCGAGACGTCATCAACTGCTCCCTCAACTCCGCTACATTCCCAGAAGACTGGAAACACGCTGAACTCACCGCCCTTCTGAAAAAACCAACAGCGGACCCCACCGAACTCAAAAATTACCGCCCCATCTCGCTTCTTCCATTCCCGGCCAAAGTCATCGAGAAGGCCGTCAACAACCAGCTCGCCGCCTTCCTCGAAGCCAACAAATCCCTCGACCCCTCACAATCTGGCTTCCGAGCAAAACACAGCACTGAGACCGCCCTCATCGCAGCAACAGACGACATTCGAACTCTACTGGACAATGGAGACACAGTCGCCCTCATCCTCCTCGACCTCTCTGCAGCATTCGATACAGTCTGCCACAGCACCCTTCTACAACGCCTCAATAACATCGGAATCCAAGGAAAAGCACTTGAATGGATCACCTCGTTCCTCACCGGAAGAACCCAGAGAGTCCGCCTTCCTCCATTCAAGTCCGAGGCCTCTGAAGTCATCTGCGGCGTACCTCAAGGATCCTCACTCAGTCCCACCCTCTTCAACGTATACATGAGCCCCCTCGCGGCCATCGCACGCCAACATAACCTCAACATCATCTCTTACGCGGACGACACTCAACTGATCCTTTCTCTCACCAATGACCCCAGCACCGCCAAAACTAACCTTCACGAAGGAATGAAAGAAGTTGCCGAATGGATGAAACAAAGCCGTCTGAAACTGAACTCAGACAAAACAGAAGTCCTCATCTTAGGTACCTCCCCCTCTGCATGGGACGACTCCTGGTGGCCGGAAGCCCTCGGTAAAGCACCCATCCCGACAGACCACGCACGGAACCTAGGCGTTATCCTGGATTCTTCACTTTCAATGAACAAACAAGTCAGCGCCGTTTCCTCTTCTTGCTTCAACATTCTTCGCATGCTCAGAAAAACATTTCGCTGGATCCCCTCCGAAACAAGGAAAACAGTCACCCACGCTCTGGTCACGAGCCGACTGGACTACGGAAACACCCTCTACGCGGGTACTACCGCAAAACTCCAGAAGAAACTCCAACGAATCCAAAACGCCTCAGCCAGGCTCATATTAGACATACCACGCAACGAACACATCTCTGGTCACCTTAAAGACCTCCACTGGCTACCCGTCAATAAGAGGATCACTTTCCGACTGCTTACCCACGCACACAAATCACTCTACGACATCGGACCAGATTGCCTCAACTCTCGACTGTCCTTCTACACCCCCTCCCGCCAACTACGTTCTTCCAGCCAAGCCCTCGCCACTGTACCTCGCATCAACAAGACCACCATGGGAGGCAGATCCTTTTCATACCTAGCTGCTAAAACATGGAACTCACTCCCCGCTTACCTTCGCCTCACCCAGAACCACCTAGCGTTCAGAAAACAGCTTAAGACGTGGATATTTGACAAATAATCCCCTCCCCTTCCTAAGCGCCTTGAAACCCTCTGGGTATGTAGTGCGCTATACAAATCTTATGACTTGACTTGACTTGACTTGATAATTCTCTCGCCTCGGTGCCCACTCTGATCAGCGATCACACTCGGCAACTCTGGGCATTAGCTTGCCTCATCTTCACTAACGGCCCCACCAGACCGCCGGGGATGCCTGGTCTCACCCTGGAGATACCCATTAAGGGACCATCTCTTAGGGAAGCCAGGAAGGGTTTCGCAGCGGTCGAAGCGCCTTGGGACCCTCCGGGTAAGTAGTGCGCTATATAAATGCCTATACATTTACATTTACAGTTCACTCTGCCATCCCAGTTCAGACATGGCCATATTCAAATCAGTCTGACCCTGTGCCTCATGGGAACAGCCCAGCCCGAACTGCTGAGCCATGTCTTCCCTGGACCGGAAACAAGCATCCTGGGACCGGTTTCTGGCTAATCAGCCATCACCAGCCAGGCTAGCTTGAATGCAGTGGCATAGTAAGCAAGGGACCCACGTCTGGGCATACCCTGCCAACTTACGACTAACAAAGCAAAACCAAAGGGGATGATGGACGAAGTGTTGAACATTGCAAGCACTCACCCCCAGTCAACTGATCTGGGTTTAATCCATCATCATTCTTCAGATCACTCTGCCACCCCATTTCAGATATGCAAATCAGTCTGACTCTCTGCCTCATGGGAACAGTCCAACCCGAACTGCCAAGCCATGTCTTCCCTGGACCGGAAACAAGCATCCTGGCTAAGCAATACGGACTGACCAGAATTCCATAACAAAGTGGCTTGTTTTTCGACCTCTTGTACGCAACTCTCAGACAGTAGCTGTATGAGCTCATGTGGGCTAAAAGGCGTCTTACACAACAAGGTGCAAGGTAACGTGCGCAAAAGACACGAAGCTATAATGGTTGCATGGCTCAGGCTAACTTTGCAAAGAGTAGAGTAGACTATAATGACCCTAGGGACCATAACACTACTAGTGTCTATTGACTCTACTCTAGTACTAGGACTAGTGAAGTAGTGATGTATGTTGTATATGTATGTATTAACTTTTTTTCAATCTTGCTAGTGAAAAAGAATAAATAGGGGCGGTGTACAGGCATCTAAAAATGTGTAATGTTTTTTCTAGGCATACTACCGGCCACCAGTGCCAGGGCCAGCGGCGACGAGGCCATTCCGGAGGGGGCAAGAGATGCGGCACCTGCAGGAGCTACAGGGGGGGAGCCAGCAGCAGTGACAGGCAGTGGTAAGTTATATTTCTTACTTATTTACATTACACTAGCTGTAAGGGTGTACACTCACTGTACTGTTGAGACCTAGTAGGTGCAAAGTTGTAGTGAACATTATACAACGGTTGAAGAAGACACCCTTTACTTAGCAATAGCATTAGCAGCGTGAGTTGAGTAACCAATGGCCTCTTCTATCTGACTCCAACTCAGCTGTGAAAGTTTTATGGAGAGGACTAAAAGTCAGATCAGATGACCTTGATGGATGTGTTGAACAAAAAGGGAAAGAAGGGTGGAAGGAGGAAGCCTGCCGAGGCTGTAGCCTTCTGAGTTTACTTTTGGATGCCTGCCGACTGGCGAAAGCCTTCTGACAGTGAAGAGTTGTGGATGCCTGCAGAGGTGCCATGGTAGCCTTCTGACAGTGATGAGTTTCGGCTCGGAAACAAAAGGAGATAGCTATAGTCATGTTCCACTTCCTCTGGAGGGACTGTTAGAGGCAACATTTCTTGTACTATTCTCCATTCAATGTCTGGCTTGATGGAAATGTATTTAGGGCGAGTCAGGAAGATGGAGCAGGACTCTGAGGAGTGGACAGTTAAATGCACAGAGGTGCATCTCCAATATGGAAATAAAACGAGAAGACGGAGGTGATGGATTTGTTGTGATTCGAACCAGAAAAACAGATACTCACACAAATAAAGGAAGGAAGAATGTAACAATTTGAAAGCCTAGTTGTCAGGGAAGAGGAGCTCATTCTCAAACTTTGGTGGTTCGACCAGAAGTAGGTCATCTAACACACTACTTCTGTCACCTAAGTCGCTCTTCTCTTCCTGCTGTGATTCAGGTATTTTGTACTCTGGTGGTATAAAGTGCTGATTCATTTTGATCATGGTAACCTCTCCACGCTTTTGGGTGAGAGACTGGTTCTTTTCAGATTTACAATGGCACCAGCAGCACTGAAAACACGCTCAGAAGAGACACTTGTGACAGGGGAAGCCAGATACTTTATGGCCAGCCTGCTGAGCACTGTCCATTGGCTTCTTTTCCCATACCAATACACCAATGGGTTTCGATCCATGAAGATCTCTGTTGGGTCATTCAGATAGGCCTGCACCATCCGCTCAATGCTCAGGGATGCTCCGATGTGCTTGGCCGCTTTTGCCTTTGCATCAGCACTGGACTTACCATACCCAGGCAGTAGAAACCAATCAGTTGCCAATTGTACTGTGATGATTCTGTTCTTGCTGTTGTTGATATTATTGGTAGTGTTGGTGATTGCTAGGAGGCAAATGTTCTGCCCTCAGGCTCTGAAGTAGAACTTGACTCTGGATTCCCTGTAGTACTTGTTCTGGCTTGGGGCTGCGGGCCTCTAATTACCAGCCTTTCGTTTTCAAAGTCAATGGCTTCCTCACCTATCAAAGTTTTCTTCTTGGCAACATCCACTTCTGAAAAAGCCTTACTGTTCAGAAATACTTTGTACCATGGATCCAAAATTGTGGCAGTAATGTAATGTTGATGTGACACAATGTTATTTTGAATCCTTGTATTTTCAGATTATCGAACGGCTAAGGAGTCTACCAAATAATATGCATCTTGTATGTTTATCCACACCTGCGTACGTTTCAGACACCTTCTTCAGCTGTTGCTCTAGCATGTGCAACAATAGGATAGCTTGGCCCATAGCACTGTCTTTCCTGCTGACTTCAGGTGTGAAGACCTCAAAAGGAAGTAGCATCTCTGTCAGGCATTTAACAAGGTCCCATTGGCCAATCTCAACGGTCATGCCTCTCACAGTAGGATCCCCTAATCTTTGCATGACATAAGCATTGAGTAGTATGTACTGCTCAAACAGACGATCAAGCATTTAATAAGTTTAGTTCCAACGTGTTGGCACCTCCTGGATGAGTGCTTTGACTGGCATTTTATGCTCACGTTGAATGACCCTCAGCTGCTTCTGGGCTTTAAAACAATGGCTGAAATGTGTGTATATTTTTCTGCAGGTGGCCAGTAAGTTGCTGACTTTGTATTCATTTTCAGAATGTCCTGAACAACAATGTAATGCAGTGTGCCAAACACGGGACCCTGAAATAGCCACCATCTTTCATGGCCCTAACTACATTACTGCCATTGTCCGTGGCAACAAAACCAATGTTAAGCCCTCTTGGGCGCAGCCACTCAAATACCTTGCTGTTAAACTCATCCAAAATGTTTGCAGCAGTATGAGATTTCTCCATGACACACATGGCTACAGTTGCATGTTTGCGAGTCATGAAAAATCTCAGCAGCGTCAATACCAGCAGATATCTTTTCTCTAACCCCCACAAAAGAAATCCAGTGTGCATTGATGCACATGCAATTAGTGGCTTGGCAACTGGTCCACATGTCTGTTGTCAGGTGGATACTCTGAACAGCATTCTGCTTCAAGGCTTTTCCAAGCAATTCCAGCACGTCATGATGTAGTGCTGGAATTCCAGCTGCGGCTTTGTGGAACTCCCTTCCTTTAAAGATTTGTGCGCTGGATGATCTTCTCTCATTTCGTAGGGCCATTAAGACCTTTTTATTTCCTTAGCTTGTTGGCTTTTTATTAGCTTGCTGCTTTTTCAGTTGTGTTGTGTTGTTTACCTTGTCAAGCGCCAGGACGCCCCTTCGCTGGAGCAGCTGTGCGCGATATAAGTGCCCATAACATAACATAACATAACTCTGGCGAAATAGTAGCGGCTGGGAACCTGCCGTTTTGGGCAGATGGCTTTCACAAATTCCAATAAACCCACCCCTTTAACAAAAAAAAAGGGAGAAGTTCCAGTGGTAACATTTTAGCCAGCTTCTCATTGTACAAACGTGCTAATGGGTGGGTGCATTCATACTGCCCCTCCGCCCTAGTAAACATGCTGATAATGGTAGGCTGCATGGTTTTCCTTTCTGTTAGGCTCAACAACACACTTTTTTTCATTGCGGTACTCCTTGGTGTCTCAGGCTGACTCTTACTCTTGTGATGTGGGTGTGATGGAGCAGGCGAGAGACAAAAATTTGTAAGGAACCCTTGTGAAATCAATTTTATATAACAATAACTGAAGTAATGGTGTGATGCATGAAAAAAATTAATCAACAAAACGCACTTAGACATTATATTTTACATGTGGGAAACTAATGGTTATTTGCAAAAATAATATACTAACAATTGTGAACTAGTCATACTAATATAGTGCTATAATACGCAAAAAAGCATGTATGTTTACGCTTCATTAGAGAGTGAGTATACATTGTGGCAAATAAAATGCACTTGGTGAGTAAAAAAATGCTATTTGTATGGCTTGATGCTAGGTAACAACTAACTGGGAATATTAGAATGGTGGGAGGTAAACAGAAGGGCTATAATTCTAAATCTAACTTCTGTTGTGTTTGTTTTTGCATTAGTTCTCATTGAGGTTTACGTAGCCTGTTTGTTGAAAAATGGCCGGTGATTGAAATGTTGACATCAGTTTGAAAGAAAAATCCTCCACGCATGCGCGTCAGTGAAAAGCTGAGTAAAAGAAATAGACTGTGCGCAAAGCAAATGATGTCAAGGTCAGTTTGGCCCAGGGCACGGAAGTATGCCAAAAGATGCCCGCTTCTAAAACCGTGAGAAAAGAACAGTAAGGATGAAGAATAACAATTTCTATAACAAAACGAGAATGACAAGCATAAATTGGAGAGGAATGTTATGGGAACCTTTTGTGGATGATTTTGCAAAAACACAAACCGGTCTAGGCAAGGATAAATGAGGTGATCATCACCCCCCCTCTAATGGACCAATCAGAATGAACTGTGGACCCTAAAAGTTTAAATTTTAAGTTAGATAGTTAGTGAAAAAGGGTATAAAAGAGCTTCTTCGAAAGGTTGAAAAAAGTTTGCTCCACTGATTTTATTTTGCACCAGGACATGCTGTCAGTTTGAACTATTTTATGGTGCTAGAAACTTTGAAAATGTTTGGACTTTAACTTTTATGGAGCAAAGAAAAATGATTGAATGCAGAATTTTTATTTTGGAAGGGAGTCATTGAGGAGAAATAGAGCGGCAGATTGAGAACCTGTGTGACTCTGTTATTTTTCTTAGCACTGATGGGTAATGTATTTTCTAAACTTTTAATTTCTTTAACATGCATTAAATAAATTGCTTTAACATCGCTTGTCTAAATAAATCTTTAGAAGTCTTTTCCTAAATGAAGTAGATAAAATCAATATAACATTTATACTCAAGTCTGGTTATTTTTTTTAATTAAAAGAAATGTCATGACAGTATAACATTGCTAAGGTTACAGGATTACTATGATTAAGCTGGTCTTAGTCTCCATCAACTAATTTCTACTAGATGATCCATTGACCAAATAGTGGAGTACCTTGATGTTAAGTTTTCCAAGTTACATATTAGCATAAGCTGAGTACTATAAAATGTATATAAAAATGTATAAAGCATAAATCATAGGTACCCCGCTAACCAACAGCTCGCCTTCTTTGTCACTGATTCAGGAGTAAAGGTATGTGTGCGTGTGTGACTTGCGGTGTTATGGGCCCCACCGATGAGTAAGAAATAACTGCTCCTGAGCTAGGTGAAATGAGTATTGAAGGTTGTTGGAGAGCCGTGCTGGATCAGGCGGTACCAGTGTACTGCTGGGGACAGGGCTACTTTGTGTACAACTACCAGAGAGAATGTCTCCCTTTTCTTCGTCTTCCACTATGATAGGATCTTCTACTTTTTTATCCCCACCAACAGCAACGGTTGCAATATTTATGCTGCGCAGGTGGTCCTCCCAGTTAATCAAGTGGCCTTTTTTCATATGGGTTATTTGGCCTCCGGTACCATAGTGTGTACCAAGCTTACCCTGACTAACCGAGGTATTACAAATGGAGCATATAGCAATGTTCCCCTCCTTTTCGCTAACCGTGAAGAAGTCCCAAACTGGGGAGCTTAACTTTTGTCTGCTGCTGGAGGTGCTTCTTCCAATGCTGGATGAACTGGAGGGTGTGCGTTGAATTTGACTCTGTGCAGTACGAGTACCACTATCTATTTCAACTGAGGTGGTGGTTGTGCTGGATGTAGGACACTGCCGGGTCTTTGCTAATCTAAATATGGAAGCTGTAGGTGGTATTGGTGTTACAGTGTAAAGGAAATGTTCTGTGATTTATTTGGCAATCCAGAGGAGGGTCAAGAGGCCAAGTTCGATGACGGTATAATTGGAGGGAAATGCTTAGAGCAATGTTTTAATCTAGTGTGAGTCATCGGCAGAGTTGTATGGAGGGTCAAGAAGGATGAAAGAGATGGGATTCATTGCTAATAGAGGTCCTTGCTAAAAATAAATGGGGGGACATTTTAGTGAATGCTGAAAAAAATACTCGTTTTTTTGCAATGTGATAGACGTCAGAGATATGGGGTGGAACTAACATCACAGGTACTTTTTGAATGTTGTTGTGTATAAATACTGGCAAATAAAATAATAAATGCATGTTTTAGTGTTACTTACAGTAACCCCTGACGAAGGGCCCTAGATGCCCGAAGTGCATTGGGTTTAATAAATACTGCTTTGGAAGAACAAATGCGTTTGTATGTGTTCTTGAAGAGAGGTCCAGATGGGCATATCACGAACATGAGAAACCTTTGAAAATGGCATCACTCGGAATGTGGAATAAATTGAATGTTGAGCAAAAAGTTTAATTAAAAGAATGAGTACGTGGTATAAAATGGAGTACAAAGAATTGAACACAAATGAAAAAATACGAAGAGGTAACATTGAGCTGTGCCATATGTTTTGTGGTGAAAGGCGTCCATAAATGACTGAATTGGTGTTATCCATGCTGCATCCCTCACAGCAATTTGGGATGTGGTAATGCCAGTCTGCACTGGGGCGGGAGTAGTGTCCATGATGACTGGCTCATCATCATCCTGCTGTTGTACATCGACCTCGATAAGTATAAGGCTTTCTGGAACCTTCCTTTTCCCTAGCCTGGTCTTGGGACGTGTCTCCCTCTCAGGCTCAGGTTGTGGCTACCAAGTGGCATCTAGATCGTGAGAAGGGGTGCTTGGCGAAGAACTCGATGCACTAACCCTCCTTTTCCTTGCTGGGGATGTGGAAGACAATGGATCTTCTGAATGAGTGGCTTCCTCTTCTTCTTCCTCTGCATGAGGCTCGATTTCCTGAACAGCCCCTATTTTTGGAGGAACAACTACTATTGTGACGGTGGTTGTGGCTGTTGTTGACCACTTATCTGCTGTGTTTCGCCTGCGTTGATTGGGTACTACTTTGAAATAGCGATAAGTTTATCAATAAACTGGTTTGTATCATTAGGCTGGCTACCTCTTCCACACTCATGTGCTTGGGCCTGGGTTAGTGTGTTGTGCCTGCTGATGCAGAGGTGCTACCCCCAGACACCGCTGCTGCAGGCGTAATTTTTGTTTTCCCAAACAAGGTTTGTGGCGGAACACCAGACTTAAGTGTCACTTCCTTCTTCTGTTAATTCCTCTCAATAGCAATTTTCTCGGTCTTGGAGGACCTGGTACCTGCTTTCTTTGGGCCCATCTTTTTTAGATGTCAGCAGCACTCAATTGCACAAGTTGCGGAGATGTCTGGTCAGGTCACACATCACGTTGTGTACAACAGCAGGATGTCTGCCTGGCAGTACAACGGCGATAATGACAGACACCTCCTCCGCAGTCTTTTGTGCACCTAAAAGCAAAAAATCCAGAAGAACATCATTCAAACGTGGAATTTGTTGTGGTTAAATTACTACTAGTACAATCAAACAAATATGATCTATAATACATAACTTAGTGTGTGGTGGTCACACTTATTACATTTTAGTAACTCAGTTAACAACAAAAGTGTAGTCATTTATGATACTTTAACAACAAGGGCTTTCCTGGTGTACTGTGTACATTCAGGAAGAATAAGAATAGCAAATAACAAAAACAAAAATATAAATGTAGTGGAACCTGTTTGGCCTTAATTTGTGTATCACGTGGGATGGATGCAGCATTAGGGACCTGCAGCTGGCAATGGGGATAGAAGCAGTAAGCCAAGAGGAACAATGGAAAGACACGTAGGCCTATGTGGCAAAAACACAACACTACTAACTACCACCACAAAATGGCCCCAACCACATGATAACCCATCACAGGCACAAGACTCAGAAAACAACTAACTCAAGAAGGCCTATATGGCCAGCCAAAGGATGCCTTTTAAACAACACAGCTTTAATGCAAAAACGAAAAGTGAACTACAGCCCAAAAACCACATTTTGCAATTCAATCCAATGCCATCCATGCTATAAATGATGTTTAAATTCAACAGACACCACAGAAAGAGATGTTTCATGCACCCATGATGAGTACCTCTGGGCCTATTGGCAGACTAGGCCACAAGCTTGGAGGCCTATGGCAAAAGCACAGTGGCTGGTCCCACAAAATGGCCACCACCACATGGCCAGGCCACCCACAATAACAAGAAACTAAAGACAGACAATGCAGGCCTATGGCAAATGCACACTGCCTGGATGGATCCATGAAATGTCCGCTAGCCACCAACAACAAAAATAAATGGAAGACAGACAATGCAAGCCTATGGCAAAAGCACACTGCCTGCCTTCACAAAATGGCTGCCACCGACATGGCCAGGCCACAACAACAAGAAGCATAAGCCAAGGGGAACAAAGGAAAGACACGCAGGCCTATATGGAAAAAGCAGCACACTACTAAACTACCATCACAAAATGGCCCCCAGCCACATGGTCACTCACAGTCACAACAGGACATGGAAAACAATGAACTCAAGCACGCCTATATAGGGCCAGACAAAGGAGGCCTGCTAAACAACACAGCTTTATTACAAAAATGCAAAAACGAAAATCCACAGGGCTAAGAAAGGTTGGAAAGTTACACAACAAGCACACACACACACACACACACCTAGCAAAGGTATTTATTTACACCCAAAAAGTGAAATACACCTCAAAAACCACATATAGCATTTCAATCCAATGCCATCTATGACCTACATGATGTTTAAGTTCAACAGACACCACAGAAACGGTTGTTTCATGCACCCAGGAGTACCTCTGGGTCAACTGGCTGAAATTACAATCAAAGAAAAACAACTAGGCCCCTACTGAATCTACAGGCCACCCACAACAATAAATTCAAAAAAATGATGAAAATTCCCAAAAAATGTAGGTATAAACATGCCCCAATCAAACAAACAAGTACCCAAATTCTCCAACTTACTTGTAAAATCTCAAATCCCCAAATCCTCAAATCCAATCCAATGATATGATGCAGCAGACAGACACAAAACATGATCCTTCCAGCTACAAATCTAAATGAAAGTGAACAGCAGAAGGACAAAGAACTAGGAGGAGCCTGCTGGACAGGAACAGAAAGTTGGAGACTCAGGGGCACTTCCTTCCTTTTGAAAAAAAAGTAAAAAAATAAAAAGGACTCCTTGCACAAAAAACTACAGCCAAATCACAATCTGAGGAGTTTCTTTCAGCAAAACGATCATTTTCGAGAAGGATTTATGCTGCTCGAGAGATATTCTTCGCCAGATTGCAATTACTGCGTGTCCGGGATTGAGACCTCACCCCATACAAAGAGGCGTGCGTCTGTCTCTAAGACAAAATCTGGACATATTCCAAATATTGCCCGGCCATTCCAGGCCTCCAGGTTCTCCAACCACCAAACCAGCTCCTCCCAAGCTCCTACTAAAAGAAAAACGTGATCTCAATACCTTTCCTCAGCACCTCTGCTTTCATTTCTGCAAAGCTCTGTATTTAAGAGGCACATGAAAAAATGAGTGAATAGAAGATGAAAACAAACTAATCACCGTTGCCAAACCCCTCAGAGTGACTTGCTCTTTCTTCAACATTCCTTTCACCTCTGACCTTATCTTGACCACTTTCTTCTCTGGTAAACTTAGAGTCTTCTCTGCTGTGTTTACCACAAATCCCCAAAACTCTAAACATTGACTGGACTTCTAAATCAACTTCTCTCTGTTGATCAAGAAACCCAATTCTTCCAAAAGATCCATAGTCAAAAGCAGCTGCCTCTCCAACTCCTCTTGACTCTGAGACATAATAAATAAAAAAG
This sequence comes from Lissotriton vulgaris, assembly GCF_964263255.1. Lineage (NCBI taxonomy): Eukaryota > Metazoa > Chordata > Amphibia > Caudata > Salamandridae > Lissotriton > Lissotriton vulgaris. Next base: position 192,928,726 of record NC_141694.1, read on the forward strand.
TTGTCTAATTACATTATCAAATTAATTCCTCTCTTCCCGAGAAAGTTGGCCACTGGTCTCAACACCTTTGTAAAGAGCCATGGTGCCGACGCCAGTCTAAACAGGAGGCATGAAAACGGATACAGCTCTCCCAACCACATGAACGGGAGAAATCTGCGACTTTCTTCCGCCGTAGGCATAGTGAAATAAGCATCCTTCAGATCCAATTTCACCAGTAAATCGTTCTCCTGGAGAATATCGTTCAAAAGATGGATACCCTCCATCTTGAAATGCCTGTAAACAACATACTGATTAAACCCTCTCATATTCATCATGGGTCTCCAACCCTTGTCCTTTTTTCTTCACCAAAAATATAGTACTCACAAATCCCCGATCTTTGTCCGATACTTTCTCTATTGCCCCCTTGCACAACATCTCCATAACCTCTTTTCCTACTACCTATTACCTGGTTCCTTCAACTGCTTTGGTTCTTCCTCGAACTCTATAACATATCCTTATATTGTGAGAATAACACATCTGTCCTTGGTTAAACTCTCCCAATTCCTTACCAACCATTCTAATCTACCCCACTTGGGGTAGAACCAAAAATAGTCTTCGTACACACTTTGAGATCCTTGTGCAAACTGAGCTCGTCCCCTTGCCTGGCGCATACTGCCTGCTCTTCCTCTTTGGGGATAAAACCCAGTCGTGGACTGAAATCCCCCTGAACGCTGCATGTCCCTGGGACTGGTATTGAGTCCTTGTGTATGACCAGCCAGGGAAACAGGCTTTCGCTTCGGCCCGGTCAAAAACACTCCTTCCACAGACCCTTCTTAAGGACGACTGGGCCTTGTTCAGACTGGTGAAAGTTGAAGCATACTTTCAAACCCCCTTCACCAATCCTTCCCTGAACAAGTACCCCTTAGGGCTGGCTGTAGGCTCCTTTTTTGCAAAGTCCCTGAACCTAGGACTTATCCTCATTAGGCTAGTTTTGCATCTTTCTGCCAACAAAGCTGCATTTGCATTTCCTAGGAAACATATCACCCTCTGCAACCAACCTCTCAATAGCTCATTATCTATCTGGACACTTTTCATTCTGGCCTCTTCCGCCATGCCCAAAATTCTGGCCAATGGCCCCAACATATCCAGCAAGCGATCTTGCCACTACTTAAGGTCCCTTTCCAAACCCTTCCTAGGGCCACGCCCCATCTTAACCAAAAAACAAATTAAATCTGGATCCAGATCTGGCATCATTCAGGATTTTCCATAAACCACAGGACGAGACCACTCCGCCCTCATGAGTGCTCTGGCCTCCTTTTCTAAAGGCATCCTTATCCATAGCTTCAAAAAGTAAGCCACATGAGGCAATGGCCACCAGTCTGCGCTTCTGGGGTGCCTAATCATCTCAGAACTGAACATGTCCTCTCCCTGAGGATCCTTAACACTCCTTTTCTCTGTCCTTTTCTTCTCTACTTTTTCTGTGTCTATATCCCATCCATCATCAAAATAATCATCCAAAATGAACTCATCTGCCTCATACTCAAATTCCTGCTCTAAGAGGTCCGCTTGAGATTTTTCACCAACTTGTTTGCCGCTGAGGACACACTCTTTTGTGCCGTGTTGGACACCTTCCTCATTTGTGGCACAAGGCTCACCCTTACTTTTTACCAGAAATCGGACTCCCACTTCAATATTCTTAGTCTTTCTTGGTCTCTTTCTTTAACCTTTTACTTCACCTCCCTCTTCTTCTTCCATAGAGCAATACTCATCCTCTGAAGACTCCACTGCTCTTCTTTTCCTTCTCAATAGGCTCTGTAAAACCTCCTTCACAGAGCTCTTCACCTCTTCCTGAACAATTTTTCTCAGATTGCCATCACTAGAACCTGAGGACTGTGCACTCTCATTTACTTCCATAATAACTCTTTTATTAAACCAAAAACGAAAAGAAAGAAATATATTTTTGTTATCTAATATATTTTCTTTTTTTTAAAAATGTATCCTTTAATCTCCCAAAAACATTTTCCTATTAATGATATGAAATGAAATGAAACGTAGACTTGTAGAGCGTGATTGCTGCCATGGGGCGTCCAAGCGCTAAATAAAGAGTGGAGCCACATGTCAGAGGCGGTCAGTTAGGGGGTCAGTTATGAGCGTTCAAAAAGGAAGGTCTTTAATTGCTTGCGGAAGGAGGGCAGATCAGGGTTGGATCTAAGTTGGAGGGGAAGGGAGTTCCACAGTTTTGCAGCATTATAACACAAAACTAACTCCTACCTTTTCTCACCAAAAAGCAGCAGCCCCTGCCTAATTAATGCCTTTCTAACCCTAAAACTCCTCTACCGAACTCCATTGTGTGCTCCTCCCGCTTGCGTACTTTACCCCGATGGCTGAGCGCTAGCTTCAGGTAATTAGAAATGCTCTGATCTTCATTTCTAAAATGGCCCATGTACGTCCTCATGCACGCAAGCTTGACAACGCTACTCTGTCTATGGACACCTACAAGGTGCAAGCTGTACCTGTGGCGCCTGTTGAGTCGGAAACTACGTGGCTTGCACTGCAAGCACGGGACTCCTCCACTACGCCACAAGCTGAAGTGCGACACGCTCGCTTGCAGCGTAACGGTATTTCTTTCTTTTTTCTTACTTTAAAAACTATGATAATAATCTCTTATTCTGCACTAGCCTAAGCCCGCATAACCATCTAACCTACTCAGAACCCATAAATTGGGGTTTCTACATCAAAAACTCTCAACATATCTGAAAAATTAAACAGTTTACAATACTCACATTACATTTCCTACTATCAGCTATCTTTTAAACAATAAATTACTTTATGAAACTACTATTAATCAACCTTAATTAATCACATACATAAAATTATTAACAAGGAAAACGATACTTATCCGTCAAGGAGCAGTAGATAAAAGAGGAACATTCTAACGTTCTGGAATGTTTGTGTTGGTGATGTAATACTTTGAAGTGCTGCAAGAAGCTGGCAAATAAAAGTAATAAGCATAATGCTAGCCTCTGGTCTTGTCATGAAATCTCGTCCACAAAGCTCTAATGAATGGACAATAATTTATCATGCTGAATGTCATGCAACAAACTACAACCAAGTTATTGGTTTTGCATGTGCCTAAATATATTAGTAGACACATAGCATTAGCAGCATGTTATGATGCAATCCTGCATTCAGATTTTGATTTAAGCATGGTTTGTATTCACACATTAAGCATTGTCAAGACACATAAGCAACATCAATAGTTACTATGGAGATTAAACTCAACCCCTTGTAGCTGCTCCTGGGCCTTCAAATCTCCTTCCAAACCAGGGTAAGTGAGAATAAGCCACCCTAAGAATACAGTGCATCTTTGGGGTCATCAACCACTGCACCTGCTTTTTCTGCTGGGAGGACCTCTGCAGTTGCTTCAAAGCGATTAGACATGTCCACTGCTAAGGTCATCCCAATTGTTGCAGCAGTGGCGCTGCCGTTCTTGTAGAACCCCTGACAGCGCATACTCCTGGCAATGGCCTGCCTGATGTTCTTCTTGTTATGGGGCCTGACGTACTAAGAGAAGGATATGGGCAAAGAAAGACATACAATTAACAAACATGTAACAGCAAAGATAAAAATGTAGAAGAAAATATGAATGAGATATTATGTGACTCTAAGTTCACATACATTGGTTTAGTATTTGAAATATTGGATTTTGTTTAGGAGGACATTGCAGAAAGTTTTGTGTTGGCATTAGGTAAGACCATTTCTCTGTTGATTAATATTTACTATTTTCAGTATGTTACTTTTCTCACATGTTTACATCGTAAGGCACTGTAAAATAAAACATCTTTATGCATCACATCTATGCCTGTAAAAGTGCCCACATTTATGCATGGATATATATTCCTAGTCATGCCGTTATACTTTTAGCCTTATGCTGGCCCTTGCAATAAGTTTGGAGGTATGAAAACACCATGTGTTTCCAATTTTCTGAATATTATGCATTTCCTATAGTCAAAGACATGTACTGCTATTTAGACTACACTTTTTACAAATATACTTTTTTGTTTAAAGGCCCTTATTTTGAGTGTGTGAGACAAAGACTATATTTTTAATTTAATTTAATTCCATTATTAACTATATAATGTAAAAATAAAAAATAACAATGAAGTAAACAAAAATTGTATAAATATATGTCACCTACTGGCGGTCGCCAGTAGGTATTTATAGTTAGGACCAAGTTTCCATAGGAAGAGCATTTTGAGTTTTATATAGCACGAACTAGACCTGAATTGGGTATCAGAGCGCTTTACATAGCACCAGTTACGTTACATGAGGACACACATTCATTTGTGTTAGGCACTGGGGAGATTACGTGATTTGCCCAGAATCACAGGATGTTTTTTGGTGTCATTGCCGAGACTCGAACCCAGTTCCCCAGGTCCGAGGTCGAGCGCCTTAGTTTGATGAATCTTCATGAAATTCTCCAAACAAATTTTTTGTTCATATCAGCTCCTATGGTGAAAGTTTGGGGGTGGCTCGTCAAGGGGGGGTTGAGAAAAAAGGGGGGTCCCAAAACATGTTTTCTCCATGTTAATTTCCTTAGGAAACTTTAGACAAGCCTACAGTTTGAACAGGCGAACGGAATTATCCCAAATTTGGCAGGGAGAAGGGTCTTGGTGTACAAAGCACGTTTTTGTTTATTTGGTGTACATCTGCTCAGTAGTTTTTGAGAAATATTAAAATTTACAGATAGCGATATTTGGGAATTCTGCCATCTGATTGGCTGAGGATTTACGAGCACAAGCCTGATGCTTATTGGCTGCGAGCAGTGCGAGGGGTTGCAACTAGGAAGTGTTGGCCGCCATTTTGTAATTCTGTTGAAGCGAGTAAGGGGAGAAAAGGGGGGAAAAGTAGGAAAGAGGAGGGTAGGAGCAATGTAACCTCTGTGCAGTGTTTTGGGTGTATTATACAGGGGGGTGCGAAGCAAAGTATTCACCCCTACTGGTGTGAAAGTGCTGGACTACGGAAATTAAGCGAGGTATTGCCTAGAGTCTGGTGCTGCTAAGGTGAGCTGGTGTAGGACTCGGGGATTAAAGTATGAGCCGAAACTGTGTGTATTATGCTTTGAAGTTATGTGCCTTGGCCGCTGCACCACACCTGTGGAAGTAGTGTCAGCATGTGTTTATATCTACTAGGACGCAGTACTGACCCGTACTGGTATGAAAGTCCTGGTGTATGGAAAATATGTGAGGTATTGTCCAGAGTCTCATGCTGCAAACTACTGACCCTGCCCCCTACTGTTACTATTCAGCTTATCATGTTGCTTACTGAGCGCCGGGACACCTCCTTGTGAGGTAGCTGTTTGCGCTATATAAACTTCTGTATTATTATTATTATTATTATTATTATTATTATTATTATTATTATTATTATTATTACTGGTCTGAAAGTGCTGGGGTAGGGAAAATATGTGAGGTATTGTCTAGAGTCTCATGCTGCTAAGCTGAGCTGCTGCCAGACTCGGGGATGAAAGTGTGAATCCAAACTCTGTGTCATATGCTGTGAAGTCATGTGCTTTGGCAGCTGGGCCACCTCTGTCCAAGTAGTGTCAGCATGAAGTTATACCTACTCGGAGGAACTTTTGTTTCTAACATTGTAAGTTGTGTATGGTGTTTAGGGGGTGTTATACAGGGAGTGCAAAGGTAAATTTGCACATATCAAATCAATTCGGTATTTGTAAAGTGCAAACTACTGACTCCTACGGGTCTGATGGTGCTGGGGGCATAAGCTGAGGTGCTGCCAGATTTGGGGATAATGCCGCTGAACTACTGAGCCCTATGATGACCTTTTAACCTGCACGTGCCGTTAAATGTTCGAGTAAATGTTGCAAAACTATATCGTTAGGTAAAAAAAATAGATAACCTTTTAACTTGCAGGTGTCGTAGAATGTTCCAGAAAGTGTGGTGATAAAATAGGTTGAACTTCTGACCTGTATGTGTCGTGGAATATTAAGTAGCTTTCCATATGGAAAAATCAAAAATAACCAATGGAGATAAGGTTTGGAATGTTTTTGTAGGAATTTAGTATTCTGATTTGTTCTTTACATGTATTTATATGTGGAGCGACAGAGAAATTGTGCTATTACTGGTTCCATTCTTTTAAAAATAAAATCTTTTTATTAACTGGTTCCATTCTTGATGAAAGCGGTGCATTACATGCAGTGTGAGACAAAGAAAGAATTCCATGCATGTGTGATATTTGTAATCTGCATACCAACTACAAAGGTGAGGTAGAAATGAACAAGATGTGTTATGTGTTCTGTAGTAGTGATTAACCCCTTTACTGCTAAGGCATTATCAGTAGTCTCATATAATTTCAATTGAAATCAATGGAAAGTCCATGACGAGTTACCCTTGTCATTAGCAGCCAAGAGGTTAAGTATTTGAGGTAATATTTTTAAGTTAGAAAGTATGTTTTATTTCAAAATAATATACTGTTAGTAAAGTGTGGTGTTTTATATTGGTTATAAAATATGCATACACTTTGACCGGTTGTTAAATAAGTATTTTATATATGTTTAGGAAATTTTCACAAAGAAGAAGTGTTATTTGTCATCTTTAAAGGACTGTATGGTTTTGAAAATGAGGTACAACGTTAATTAAGGTTTGCTAATGTATTAAGGCGAGATAAACAAAATGTCCCACGTTTACAAATTATACTTTTTGTGGGAATAGTGGGGTGTGGAGGGGTGGTAGGAGATGTATGTGTTATTAAGTTAAAAGAGATAAAACGAAACCCAAAAATATTATGTGAACAGGTTGTTGTCTCATTTTTGACAGTGAGAGGAAGATTTGAATATAAGTCGAGGTAGGTTGTTGTACTGTGAGGCCGTCTACAGTGTTTGGAGATTACATGAAGAGGAGATGGAGATAGTAAAAGTGATACGTTTCTTTTTTATGTACGCATAGTTTGAATCATTTGATCATAGGTTGAGATATAATATGAACATGGTTTCTGGTTTGCATTTGGGTGTAGTTAATAGTTTTAGTAGTTTCTGACTAGTGAATAATAAAAAGGTAGATATATGGTAGTAAACGTATTAATGATTCTGTTCTTATAAAATAGAAGTGGTTGGGGAGTGTTTCTTTAGAAGAGATGTTTTATAAATGCGTGAGAGATAAAAAAAAAAAGGAAAATGTGCAGTATATTTTCTGTATGACTTTCTTGACATTAGTAAATTACATGTGATTATAAGTGAAACTATTTGTCAGGCTATGTCCCTGTGCTGGATATACGTAGGTGTTTAAGTGGTCGGGGTTTTACCAGTGGTCAGCTTTACTATCCCTTTTGAGACAGTCGTCAATTTTTACATTACATTTAATGTCCTTAAAACACGTTCAGTAAGGGGACGGTATATCAAAGGTTTGGGAATTACAACTTTGTTTACTTTCTCCATCCCTTGCTCTACACTCTACAGAGTGTTTCAACGCCTTTTGTAACTTATAGATGTCTAGCTAGTAACCCTTTAAGTGCTGCCTCGGTGCATTGGCCGACGGCAGCACTACCTCCCCAGTGCTGCGCACGACCATTGGACGTCCATTCAGCACTAGTTCCAATGGACAGCGCAGCACTGGGGAGGAATGTTTAATAGCATCTATGAGGTTAGAGGTGGTGTAGTTCCACTGGGCCCATTTATAAACCGTGCTATGGGATGGTTTATGTTTTACCCGCCAATTTGCATGTTTGAATACTTTTTGCTGATAAGGGTTGCAGCAGGCACCTGTTAAAATTATCCCTGTGTATGGGTATATTGGCGCTACTAGGAATGGTGGGGGTTTCTGTTTAATTTCGTACAGTTAAGCAAGGGCGGGGTTGTGGGTGGGGAGGTGGGTATGTTGGTGGTTAATACATAGAATTTTGTAACATGCAGATGTTGAGCTACTAAAGGTGATGTAGTACCACTGGGACCATTTATAAAGCGCCCTGTGGCATGGTATATGTTGTACCTGCAAATTTGCATGCTTTAATACATTTTGCTGATGGGCGTTTCGGGAGACATCTGTTGAAATTAAGCCTCTGTATGGCTATAGTGGCACTTCCAGGTTTGATGGGGCTATTTCTTTTATTGCGTAAAGTTAAGCAAGGGCGGGTGTGGAGTTGGTGTAGTGGTACTGCGACTATTTATAAACCGTCTTATGGTATGGTGTATGATTTAGTTGCAAAATTGCAGGTTTTAATACCTTTTGATGATGAGCGTTCCGGCAGACACCTGTTGACATTAAGTCTATGTATGGCTATAGTGGTGCTAACTGGAGTGCTGGGGCTTGTTGTTTAATTTCGTAAGGTTAAGCAATGGCAGGGGTGGGGGTGGGGCAGGTGGGTATGTTGCTCATTATAACACGGACATTTGTAACATGAACATGTTTAGCTAGTAAAGGTGATGTAGTGCCACTGGGCCCATTTATAAACCGTGCTATGGGATGGTTTATGTTTTACCCGCCAATTTGCATGTTTGAATACTTTTTGCTGATAAGTGTTCCGGCAGACACTTGTTAAAATTAACCCAGTTTATGGGTATAGAGGCTCTACTAGGAATGGTGGGGGGTTCTGTTTCATTTCGTACGGTTAAGCAAGGGCGGGGTGGGGATGGGGGAGGTGGTTATGTTGGTGATTAAAACACAGAATTTTGTAACGTGCAGATGTCGAACTACTAAAGGTGATGTAGTATCACTGGTACCATTTATAAAGCACCCTATGGCATGGTATATGTTTTACCCGCAAATTTGCATGTTTTAATACATTTTGCTGATGAGCGTTTCGGGAGACATCTGTTGAAATTAAGCCTCTGTATGGCTATAGAGACGCTTTCAGGTTTGCTGGGGCTCTTTCTTTTATTGCGTAAAATTAAGCAGGGGCGGGTGTGGAGGTGGTGTAGTGGTACTGCGACTATTTATAAACCGTCTTATGGTATGGTTTATGTTTCAGTTGCAAAATTGCAGGTTTTAATACCTTTCGATGATGAATGTTCTGGCAGACACATGTTGACATTAAGTCTATGCATGGCTATAGTTACGCTAACGGGAGTGCTGGGGCTCGTTTGATTTCGGAATGTTAAGCAAGGGCAGGGGTGGGGGAGGTGGGTATGTTGCTGAATATAACATGGACATTTGTAATGTGCACATGTGTAGCTAGTAAAGGTGTAGTAGTGCCACTGGGTCCATTTATAAACCTCTCTAAGGCATGGTATATGTTTTATCTGGAAATGTGCATGTTTTAATAACTTTTTTTGCTGAGTGTTCCGGCAGACACTTGTTGAAATTAAGTTCCTGTATTGCTATTGTTGCTCTACCAGGTTTGCTGGGGCTCTTTGATTTCGTAAGGTTAAGCAAGGATGGGGAAGAGGGTGGTGTAGTGGCAGTGGGTCCATTTATTAACCATTATGGTATGGTATATGTATTACTCGCAAATGTGCATGTTTTAATACCTTTTGGTGAGGAGTGTTTCAGCAGACAGCTACTCAAATCTCACATTTCTGTGGATAACAAATCTTCGTGCTGATAGACACTCCTGCACTGTGGTAGAAGGCTGCCAGCGTTGATGGAAAAGTATGAAACTTGGTGCCATTGTAGATTTCAATGGAATCTTGGACTATTTCTTTGTTACTATGGTGTATTCAGGGTTTTAAGTGGTAAAAACTGGGGGTGATGTAAAAGGGGCGGGGCAAACTTCTTAATGGGGTGTGGGCTATCCAAATAGGGGCATGGTCTAAATCAGGATAACTAGTATTGTGTACTTAAGAAAATCACCTCCAATTATCCTACCTTCAGAAAACACACTCTTTAAAGGATTTCCCTTCCTCCTACAACGTTGCTCACCTAGCATGATGTCTCCACTTCTCAGTAGTGAGAAAAATGAGCATGCGCACATGGATGTGCATGCTGTCACTGCAGTCCAATAAAAAAAAAAGAAAACTGACTACCTTTGCGACGGCCGAAAATATAGCCCGATAGAGACCCGTTTCGAAGACCCCTGAAAATAACTGCTGGTGCTGAGACCCGGCCCACTTAAAGCCCTGCATCCATCCATCCTAAGCACTACGCCATCCAACCATCTTTTAATTCATCCATACATTCCTACCTACATACATACATGCATACATACATAGATCTGTCCCTGCATTTATCCTAAGCATCTATCAGCCCACTCACCTATGGTAAGCATTGTGCCATCCATCCAGCCATTCACCCATATGTCCATAAATACATTTGTCTCAGTACCAATTCTAAGCATCTATCAACCCACCCATCTATCCTAAGTATTGTTCTATGCATCCATTCATTCTTCCATCCATCCATCTAGCTATCCATTCATCCATCTGGCCATCCATCCACTCGCCATTTATTCAACTATCCGTCCTTTTTTCTGTGCATCCTCCGCCCCCGATCCTAAATACCGCATATTATACTCATCCACACAGCCCCTTGAGGGGCCGAAAAGGCTGGCGATACGTATTGACAGGCAGAAGTTTCTGATAAAGAACAAGAAAGCTTTGAGTTGCTCTTTGTGGACCATAGTTCATCACCCTTCGTTGGTGGTGTTTTAAACAAAGGTTGATCCAGCGAATGAAAAGTAAAGCAGCTTTTCAGTGTAAGATGTTAATTTAGAAACATAACGGTTTGTCCATTTCTACATAGGAACACTGATTTAAACTGGCAGTGACTGACAGAAACTGAATACCTGTAACTCTTACATTTGAGAGGGTATACCAGACAGCTAATTTGGGGTGGTGAGAACTTGCACTTCTATATTTCCATGTGAAGCACAGTATATGGATATAAAGGTAATTCCAAAGCTACTATCTTCATATTAAAGAGGGGGTGTGAGAACTAAGTGAGCCAGGCAAAGCGTGTGTTTTTGTAGCACTAAAACAAGACACTGTGAAAGGTCAGAGCAGGGTCGTGCTGGAGTTGGCTGCCTGTGGTCGGCGGGGGAGCAACCAGAGCAAAATTTCTGGGAAGAGTAATTCTTTCAGCAATAGGCAGAGTGGGGATGTAGGGGCTCTAAAAAGGGGTGAAAAAGAACAGAGTCTCATTTACAAGCAAATGGTCTTTTGAAGACCTGTGAAGTACTTGGGTCGGCTCTGTGTGTGGGCCCGGGAAGCTGTCTCAGAGAGTCCGGATTAATGGGCGTTGCTCGCCTGGTGCTCTCTCTGCTAATCACCCCATGATGATGTTGCTCCTGCGCTGCAAAAAGAGAATGGGAATCCTGAGAGAAAATGGCTCTCTTTAAAGGATTTCCCTTCTCCTACAATGCGACTCACCTGGCATGATGTCTCCACTTCTCAGTAGTGAGCAATGTGCATGCTCTCACAGTCTCACTGCAGTGCAATAAAAAAAGGAAAAAACAAAGTACTACCTTTGCGAGGCTCGAAAATAGAGCCCCATAGAGACCCGTTTCGAGGTCCCTAAAAATAAAGTCCCGGAGGTCAGACCCCCACAGACCCTCCCCACTTAAAGCCCTGGGTGCAGAGTTATGTTTGCGAAGTTGTAAATAAAATTGTTAGGCTAATAATGGTAATTTTTGTGTGTGCCGTTTGGTTGACAATATCATCCTAAGTACATAGATTACAATTTTTAAAAATACTATCTATAAAGTTGTCTGCGGTGGGTTGCAGAGGGAGTGCTGTGGGGTGGTGGGGTGCGGCAGACAGGTGAAAAGTAAAAAGTAGTGCAGTTACATATAAATATAAAGGTGTATGTAAATAATTAAATAAATACTTGCTGTATATTCTATGGCACTACTCGTCATCCTATTGCTCCTCTGCCGTGCTCCATCACGCTGCAGCAGTGCCTCTGGAAGCCATCAGTAGAACTTATGTAATTGTATGTTATTATTTTAACATATTGAACAAATGTAAAAAATAATTGAATTTTTTTTTTGTCTTTCAGGAAATTATTTTGTTTGGATTAAAATTTGAAAATGCCTAGAAGAACTGAGAAAAAGGAAAGAGAAAAAGTATATATATTGGACCAAAAGGAAAGATTTTCAATTAGAAAAAAATGAGAGTAGTACACAAACAGTTTCTTGTAGTAAAAGCACTAGACAATTTCTGAAAATAATATTATGAACATTTAATGAAAAAAACATCACGCAAAGCAAAAAGAAGAATTTTTCAAGTAAGGAGAAGCATACTTCAATTTCAAATACCAGGAAAAGGAAACATGATAAAGAAACACTATCTGTTACTAGGAGACAAAATCAATTTCAAGAAATTCATCAGAGACTTTTTCGATCTAGAGTGATTCTGAATTTAATGAAAACATGCTGCAAATATAAAAAGAAAGTGCTGCAAAAGAGAAGCAGCATATTAAACGTATAGTGGATACTGCTTTCAATTTAAAACAGACGTTTTTCATTCTGATTTTGAAGAGAATCAAAGTGTTGGATAAAATAGTGAAAGTGTTGAAAGACAAAAGAAGAAGAAAAAGACTTGTGAACAGAACCAACTTTTGCTAAATCTTTAGTGGACATTGGAAACATACTTCTACTAGTGAGCCTTTTTTAATGAGGAAAGTTACTTCCAGGAAAATAGTTTACCATTGCAGTTGATACTGGAGGTCATTGATACGAAGTTCAGAATGGTTGTCCTATTCCAAAAGAGGAAATGGTTGGTAAAAGTGCAGAAGAGTTACGAGCTGAAGAAGTTCAAGGGAAACGTACACAAGCTCCTGCCTATAAGTGGGGTTGTAGCAGTATTTGTAGTATTCAACACGAATCTATTGATATAATGTGAAATTTGCTACGAGAATATACACAGAAAAGTATTAAACAGAAGATTAAGTGAAAAGGACTAGATCCATGTAATGTAAGAAAATATACTAAGAAGTATGGACATTCACTGGTTTGTCTTTCAGGAAAAGTCTGTAAAAGTGTTTTTCATTACTTGAGGATGTTAGCAGTACACCATTCAGAAATGCGGATGTTTGTAAGGAAACTGTACTATGTAGAAAGTCCTGCATTATGCTTAAGTGAACTGAATACTTGTATTTTACATGGTTCTTTATCAGATGTTCAAAAAAGTGTGATGATATTGAAATGCAATATTTTGGTTCAGAAAAGCAGTCCATAGAAAGTGAAAGTTTGACAATTACAGATGTTGGAGGAGATGGGAAAGTGACTAGCACTGATCAGTTTGAAGAAGAAAATGGAAAGTTTAATGTAGTGTACTATGAAATACCAAACTATGGGGCCGATTATGATTGCGGTGAATCCGCATCCTCCGGGCCGGCGTAAGCCACCGCCGGCCCGGAGGATGCGGATTCACCGCTGCGGTGTGTGTGAAGACACCCTGCCAGATTAGGATGGCTGGGGGGTCTTCGGCGGACGGGGAGACCGTCTGCCGCTTTTCAGCCGCGAGACCGTGGCGGAAAAGCTCTAATACGGTGGCGGTGTCTATCAGACACCGCCAGCCATATTAGGATTTGCCCTGTGACATGCCTTTCCGTGGCTGCAATGCCGCAACGAAAAGGCATACGGTCTTTTCATTGGGGGCCCGTTGTCAGCCCCCAGGGTGAAGGGGGGGTGGGGGTGCACATGGGGGGTAACTATGGTACCCCCCTGCATTTGCAGGAACGAAGCAGCAGGCACCGCGCGGTGCCTGACGCTTTGTGCATGCAAATGTACTGATTGCAGTTTTAACATTGCGGCAGGTGCTGCTTCAAGCAGCACCCGCCTCAATGTTAAAAATACAGGATGTGACCGCCAGGGTGGCGGTCACATCCTAACTCGCACGGAGGGACCACCGCTGCCCCTGCGGACGGTCCCTCCTCCTCTGGGGTGTCGGACTGACACCATGTGGCATGGTGTCATGGTGTCATGTGGCATGGTGGCAGGTCCGTCCGCCATCCTAAAAGGCCCCCTATCTTTGTGTTTGTTTTTGACGTACTCATTATAAAAGTCACACTAGGAATGTGATTTGTGTTTGAAAAGTGAAAAGGAGAACAATGGTAAGTGGGAAGAATTTGCAGCTTATTTGTTGGTGGAGGGTTGATTTGAGTTAGGTAGTGATCAACGTATATGTAAATATTGTTACAACAAATTAGAAGAGAACAAAATGCCTGCTAGAGCAGTACATAATAACTTAGAATTAGTAGCTATTCCGGAGGAACTGGCAGAATTGAATACATATGAATCGGTTCTAATTCAATCTGTTCATACTTTTCAAACTATAATTCGGATGGAGCCTAAAACAGGTAAACTGCCACCAACAGACCTGCAAAGAAGGCTGAAAGGAGGAGTGGTGTACTTACCTTTGGATTTTAAGAAAAATATTGAAACTATTGCTGGAGAGAAAGAGGAAAATGAGGCAGTAGTCATTCTAGTAAATGGTGTACCAACAAAGAGTCGGAAAATATGGCAAGAATTTGTGGATGGTAATAACGTTGAAAAGGCTACCTTATATCTTATAGAGAACAATATTTATTACAAAATTGTAAATGTGGATGAACAGGTAATAAGTTTAGAAGATGCATCTGCAATTTCAATTGGTCAAATAGAGAAAGTGGACAAGTCAAGGACTGAAGAGATTTATAAACATTACAAAATATGTCCTTTGCATTCAAAAGAAGTAATAGGTAGCAGCATTGCGTTATTTCAAATGAAAAAAACACATGGAACTCCAATGTTCCGGAGAAAAGCTTGGAAGCTTGTTGTTTTCCACAGCTGTTTCCTACTGGAGAAGGTTGACTCAGAATATCGGTCAACAAGATTATATTCTGAAGATCCTGGATTTCGATAGTGAATTCCATACATATTTCACCTTTTGTTTGAAAGTGATCTTTCTGTCGTATGCAGTGAACCACATACTTAAAACTGGAGTTCATCAATCACTTCTTTCTGCAAAAGAAGTTGTGGAGAAAGTTCAAGAAACAGATGAAAATTTAGAAGCACAGTTAATCAATTTGATGGCATTGCAACGTGGAACAAATGAGTATTGGTATCGTCGTCATGGAAAACTCAAGTGTATGTTGGTTTGTCACACTTAGCTGTGCAGAGTATGCATGGGAAGATTTGCTTGAATTTCTAACAGAAACGAATTCCAATATAAAAATGTTGAAATAAAGACTCGTGGTGAACTGTGTTCATTGGATCCTGTAAATGTGTGCAGATATTTTAATCATAGGTTTCAAGCTATGATATCTTTTATCTGCAATAAAAAGAATCCACCTCTTGAAAAAGTTACCGATTTCTTTTGGAGAAAGGAGTATCAAGCAAGAGGTACACCTCATATACATATCCTACTATGGATCAAGGATACACCTAAATTTGGAAATGATTCTGATGAAACAGTATTGTCTTTCATCGAGCAGTATGTGACATGTGAGATTCCAAGAGAAGAAGGAGATAGAAGCTTGAGACAGCAAGTTTTACATGTCCAAAGTCACAGTTGTGGAAAGTATTGCAGAAGAAAATACAAGTCTAAAGGAAAATTTTACACCAAATGTTGGTTTGGTTTTCCCCATCCAGGTATTTGTAAAGGAAGAGTAAATTCTTTTTTTTCTTCTGTAAGGCACACAATAACTCGGAAATCTCCAAAGAATACCTACAACTTAAAAAGAACAGAAGTGTCAAAGTATATCAATAATTACAATCCAATCATTTTAAAAATGTGGATTGCAAAGATGGACATACAGTATGTTGCAGATAACTCAATTGCTGTTGCACGTTATGTTACATCGTACATAACAAAATCAGAAAAAACAGAGATGAAACAAATGTGGGAAGAAATTGTCCAAGAGAAAAGCCTTAGCAAAATGTTTTACAGATGTACTTTGAAAATGCTTTCCCACCGAGAAATTGGATCCTATGAATGTTCAGACCCCTTGTGCTCTTCAAGTTTATATTCAAAGTCACATGGAATCATTTGGGTAAGTTTAGGTCTTGCCTGCAAACAAAATAGAGTGTTGAAATCATTTGAAGAAATTGAACAATTAGCAGCAAATTAACCAGACAGTACAGACATTTGTAAAACTAATATGTTGGACACAAACTATCCGAAAAGGAGTCGACATCTGGAACAGCTATGTCTGTATAAAGTACTTCAACATTACAGCTTCGAAAGAAAATGTTAAACAGAATTTAAAAGAAGGAAATATGCAGCAGGTGGATGTAATGGATGTTTAGTAAAACCTGCAAAGGGTAATCTTATAAACCACAAGAAACTTAGTTGTGAAACTCCAGATAGGCAAGAATTTTACTATTTAGCACTTCTGCTGTGGTGTAGTTCCTATATTCCCAATAGGCTCTGCGCATTGGAATAACATAAATGATAGTGTAGACGTAGGACTGAGGTCGACTAGGTCTCTATTGAATATGTTAGACTTAATTATGTGTGCCAGCTAGCTCAGAGGTCACTAGAAACTTTCTCGAGTAAACAAGAAGGTGTTAACTTTCCTGAATAGACAAGAAGGGATTAGTTTCTGACAACCGCATAAACATGTCAACTTTGCTCCCCCAGAACAAGGTGTATATCTCCAGAGTCGCTGAAACAATAGATAGCTATTTCAGTCAATCGTGCATGCTTAGTTTCACCAGGAGTGCAGAGAAATAGAGAGACGGTCGTTTTCAATGAAAGGGTTATTTATTGAGCAGTCTACTTTCTCATGCAAGAGAAGTGAATTGCCACAATTGCAATACTTGCCATAAAGTAAAGTGTGTACAGTAAAATGAGTATTATGAAATAATACTGTAAACTCATTTATATGGTTTCTAAGCCATAAGATACTTAAAACGTATAAAATACATTCAATGATAAAATAATGACTAAACGTACTCAACTGGTGTTTCTAAGATACGCCTACCCCAGTGCACCTAACCTAAGCCTAGTACAGGGAAGGAGTAGATGAGTTACAGTTTTTGCCAAGAATCTGAATCAAGAATTCTCTGTGGGTCTAATCAGCGCCGTACCTTGGTTATAGAATGAAGGAGGTCTTGTATCTCTTTCTCAGGACTTGATCTCCCAGCAACCCGCAAGGGTAACCGGAAAACACTGCAGCTGGATTTCTTGGCAAGAGAAAAGACAGCGTCTCTCTCAGTGCGTCAGCAGGGAGGGTCGGCTTCCTTCGGCACTCGCATCAGCTGGGCGTCGGGCAAGTAGATAGCCGATCTGCTCCAAATCACCATGTGTTGCTTAAGGCAAGCAAGGTAGGTGCCGAGTTTGACGTAAGGTTGGACATAAGACGTCACTAAGAACTTGCAGTTCTTTCAGGACTCCAGGAGTTCTAGGACAAATCAATACAGAAACAGGGGGAATTCCCGGGCTGCTGGAGGCTTGGTTTGTTTAAGAACATGTTGTACTTTCTAGGAGTCTATGGGAGTAGCCTTGCCGTATTTGGACTGCATTGGCTATGTCTTAATATGGGTATGATTCTTATGCCTGTATAAGGGTATGATTTGATATAACCACATAAGGGCATGAAATCGGGAATATTAACTAGAGTCCTAGAATCATATACACCACTGCAAGTGTTTAAACCATGGCGTAGTGAAAGTGAATTACTTGGAGACTTTGACTGGTACGAAGGTTCTTTTATTGCATGTAAAGATAGTATTGCATGTACAATTTTCCCTACATATTTAACAATTTTGAATGATGAAGTTGAACAGGAAAATACTATTACAGCTGAAATAGCTAATGAAAGTTCTCAAGATAGTCAAAGTAGTGGTCCATGTAGTCAAGTTCCTCTAAGACAACCAATATTGGAAAATGAACTAGCGATTGCTATGCATGAAGTTGAAATTGCAAAGCGACAAGCACACGAGGAGAAAATTACATTGGAAAACTTAGAAGAACAAGTAAATGTTGAACAGAAAGTAATTATGTACAAGTGAGAGAACAGATAGAACATGGTTTGTTGCATGAAAAAAAGAATGTGTGTGTTCATCTTTTAAACCTCTTCTGATGTACATCAGTGGTCACGCTGGGACAGGTAAAAGTTTTTTAATTAAAGTTTTGACCAGTTACCTTGAAAAAACTACTGGTTCATATTCATGTTGTGTGGTAACAGCTCTAACTGGATTAGCTGCACACAATGTTAAAGGAGTTACTTTGCATAGATCATTGATGTTACCAGTTGAGCATGATCATAAATTAGAATATCAGAAGTTGTCTGGAGAAGCTTCTTATGAAGTGTTATTAGTGCTGAAGAAAATGAAACTTTTAATTATTGATGAGGTGAGCATGGGCTCAAACGTAATGCTTGCTTTTGTACACCTAAGAATGCAACAGGTATTAAAAACAGATTACAATGTTCTCTTTGGACGAAAACATTTAATTGTATTTGGAGATCTGCTACAACTAACCCCTGTAAAAGGAGAACCAGTGTTTAAAACTCTTCTACATGAAGACACTAAGAAATCTTTGGGAAGTATTGGAAATGTGAATCTGGGGTTACATTTTTATTATAAAGAACTCACTCAGAATATGTGACAAACATAACATGAAGATTATGCAAATATTCTAAAAGATGTAACAATTGGTGTTCTAAGAAAACATGGTAAACAAGCTTTCCAACTTTGTCTACTTAAGAACTTGTTTATAAATGAAAACACACCAGCAGAAGTAATGTACAAGAAAATGAAAGAACAAACGTCTATAGTTTGCTTAATGCCTAAAGTGGAAGATTGTTATACATTTAATAGAGAGCTTATGAAATTGGAAAATCAAGAAATACTTCACCATGAAGCTATTGATAAAATCGAGCATCAAGGAATAACGATTGTTCTTTCAGAAAAACTAACGACTAAATTGGATTCTTTGAAAAAGTCTGTATCAAAAACTGCTGGCATAGAAAAAAATGTAGATGTATGTTTAAACTGTCGGGTAATTTTGAAGCGTAATCTGAATGTAGAAGAAGGTTTAGTGAATGGATTCTTGAAAGTTAAATTTGATCAGATTACAGAGGTAAGACAGATTGCGCGTTCTGCTGCATGCTTTTTGCTTGTAAAAGACTTGTATGTTCGTAGAAAACAGTTTCCCTTCTGTTTAGCATATGAAATAACTATTCATAAATCTCAAGGTTTAAGTGTAGATAATGCTTTGGTAAATGTAGGAAGAACTGTGTTTAAAGAGGGAATTGCATATGTTACATTATCTCGTGTTAGAACGTTGTCTGGTTTGTATTTAATTGATTTTAACGAGAACAAGGTTAATGCTGATGTCAATTGTGTACGAGAATGTAAACGTTTGAGAAGGATTTATGATCCAAATTTAGGTGAATATCCTATTTATGAGAAATGTGTTGTGTG
The DNA here is from genome assembly GCF_964263255.1 of Lissotriton vulgaris. NCBI lineage: Eukaryota > Metazoa > Chordata > Amphibia > Caudata > Salamandridae > Lissotriton > Lissotriton vulgaris. Next base: position 192,948,007 of record NC_141694.1, read on the forward strand.
TTCAAAACGCAAACATGTTGAAGAATCAACTATGGTTGAAAAGCAGAAACAAAATCAAGAGAAAAGAAAAGATGTAAAGATGCAGAAAATACAAACAAGTGATGATGTTGGTGGATACCAATTAGAAAATGCTTCTGCTGTCAACTGCTATGGTAAGTTGGTATGTTATTCTAAACGTTATATTTTATCTTGAAGATGTTTATGGTGAAATGTAGGAAAGTCAGGAAAAAAGATTATGTTCGGCACTTTATACTTTAATTCAAGAATTGAGAACTGATAGAAGTAAGATCCATTCTGCTTCTGGTATTCGCCAACTGTTGGATACATGTACTGGATCTTTAACGTTCAGTGCTAATATACAAAAAGATGCACAAGAATTTCTGATGGTTATGCTTGGAGGACTAGAAGATGAAGGAATTCAGATCGAGAATTTATTTGGACTCAGTTACAAATGGGAACATAAATGTAAACAGTGTTCATGGAAAGGGGCGACCACTCGGTCCCCCCGAACGTATGGCGGAGTACCACGATCCCCCCGGGAAGCCATCTTGGGCGGGAGGCGAGTCTCGGCTGGTATGCCCGAAGCGGCGTAGCCGGGGCGCGCCTTTTCCCGCCCTAGAGTGGGTTGGCCTAGACACTGACGCGGCTGGCCACGCCCTAGGGGCAGGCAGGGGCGGGTTTACGCCCGCCCTGAAGACGGATAAAAGGAGAAGCAAGATCCGAAGGCATCCTCTTGTTCCTGTGCTCTGAAGCTGCACCTCCTCGCTGCACGTGAGCTCGAGACGGAACGAAGAGCCAATTTTGAGCGTTGTAATCGTTCTTGTTTGTTTTTCAGATACTCTGTTGGAGAATGCCGAAGAAGGCGGGAAAGCGCATGACTACTGACCAGATGCTGCGCGTTCTCATGAAGGAGGTGACCGACCTAAAGAGGCGAATGGATAAAGACGAGGAAGGGGGGCCGAAACGTCCTTTGGCGGGAGCAGCCCCGGGAGGGAAAAACAAGAGGCCCAGGAGGGGAGCAGCTGGGGGAGACAACCCGGGTCCCAGTACCCCGCTCGAGGCACCAACTCCCGTGCCGGAGGAAGGGAATCCGATTCCCGTTGTGGTCACCCCCGTGTCCGGGGAAGATATGCCGCCCGAGCTGGCAGCACAATTAGCAGCGTGGTTGGGAAAAGGTAGCGAGGGCGCCACGGCTGTCGACGCACAGGAGCTAATGAAGCAACTGCGTGAGTCACGGGAAGCAGCGAAGGTGTCCACGCCGGCTGCCGCTGTAGAGAAGCCACAGGGGACGGGTGCAGTAGCAGAGGCAACGTCCGGTGCAGGTAAGCGGCCATTGCCGATTGCGAGGGATGAGTCAGCACCCTCTCGTAGGGAAAAGTTGGGTCAGCATGTTCCTTTGGCTATTAAAGAGAAGATATGGGCAGGGGAGTACGTAAACATCTTCTCGTTGCTTACTGATCACTATGAGATGGAGCATGTTAAGGGCCAGAAGGAGCTCATGCATCCGAGTGTTTGGCGCGCAAAAATGGCCGCCTTTAAGGTAAATGAAAACATTGGCAATTGGGGCCAAGCGTGGGGGTTTTTTACATCGATCTTGGGGGAACGAAGGCCCGATCTGTTACCCGAATTGCCGATTTATCAGTCACGAATCATGGGGTACTCGGTATCACACGAGGGTAATCATTGGTTCTGCTATGATAACCTGTTTAGAAAGGCTAAAGAACATGATAAAAACTTAACGTGGGATTGTTATGATTCTGTGTCATGGTCCAAAATGAAGGAGACTGGTATGTTAAAATTGCCATTAGTAGGGAGTATCGTTGGCGAATCTTCCCGCCAGTATGCGGGGACGCCCTTTCGGTCAGGTGCGGGTACCGACAATTACTCGAAGCCTGCCGGCAACACAGGAAAAAGGGGGGTTTGTTGGAACTTCAACAGGGGTAAATGTACTAGGCCCCAGGGATCGTGCAAATTTAGACACGAATGTAGTGGGTGTGGGCAATCATCCCATCCTGAGTCCACGTGCAGAGCCAAAACGGGTGATAACGGGGGTAGAGGAGGCGCCAAACAGGTCTAACATAGTCCGAGGGGCGCCTTTACCTACCCCGATTGATACCTTGGCAATGATTCCTTGGCTCAGTGAATACCCGGATCGTACTTCTGCTGGGGTGTTGCGGAACGGGTTTTCTTATGGTTTCCGCATCCCAGTGGGGGACTTTCAAGGTGCAGCGAAATGTAAAAATCAGCTATCGGTCTTTCAGCATACGACCGTGGTACAGGATAAGATCAGGAAGGAGGTTACTCGAGGTCGAGTCGCCGGTCCGTTTAGTGTACCACCGGTTCCTAACTTTGTTTGTTCCCCTTTAGGTGTGGTCCCAAAGAAGGACCCGGGTGAGTTTCGGCTGATACATAATTTATCAGCCCCACGTGGTCTTTCCGTAAATGAAGCGATAGACCCGGAAGTGTGTTCGGTGCGGTACGCATCCTTCGATGAGGCCGTAGCCATTTTGAATCGCCTGGGGCCCGGGGCGCTGATGGCAAAATCTGATATCGAGTCAGCGTTCCGGTTGCTCCCGGTACATCCAGACGATCAGCGTCTCTTAGGTTTCATGTTTCAGGGTCATTATTACATGGATAGGTGTATGCCGATGGGGTGCTCTATATCTTGTGCCTATTTCGAAAAATTCAGTAGTTTTCTACAATGGGTCTTCACAAGGAAGACGGGTTTCCAAAATGTGATGCATTACCTTGATGATTTTTTGTTCCTGGGGGCAGCCGGGGATCCGGAATGTGGGCAGGCTTTGGCGCAGTTTTGTGTCTTGATGAATCAGTTTGGCGTGCCATTGGCACCAGGTAAGACTGTGGGGCCTTCCACTTGCCTCGAGTTTCTGGGGATCGAGTTAGACTCCGCAGAAGGTTGTTTTCGTTTACCAGCTGACAAAGTGTCAAAGTTCAGGACATCCCTGCAAATGTGTATAAGTGGACCTAAGGTTAAGCTGCATCAAGTACAGCAGTTAGTTGGCCAGTTGAATTTTGCCCTGAGGGTTATACCAATGGCCCGCCCCTTTTCCCGTTCGATTGCTCAAGCCATGGTCGGCCTGAAGGAGTGCCATCATCGCACAAGGCTCCCGGCAGAGGTCCGCCAGGACATGCGCATTTGGTTGGCATTTCTGGCGGATTTCAATGGTCGAGTCGTCTGGAACAAACCGGCCGTGTCCTCTGAGGAGCTGGGGCTGTGGACAGATTCGGCAGGGAGCATAGGTTTCGGTGCCATCTTCGGCACGAGATGGTCTGCACAAAAGTGGCCGACATGGTGGCATGACAGTGGACTGACAAGTAACATTGCTTTACTGGAACTTTTCCCCATTTTAGTGGCCCTGAGAACTTGGCCCGAAGGGTTCAAAGATCACTCTGTGGTATTTTGGTCTGACAATATGACCGTGGTCGAGTGTATCAATAGTCAGGCAGCACGATGCAAATGGATTTTGAGACTGCTCAAGGAAATTGTTTTACTGTGTATGCAATTGAATGTGCTATTCAGAGCAAGACATGTCCCAGGGGTAATGAACCAGGCGGCTGATGCACTGTCTCGTTTTCGTATGCAGGCTTTCTGGGGTTTCCTTCCCACAGCGGACCCGGAGCCGGCACCCTTTCCCGAAGCTCTCTGGTCTCTCGGTGCCCCGAACTTCGTAACCTCGTGGGAGAGAGTTTAGCACCCAGGACGAGGAAGGCATATGAAGGGGCGTTCCGGTCCTATTTGGCCTTTTTGGGGACTGATAGAGAGGAGCTTTGGGGCCAGGAGGAGTGGGTGGTGAATTTTCTGATGTCCTTACATCTGGTCGGGAAATCGGTGGCCACGGCTCAGAGGCATCGGGCTGCCATTTCCTTTGTTGCTAGGGCTCATGGGATCCATGACCCGACAGCGTCTTTCATTGTACAGAAATCGCTACGGGGGTGGCAACGCCTTGAGGGTCGCAGAGTAGACGAGAGGCGCCCGATAGGTTTGGATAGGCTGGCCCAGTTATTATCCAGACTCCCTGCTACGTGTTCATCTCAATTTGAGACAGTGTTATTCCGAGCCGCTTTTACGCTGGCATTCCATGGGGCTATGCGGGTAAGCGAACCGGTGGCGAGGAACAAGCAGGATGTGACAGGAGGATTGTGCCACGAGCACGTCCAGATCAGAGGGGAGACGATGACGGTCTCATTTGTCAGGTCCAAGACCGATCAAAGTGGGATGGGTGACTGCGTAATCATACGCAGGATTCCCGGGTCCTCCATGTGCCCGGTAAGGTGTCTAGAAGATTATTTAGCACGAAGGGTGGCATCATGGGGGGGGACCTTGTTGAGACACGCTGACGCCACCCCACTGACAAAGTTTCAGTTTCAGCGGGTGCTTGCGATGTCGATTGCCGCTGCGGGCTTGAACCCGGGCGAGTTTGGGACCCATTCCTTTCGGATAGGGGCTGCTACAGAAGCTACAGCCAGGGGTCTGGATGTTGAACAAGTTAAACGGGTGGGGCGTTGGTCCTCCAATTGTTATAAAAGGTATGTGCGGTTGCACATGTTGTGAAGCTGTAACAATGTACTCACGCTTCTTGTTTTTGTTTGGTTTTCAGTTGCGCAAGCCTACGAGGCGGGGCGGACTTTGCAGTCGACCCAACACCGGGCCAGCGGTCAGACATCACCGGCTGTGAAAAAGGAGGTGTGGGTCGTGGGCCACTCATACGTGAGACGTGCCGCAGACGTATTCAAGGCAGGTGATATGATTCACGTAGCTGGGGAATACGGGTACAGTGTGTCCTTCTACGGAAGAGGCGGTCTCTGTATTGACCAGTTTCAATCATTTTTTGAGGGTTTGCTAGGGCGGACGAGGTCACCGCCGTCTGTAGTCATAGTACATCTTGGGGGTAATGATTTGGTCACCACTGGTAGACGACTTCTTCTTGAGGCGATGCTTTCCACTGTAAGTTGGTTAGCGAGGAGAGTTCCAGGGTGCACAATTGCGTGGTCCCATATGATCCCACGAAAAGTGTGGCGGGGGGGTATTTCGGTTCCTGCTTTAAATCATTCTGTTAGAAAGCTTAATAACAAAGTGAGTAGGTTGTTCCGTTCCAAGACACTGCATTCTATTTCACATGGGTGTATTAATGATGACAGTATGTATTTGGGGGATGGAGTGCATTTGTCTCGGGTGGGGAATGAGTTACTCATAGGAGACTTCTTAGCATGGCTAAAAACGTTACACCATGACCGTTAGGTAGGAGTGTTGTGGGGGGTCCGGATAGCCAGTCAACTATCCGGCCTGTGGCGGTAAGGTCATGATCGGTGAGCACTAATTGGAAGATCCCTATGAGTGGGCGTCACCCAGCACGGATGGGAGCGCTCGGGGGAGGTGGCCATTGGCCCCTCAACGGGGAGGCGGTCCCTTCTAAGGATGGGTCGCCGAAAGAAGAGGAAAGGCGGTCAAGGCCCCTTCCTGGGTAGGAGGGGTTACAGCCCCCTCCTGGGGAATTTCCCGGGGCCAGGACGTCTGCGACGGCAGATGTGGTAAGTTGTGTGGGGTTTGGGGGGGGGGTCTACGCTACCTTCTAGATACCTCACACGAGTCCTCGTACGACCTCTAAGTGGCGTCGAGTTTTATTGGGGCCCCCGTCAAGTCAAGGGAAATTGGTAATTGCACTTGAGGTACGCCTCTGGGCCGCCCCTCACAAGTGAGGGCGATATTTCTGGGTTAGGGATCTTGACACCGGTTACGACCTTGCCGTTGGCCCTTAAACGTTAGGATGTACAATTTCAAAATTTCAAGTAAATGTTTTGTAGGATGTTAGTTCGGCTAGGAGAACCTTTGTATTAGAGAATCTGTTAAGGTTAGCCAAACATCGCAATGTGGTAATGAAATTGTACATAATATGAAACTGTTTATTTAATGTTTTAATTTTGTTTCATATTTTAATAAATACGGCCGGGAGGGTTACTCCCTCCCGTCTTCCAAAGACTTCAGAACTGTTTCCGGTTTCCCATCCTTGGGGATTGTGTTGAGAGGGGGTGGCGGGTATCTCAGCCATATTAACTTCAAGCGCTATAGTTGACAGAGGACGATTTCTATACTTAACAATACCTGACTGCAAATCTGTACCATTTTCCAAATTAGTAAAAGAAGCTGATCATGAAATGATGTATTCTCGTTGTAAATCAACAATGCTATCTACATTATTCCTACAAAGATATGGAAAATATTTGATTATAATGCTGCAACGCTGTAGACCAAATGAAAAGTGGAAACCAAAATTAAAAATGTGGTTGCTAGTCAAGTATCTATTTCTGGAAGAACTTTTGCAACAGTTGCTATTGTTTTCCATGCTGGAAGTACTACTACAAGTGGACATTATACAGTTTATTTAAAGTGTAATAATGGTTGGAGCCACTGCAATGATACTGCCTTGGAAATGAAACCGAGACTGCCTTATGAATTACCCAACTCATACTTGATATTTCTGAAACAAAGATTTTAGATACACCATTATTCGGCTTTGTGGGAAGGTGTAAAGATACTTTAAGGAATTCATACTGGATGCTTTCAAAGCAAAATTTTTGATACAGTATTTGACGTATTGGGAAAATGTGCACAGAAACTTCGTAGTAAAGGTGAGATTTGAAGATTGGAAATAGTATTGGATGTGTTATTTGTTTTTATTTTGTATTATATTTGTGAGAATTAGGGATTTGTGTTTTTTAACAATGTAGTTGAGTGTTTTTTTCCCTGCTGTTTATGGTGAACTACTCTGACATCACTGTGAATAGTGAAGTTAAGTAGTAGCTGATGACAGTAAAAAAAGGGAGAAAAATTGTTATCAGAATGTTAAATTCTTTTGTATTATTTAAAAACTCATTGTAATTTGTAAAATGTACTACATTACATAGCATTTTTGCAGTTTATTTTATGTAGTTGAATAGTTAGAAAAAACAGTACTAATGTCAAATACACGATAGTAGTTCGATATATAAAAAACCTTTGAAATTCACTGAAACAAAACACAAAGGTTTTACAGACGTTATAGTTAGAAATTTGAATTTCAAAAACCTTAGAAATTCACTGAAAAAAACATAAGTTTCAGAGACGTTATAGTTAGTTGGACATTTGACTCATATAAAACCAGAGAAATTTGTCTGTTATGGCTAGTTGAGCTAACTATGACTTGCGCGCCCGCAATGCACTGCTGATGACATCACATAATACATAACTCATGACATGGTCAGTGACATCACTCATGCCATCACTGATGACATCTCAAATGACATCACTGATGACATCATCCACGTGATAGTCTGACACACCTCTTCATACTGTAATATAACCTTTGATACACGCACTCTAAAATACAGACAACCGTTTTCAAAACCATAGACAAACCAGATACTAGATACCCATCCACTGATTCCTATCTATGTATTGTGAGCCAGACCTACGCTGATACAGTCACTCATACATGCTGTCACTCATCCTACATCAGTATAATATCCACTCATACACCTAAACATAGATTCACACAGATCCATAGAGTTACTCACACTCACACATCTACTGAGTCATGGAGCCTACTAAGGATGGACACTGTAACTCACCTGTGTAAAACTGCAAATACCAGCATGCATACGTGGCAGTTATTGGGAGCCACGCCCATTGTGGGAGGTTGTTCTCAATTTCAAATAAAAAGAGTTAACTAAACAGGTGAACTTTTCTAAGCCTCTATGTGCAGTCCATGATTAAGAGGCGTTGTCCTCGAAACGCGTCGGGCATGTTTTTACTTAAAAGACAGAGGTAATGTGTGCAGCCTTGAGGAAACTACTGACTGAACATCGCAGAGTGCAAGCCTGAGCGCAAGGGCGTTTGGTGGAAGAAATATGCGTGGCTGCCCGAGCCGCGAAAACAGGCGGTGCACCATTTCTTAATTTGAAAGACTGAGAAAGGCGTGAATACTTTTCAGATTGGTACGATGTTCCTGGGCTGAAGCGAGCATACAAAGCCAAAAGTCACTTCCTACTAAAAGATATAATGATTCTGTAAAGAACACGTAGAGGCATGGAGCCTACTAAGGATGGACACTGTAACTCACCTGTGTAAAACTGCAAATACCAGCATGCATACGTGGCAGTTATTGGGAGCCACACCCATTGGGGGAGGTTGTTCTCAATTACAAATAAAAGGAGTTAACTAAACAGGTGAACTTTTCTAAGCCTCTATGTGCAGCCCATGATTAAGAGGCGTTGTCCTCGAAACGCCTCGGGCATGTTTTTACTTAAAAGACAGAGGTAATGTGTGCAGCCTCAAGGAAACTACTGACTGAACATCGCTGAGTGCAAGCCTGAGCGCAAGGGTGTTTGGTGGAATATATATATATATATATATATATATATATAAGTCCCAAAGTTGCCCTGAAGCAAGAATGCCCTCGCAGTGAAGTGCTTTAAAAAAAGGCTTTTATTTTCAGAACCGGCAAAATGCATTCCCAAAGCAAAGTTCCTTACGCGTTTCGAAGCCGGGGAGGCTCCTTCATCAGAGGATGGCACTGCTTCTTCCTGACAAGTTTGCACGGGCGCCATTACCTGCATGCTATATTCAGTCCATGGGATTACCCACGTGACCCACATCACATTCACAGGTGGGTCTGTATTTCAGCATGCTGGAACCTGTAGTTTTTATGAATGCAGAAACGTTTTCCCCAAGTGGGTGCAGTTCGAGACAGTGTCTGTTTCTTTAAAAATAAAATCCAAGTGGACTGGAATGAAACTGCCAGCTCTCTTTCATTCTCCTCCAGTGCGCCACAAGATCCGATTTTCAGTGACCTCTTGGCCCCATATTTATACATGGGGGGGCATCCTTCTCGGCCAGGCTGCCGAGTTTACATAAGTCCCAAAGTTGCCCTGAAGCAAGAATGCCCTCGCAGTGAAGTGCTTTAAAAAAAGGCTTTTATTTTCAGAACCGGCAAAATGCATTCCCAAAGCAAAGTTCCTTACGCGTTTCGAAGCCGGGGAGGCTCCTTCATCAGAGGATGGCACTGCTTCTTCCTGACAAGTTTGCACAGGCGCCATTACCTGCATGCTATATTCAGTCCATGGGATTACCCACGTGACCCACATCACATTCACAGGTGGGTCTGTATTTCAGCATGCTGGAACCTGTAGTTTTTATGAATGCAGAAACGTTTTCCCCAAGTGGGTGCAGTTCGAGACAGTGTCTGTTTCTTTAAAAATAAAATCCAAGTGGACTGGAATGAAACTGCCAGCTCTCTTTCATTCTCCTCCAGTGCGCCACAAGATCCGATTTTCAGTGACCTCTTGGCCCCATATTTATACATGGGGGGGCATCCTTCTCGGCCAGGCTGCCGAGTTTACATAAGTCCCAAAGTTGCCCTGAAGCAAGAATGCCCTCGCAGTGAAGTGCTTTAAAAAAAGGCTTTTATTTTCAGAACCGGCAAAATGCATTCCCAAAGCAAAGTTCCTTACGCGTTTCGAAGCCGGGGAGGCTCCTTCATCAGAGGATGGCACTGCTTCTTCCTGACAAGTTTGCACAGGCGCCATTACCTGCATGCTATATTCAGTCCATGGGATTACCCACGTGACCCACATCACATTCACAGGTGGGTCTGTATTTCAGCATGCTGGAACCTGTAGTTTTTATGAATGCAGAAACGTTTTCCCCAAGTGGGTGCAGTTCGAGACAGTGTCTGTTTCTTTAAAAATAAAATCCAAGTGGACTGGAATGAAACTGCCAGCTCTCTTTCATTCTCCTCCAGTGCGCCACAAGATCCGATTTTCAGTGACCTCTTGGCCCCATATTTATACATGGGGGGGCATCCTTCTCGGCCAGGCTGCCGAGTTTACATAAGTCCCAAAGTTGCCCTGAAGCAAGAATGCCCTCGCAGTGAAGTGCTTTAAAAAAAGGCTTTTATTTTCAGAACCGGCAAAATGCATTCCCAAAGCAAAGTTCCTTACGCGTTTCGAAGCCGGGGAGGCTCCTTCATCAGAGGATGGCACTGCTTCTTCCTGACAAGTTTGCACAGGCGCCATTACCTGCATGCTATATTCAGTCCATGGGATTACCCACGTGACCCACATCACATTCACAGGTGGGTCTGTATTTCAGCATGCTGGAACCTGTAGTTTTTATGAATGCAGAAACGTTTTCCCCAAGTGGGTGCAGTTCGAGACAGTGTCTGTTTCTTTAAAAATAAAATCCAAGTGGACTGGAATGAAACTGCCAGCTCTCTTTCATTCTCCTCCAGTGCGCCACAAGATCCGATTTTCAGTGACCTCTTGGCCCCATATTTATACATGGGGGGGCATCCTTCTCGGCCAGGCTGCCGAGTTTACATAAGTCCCAAAGTTGCCCTGAAGCAAGAATGCCCTCGCAGTGAAGTGCTTTAAAAAAAGGCTTTTATTTTCAGAACCGGCAAAATGCATTCCCAAAGCAAAGTTCCTTACGCGTTTCGAAGCCGGGGAGGCTCCTTCATCAGAGGATGGCACTGCTTCTTCCTGACAAGTTTGCACAGGCGCCATTACCTGCATGCTATATTCAGTCCATGGGATTACCCACGTGACCCACATCACATTCACAGGTGGGTCTGTATTTCAGCATGCTGGAACCTGTAGTTTTTATGAATGCAGAAACGTTTTCCCCAAGTGGGTGCAGTTCGAGACAGTGTCTGTTTCTTTAAAAATAAAATCCAAGTGGACTGGAATGAAACTGCCAGCTCTCTTTCATTCTCCTCCAGTGCGCCACAAGATCCGATTTTCAGTGACCTCTTGGCCCCATATTTATACATGGGGGGGCATCCTTCTCGGCCAGGCTGCCGAGTTTACATAAGTCCCAAAGTTGCCCTGAAGCAAGAATGCCCTCGCAGTGAAGTGCTTTAAAAAAAGGCTTTTATTTTCAGAACCGGCAAAATGCATTCCCAAAGCAAAGTTCCTTACGCGTTTCGAAGCCGGGGAGGCTCCTTCATCAGAGGATGGCACTGCTTCTTCCTGACAAGTTTGCACAGGCGCCATTACCTGCATGCTATATTCAGTCCATGGGATTACCCACGTGACCCACATCACATTCACAGGTGGGTCTGTATTTCAGCATGCTGGAACCTGTAGTTTTTATGAATGCAGAAACGTTTTCCCCAAGTGGGTGCAGTTCGAGACAGTGTCTGTTTCTTTAAAAATAAAATCCAAGTGGACTGGAATGAAACTGCCAGCTCTCTTTCATTCTCCTCCAGTGCGCCACAAGATCCGATTTTCAGTGACCACTTCACTGCGAGGGCATTCTTGCTTCAGGGCAACTTTGGGACTTATATATATATATATATATATATATATATATATATATATATATATATATATATATATATATATATATATATATATATATATATATATATATATGTATATATATATCCAAAACCATTTCCCACAGGGGAAACAACGGGTCGCACAGCCAGCTCGGATTTAAAACAGCAATCCTTTTATTTTTGTAATTTCAAGCAGGGCAACAGCGCATTGATCTACGCGTTTCGGTGTCACTCCACCTTGCTCACGATCACCGGGTTTGCCCCACCCTTAAACATATATACACATTTTTTCAAAGTTTGGCATTTCCTGTCACATGTTCAACTAAGGATTCGGGTCCTTGTAGTTTCACCAATTGTGTGTGACAAAAATCATAATTTTAAATGTGCACCGCACTCATAACAAATTAATTCTATCAGTGATTATTGAATGTTCATAATCTTATGCGCCTTCCAATAGGCTGATGTCTCTGTTGTTGTACTGCCTCTTAGTAGGTATCATTTTAATTTCCATTGCCTTTATATTCGCCAATGTCTATTACTCTTATGTTGTCTAATCAGTTTCAAAGGTGCACATACAATTCCTCCGATTGATTCAACCCATTCGGGTGCAGGGTCCTCAGGTTTATAATGAATCTTGATTCAGCTTGCCTCAGTTTTTTGGCGCGATCACCTCCCCGCTCGCCTTTTGTGATTGTTTGTATGCCATAAAATCTCAGTTTTTGCCAATCTCCCTGGTGTGATTGTTCCATGTGTTTGGCTATGGCATTTGAGCGGTCCTTGTGAATTGTAGCACGCATGTGCTGCAAAATGCGATTTTTTAGTTCCACTGTTGTGCTCCCCACGTATTGCATGGGGCACGGGCATTCCACTACGTACACTGTAAATGGAGTCTTGCACGTAATGCATTGTTTGATTTGCCATTTCTTTTTATTGGCTAACGTGATTACCTTGGTCTGTTTCGCAATTTGGCACATTTTGCACCCATGACATTTGACGAATCCCTTGGTTTTTAGCCAATCATCCTGTCTTTTCTTCTGAAAGTGGCTGTGTATTAGGTGATCCTTCAGGTTTTTTGCACGCCTGTAAGTTATTGTTGGGTGAGTTCCCATGAACTCCTTTACAGTGTTGTCCATTTGTAAGATTTTCCAATTCTTTCTGAGTATTTTGGATATTCTGTCACTTTCTTGGGAGAAGTCCATTATCAAACGGATTTTATCTGTTTCCGTATCATCCTCTTTATTTTTTCTTTTGAGACATTCCTCTCTTGTCTTTCTGCTGGTTTTTATTAGACTGTTTTTTACTGTTTGTACGGGATATTTCCTTTTTATGAATCTTTCCATTGTTTTTTTACTGTTCTTGTTCCATTCTTCTTGTTCACTGCATATCCGTCGGACTCTCAAAAATTCTCCGTACGGTATGCTGTTAAGTAGTGTTTTCTGGTGGAAACTGGTGGCTTCAAGTGTGGCATTAGTTGATGTTAACTTTCTGTGGAGCGTTGTGTGTATCTGTTGGTCCTTAATATAGATTTCTGTATCCAAGAATATGATTCTTTCCTTGCTCATGTTGTAAGTGAATTTTAGATTTTTCACGCTATTGTTCATTGTTTGAAAGTATTCTTGGAATTCCGCTTCGGTGCCATCCCAAATGATCAACAAGTCATCGATGAATCTCTTCCAACTTACAATTTTATTTACAGATGTTTCATTCACTGAGTTCCACGCTATTTCCTGCTCCCACCATCCCATTGTGAGACATGCGTATGATGGACTAAAGGAAAAACCCATTGCAGTCCCGCTGCATTGTTTGAAAATTTCTCCTCCAAATGTGAAGATGTTTTGTTCCAGACAGATTTTAATCATTTCCAGTAGCATCTGGTTGTGGCTACTGAATTCCAAGTTTCTCTCCTTCAGGAAGAAGTTGCATGCTCTTACACCCATTTTGTTGTCAATATTGGTGTATAACCCAATAACGTCCATTAAAATTAGCCAATAGGATTCTTGCCATGGTGTGTCTAGTAAGATTCTCAGTAGATCGCTCGTGTCCTGTATGTAAGAAGTTAATTTTGACACAGAGGGTTTCAGGAAGTGATCGATATATTCCGCCATTGGTTCCAGCAATGATCCCTTTGCGGATATTATAGGTCTACCCGGTGTTTTTTTTTGGTCCTTGTGAATCTTAGGCAAGAAATAAATAGTTGCCATTATTGGGTGAGTCACAGTAAGGAATGTTTGTTCCATGTCATCAATCAACCCTTTTGTTTTCCATGAGATTAATTTCTCATCAATTCTGTTTTTAATCTCCATGATTGGGTTGTTTGTCAATTTTTCATAATGCATGTGATTTCTTAGTTGCCGGTTGGCTTCCTTTAGATATGCATTTCGATCCAAAATTATCACGTTGCCGCCCTTGTCGGCAACTTTTATTTCTATTTTGTTGTCCTCGGATAGATTTTTTAGTGCCAGTCGTTCCTCTTTTGTTAAGTTATCTTGACCAAAGTTCAGCTTTAATTTGTACAGATCCTGTATTACTGCTTCCTGAAACAGGTCCACTTTGTTTCCAGGAGTGAGTTGTGGGTAGAACTTTGATTTTGGTTTTTTACCACTTAGTCCTGCCCCACATTGTGTCACCGCTTGTGATAGAGTTACTTCTTGCATGGGGTCTTGAGTTATGTTCATCAGCGTTAGAAAGCCTTCTGCATCTTTGAGTTGTACATTTCCTTCTGTTGTTTCAACTTGGATGGTATATATATATATATATATATATATATACATATATATATATATATATATATATATATATATATATATATATATATATATATATATTCACCACGAAAGTCTGCCCATTAGAATGAAGCCGCACTACCACAGATGGATTTAAGCAATTTATGCAGGGTGAGAGCAGCCGCCTGCCAGCCAAAACGATGTCTTCGATGATAAACGCCCGACGCGTTTCGTGCTTCCTGAGCACTTGTTCACGGGCTGATATTTGCGAGCAAACCCAGAGTCAAAGATAAGCACCTGTGATGAAGTGACGTTCGCCTCAGTGGGCGTGGCAACAGGCAGTGCCTGCCGGTCCATGTAGTGCTTGGATCGTATTACTCCAGTGAGTGACTTGTAGGTTGCAGGGTAAACAAAAATAAAACCTCAGTGGGTTGAAAACAGGAGTCCTGGGTTTGAGAATCTACTAAGTAATGCCCGCATCCTGGCTGGCAGGCTGCTGCTCTCACCCTGAATAAATTGCTTAAATCCATCTGTGGTAGTGCGGCTTCATTCTAATGGGCAGACTTTCGTGTTGAATCTATGGCGGCCATGTCCGGTCGCGAATGAAGCCCCGCCGCGTCAGCGGATCCTCGCTGGTGTTTAATTACGCCAGCACTTTGGATGGCCACAGAAGCATGGATGCGGGCATTACTTTGCAGCTTCTCAAACCCAGGACTCCTGTTTTCAACCCCCTGAGGTTTTATTTTTGTTTACCCTGCAACCTACGAGTCACTCCTATAGTGTCGCCTGGATGTGACAACCCTACTTTCTTGGATGGTGCAGGATACTTTCAAAACACAGACTACAGCATTGTCAGATTTAGCACCCACTTAACTGGCTACACAAGTACCATTTGTTGTCAGCTGCTAGGCTGAAACATACAGTGCTGGCAGCACCATGGAAAGCGGAACACTCCTGCCCATGGAGGCACTTGTTACCAACTCCCTTGACACCACCACGGTCAAACTGACAATAAAAAGAGCCACAAAGTGATATTCAACTGTGAGACTCTGAGCAATTCACTGTAATCACCTGAGAACCATGCATTTCCAATCCGCTCATGGACTGCTGTCTGTAAAAGTACTCTAAACATCTGTTTGACAACCTGAACTTGCTCATCCAATAACAAAATTACCTCATGAGCGACAATATAACCCTTACTATAGGTGTGTTTTCCAAATAAAGAATATGTTAATGCTAACAAAGTGTGCATGCGCCACCTAGTTGGAGATAAAACGCATAAAATGGATTTTGTCACAACCCATTCAGATATCACATCACATGTAAAACTGCTGTCAACCAGTCCGTCAACACAGACAATGCACATCTCATTAACACAAACAGTAACATTCAAACTAACATCTTTCTCTAAACAAACAGCAAATGTTTATGTTTAATTAAAATGTACTAGGTCCCATACACGAGCAAGTGAGAAGCATACACAAACAAAGTGTACATACAGTTGTGTAAATACAGATCTTGCAGGAAATACACAACATTAGGAAGTACAGATAAGAAATGAATAATGTGACATATATATATATATTCACTGAAAAAACCATAGGCTTCACACCAGTTATAGTTAGGAATTAGCATTTAAAAAACCTATTAAATTCACTGAAAAAACCATAGGTTTCACACCAGTTATAGTTAGCTGGAAGTTTTACTCGCATAAAACCATTGAAATTCCCACGTTATAGTTAGATGGACTCACTATAACTTGCGCGTGCAATGCACTGCTGATGACGTCACATATTACATCACTCATGACATGGTCAGTGACATCACTCATGACATCACTCATGACACCATCCAGTGAATGTGTGTCTTTCTGAAAAATAAATATGTTTTATATATGTATATGTAAAAGTTGATGGAAGAATAAATGTTTAAATAAGTGTCTAAATGGATGTTTTAAAAAAAAATAGTTGATTGGTTAACTGGCTTATTAAGTGTATCTTAGTGAATACATATATTAGTGAGTAATGTTTAAAAATTTAAATATATGTATTAGTGTTTCACTTTGTTTATAAGTGGCTGCATGGGTTGGTGAGTAGCTACTGCTTTTTAAAAAAATTATTTTTTTGCTATGAAGCGCTCCCGGTGCGCGCCCCGGGGTGCAACCCGAGAGCGTTCTTTCATAAAGCGCCCAGGGGCGCGCTCCGGGGAGCGTCCCGTAAGCGCCAAAATCACGAACGAAAACATGATCGTGACGTATCGCGTAGCCGCGTCCGCGTGATACGCACAGCGTAAGCGCACCCGGAAGCACTCGAGCGAATACGATCGCGCAACGTAGGTGTCTGACGCGCTTACGCGACGCGCCCCTGGGCGCGCGCCCCGGGGCGCGTCGCCTAAGCGCGTCGGGTCATGTGACCAGAAAATAACACTTTTCATTGGTTCATAACAGTTTTGGTTTCATAATGATGAAGCCCCTGGTCATGTGACCTGAAAATAACACTTTTCATTGGTTCAATAATTATTTTTTTCTAAATTTTGAGAAACCCACCCATTTCTCTCACTATTGATTTGCACTTGTAGAGAGCAAGAGGTGTTTTGTGAATTATCTAATGGCTGCAAGGGAGTCATCCAGCAGTGATTCAGATGGTTTTGTGCAAGAGGACCCTCCTCACCAGAAAACAAAGAACCACTTCATCTGGAAATTTTATGCCATCCCTGAAGGACAAAAAAAAGTTAATGCAAGTAAAGTAACTTGTAAAATATGTGGCAGTATTTTATCCAGAGGCAATCCTCTAAAAAAATATAGCTTTGGAAATGCCAATTTAATTAGACATGTCAAAAGAAGACACCCAAAAAATTATTCCAGGGAGAGTGTCAAGGAGCTGGCAGAGATTGCTCGCAGAGATGGCGGCAGCACCTCCACTGGTGGAGCAACACCTTCAGGAACAACACGTGCAAGAATGGTCCCTAACGTGTAGCTGGTCTTTGCAGGCATAACATTTTTATGCGTGGACTGTGACAAACTACTCTGTTATGGGGAGCAGAGCTTTGAACTCATTGCAATAAAGAGACAGGAACACCGATGCTCTCCCCGTCCCTAAATTTTCTCATTTTTTTGCTCCTGTTGAGCAGTTTTTTAATCTCTGTTTTTGTTTTTCCCCTGTAAAAAATCCCCCAAAAATATAAAATCGTTTTAAAAAGTCTAAAAAAATATAAAACAACAAAAACAAAAAAATAAGTTCTTTTCAGAACTACCTCCAATTTATAAAAAAATGCTATTTTTTTTTTTTAAAAGTGACATTCTTTTTACTCCATGGTACGCTGCCCCGGTCCGCTCCCCGGTGCGCGTACCGGGCACTCCCCCCGCGCAAATCAAACATTTTTTTTTTTTGCCCCCTGGGGCCCTTTCATGACTCCCACAACAAACCTAGGGGGTCCCTGCCCCCTTTTGCTCATTTCCCCCTTTGATTTTTACCACCTCAATCCTACCGAGGTACAAGATGGCGGCCGCTGCGGACTGTTTCGAATGTTTACAGACAGACGAGAGCCAATCAGCTTTCCGTATGCAAGTTGCGTGGCGCGCTTTGAGCGCTCCCCGGTGCGCGTACCGGGGCGCGGCTCTAGATATATATATTTTTTTTAACCTAAATTACTCAAAAACCACTGGAGCACATATCTTGAGACATAGCAAAGGCACATCGGGCTACCAGTCCCTACAATTTTGCCAAGTTTGGTGTAAATCTATTCAGCCGTTCGGGCTAAAAGTGAAATCGACCGCCCTATGGAAATTAACATGGGGAAAATGCGTTTTGGGACTCCCCTTTTATCTCGGCCCCCGCTTGACGAATTTCCTTCAAACTTTCAGGGAAGGACCGGAGCGCCGCGAGGCAAATTTGAGGAAATTTTCAGGCAGATTCGTCAACCGGCGCTAAAGTTATTCCAAATAGAATTTTGAGATTTAACATTGAAAAAAATCCTAACTATAACTACCTACTGGCGACCGCCAGTAGGTAATATATTTAGCTCTGAAACGCGTCAGGCAGGAGGACAGCTATTATCGGTGTGACATTTCCTGCTCTGTTTGAAAATAAAGGTTTGGTAAAATCACTGGCTGGAGGAGTGCGTTCCTAAATGCAGGGCATTTCTGAGGAAGATTTACACACGGCAGGTCCAGCCGTGAGGAAGACGCACCGCCCTTCAAAATGAAATGGGATCCGTTTTTCCCGAACTTTTTGGGGATGTCATGATGGCGCAGCCAGCTCGCAATTTTGGAACAGGAAATGCCACTCTGAGGCCCACTGGAGGGCAACTATCGGTCCTTGTATAGATTGAATCACACACAATCCACTGGAGGGTAGAAAAGGGCGAGAGTAAAACCACAAGTTCCAGTGTGCATCATAATGACATTGACTATGGAAGGCACACCGGAGGCCAATAAAAATGCAGAAGCACGCAGGGAACTGTGGGAGCCAGAAAAACATGTGTTTTCCAATGCCTCTGAAGAAAGAGCACGAAGCTCTGAAACGCGTCAGGCAGGAGGACAGCTATTATCGGTGTGACATTTCCTGCTCTGTTTGAAAATAAAGGTTTGGTAAAATCACTGGCTGGAGGAGTGCGTTCCTAAATGCAGGGCATTTCTGAGGAAAATATATATATATATAGGTATATATATACGAACAAAATCTTCAAATCAGCAAACTCCTGCAATGAAGACACGGACCCAAGGCTGCAGTAAGGGAGATTTATTTCAACCTCTCAGGCGACGCGTTTCGAGCAACTAGTGCTCTTGATCACACACCATACACCTGGTCAGCAAACACTTTTATACACTTTTTTTGCTACGTGATGCTCCACTTTCTTTGTGAATCACATGGTGCATGAACATAGATGAAATACTCATCGATGCTTTTAGTGAGTGCACACCAAAAAATAAATAAAATTTGAAAGGCACTGAACACAATATAACTGCATAAATGCATAAACCATTACTATTTCATGTTCCACTCCAGATTTCTAAAGTCATGACAAATAACATTGTTAGAGCAATACTCCAACAAAAAATTGAAAGAAAGTATAAACACGTAGAAAAATATATATATATATATATACAAATTTCCTATACACACTAATTTACATATAATTTATCTATATACATCATTATTTACAACTTTCAAATTTCATGACTTGGTATCATAGTACCTAGTAATGTATATACTGGATTTCAGAATTCATATATGAGAATTTAATCCCTATTGGAATATATTAAACGTGCTCCAAGTGCCCATAATATTAAAACAAACCCTAAGTGATTCCTGAGATGAAAATTATAACGTGATAATATTAAAACAGTGAAAGCAAAAAAAACCTTATTGTTGATAACAAACAATAACCCATCAACAATATATACATGGTGTTTGGAAGAGAGTCTAACAATTACGAAGCTTAGTACCAGCTTTCATAGTCTTATAAGATGGAATTTCTCAACTGTTTCACCCCCAGTTCAACTTGATGCAGTTAAAATTTTCTGTATTTGTACGTATTCTTTAGTTCTGAAAGACCTTGAAAAAAATTAGATATAAAAAAAACACATAAATGTTCGTTCTATATCTACTTGAGAAGTAGCCTGTAATGCACACAAAGAGAGCAGAAATCATGTGGATTATTATAACAAATGATGTAAATCTTCTGTTGTATTCAGTCCATTGGGATATTTACTGTCCAGCTCAATTATGTATTCTGTTTCTTTCTTCCTCAATAATCTTTCTCTGTCACCACCTCGATTGAGGGGAGCCACCACATCTATGACAAAGTATGTCAACTTTGACAAATCATTGTCATGAGTTGACCTGAAATGGCGTGCTACCGGGTATGTGTTGTCATTGTTTACTATTGCACGTAAATGCTGCAATCCTGACATGCACCTGCAGTTTAGTACTGCCTACATATCGTAGGCCACAGGTGCATGTCAGGACATATACTGCATACTCACTGTGACAATTGTAATTACCCCGGATAGCTTTTCTGATGGAACTGAAAGGTGTATTATAATGAGTGGTATTTACACCAAACTTGCACGCCCTACACGAGGAGCATTTAAAGAAACCTTTCTGTTTCAGCCAGGCACTGCCACTACCCAGCTCTGGACTGTTTTTCACTAGACTGTTGTGCATGCTTTGGGCTTTTTTATAGGTTATTGTGGGAGTGATTGGAAGTGTATCACTGAAGAAACCATCTGTCATAAGAATGGACCAGTGTTTCTTAACAATAGACCTAATTTGTCTTTCTTGTTTGCTATAGGTCAGAATTAAGCGAGGAGTATTATTGTCTGTTTCTGGCTCTGGTGTTTCTGATCTAAGTAGCGATTCCCTAGATTTTTCACGGCTACGTCTCAGAGCACTATTCAAAACTTTATCATTGTAACCTCTAGCTTTAAGTCTGTTAATTGTGTTCTGGGCTTCCTGTTCAAATATCTCAGGGGTACTGCTGATTCTTTTAACACGCAGCAATTCGCCATATGGAATATTGGCAATCACATGTTGCGGATGTATGCTACTGGCATGTAATATACTGTTTCCAGCAGTTGGTTTTCGAAATAAGGACGTGGTTACAGCATTATTTTCAATGGTTACATGGACGTCTAAAAAGTCTGCCTGCACTTTACTGATGTTGGCGGTGAAGAAAAGATTTTCATTGTTCTTATTGAGTGCATCGACAAAGGTATGGGCACTTTCCTCATCCCCCTCCCATATGCAGAACACGTCATCAATAAACCGTTTCCAGTATTGCACATGTTGAAATCCCGGTGTTTCAATGAGACCGCGCTCCTCCCACCAGCCCACGTGTAAACATGCGTAGCTGGGGGAGAAGCACGATCCCATTGCCACACCCCGGGCCTGTCTCCATACACTCTTAGCAAACATGAAGTAGTTATTATGCAAGCACCAATGTATTAGTTCACATAACATTTTGTTGTGAGTATAATATTCACATGATAATGTCTGATAGTCTCTAAACCCTTAGAGTGGTCTATTGACGTATATAAAGACTCTATATCAAGAGTCAACATACACCAATTATCTTGCCATTGGATTGAGTCCAATTTGTTTAAAAAGTCCCCCGTATCTTTGAGGTAACTCGGTAAGTTTTTGACAATGTCCTGTAGAAAGAAGTCAATATAGCAAGAAATATTTTCTCCTACACTATTGATGGCCGCTATAATGGGTCGGCCCGGTGTAGGGACTTTCTGTTTATGAATTTTTGGAATCAAATATAAAATGGGTATAACAGGATGTTCAACATGTAAAAAGTCAAATTCAGTTTGTGAGATCGTATCGTTTCTTTTATATGAGATTAGCATCTTTTTCAGTTCATCCTTGGCTTTCTTATATGCCATCCCATTCGACCTTTCATAACAATTTGTGTCATTTAATTGTCTCATGGCTTCTGCAGTATATTCTTCCTTCTTCCACAAAACAATATTCCCACCCTTGTCCGATTTGTTAATCACCACTTCCTGATTTTGACTCAATTTTTTCATCAACATGTTATATTGATTCACAATGGCATTGTTTTTATGTGTCTGTGCCTGCACCACGCGGTTTAACTTTTTTAGATCTTCTATAACACATTCATGATAAATGTCTACCGCGTCTTTAGGCATAACAGGCATAAACGTGCTTACCGGTTTGAATGGACTCTCTCCAGCTCCCTTTTGGCAAATGTCCACATTGCAAAGTTCACTTTGTGTGTTTAAGATGGCTCCATCATTAGAAGTTGAGTTCACAGGCTCCCCCAGATCACATAGGGTAAGTAGCAGCCTGGCATCTCTTGCTGCTGGAGCGGTCGCGTTGGCCATAGATTTAACAATTCGCTTGGCATTGCTCTCCTTGTCTTTGGTTGCCGGTTTCGAAGAAAAGAATTTCTTTAATTTGAGTTTGCGAACAAACTTAAAGACATCCGCTCTGGTGTTAGTATAGTTAAATGAACTTTCAGGACAAAAGTTCAGTCCTAATGATAATAATTGTTTTTCTGCCGTTGTTAGAACTACATCGGAAAGATTCGTAATGGTACAATCCTTCATTGTTTCCTTTTGTTGTACCATTGCTTCTTCTTTTTTTGCTGCTGCTGCTGAGGCTTTTCGTTTCTTTCGTCTTGCGTGACGTTTTGCATTGCGCCTTTTGCGTTTTGATTCTTTCGCAATCTGGGACGCAATGTTTGCAGCCGGTCCTCCACTAAAAAATCAATCTCTTCACCAAGGTTTAATATTCTCCCTGCTTGGCCTCCTTCCATAACGCTTGCCTCAGAAAGCGATGTACTTGATGTGCTGGCCAAAGAGATTGTTTCCGCATCGGAGTTTTCATAAGGCTCTTCCAGTGGGTTGGTTCTAGCCATGCCACCACCAGTGACTGTTTGCTTGGTCAGTTTGACTTGCTTGGCTTTGTCATATTTGCGAGAGAATGTGTATATTTGACTGGTCTCATAGTCCTTTAAATCCCTCGCAAATTTATGCACTTTCCTGACTTTGATGCGTTCTTCATGCTTACGCAGCCTTTCACTTATCTCCTTGCGTGTGGATGTTACCAACAATTTAGTTTCAGGGTCGGTAGTAGAATCCAGCTGCTCATCCAAGCTTTTAATTTCCTCCAGTAGCTTTTCCCGATCTATGACGGCGTACTTAATAAGGACTTTTACCAAATTCATTGAGGCATCTAAGTTCATTTCTCCCCACTCTTTTAACATAGCCGGATTGGGGTCTTCGAAGCTGGGCGCCAGCATAATCCGTAGGCCACGCGGAACTCTGCCTGCCTCCACGTATTTGGTGAGCGACTTGTGCTCCCACCATTTCGTGATTTCAGACTTAGTCTTTTTTTCAAGGGTTTTGAGTAACTGCTTAGCGTCCTGTTGCACGCTGCTGGGCTGGGTGGTAGCCGCGGTAGCATTTGAAGCGTTCTTCCGTACATTATTGAAAAGCGCTTCTGCAGCGTCTTCACGCTCTCTCTCCAAACTCGCTGACATGGTGTTCACGAGAGGGTTTTTAATTTAGATAAACGCACCGATGACAAACGCCAATGTCGATCTTCTTACTGCCTGCACCTTGCACTCGTTACCTGTAAATCCCGGAATAACACCTCTGTTGTGGTTGGACGCCACTCGCTCTCAGCTCGCCTATCAGACCAGCCGTTAGCGCGTCTTCGTCCTCCGCTTGTCGAGGTTGCTTCTTCGGTTCAGGGGGTCAAGCAAATTTCCTCCTCGGAACAAAAAGCGCAGTTTGCCGTTTAGGCAAGACCTCTTGCTAACGAGCGGGTACCGTGAACGGGGACAGCTTTCCTCCGTAAAATGTACGAACAAAATCTTCAAATCAGCAAACTCCTGCAATGAAGACACGGACCCAAGGCTGCTGTAAGGGAGATTTATTTCAACCTCTCAGGCGACGCGTTTCGAGCAACTAGTGCTCTTGATCACACACCATACACCTGGTCAGCAAACATTTTTATACACTTTTTTTGCTACGTGATGCTCCACCTTCTTTGTGAATCACATGGTGCATGAACATAGATGAAATACTCATCGATGCTTTTAGTGAGTGCACACCAAAAAATAAATAAAATTTGAAAGGCACTGAACACAATATAACTGCATGAATGCATAAACCATTACTATTTCATGTTCCAGTCCAGATTTCTAAAGTCATGACAAATAACATCGTTAGAGCAATACTCCAACAAAAATTTGAAAGAAAGTATAAACACGTAGAAAAAAAAATATATATATATATACAAATTTCCTATATACACTAATTTACATATAATTTATCTATATACATCATTATTTACAACTTTCAAATTTCATGACTTGGTATCACAGTACCTAGTAATGTATATATATATATTACCTACTGGCGGTCGCCAGTAGGTATATATAGTTAGGATTTTTTTGAATAGGGATTTCTGAAAATTCTATGTTGAATACCTTTGGCGTTGATGGACGGAATTGGCTGAAATTTTCAGGAAAATGGCACATTTTGTTTCTGAGCGTCCCCTGAAAGTTTCGGGGGGTTTCATCAAGCGGGGGGCCGAGAAAAAAGGGGGGTCCCAAAACGTATTTTTAACATTGAGTTTTCCATAGGGCGGTTGGACTCACTTTTTGCTCGAACGGCTGAATGGATTTCCACAAAACTTGGCAAAATTGTAGGGACTGGTAGCCCGATGTGCCTTTGCTATGTCTCAAGATATATGCTCCAGTGGTTTTTATGAAAATTAACTTTGAAAAATATATATTGGGCTACATTGGGCTATATATATGTTAGAGCCCAAATGTAGCCCAAATGTAGCCCAATGTAGCCCAATGTAGCCCAAAGATGGCCACCAGAGACAAAAAAAAACAAATGTAGCCCAAATATCAGCCAGATGTAGCCCAACTATAGCCCAGTGACAGAATGTCCCAGAGTGTTCTAAAGAACAACTAGAGCGCTAACAGTCTTACTTATGACAAAAGTATGGCACACCTGAAGTCATCTTGATTGGAATAAAGTGTTAACACTTTAAACATTTAATTTGCAAAGGAACAAAATGAAGGGTTTCATTTGCCATAGAAATGTTATATATATAGTTAGGATTTTTTTGAATAGGGATTTCTGAAAATTCTATGTTGAATAACTTTGGCGTTGATGGACGGAATTGGCTGAAAGTTTGGGGGGGTTTCGTCAAGCGGGGGCCGAGAAAAAAGGGGGGTCCCAAAACGTGTTTTTAACATTGAGTTTTCCATAGGGCGGTTAGACTCTCTTTTAGCTCGAACGGCTGAATGGATTTCTATGAAACTTGGCAAAATTGTAGAGACTGTTTGCCCGATGTGCCTTTGCTAGGTCTCAAGATATGTGCTCCAGTGGATTTTGAGAAATTAACTTTCAAAAAAATATATATATCTGTGACAGCGTCCCGGTTAGCGCCTCGGTTCGCGTACCATCAGTGATGTCATTTGAGATGTCATCAGTGATGTCATCAGTGATGTCACTGACCATGTCATGAATGATGTAATATGTGACATGATCAGCAGTGGATTGCGGGTGCGCGATATATAGTTAGTGCAACTAACTATATATGCGAATTTAAATGGTTTGTGTGAGTAAAATAAGGTTTTGTAAATGCTAATTCCTAACTATATATGGTCTATAACCTATGGTTTTTTCAGTGAATTTTCAAGGTTTTGTAAATGCTAATTCCTAACTATATATGGTCTATAACCTAAGGTTTTTTCAGTGAATATATATATATATATACATAAAATAAAACCTTTGGATGCACTTGGGCTCGTGTTTTTCATACCTGGAGGAGTGTGTGGAAATACGAAGTAATATATATACATATCAAAGCTCCAAGTAGCTCGGGGAGCCCAACCGTGAGTTGGAATCCAACCTGTAATCTCTTTCCGCCCTTGAGATTAAGATGTCGGTTTACGACATGGTTTCCATGCTGGTCTGTCTGACATGGAAACCATGTCGGAAAGCATGTTAGGGGGCCCCACAGGGCCCCCTTGGTGCACGGCCTCTGGTTGGAAGCTGAGGGGGTAGCTATGGTGCCCCCCTGTTTGTTCTTGTCCCCCAAGGCAGGCACCTTGAGGTGCCTGCCACGGGGTGCAGAGATGAACTGCACCTCCCATTTCACTATGGGAGCACAGGTTACGGCCGATTAACAGCCGTAATGCATGTTCCCATAGTGAAATATAGGAATGGGACCGAAAAGTGTCCAGTGGCATCTTAATGGGGTAGTCGAGACCGCCGACCGGGTGTCGGTCGGTCCCATGACCGAGAGTGTCGGGCGAAAGTGTTTCCGCCTGACATCATAATGACCCCCATAGTGTTTCATGTGTTTTCTTTCTTGTTGAGTCTGTTCTAACTGTAGGGTTGTGACTTGCATGGCCTTTACAAAGAAAACATTTCCTACATGTTCTACATTTATATATTCTGTATGCCGCTTATATGGGTTGAGTGATAACATCCCATATACCACACCCTTTTGGTGTTGTCCATTGTGAAATCCCATTTGGGGGTCCACAGGGCAGGGTTGGGCTACTGGGCCTCAGCTGTGTGGGTTAGTGCAGTTTAGCGCTGCGGTCCCGGGGACTATCATACTATTTATTAGCAAAATTAGGTCAAAGCATAACCCTTGCAGCACTTGCATGCCAGTGGGAGCAAGGGTGAGTAGTTGTAGGCTTCTCAGGGAGCTTACCCCCAGATTCATGAAAACCCAATTCTGCGATTTCTAAATTGCGAGAAATACCGAATCGCAATTTAGATTTCGCAGAATGGGATTCATGAAAGATTGGGATTCATGAAAGATTGCGATTAAAAAATGCGAATCGCAATCGGCCGCAATTGCCGATTGCGATTTTGCCACAAACGCTGAAAAATCGCGGAATCGGGTCATTTTCCATGTTGAAATTGCGATCTCGCTATTACCGAAATCGCAAATTGCGATCTCGCTAATAGCGAGATTGCAAAAACGGGAAGTCGCATTTCGAGCACAGTGATGACATCACAACCAGGAAGCAGGCAGTTCCCTCCCTCATTCTGCATACTGAGCCTGATTTGGAAGCGGTACAAAAGGGGGTGGTGATGGACAGAGCATCTGAACCAATCAAACACTCACACCCAGTCAACAGATCTGGTTTTAATCCATCACCATTCTTTAGCCCACTCTGCCACCCCAGTTCAGACATGGCCATATGCAAATCAGTCCGACCCTGTGCCTCATAGGAACAGTCCAGCCCGAACTGCCAAGCCATGCCTTCCCTGGACGAGAAACAAGCTTCCGAGGACCGGTTTCTGGCATTTCAGCCGTCTTCAGCCCGGCTTGCTTGAATCCAGTGGCAAAGTGATTTGGAAGCAGCACTGGCCAGAGCTACACTCCAGACCACCTCCAGCTCACAATCAGGAGACACCCCACTGCAGAAAATGTCCCAGGAAGCAGCAGGGAGCAGTTGCTCAGGAAGGAAACGTAAAATAAAGTTTTCAGAACAAGATCTGGATTACCTTATTGAGGGAGTGAGTAAGGACCACGACCGGCTCTTTGGGAAGGACTCAAGGAGGGTGCCAGAGGTGGACAAAAGATGGATTTGGCTGCGCATCCACGCCAAAGTCAATTCCGTGCGAGTGACCCAGCGCTCAATTGATGACTTAAAGAAGAGGTGGTACGACCTCAGAGGGAATGCCAAGGAGAGGATTGCTGAGAGTCTGGGGGAGCGTGTCGCAACAGGAGGAGGAGAGCCCACAGTCTGACCCAACACCCCATTGGAGGACCTTGTGGAGAACACCTTGAATCCCGAGGCATGCGTGGGGGTAACCCGGCTGGACTCCTCCCGACCCACCAAAGAAACCCAAGGTAAGTGCCTTGCGACTGCAACCCTGTCCCCTAACAATGGCCATGACCCCAGAGCTACCCATCAGAAACCCCAGTCATGCAGCACATGCACACCAGAAAAGCCCTATTGCATTGTGGGACATGTAGTCTGACCACAATTTTCATTCAGCCCCATACAGCCAGACATGTCCTGTGAGAGTCAATCCAACAGCCAGTCAGGGAATGCTAGCCTGCATGCATGTAGCAACCTTCCATGTGCAAGATACATGTCATTAATCAACGTCCACTTTATATCACAGGTGGCGCTGAAGAACCCAGCAGTGACAGTGAGGGCCTGCAAATAGATGAGAATCCAGAGGATTCTGAGGGAGACGTCCATCCATCCCATCAACCTGGACCATCAGGGCAAAAACCTGCACCAGCAGCATTACCACCACCTGCCACTTCAGCAACAACAGGCGCACCACAGCCGCCACCTGTTACACCCATGCCAGTGGCATTGGCAACACCAGCTGCAGCAAGGAAAACAACACCGCGCACAGCCACTGTGACAACACAGTCCAGCGGATTGGTTAGGGAGCCGCGCAATACTACACCACGCGCTGGCAGGAGGGGGTGAATGTGCGTGTACCTGGCCTGTCTATAGAGTGCTGCATGCTGCGCATTCACCAGAACCAGGCACGTCATCTTGCAGCCATTCACGTGCAGCTGCACAAGATAGCGAGGAATGTAGGCCAGCTGTCTGACAGGATGGAGAGGATAACCACTACAGTGGAGAAAAAAACACACAGGCAATGTTGACACAGCGGGACGTCAACCGGCGCCGCCACCACCAGCTGCTGTCGCCTCTCTGCGTACACACACTCAAACCATATCATAGGCAAAGCCACATCACAACTTTCACGACGCTCGTTGGCCATGCAGATCCAAATGGTCCAATGCTGCCAGGATGTCGCTAGGGCACTGGAGCAGGTCACCACTGCAGTGCAGGGTCTGCAGGCAACTGGCCACGGCCAGGCAGGTGGGGGGATGATGCTAGTGAGGGAAACTCAAGCCACAGCAGCCTATTGTTGCCACTGGTGACAGTTCCCCGCTGCAGCACCAGGCCCACTGCAGCCTCACGGGCAAATGCTGAAGAAGAGGTGGAGAGGCGACTTGGAGCGTCAGCCCGGAGGCGCCACTGACAATTTTTCTCACCATGCAGGGCTATGCTGATGAGACAAGCATGCCCTCCTAAAAAAAAGGGGATGTATGACTCAATACACCTCTAATCTAACTGTTGGAAATAATGCAATATTATTGTGAATGCAACAATAATATTTATTCAGTACCAGTACATCTGACTCATGTCATTATTTCAATTGTCATGCATGCATGAGTGAAGTGTTGGGTGAGGGGAGTGGGTGCACTAGAAACAGTTATTTGTGATTTGGTTGCGGCGTCTGTGTCCTTCAGCTGGATTCTCCCCGCGTGCATGACGTGCATGTGCAGGTGGGCGGTTGTCCCCTTCCGACTCAATGCCAGATATCTCTACAGGTATCCTGCGCTTGGTAGCAATGTTATGGAGTATTGCACACACAGCCACGATGCGGCAGCAGACCTCAGGCTCGTATTTGAGGGCCCCACCAGTCTTGAGCAGTATGCAGAAGCGGCTCTTCAAAAGCCCAAATGTCCTCTCAATGCAATTTCTAGTGCGGATCTGTGCAGCATTGTAACGCCGTTGTTGTGGTGTGGCAGGGTTGAGGTATCGGGTGAGGAGGTATTCACGGAGACCGTAGGCGCTGTCACCTGAATGAAAGGAGCAGAGGGTGAGTGCCTGTTATGCGCAGCTACATGGTGACAATGTACTATTTTGTGGCATGTGTACTTACCTAGAAGGTGTCCTTCGCCAAAGTCTCTCCTGGCCAGTCGTGTGTGCATGCCGCTGTGCCGGAATATGAAGGAGTCATGTGTGCTCCCCGGGTATTGTGCCACTATGTCCGCGATGATTGTCTTAGCGTTGCACACCATCTGGATATTCAGGGAGTGGTAGGACTTGCGGTTCCGGTACATGTATTCTGTTTGTGCAGGTGGGCAGATGTGGATGTGGGTACAGTCAATGCATCCAATTTCATGGGGGAATTGTGCAATGTTGTAGAAATCAAGCTTGGTTTGATTCAAGTCCTGTTGGGTGGTTGGGAATGTGATGTAATGGTTTAGCCGGGTCAGCATTGCATCCAGGAAACTCCTTAGGCAGCGGGACATGGTGCTCTGGGAGATCCCCCCTGCAACGGCAATCACCCCCTGGAAGCTTCCGGAGGCCAGGAGGTGCAGGCTGCAGAAGACCTGTACATGGGTGGGCACGGCATTGGTCCTCCTTGTTGGGTGCTGCATCAGGGGGTCTAGGTCCCGTATCATCTTAGTGATCGTCGCACCATTCAGGCGGTACTTGGAGTAGATTTGCTCCACAGTTTGGCCCAGTAGGGTGATCCGCTGGCGGAATATTCGCTCCTGTATCCTGCGTCGGTTCCTTGCTGCAGCCTGAAGCCTTCGCCGCCTGACCACCATGTAGAGTCCGGGCATTGTGAGAGTCCTCATGCTCCAGCTGAGTATCCTTAAGTGTGTTTGGTCAGGCCTGCACCTGTGGCTAGTTTAATTTTTTTTTTTATTCCTTCATGGTTACCACCTGGTTTGGGTTCTCCTTAAATTGCGCGGCGCTAATAGCGATTTTTGGGTTTTTCGCAATTTGCGATTTTTCATGAATTGCCTTTGCGATTATTTAGCGAGTTCGCAAAATATTTAGCAGAATCCATGGATTCTCACAATTTCCGATTCACTAAAGATGTTCTTCCAAGGTTCTTCGAAATATTTTGCGATTTCGCAATTTTTATGTTGCGATTTCGCAATTTTTGACTTTTCCCAATGATGAATTGCTTTTCTTGAAATTGCGATCGCAATAGCTGATTCGCAGCTATTGCGATCGCAATTTTGGTTGATGAATCTGGCTTTTAATGTGTTGGTACATCATACTTAGCTCTCACAACTCACCTGACTGCAATAAAATAATTTTTCAGACCATTGCTCCTCTTTCAGTAAATACAAGTACTTTATAAAATGTATCCCAACACAAACTTCCAAATGTAGCACATAGCCAATGGTAAGGTATGAAGAGAGGACATCTAAACTTGCCGGATTCCTGTCACTCAACCAACCCCGCTACGTAATACCGGGTGCATTTGGCAAGATACACAATACGGGTGCAACACTATCACTCAGTTATTAAATAGTCTACGTGACGATATTTGGAAACACACTATCACCCATTCTCAGGGCAGCAGTAGGCCATGGTGGGGCTTACACTTACAGTCTTTGCTTATTAGAGATATGTAGGCAGCAATGTAGTCACCCAACTGTACCACTCTGGTCAGCAGATGCAGGCTCCTTGCAGTGTCCAGAATGGGCTTAAATCTATCTTCCTCTCTCCCCACTTCATTACCAGATGAATGTGGAATTTCCTTTGAATGCAGTGGAGAGCTTGAAATTTGCCACCTCCTATCCTACCTAGTCACTGTTATCGGTGAGGAGGAGTATGTGTGCCATGCCAGTATGTTACTGGCAATTTTTTTATGTAGCACTGTAGACCACCTGAGGGTTAGCATATTATGGAGAGACAAGTAAATTGATATATTTTTCTGTAACATTGGACAGTTCTGATCTGTGTCTGAAATCTGATGGCACACATGTTGCTATGGTTTCCGAATCTGAGTTGTGTTAAGGATAATTGTGTGAATAGTGACATATACCAGGTATCATACTTGTGTGAATAGGTTGGTATTAGTACAGAGAGCTGTGTTGGGTAATAGAGGTCCCACAGTGGAGTAGTGTGGCTCAATGATTAGAGCGGCAGACCATGATGCAGAGGTCTAGCCCGGGACCAGGGTTCAATTCCTCGACGGGTCTTGGGCTCAAAAATTCCATGGACCGGATAATTCTCGACTTGGTGCCTATTCTAATCATGGAGTCCCACTCTGCAGCTCTGGGCAATAGCTTGCTTAATCTCCACAATGGCCCCCACAACGCTAAGGATGCCTGGCCTCCACCTTGGGGACGCCCAGGAGTGGACGCCTCACAGGCAAAGCTTGGATGGGTTCCACAGTGGTATTCGTACAAGCGCCTTGAGACCCTTGCGGGTGAGTAGTGCGCTACACAAGTATCAATTTACATTTCCATTTTTTTACAGTGATGAGAGGGTGAATTTGTTAGTAAGAGAGAGATAGGTTACCTTTCTGCCACCTGGTCATGAGTTGCTGCTCCTGCTCTCCTGCTTCCGATTTCAGGAACAGGAAGCAGACAGCCAGGCTCCCTCCCCTAAGCCAATCACAACGCTGCAATTTGCAGCGTTGTGATTGGTCTGAGTGCGGTGACAGGGCGCTCAGCCAAGGGCTTGAGGGGTTGGCATGTTTCCATGCAGGCTGTAATGCAGCCTGCATGGCGAAGTGGGAAAGTGCACATGCCTGGTTTGGGAGGCCTGGGAGGGCTAACCAAACAGTCACTGTGCACTTTTAGGAGTGGGCACACTACTCCTCCACTGCCCTTCTCACAGAGTAGAGCCCATCTGCCTGCCCGCCCGCAAAGCAGCCAAACATAAAATGACAATAACTGATATGTTTTTGCTTCTAGACTGCTTTAAAGCAGTGGGGTGACGCTCCTCCGCCATAGCGGAGGAGCCACCCCTGCCCGACCCCCTTCCGAACCTTTTTGATCAGGCTCACTGACTGCACTCGGTCGCTACATGAAGTATGACTGCCAGAGTGTGACAAAATGTGTCAGGGCTGCTATAGGTTTCCAGTCCAGCGGTCCCGCCCTGGCCATCCTACTGGTTTTTTAGGAAAAGGGGCTGGTGTTTGAAACCTGTCAGGCCCTCAGCGTGAAATCACCTAAAACCCTCCAAAAGCTGTGTGGTATTAAGAAATACATGCATCACATGCTGCTGGCGTGAGTAAGTGACATCACTACATTGGACAGTATATTTGATCAAGAGAGGTGCTAGTGAGATTAAAACTGGCTAGTGTGCACAAAGATGAATCATGCACGCCATGCCATTTTATGATGATGTCATTTGGGTCAGAAGCCACGTGGCCCTTTACTCTCTCCTATTTTTTGATTTCCTGTGACATAATCGTCAGGCCAAAGGAGGCGTGATGTGACTTCCAGTAAGGTTGTTTTGGGCTAATTTGTGGTTCTACAACGTGCACATTTTTCTTTTTTTCATCACAGAAATGGACAAGACTGGAAATGCAATCTAATAGTTTAGATCCTCACATAACAACGTAATCAAAATGCATAAAAATACTTAATTATAAAACCTAAATGTTGTTGCAGCCAATGGAGTTCATTATATATGTTTACCACTACATATATTTTTAATATGCCTTTTGTGAGCACTGTTTGCAAACATCTTTCTCCTGCATAGTTTAGGATTGCTACTGAATCTGATCTAGTGTGCCTTTTGTGAGCACTGTTTGCAAACATCTTTCCCCAAGTGAAGTGCAGTTTCACATGTTTTCAAACTTCTCTACGCAAACCCCATTAATCATCCTTTAATGCCTTTTTCAAGTCTCGACAAACCAGTTACTCTTTGTATTGTATTTATCATGTTGTACCTGGCCATTGTCCAACAACAATCTTTGAAACCCCTCCTCCCTCCCTCTTCCCACTCTTCTTAAAGTAAAAAAAAATTCAAGCCCTCACTTACCACCTGATCCAGCCTGAAAATAAAAGCTCATTGCCCTGACAGGCCCGGAGAGCTGTTCGGGCTTTAAGTCTGATTAATAGCAGTAGCCGGCAAACCAGGCTGGTGAAATATTTGCTGCTGCTCGCAGGGATCTGGAAAAATGAGGTGTGAAGTTCTGAAGAGAGCAGGCAGCAGTCCTCCAGTCACTAAACACTTCCAAGAAGTTGGCAAGGGAACAGAGCTGTGGTCTGCTGCAGGAACCTCAAAGGAGCAGGCGGGGGAGGGGGCGCTGTTCCTCGGTGTCAGAATACGGCTCGGCTCCGAGCTTCGCTTACATGGCATGGCAGCGTTACTCTTGAGTTATGAATGGTATTCTGCCCCCCCCCCCCCCCCTTTTATTGGTTTCCTGCGGGCACTTCCTTCCAAAAGGCGTAAAATAAAAAATAAAAAGCAACGGCGGGGAACGTAGGAAGTGGTTTAGTCCCCTAAAAAGAGTCGCGCGCCAGTAGCTGCGTTCGATTCGGGCCATTAAAGTCTCACCTGTTCCACAGCGGGGGTTCAGGTGTTCGAAACCAGAGGGCAGCGCCAGGCCTAGTCTGTGCTAACGGGGAAAACCTGGAAAAACATTGATTCGTCTCTTGCAAAGTCCTGATTTCATCATCTCAAAATCGTTTCGTGTATTGCTTTATTTGTGTTTCCTCAAACATGTGCTAATTGTAGTCTCAGTGTAACTATTTGTACTAAAAGCTTGTTTTATTATGTATTTTGTCCTCTCAACTGATCTTTGTTGAAGATAACGAGGTGGTGTTGAACCTCGTTTAGCAAAACTAGGGGCACATCTACAAGAAAATGGTGCAGCGCCGCAAGCAGTTTTGCTGCGCCGAGCTGAATCATTTTGTAAGTGCAGGAATGCGCCCTTTTTACAACAATATGGTGCATTCCTGTACGCACCGGCGCAAATAAAAGCAGCCTAGCGAAAGGGCGCAGGCACCCTTGCACCATGGTTAATTGTTGTTGTACAGGAAGGGACATTTTCCTGCAAAAAAAAATCATCAATGGCGTTTTGCTTCTTCTATCAGTCGCGGCCGGCGTAGTTTGCGGGTGGGGTCGCACGTGGAGGTATCGCGAGGGTGGGGGGTTGACTTAATAATAGATAATAAAATAATGAAGCTTAAATTTCTGCCGGCCGGGTCAATCGTCTTCTCTGCTCCTGCTCTCCTGCCCCCATCACGAACAGCAAACAGAAGCAGGCAGCCAGGCTCCCTCCCCTAAACCAATCACAATGCTGCAAGCAGCGTTGTAATTGGTCGGGACGCCGCACAGCCAGGGGTTTATGGGGAGGCTATTTTCTCTATGTAGGCAGCATTTCACTGGAAGAAAACAGTGGGGCGACGCTTCTCCGCCCTAGTGGAGGAGCCACCCCTGTCTTCCATGTGTACTGCAAGATGCAGCACATCTAGAAAGAGCAACAAACAAGTATTTCTCCTCGTTGCGCCACTCTTATGCCTCCCAAGGGCAGGCTTACGTTTTTGGCTCTGCCTCAGATTTATAGATCCTTGTAAATCTGAAGCAGTATCAAAATGCAGTGGGTGTTGCGTGGGAATGCCCACAGCAACACCCAGTGCACACCCCTTTGTCGCAGAAAACTGAATAGAAGAGGACCATATTTACAAGGCCGTGTTAAGCCACACAAAGTAGCTTAGTGCTGCCTTGTAAATATGGAGCAGGGCACAGCACCACAGGAGTGTTGCAAAAAGTGACGCTCCGGTGGTGCAATGCCCTTGTAAATATGCCCCTAGGTCTCCCGTCTTGAGGAAGGCGAATGTGGTCATTCTTTGTGGGGGAGAAACACTGGCATCCTTTCCTGGACATTGTAAAGTAGCGGGTGTGACATCGCATCTCAACTTTCAAGCATACTCATGTTCCAATATTCTCTTAGATCAGTTAACACCTAACCTCCTTTTTCATGAACATTGGAGTTTCTTCCTTGTAATAATTGGGGACTTTGTAGCCTATAAATGCTCATGATAACCGTGTGCCTTATTGAAAAAAGATTTAATGGCATTGAATATACACATTTTAAGTTTGGCAAAACTGCATATTTTATAACATTTATCATCCTTATTAATTTTATCTTGCTTTCCCTCAAAGTTGTTTCAACAATTGATGAGACCAAGGCCTGCAAAAATCTCATTGATAGGTACTCCTTTATATTTTAAAGCATGCATATTTAACTGTGAAAAGTTGACATTAATTCTATTGTATAATTTATTTCACGTATCTTGATTTTCTTGATGACCCAATAAGCTATCAGTCCCATTCATGAGACCAATAGATTTTTGAAGTAAAACGTTTGTGCCTCTAATATAAAATAGCTGTTTCAAGTTGAGCCTCTTTGCCAGAAAATAAATGGGAAATTCTTCTCTTCTAAAATGTCATACTAATACAATCCCTCAATAGCAAGGACTAAAGGGGGCAGTGAGTTGGACATCTCGAAAGTGTACCCCTAAATATCAAGAATGGTTTCAAAGAACAATTTTGCAACACTACCCTGGAAGGCTAGAGAGCATTTAAACAGGCACATGCATCAAAGGATTTTGCGATGCAAACGGTGCGAATCGCAAAAATCGTCAGTTTTTTGTGATCGCAAAATCTGCTTTAGGAATGCATGAAGGGTGAAGGCCCTCGCAATTTGAGAATTCGCAAATATTTGCGAATTTTCAAATTGCGATTGCATTTAAGGAATCGCATGTTGTGATTCCTTAAATGCAATGCATGAAACTTTTAAAAATTGCGATTTCGCAATTAGGGGGAGAAAATTACCATGAGGTTGAACCTCATGGTAATTTGCGAAAACTTTGAAAAATGCACTTTTGTGCATTTTACAAAGTTTCATGTTGTGCACACACATGCCCTAATGACATGTGTGTGCACAACATATGTGCACAGATTGATTTCAGGGGTGCAACAGGGTGTCCTTTGGACACCCCTGCACCCTTGAAATCGCATTCTCCGTTTGCGATTCGCTAATTGCGAATCGCAAATTGAGAAGGTCTTCCCATTCATTCCTATGAGATTCTAGGCCCATAGGAATGAATGGGGAGATATTCCTTAATTGCGACTCACAATTTGCGAGTCGCAATTAAGGAATATTAAGAAATCGCAATTTATTTAGCGATTTCTTGATGCATTGCATTTTGCAATTCCTTTACTGCGATTCCTTATTTTTTGCAATTAAGGAATGGCAAAAAGCAATATTGATGCATGTACCTGTTAGCCTCTATATTTTTGTATCCAATTTATGCCATCACCTCTATCAAATATTATTGGTATACATGCACGTGATGTGTAAGGAGACAAATATGTGTCCATGTGACTAGCCCTACTGAAAAGTAGAAATTATTAAGCCAGTCACCCGACTCAATTTTCTGATCAATGGCCGGTGCCGGAGGCTGGAGTCTAAGAAACACTCCCTTTCTCCTTAAAACACCACCGCTCACTAGTATGTGAGACTGGACGGGAATGAGTCCCCTTCCCCCCTGGGGTGGCAAAAAACACAACAGTGATGCCAAGGGCCCTGATCACGGATAAAGGTAATAAAGAGTAAAATGCCCTCATTGTTCAAGGTGAGTTTCTCATCTTGGTAATTAATCCCCTTCCCGCTGCCAGGCTTCACAAGTGAGCCATCTGATCCAGAATGCACTGCTGCTGATAATCCACATCCCCAGAAGCAACTTTAGAGAAATGGTGACAGATCCCTCTGGGAAATATTTGTAGGGTGGCACAAGTGCAAGTTAGTATGTTCAGTAAGAGGGAATCCCGAAGGATAGCTTCACTGGATCAGGAGTGGAAATGAGTCAGAATAATGGGATCAGCAGGGTGGTGCAAAGCAGCAAGGAAGAAGAATCAAGGGAATGCTCCTTGAAATGGTAGTAAAGTAAATTAGGAGCTATAACACGGTCTGTGTGGAAAGCAGGAGCAGGAATGGTCAACAGGAGCAATCTTAGTCAGCCATCTCTTGTACTTAGGAAGTTGCTGAGACATCTCCCTTCTGTGGCTGTACCTCTTCATAGGCCTTTCCCTGATTAGTATTTGGTTTGAGGTGTGTTGCCTAGGTGTGTTTGTAAGAGGTCGGGATCTTACAATAGGAAGCTG
Organism: Lissotriton vulgaris; assembly: GCF_964263255.1. Classification (NCBI taxonomy): domain Eukaryota; kingdom Metazoa; phylum Chordata; class Amphibia; order Caudata; family Salamandridae; genus Lissotriton; species Lissotriton vulgaris. The sequence goes on from NC_141694.1 coordinate 192,985,286, forward strand.
CACTATAAAAACAGAGCTTGTATGACTGCGAATTCCACCCATCTCCCTGCATTGTGTTAGTGTTTCATGGAGCTCCTTACTGCATGGTTACCCCCCCCCCCCCCTCCCCCTTCATTGGCCACAGCCACAATTGTGCTTTCCTCTGCTGCTGCATTCTACACATGCAACATCTTCCTTTGTAAGTGTGCCTTGTGGGTGACTGTTTATGTGCTGTTTGCAGTAGTTGTTGGGTTAGGTGCTAATGGTATACTGAGCACAAAGGAACTCAGTCCTAACACTCAAGAGGATTTCTAAGATACTAGACTATATCTTCATAATTCAGGGGTAATCCTGCTCTGATACATGGGTTTCATTGCCCATTGGTCCAGCTTTATAGGCAGAGGACAACACAGACAATAGTATTTCCACTGGGTAATTATACCAGTAGTCAAGAAGCCCTCTATTCATTCATTTGTCCCACTGAGCCTTCCCTGAAATTTCTTTTGAACAAGGGCTGAACTTTGGGCACATCACCTGACTGGTTCTTTCAAACTACAGTAGTTATAACGTGTTTATTTTGTAAGATTTACATGAAATGCTTTTACAATATGTAGTTGACAGTCAATTGTGTTTTAGCGGGCTTTAGCACCCATCTTCATTCTACCTACTGCATTCAGACTACATGCTGTAATAGAACGTTGGGATGTTGAGAGCTCCACTTATTACAACAGTGGCTCATAACTGATAATTACTGGCGAGCACAGGCTTTCTGTTTCTACATTCCAATGTCTGTATTGTGTTCTTCCCTGTTTAATTTAGAACAGTTAGCCCTCTGTGGGTGGAATGTATTGGTTGGTTAATGCTCCCTCTCCTGTAATTGACCTTTGTTCGCACCACAGTCCCACAACCAGAAGAACTGGTATTTAACAACTGTTATAGTCCTTGAATGCTGGCTCTACTGCTATCGAGAAAGCATTGGACGGTTGGAGTTTCTGTCTACAAAATTAAATTTCATCTGAAATTGACCAAATAGGAATAACAAGCCCTCAGGGCTGTGAGTGATGGTTGGAATCTCACAATTAAAGCTGCTGATAAAGCAAGAGGCATCCTGAGTAAAACTATAACTAAGTGCGTTGGCTAAGTCCTTTTTTTGCTGAATATGCCTTCGGAGGGATGCAACAGAGGAGATAAGGTGAACTACTGAATAACTAATGAAGCAGTTGAAGGCTACATTTCTACAAAGAATATGCACCACTTAACCACCAAGACCACTGATTCCAATGTTTTATGACCTATTTCAAGTTCATAAAAACCTTGTTGACCCTCCATTTTTCCTGATTGCTTCAGAGCTCAATAAGTCTTAGAGTCACTGTTCAAATAAGTGGACTTGTTTGTTAATCCTATAGCGGAAGGAATTCTGAGACACTTATAAAGCACCAGAGCCACAATTACTATGGTGGAGGGCATCTCATATATGAGAGAATAAACCTCACGTGAGTTATTATTAAGAGGCCTTCCTAAAGACTATTTCCCAAAAGTCCACTTTTGAGGTCTCTAAATTTACCTTGCAATATAAATAATATTCCTTTTTTGCCCCTGAGAATTTCATTGACAAATGCATGGAGCCATCTTTGACTAAATAGTTTTTATATTTTGTATCAGTTCTTTCTTCAGCAAAAGGGTACGAGTATGGGAATGACCTTTGTACCTAGACTGGCAAATTTGTACATAGATATTTTCAAGGCAAGATTTATCTACAATGAAGAGTGTTATAGTATAATCTATTACTGGCTTTTTTACATTGTTATGTTATGTTAAAAATGCTCTTTTATAGCGCACGGCTACTCCTAGGAGTGTCCCGGCGCTTTGACAAAGAGCCCTCAATGTAAAAAACATAACACTGCGAAGATAGAAAAAGAGAAGAACAGTTACTGTGTGAAAAGCCATGTTTTTAGTCCTTTCCGAAAAGAGAGCAGATCCTCAGCTTTCCTAAGCGAGATAGGCAGGTCATTCCAGCTTTGAGACGCTAGAAAGCGAAAAGAGCGTCCTCCGATTCTAGCCCGGAAAATGGGGGGAATCATGGCTTTAGATAAAGTCGCGGAACGTAACGCCCTACGAGGCACATAAAAAGCCAAGCGCTTCTGAAGATATTTGGGGCCAATCAGATGAAGGGCCTTGAAGGCAAAAGTAAGCACCTTAAAAACAATCCTTTTAGTGACTGGGAGCCAGTGCAGTTTTTTTAACAAATCCGTAGCTCCGGCTCTGCGCTGGAGACCAAAGATGGCTCTGGCCGCAGAGTTTTGCACAATCTGCAGTCGCGTCAAAAGATATTTCGGCAGGCCAAGATAGAAAACATTTGCGTAATCCAAACGCGAGCCTATCAAGGCCTGCACGATGATCTTTTTATGCTTCAGCGACAACAACGGAAGGAATTTCCGTAACATTTTCAGGAGGCCGAAGCATTTGCCTGTCAGCACAATAATCTGGGGGCCAAAAGCAAGGCCATCATCAATCACAAAACCCAGATTTTTAGCTTTGGAAGAGGCAGCATCCGGTGGAGACATGTCTGAAGGCCACCAAGCCTTCCAGCCAGGATCAGGTGGGCATCCGAAAAAAAGCAGTTCCGATTTATCGGGGTTGCATTTTAGGCTATGTCGCTGGAACCAGGTAAAGACGGCTCCCAAACAGTCTCTAATCCGCGGGCCGTCAAAGTCCTTACCCTTTTCAGATGTAAAGAGCAACTGGGTGTCATCAGCATAGGTTATGATCTGGGCACCAAAAGATTCCGCAACCGCCGCTAGCGGGGCCATATAGATGTTAAAAAGCGCAGGGCTTAGAATAGAGCCCTGCGGCACCCCCACCTCCAGTAGCGGTATTTCAGCGGAAAACGGAGGTGCCCAGACCACTTGCCGGCGGCCGGTCAGAAATGACTTAAACCAATTCAACAACGTCCCACGAAAACCGATCTCCTGGAGTCTTAAAAGGAGACCTTCATGGGGGACGATGTCGAAAGCCGCCGACAAATCCAGCATAACCAAAATGGCCTTTCCTCCAGTATCCAAAACCTCCATTGATAACATAAATCTTACTTTGTGCAGCTCACGTTTTGAGTTTGACAATGTTATGAACTGATTTAATGCTGTAAACCTGATCTAGCCATATGTCTAAGGACACCAAACTGTTCTTTGATATATGGAAAATGCATAGAGAAGAAAGACAACATCATGATTTAAATATCAAGGATAGAGACAACAATTATTTGTTGCACCATTATAATGCCCATCTGCAATACTTGACAAATATTTTACCTTATGGCAAATTGTACATATATTGTTGAGTTTTGCAGGAATGTTCCCACCTTGAAAGCTCATAGTTAGGGGTTATTGGAAGAACATTGCTAGGCAGGCCTTTAAGCCATTTATCTTTCCTCATGTGAGAAAGGCCGAAAGTGACTTAATACTGTATCTATCCACTTGCAGTCCATCCAGCCAGACTGTCACCAATTTAGTGCTGTGTAATTTATAAGCATTGAATACCGTTAATGGTTATAACATTAAAAGAATGCATGCCAATTAAGCTGCACAGTGTAAATTTCTGTTACAGGCTATTGCATGCCACTAATTCCCTCATATCAATTGTGCTAAATGGTGAGATATGTTACACCTATGTCGACAGCTTGCCATAGATTACAAGCATTCAGTGTAAAACAGTGTGCTCCTCGTGTACTTAAGTGGCAATTTGCTGGGCCCTGCACTCTTGCCGCCTAAGCTGGGTTGACTAGGCCAGAGTTTCAATTCCACCAAGTTACAAAAAACCTCATCGAGATTCCACAGAATTCCACGAATGGGCAGAAATAGGCACGTGGTGCTGCTTGGGCTGTGATTTAACATCGGGAGCTCCTTCTGAGCTGAAAAATCAGCACAAATGGCACCATGCAGCACACCAGAGGGTGCAGCTTCTCAAATGAATTGCTGCCCTTCGAGTGGATTTTCTACTTGAGAGGCAACTTTCTGACTGCGAACGCTCGGGACTGCCAGCTGAAGAAATCACGCTGGCTGCCCTCCTAGTGACCAACAACTTCACTAGTGGATGCCAAATCTCGCTTACGAACTTGCCGTTTTCGAGCTACGCATGAGAAAATCGAAGCCACGTGGCGGTTGCTGTACTTTGGCCAGTACTCCATATTACACGCATAACATGAATTGGCCAAAATTCCTCTAATGTTTCCTCTGTAGCAGAATATATCACCTAGACCTAGTGTTGACCAAGCATTTCAGCGCACTCGGTCTCCTAGTGGGGTATTCTGTGAGATGGGTGAGAAAGCTTGAGGCAGGACTGAGAACTTCAATGCTGGGCAAAGGATGTCTAACATGGGCTTATTTGTGGACCAAACTGATGCCATAACTTTAAGGGAAGGAGCTAGACAGGTCTTATAAACTGCCCTTTCCATGATTATAATCTGTTCAACAAATTCTATCTGAGGTTTCCTCCAATCCAAGACGAAGGAGAGTCTTTTCATCTGAAGTCAGTTCCTGTTTGTATCATATATAAGGAGGCACTTACAATTGATGGAGACAATGCAATGCATTTTCCCCTTATTTTTCATCACATTCTTTACACCTTTGTGCTTTTTCGTTCCTGATCTTTTGCTTCTTGCAGTTGGAACTTTTACTGGATCTATTTCTGCATATTCATACATGGCGCCTTCCTCTTTCCTGATTTCAGGAGAAGCTCGGTCCCTTGCTATTAAGTACTCTATTTCTAGCTCTCTGGGGCCTATGATATCTGATGTCACAAATTGTCATGATTTATTTTAATGTGAGTGTCACTGTATGTGTAAAATAACTCAACTCTGCACTGCTCGTAAAGGTATTACATGTAAAACTACACTCGTAGTTCTTGAATAGCAAACAAATTGGAAACTTACACCAAAAGTGTACGTTTACCTTTGAATAAGGCCCTACGACTGGTGGTGCCTGAAAGACCTACTCCATGCCAAGGTTCATGCCTCCGACTGTCATTCCGAAACAACATTGGAATTGTTTAGGTGTGTGCCACTAACTGCAAGTGTAGCTGCAGATCACTGTGTGCAGCTTTGCAGTGTTCAGCTGGCCAGGATACAGCAGCCCTGACCTAGTGGAGAGAGTTGGTAACTTGTCCTAGTTGCAAACCAGCACCTAGACAATACTGTGCAGCCACTTTCCTCTAATTACATTCTTTGTCATACTATGTTACCTATCAATGCTGCACACAGTTCTTCCATCTCCTGGAAGTGCTGCAATGATCTCTCTCACAGTAAGCCTGCTTCAGCATTTCTTGAAATCTGTAATTTTGTGTGGGATGCTATTAAACTTTCTTGTAGTAGTTTAATAAAAAACAATCACAAAAAAAACAATTAATTAAACAAAATATAGAAGCAGCATACAAATAAAAATTATGTAACATGTGGTTAAAACAAGTGGCCTGTATTTAATTTTGGCAGATGGTACTCTGTCCGTCAAGGTGGCAGAGGACATTATCTGCTCCATCATGTTGGACTACCCTCTATCAAATTTAGAGACGACCGCCACCCCAGCGGTCATCTCTATACCTTGAAGGCTCCACTTTAACGGAGGTGCCCTCTAAGGTAAAAAAGGTTTGGTGGATGGCAGTCAAGGTTAGGTGGATGGCGGTCAAGGTTTGGTGGATGGCCGTCATCGGTTTTGACTAACGTTTAACTTGTTTAAAGAGTTTGCTCCTAGGGTGCTGGGTTCGTTATTGTTTCTTTCTGGTCCTCTGGCAGTGATGGACAGAAAAAAGGGACATTACACCGTCCACTCTAAAGAAAGCAGGTGATGTAATGCCCTTCCCCTGACAACGGCTTCCCAGTTAGGCCGTCAAAGGAAAACTGTCAACTGAGGCAATAGGGGTTCGGAAGATTGTAACCTTATGGTACACCCCTCTATAAATTAAGAGGGCAGACTAAGAGTTTGGCAGACCTTGCAATGGAGTACCCTGTCCGCCAAACTCTACATGATGTCCTAAGTGTTATGTACCCATGAAAACAGACCAAAATAACTTAAGTAATTTCTTTGTATCTGTGTTATTTTTATTGTACGTTTCACAGCAGCTAATAGCTTAATAGTGCATCCCATCGGTTCTTGTACAGCACCTTTGAAAAACAACATGGTGGTATGACCTAGTGTCTTGACATCATTTTGACGGAATAAGGGGCCCAGATATTTTAGGTGTACCACAAGCAAAATAGGACACATGCATATGTAACCAAGAAAAAAGGACAAAGGCTTATGTTCTACAGCTTCTACACACTAATGACACAACCTGTAGTACCTTTGCTTCATGCTTTGCTTATTTCATTGGCAAACTATTGAAATGGAACATGTAGAAGTCTGGGGGCTAGATGTATGAAGCAAATGAATACCGTTTCATAAACTACGATTATTACTGAATCGCAATTTACAAATTGGTATTTGGTATGTACAAATGTGTGTGGCTGGCCATTACCGATTCGGTACGAGTCGCATTCCCTATTTAAGGAATCGGAAAGATCGAATCAATAAATAGCCGATGGAGTTGCAAATACTGAATTTTCTGAGAAAGAGTTGGAAATACTCACAGAAGGCTGTGTTGCTAATCACGAGGCCTTGCTTGGGGAAAAAAAACCTTCTCTGTGCCAGAGGCACAGAGGAAAAAATTGTGGCTAAAATTCCAGGAGCACATCAACTGTATGGGGGTCACACAGAGATCCATAGAAGACATTTGCAAAAGGTGGTATGAACTACGAGTCAGGATCAATGAGACGTTGACAACCCACAGAACTGAGGCCTGTGCAATAGGAGGAGGACCTCCAACCCAGCCACCACCAACTCCTCTAGAGGAAATGATCGAGTTCATCCTGGAGCTAGAAACTGTGTCTGGACTCAGTAATATTAACACTTTAGAGGCTCCTTCTACTTCAAAAGGTTAAGAGTGATACATACACTTACAGTCTCACAATAACATGTTTGCAGCAATGTGTGAGGCCACATTGTAACCATGTTAGGCTAGGAAATGTTTAACTATGATAGAAAACAAGAAAAACACCATTAGAAGTGTTAGGCCTACCCTAGTAGTGCATTATGGGATATGTAGTACTCCAGTATGAACACCTATAGTGCAAACCAAACCAATCATACTGTAAATGACACAAACAAAAGTGCACATAACATTTCTTTACATATATTCACACATTTCATCTCTATGTAGATGTTCAGCACAAACAGAATATGAGTCTGAAGGAGAGGGATAGGAAGATACACAGATGTGCCTTCAAGAAGTCCATTATGCCACGTGCTTCACACCAGAGGCAAAGTAGAAGTCCTGAACATGGCAGTCAGACACTGCCCAAGGTGAAGTGGATAATGCAGGAAGTCCAAATGTCGCAGAAGAACCTGCAGTGAGGTGCAGACACAAGTTTACTCATATCTGACATTGCACTGTCATCAGGCAGCCATATCCCAGATCAGGATCCACACAAGATTTGGGCGATACCACCCAGGTGTTTGGTGGTCTTAAAGCCTCCATGTTGAAGGTACAGCACCTACAACACAAGCACCTGAGCATTACTAGCAAACAATTCTCTGGAATATAAAGAAGCCTTACAACTGGCTTCCAACATGTAGCAACAACCAGTGAAGAATCCCACAAGTCTCTGGAGGCAAAAATGAACTCCGACAGTTACTATAAACAATCCATGTGGTCAAATGCAACAGGACATTGTAACGCACAGATGTACTCAACATCATGTATTCTCCTGTATGGACAGGCATAGCCCATACAACGGTGGGGCAGGGCGGGGGGAGTCGACTGACGATGAGTTAAAGGCAAACCTTGCGCATGCCACATCGACTTCCCCAAACCCACCCCACTGCTCCTATCTGCAAGGGCCACTCCTGCATTCGGATATGTTGAGTCGGTCAATAAATTACCTTGCGCAGGCTACATCAACAGTCTCACGCCGCATTGTAAGGCTGCAGGTCGAAATGGGTCACTTCAGTGGTGACCTTGCATGGGGCCTTGTGCAAGTAACCACTGAAGTAAGGAGCTATCAGACCACTCAAATAGCACAAAGTGGAGCAGCTGGTCATGCAGAAAGTGAGGACTTATCCAGTATTAGCAGTGCCTTTGTGAATGAGGCAATGAATTTGTGTTGCAGTAGATCACAAGGTGGTGTTGATGGTACAGAAGGCTTCATTACACCTATGTGACACAGTTCAGTTCGTAGTCAATGCAAACAGTAATAAGTCTTACATTTGCATCATATATTGTTTTGTCATTTTTGCTATTTCAGTAACATGTGTACTAATGTTTTACTTTCATTTGAACATTCTTAGAAGTGAAAAGGATTTTACAACTACTTTTACCACCCGGAAAATAAAGGTTCATTTGTTTACCACTGCACTTCTTGTGTTTAGCATTGCGCAAATTGGAACACAAAGCATCATTTACATACCTTAAAAGTAATTGTTTGCAATGACCTTACAACTAGGTTCTTCCTTGTGCTGACAATGTGCCTTCCTGTGTTTCCTTTGCTTGTGGGTTTTGGGTTTCATCTTCATCAGTTTCAGAATCAGACTTGGTTTCTGCCAATCCTTTCTGCATTCGAACATTTTGAAGAATTGTACACGTAGATGTAAATGCCGCTATGCCTGAAAATAAAAGAGTCATGTGCACTGCCAGGGTACCTTGCTACAAGATCTGTTATGATGTATATTGCGAATCACTGACAAAATACCGAAGGTCAGAATATCGACCTACAGAAATATTCCAGCAAGAATATCGAAATCAAGAATATCGACATCCTATCTAGATTATGGTAAGTACAAAAATATCGGAAAAAATATATTGATGTCAAAAATATCGTTGTTAAAAATAGTTTCTTTTTAAGTAAAACATATAATGTAAAATAAAGTAATTAATACATATAATTAAAATAAACATAGTTACAAATAATTTGAAATGTTTAAAAATGATAAATAATAATATAATTTAAATTAATATATATATAATTTTAAAATACATTAAAATATACATATAATATATAATAATAATTCCGAGACAAAACTACAATATTTTTGCTAACGATATTACTTCGATATTTAAAAAAAAACGATATTACTTATCTTAAGATCGATATTCTGGTCAACGATATTCTTGACTCCGATATTCTTTCCCTGCGATATTAAAAATTCGATATTAAGGTAGGTCGATATTTAAAAATCAATATTGTGACTGTGCACCATATATTGCATCAAACACCACTTGAATATTGAGTGAATGACTGTTTTTTCTGTTTCGAAATATGTACTTATTGCAAGACGGAGGACATATAAGAACTTGGGTGTGAGAAGTTAGAAAGGCATATGATGTCCACTACTCTAGTGTTTCAAAAAGGAGTGGGAACCCAATTAACCCTTGGAGGCTTGGGCAGTGAAGTTGAGAAAAAGAGGGGGTTTGCCTACAAGGGATTTTGTTTGTCAAAATGCTTTTCTGAGTTAATTTCTCAACGTTATTTTTAAAGGTTACACCCTGATTAGTGGTGAACAACAGAATCAATCAAAAACAATAAATGTATACATTTTAAAGAAAATAGCAAATATTGAATAACAATTTTAAAGGTAAAACACGGGGCGAAAATTTACTTCAAAATAA